>NC_056628.2:165291802-166491802 GCF_002870075.4 Lactuca sativa
TCTATCTTACATGGAACACCAAACATAATCCTAGGTTATTATTTTTAGAATATATAAACTCCATTCAATAGTATAGTACAAGAAATAAAATATCAAGATAGAACAATGATGCGACAGTTGCCACCAAAATGCACAAAGAACCAATCCTTCCAGAGTGAGCAACAATGGCAGAAACTGAAGCCGGACCAAGACGTGTGCAGGAAGAAATGAAATGTTGGGCTGCTGAAGCCCAAACCATAAAAGAGTAGACTGGTAACAGCGACATTCATGGATCGAGGGTGGGTTTTGAAAGGAAATTCGGACCCCCTGAGGACTTAATTTCAGTGAAAGCAGCAAAACCGATGATAATAAACTTAAGTGGGGATGGGAGCATGATTTCCCCAAATAATCGCGGGTAATAGTACATCCAGAGGCGAACGAAACGACGTTCCAGTAGACTAACGATGTAGAGGATGCATTTCAGAACAAATGCCTATGGCGAAAACGAATGTTCCATGGTGGACCTTCTGCTGGTGGCTCGATCTCCACGATAACAACTTCTTCCTTGTCGACTGGATTATCAATGGCGGAAGGCATGACTCTTCTGGGGTGGAGGCAGAAATTTTTGAAATAGAAATGATATGGTTATCATTCTTGAGTTACCGATTTTCCTTTTATAAGGTCGATCTGCTTTTGTCGTACCTTCTTTTTCCAAGTATTAGTCGGTCACAGACATTGAAAGTGCCTATATATTGAGTCAAACCCTTTTTGGATGAGTCGATCTGCTTTTGTCGTACCTTCTCTAGTTCAGCTATATACATCACTAAGGGTTGTTGTTATTGGGCTCCTATATATTGAGTCAAAACCATTATAAAAACCACTTTTGTTATAACCCAAATTGAGATGATATATTATATCATTAAAAAGCATTATATATCAAAATCTTATCCCCCATCATTAAGTTAAGTAAAGAATTTGATTAAGTACATATTTAAAAAAAGAAAACGGTTTGTGATATCATATTTATAATGTTTGTTTTAACAATATCAAAATTTGATAAAAATCACTAGCTAGCAAGAAACTAACAAAACAAACAAAGCTAAGACAGTCCAAATGATCGTGATAGTGATATATCTTAGAATCATAAAGAAAAATAAATATAATGTAACATTAAAAGTAAAATATACCATAATTTAGAAAATAATTTAATTATAAATATACAATAAATTTTGTCATTGTAGTATATATATTTTGGTTTTGTTCTCGGGTAAAATGATAATAAATACTAACACTCAAATATTAACTCTAAACATATTTATTATTTTTTTATAAAATTCAAACATATCACCCCTTCCAAGTTCACGTTAACAATATTTTTGTTATATACATCATTTTTAGATTAAACAGCCAATTTGATCTCTATGATTTGTAAAAAAATATGGTTGGAGTCCAAAATGTTTCTAATTTGCACCATTACTTCAAAGTCATAAATTTTTTTTACTGTTATAGTCTCGAAAATTAAAAAGACCGTTTTGCCCTTTTAATTATTTTTTCACATTTTTTATATTTATTTTATTACTCTTTTGTAGAATTAAGCCCTTATCACCTCTCTCTCTCTCTCTCTCTCTCTCTCTCTCTCTCTCTCTCTCTCTCTCTCTCCCCTTTATTATCCTTTGTTCGTATTTGAAAAGTGTGTATCCCCAGAAAATCTTATATTTTCTGTATATAAAAGTGTTGTGGTCTTAAAACCCGTAAGACCCGAGTGGTGAAATCAATTTACAAAGTATACAAAACATAGTTTGGTGTTTTGTAAAAATCTAGTAGAGTGTAAATTCTTCATAAATTCCAATAATGTGGTTATTCTCTATGTGTCTTTTCCTTGTAGCGTAATAATGAATGTATCCAGAAAATCCAATATTTTCTTAATAGAGAACTGTAGTCTTAAACCCTAAGACCATAATGAAAATGAATAGTGTTCAAACATTAGTATATAGTTTCATTTCTTTTAATAAAAGTAACAAAGTAAAGTTTCCCGTAAACCAAAATAGTGTTGTTAATCCCTATGTGAGTCACTATAACCATACTAATGACGAGAGCGTCTGACTTGACGTTTTTCAGACGTCGGTTTCTTTAAGATACTTGTCACCCTAGACTGGCCTAGTCTAGCTGTAGCGAACAGCTTAGGTGTGGGGGGTGTCAACCCTGTATAGATCTATACACAATTACCTCACTCTCCCTCCAGAAAACTCTGGTTATAACTAACAGGATTACCACGTACGCCAGGTAGGTACGACTAAAGGAGAGTCTCACAAGAGCCTTAACATATTTACGTAAACTATGACTTCTCTTTCTTGTAAAACAACATGAGTGTATCTAGTGTAATTGAAAATATTTATATAATCAAGTATATAAGCGCATGCAAGTTATCATGTCAGGGTGTTTTCAAAAGGTTACAACCTTTAAACTTACATATAAACACAAGTATAAGTACTTTTAGTATGTCAAAACAGTTTTATGGTTTTTGACTTTTCTGTCCCTGTTTTTAAAAAAATTATAGAAAAATCATCATAAGTTGAATTTTGGATCCATAAAGTATGGGAGTTTGGAAATTGAGTCTACTTTGTTCAAAATTTTTCTCATAATTTTAATGGCCTCAAACCAGTGTGAAAATATTCATCTTCATAGGCTGGTCTGTAATTATTCCGGAAATGATAGACAGTTTTGTAAAAATCACAAAAAATCGTAGAAAAATCGTATGAATACATGAGAGTAGTCATTAGAAAGGTATAAACCTGAACTATTTCATGTAAAACATTTTTTTTTTAAAATATTACATTCAAGGTGGTCAAAACAGTCCGTAAATTGACTATAACTTTTATGTGGAAGGCTAGAAATTAAGTTTATGTTATACATGTTTGCACACAAGACTCATTTATGCCATTTTTGGAGTGTATAGCCCCATATCTACAGTTTTCAAGTAATATATATGCTAACAAAACTTATCTCATGATTTTTATGAAGATCTAGGTGATAAACTTCATGTTCAAGAAAAAATCCAAAAGTTAAACACATAACACATTTATCCATGCAATTATCCAATGGTTAACCGAACTTTGACTTGTATTCCCCCCCCCCCCCCCAAAGAGTATGAAAACATGAAAAGTAATGGGGTATGAAGCTCACTTTGGGAGTTTTTCGAGTTGTAGGTGAAGAAAGGAAGGATTTTTTAACCTAACTTGTTCTTCTTAAAGGGATTCTCGAAGACTTAGTGTGTTCTAAGGAGTTATCACATAACAAAGAGTATAAATTAAGTGCTCTAAGTATAATCATGAAGCAAAAACACCTAAGTTAAGTATGGACTTACCAAGTTTATTACTCTTGAAGAAGGCTTCCATGAAAGACACACACACACATACACTCACGAGTTTTAAGGAAAGAGATGGGAGAAAAATTGAGGGTTTGAGAGGAAATAAGATGGAAGAAGTGTTTGAAGTTTGGAAATGCGAAGTGTTTGAAGTTTGGAAATCCAAAAGTTAAACACACACACACACATACACTCACAAGTTTTATTGGGTTAAGTTCTTGGGCTACACAAGGAAATTTCGACTTGAATTACGATTCTTGGATGTATAACTTATATAATATTGAAGTTTGATTTTATGTCAAAGGTAGGGTTACCAGGTTACACAAAGAAATTCTCTTATACAAGGATAGAAAATATAACCCTAATTTGCTGGTTGTGACACCCCTCGTACGCCCCGTGTACAAGCTCCGAATGCGCGATCCATTCCTCCTTAGTACGCTAAGTGTACGATGTGGTATGCCCTGCGTACAAATCCAAGGACCTAGATGTAAAATCAATTACAAAGGGGGCCAGAGAGGAAAATTCTCAAATTCAAGTGTTACAACTCTCCCCCACTTAAATTAGATTTCGTCCTCGAAATCATTCTTTAGCATTCGCGGCACGCCAGACATCCGGGGCAACACGACCGCAACTCCGAGCATACAATAACCTCCCCTAAAGCAACCAAATCCAACCCTATAAGGGCTCTTCAAACCTGAATATGAACGAACCCTTTCCCAGCCTAAAATGATCCTATGCAAAAAAGCCACATCTACTCAACCTGAAATCTGAAGTCTTGAATTTGTCTGACTCTCTGGCAGACCGACCAAACTGAACCATTGGTAAATCCATTCCACTTGTCTCCCCACTGACAACTCAACTTCTGATTATCTGAGGTTCCCACTAGAAAACAGAATCACAGACCATACGTTGTTGCCGACATCCTTTCACTTGATCAAATGGATAGATATTCCTTTGAGAGGAGGCTCATCCTAATGATAACAAATCCATGAATATAATGAACAACGCGAGACTAATCAGGAGATAAACCTTCTAGCATTGATCAAGACACTACTTCGTTTAACTGCCGAACAAAAAGACTACTATTGAAATTTCGAAACCTCATACTTGCCTGACCCCCACATAGATAGAACCAATCCAAAACACAATCACAAGAGCCTGATCTTCCATCAAAACTGAAACCATCCTTTAACCCTGAACCCTTCAACTGATACCCTTGGCATACAAATTACTTAATTCATATCCTACTGAAGTGAAGACCTTACACATAAACACCCACGATTACCAATGTGAGTTCCCACCAAGAACCAACTCGGTACATACTTATAACCCGAGATCCAAGGATCTACACTTGCATTTCACCAGAAACCTTTTGATTCACGGCAATCCCTCACTAAACTAGTTGGTTGTGGGCCTAGGGTATTCCATCGCGATTATGATTCGACCCATAGTATGTTGCATTCCCAACCTGTTGGTTGTGGGCCTGGGATATTCCAACCCGATGGTTGACTAGACCTATAGTATGCTATTTATGATTGTATGTGTATTGTTATGGGTATCGGTATTTTGGGGGAACTCACTAAGCTTTCGGGCTTATAGTTTAAGTTTATTGTTTCAGGTACATCAAGGGATCATGGCAAGGCAAAGGCGTGATCGTACAACTCCTCACTTTTTATGACTTTGTTTCTGGGATACTTTGATATGATACATTTTGGAAAGAATTTTTGTAATGGTTAATAGATTTGAAATGTTTTTAAAAGTTTAAATTTGGCATGATTTTTATGGGTGTTACAATATATGGCTAGATCTTGAGTTTACTCTTCATATACTACCCTTCTTGTTGAATGCATGCATGGGATTCATAAAGGTTGCAACTTTATGAATCTCCAGATCAAAATGGTCCCGAGATGGGCTAGATCTGACCTTTCGTTGAGCAAGGACACTATGCAAGGGTTTTAGGTCATATTTCCCTCTTTTTGGCCATTTTGACCTAGGGACATGTATTGGACATGCATGTCCATAAAGCTTCCACCTTTTGAACGTTTTAAGGACTAGAAACCTTTCTAGAAAGGAGGCATTTCAGATTCCTAGAGTTCTGGACCATATGGCAATGCTTTGAAACTTTCCAACTTTTATTTAGGACCTTGGAGCATTTGGAACAGTTCTAGAAGGTAAAGTTGGAAACTTTATCCTTCTAGGCACCTTAGGGCTTCAGATCTAAGCCCTGGAATCCCTGTATTCGGAGTATAATACAACAAGCAAAACAGGAAGGGTGACTCGGCGAGTTCCCCTAGCAACTCGATGAGTTGGGTTGGGTTTTCACGTCTTCTGAATATCAAGTAAACTCGTTGAGTTGATGAAACAACTCGGCGAATTGGCTAGGGTTTGATCAGGTTGTCTGGACTCGGTAGGAACTCGACGAGTGGCTAGATGCACTCGATGAGTTGAGGTCAACATGGACTGTTGACATTGACTTTGACCAAGTTTGACCAGGGTTGACCATGAGGGTGATTTTGGGATTTTGATAAGTCCATCTTATGATGCTTACATGCAGTTGATTCGGGGCAACACGTGGGACATATCTGGTTCTAGCAAGTGTCAGTTTTAGGATTTAAGAGAGGTGAGTCTTCTCACCATACCAATAGGTCTAATGCACCAAGGTCGGCCTATTTTATGTTATGTGATTATGTATGCTATTGCATGGAAGACCCCAGGGGAGCCTAAGGTAATTGGATATAAGACCATGTGGGGTAGCCCATGACATTCCCAGGTAAAGACCATGTGGGGTAGCCCATGACACAATGGTATAAGACCCTGTGGGGAGCCCACGACATCCTTACAGGTTTATGTATGTGTTATGTGTAGATACTTCTGTGATATATACTATGTTATGTGATTATGTATGTTATTGCATGGAAGACCCAGGGAGAGCCGGTGGCAATTGGATGTAAGACGATGTAGAGTAGCCCATGACATTCCCAGGTAAAGACCATGTGGGGTAGCCCATGGCATGAAGGTGTAAGACCCTGGGGGGAGCCCACGGCATCCTTACAGGTTTATGTATGCATGACTTATGTGATATATGTAGCTTTTATATCTAATATGATATGTGATATGTGGAATGTGTGTGGTATGCTCTGGGGAACTCACTAAGCATTTAGCTTATAGGTTGTGGATTTGTTTCAGGCGCTTCAGATCCCAAAGGCAAGAGCAAGGCGTGATGGCGCGGCATGGACTCTCTCCTAGACGTTTTTATGGACACTCTGATGTTTGGAATAAAAGTTGTATCTGACTTGTGTTTTGAAAACAATTATAATTGGATTTCTTAATTTTTGGAAATGTGTTTAATTATTCAAAAATGAAAATTTTCTTTGAAAAAATGGGTCATTACACACACGCTCCATTGATGTATGATTAACATCAAGCTACCCTTTGACACACATTGTCAATCCTAGATTAGTGTGTCGGTTAACCACACACGCTCCACTAACGACTTAACAAGGTACAAAGTGTAATTTCATGGATTAGCACCATTTTCACATTTTTCCTAAAGTAACTAAGATTGGGAATTTAATAAAAGTTTAGTTACTTTATAATTATCACTCTAGTTTTAACGAGAATTAATGTCCTATCCTACCCATTCGGCTAACGACCCTCCACCAGTTAAGGAAGCAGTGGGTGAGAGTGGACACTCATTAAACCACCATTTTATAGGTAGTAACCTTATACCCTCCTTATAGACCGGCTTCGTGAATGAGGCCTACTAACGGTAAGTCTGACTTGTTCTTATACATACATACACATATATATATATATATATATATATATATATATATATATATATATATACACATACATACATACATATATATATATATATATAATTAAACTTATAATATTATAAAATATAAGGGTTGAATTTTAACTTTTAAAACTCTAGGGTTTGAAATTAAAGTTTCATTAGTGAGACTCTACAAATTCCAAATCTTGAGGACAAGTTATGGAGGTCATAAAATTCATTTATATCAATTTTCTTACAACTAAAATTATCACATAAACCATGATTGATCTAACTAAACTCATAAGCAAGATAATTTCAAGTCAACAATTTACAAGCAACTTTGTTTATCATATAAATCAACAATTTTCTTAAAACTTTGACAATTATCTTGTGGTTGGATTAGTATAAGAACTACCATATCATTAAAACATTTCCAATAATCCAAAACAGTTTGTGGTAGTGTTCCCAATCCAAACCAGGCCAAGAAACACGAAATTCTACAACCAGAGTCTGCTACTCAACGAGTACATTAACTGGACTCATTGAGTTGCTCTTTTACTGAGTGGACTCAGAGGCCAGAAGTTCGACTTTTTCAGCTTCGAGAAATTAGTGAGCATCAAATATAATAGAAAACAATCCTAGGCTCTGATAGCACTGTTGGGTTTTGATCACTAAAATACTCCTATGGTGCACATGCAACCCTAAGTGTTTTGGATCTATGTTTTCTCTAATTATACATGCATTTTCATTTTCCAAAGCATTCTCCCTAGCTAGCATACAATTAAAGCTATACAATATAAAACTTAGTTTGGATGCTTACCTCTTGAGTAGGGTAGAGTTCTTGACCTTTAAAAGCTTGAGCACGTCAAGTGTGATGCCTCTAATGGTTCACAAACACCAAATGCAAGAGGAAGCTTGAGAGAATAAGTTACTTAGCACAAAATCAACTTCACTCTCTTAGAATGTATGCGTGTGCCGATTTTGGCTATAGAAGATCCAATTTATAGTATAGCAAATGCTAGAGTTACATCCATGCACACCCTAATGCTCCATGACTTTTCACATTCTTATGCTCCATGGGTTAAACCCCGATGGACTATCCATGGATTATCTCATTGGTTTAGCCCATCCTAAATAACCATGGATCATTGGCCCACACTATAAGAATGCTTGATTTACATAATCAATCCCCATATATTTAATTAGTCTCTTTTGATCACAAAATTAATTCCAAATTATTTCTTGATCAATACTAATTAAATAATATGATTTCTCAATTAATATATTATACTTATAGTATATTAATAAATCACAAATAACTTTATTCTCAAAAGTTCATCCTATCAAATTGCACTGATGAAGGCAACCCAAAAGGAATCATGCTACAATCTGGTCAAGTACATCCCAGTTATAGTTATGGGCTTAGACACATAATCCAACACTAATATGGTTAAAGAACTTCTTATCAAAACTTAGAATACAACATGAGCATTGTGTACTATATTGTGACAACCAGAGTGCATTTTACTTGGCAAACAGTCAGTTGTTTCGTATTAGAACGAAACACATTCAGATGAGGTACCATTTTATTCAAGATTTAATTAATGATGAAACTCTAAATCTAAAGAAAATCTTCGGATCAAAGAATCCAACAGATATGTTCACCAAGGTGGTTAGCACTGAGAAGCTAAAGCTTTGTATGGCTTCAACTAGCCTTTCAGGAGTTTGAAAAGGGGGCATGACAAAAAAACAAGAGAGAGAGAGAGAGAGAGACACACACACACACACACACATATATATATATATATATATATATATATATATATATATATATATATATATATATATATATATATAGAGAGAGAGAGAGAGAGAGAGTGTGTGTGTGTGTGTTGCATCAATTGGATGACATAAAGACCATGAGTTGTTCAGCCACGAAGTAGGAGATTGTTGGGTGTTGCAGTCGATCAAGAAAGGTGGCAAAGAAAAATTGATAATTTGTGCAGCACCACCTTCATGTTTTCTTCCTTCATTAACGATAAATGGAGTAAATTGTATTAAAATAAAGACCCATCTGTTTGTTGAGTGCAGCACTTCAGTTACAAAATGTGGCTTAAGTGACGAAAGGCTTAAATTAATGGATTGTACTCTTATAACTAAGAGTACTAGAAGGAGAAGGAAAAACAAAAGAGGAACACAGCCATATAGAAATCATAGGAGTGAGGTAGTTTCTTTTGTGCATAGCCGAGCCTTTTGTTTGGCAACCAAAATACTAGTGATAACTTATAGTGAGCGCTCAAGATTACAAGTGCAATGTTAGTCTTGTATGATTGGAATTTTCTTGGTGTTAATAAAATCCTCTCTCTCTCTCTCTCTCTCTCTCTCTCTCTCGTTGGTGGATGTAGGTCAGCTTAGACCGAACCACTTTAAATATCGTGTTCATTTTCGTTTGTAATTTCCAGTAGTTTTTACTTTCACGAGTGTTATCGAGATCGTTAATTGTTTTGTAAGAAATACTTAATTTGTTTTGTTACCTTCCCAACCAATGTCATATAAAAATGGGTTGATTTAGTAAGGACGTGCCCCTAATGGCTAGAAAATTTTTACATGGGTGGGGCTTAAGTTTAGACATATTTTATTACTATTTTCTTTGGTGCCCTAGTCAACAAAACAAAAATGGGCTCTATGTTGACTAGATTGCAAAGGAAATAAGACGGAATGGTAACAAAGTTGTTGGGTGGAGTGGAGAAAGAGCGTCAAGATCGAATGGAAGGTAGCAATCATGTATCTCTTGTGAAAGGTGGCTAAAATTAGTGTAGCGTTAAAGCTCTTTAAAATACACAACTACATGGTCAAGTTACAATAATGGTACCTCGTTGTCTCTCATTTGCACAAAAACTGCTTCCTTATATTTTGTTTAAATATTTAATGCTTGAAGGATGTCCATTCAACCGACTTTTATTATTTTCACTTATTCCAAATTTATTTTCTTTAGTAACTCATTATTTTATTATTTAATTTTTAATACTAATTGAATTAAAAGTGGGTGTTACATTTCATCTTTACAGCTTTAGGTATTTATCAAATTTCTAGAAAATCATTGATGAGGTTTGTTTATACCTGTTGAGTAGTAGGTATAATTTTATTTTGTTCTACGATATCATATCACTACTACAAAAAAGAGCATTACCGACGGCCAAAACCGTCGGTAATCCGTCGCTAAAGCTCTTTACCGACGGCCAAACCCGTCGGTAATCCGTCGCTAAAGCTCTTTACCGACGGCCAAACCCGTCGGTAATCCGTCGCTAAAGCTCTTTACCGACGGAATTGTAACACACGAAAATCCGTCGCTATATTCTTGTCCCTAATTAATTGTAACGGATTTCCGACGGCTTTGGCTAATTTTTAGTGACGGATTTTTCCGTTAGAAATAGTAACGGATCACCAACAGAATATATTTGCAACGGATTACCGACGGAATTTGTTTGCAACGGATTACCGACGGAAAAATTTACTAACGGATTACTAACAGAATCTGAAATAATTTACTAACAGGTTACCGACAGAATCCCAAAATGACTACAAATTTTTTTTTCTAACAGATTAGCAACGGATTTTGGCATTATAAAAAATTTACAAATTAACGAAGAAATTGAAAACTAAAAATAATTTACATATTGAACACAAATTTTTTAAACATACATTAAATCTGTATTTTAAAACAACCAAATATAAAAGTAAATCCATACATTTCAATTATTTGACATACATTAAATCTATAACTTCATATTGTCAAATACCAAAAATTTCAATCCATATTGTCAAATATTATCAACAACCAATAGAGAATTCTTTCTCGTGGATTCCACACCTATCATTGAGAGTTGTTAGCTAGAGAGATGTTTATATATTGTCAAAATGAATGTGAAATAGAAGCTAAAGGGAATCAAATGGAGAACTTAAAAGTTTAGTGGTTAATGTGCGAATAAGTAAAGTTGAAAAATATTAAGAAACAATGAAATAGAAATGAATAAAATGATATTTCACAGGGACCAGAAGTGTAAATTAGGTCTTTTTGAGTAATACAGGGTGAAAAAGCTAAGGAATTGTCCTTTATGATAAGGTATTTCCTTTTTTCGATCAAGTAAAATTTGAATGTATATATAAATAGGAAATGACGAAATTGCCCTTGGTTTGATATGACAGCCGTGTAGTGGGTCAACCATGTAAACAAACACTTCATTTGAGACATTTTGAGCAAATTTTCTTTGTTGTTTTCTTCCTAATTATTGATTTATGTTTCCTCTATTGCACAACACGTCTTTATATGATGATTCATTTTTGATAGTTAAGCCAAAAAATCAAAAATTAAAAATCAAAATCAACTTTAAATAACCTGAGTATTGTTGAAGTTGATCAACGAAATGACGTTTTTTCTTATTTTCCGAGTAGTATATACTAGTAGAGTCATATGTTCCTATTACATCTACATTTTCATAATTTTTCAAAAAAAAGTTGATTATTGTAAAGCATATTGTTGGGACAACTAATTGCAGTTAGTTTTTGCACTACAAGAAAATTTCAATTTAACTACAGAAAAATTCCGTAGCAAAATGATGTAGTTCCGTAGCTAAACCTAAATAACTACGGAAGTTGCTATGGAATTTTCCAATGAGTTTCCATAGTAAAATTTCTTGTAGCAAAATGTTTAACTACGAAATTATAGTTCCGTAGCAATTTTGTTATGGCCGTTGCTACGCCGTCTATCCGTAGCATTTCAATTACAACACACTTCTATCACAATTCCGTAACAATGAATTTTGTAGCAAATTCCGTAGCCAGTTGGTCCATAGCAAACTTCGTAACTAATTGTTCCGTAACAAATTCCGTAGTCATTTGGTCCGTAGCGAATTCCGTAGCCATTTGGTCCATAGCAAATTCCACAGCTAATTGTTCCGTAGCAAATTCCGTAGCTATTTGGTCCGTAGCAAATTCCGTAATTAATTGGTCCGTAGCAAATTCCGTAATTAATTGTTCCGTAGCAAATTCCATAGCCAGTCGTTCCATAGCAAATTTCGTAACAACTTTTTTGTAGTTAATAATCGTTCCATACCATTTTTTCTATAAAATTCGGTTATTTAATTTGACTTATTATATCAATTTACAAAAAGACAATTAATATAAAACCAAAAATAACAATGTATTTCTATAGAAACTAAAAGAAATATCAAATACATCAAAAGATACATATTTCAATATCAAAAGTCGATACAAATTTAACGTAAAACATTATTCGATACATAATATTCTATCATTGATTAATAAAAGTTTTGACCTGTTCACTCAATGTGTTAATGACATTCATTGCTTGTGCAAGTTGTTCAAACTTTGCTTGAACATCCACATTTTTCTGCTGAAACTCCACATTCTTTTTCTGAGCATCCTCATATTTTTGCTGAACATCTTCATATTTTTGTTGAATATCCTCGTATTGTTCGCGTTGCGTCTCAACTAACTTCTTCAAATTCTCAATCTCGCCTTTTGTCTCGGCATTATTATCCTCGTATTGTTCGCGATGCATTTCAGAAGATCCTTTACTAGAACAAATGCGCTTTCCATATGAGCCAAATCCATATAATCTTTTTTTTCGATCATGTCCCCCAACAACATCATAAAATAGTTTGTCCTCAATAATTTCCTCTCCTATTGCTTCCAACCGATCACATCGTTCCATAAAATCAACCTATAATTTTATAATTGTGTTGATAAAACTTATACAAAAAAAAAAATCAAAATAAAATTTACATGAAATTATTAAAAATAAAACTTACATGAATTTTTTAGCTTTGTCAACTAAAAAAGTCACTCTATCGTGATTCTTAGTGTGTGTATACAAGAATAGTTCATGCGTGCCGGATCATGTCCCCAAAGCTTCTTCTACATATATATAAAAAAAAATCAATATTAAAGTACTACAGGGACCAAGTTTGTATATTTATCTATTTGAGGAAGTATGAAGCTACTTGACTACATGAAACATGTCAGGATCGTTTGCAATGCCTGGCTTTTCATTTTACTGGAAAAGCATATATAGCTGCTATAGCAATCTCAACTGAGTTGTTTAGGATAATTAATATCATCAAAGAAATCTGGAAGAAATCAAATTCTGTTTCATCTGTATGTACATTAATTAACAGACTCTGCCATAAAAAAAGGCTCCTAATTAGTCCTACCAATATGGAATACTAGTTATTGTAGAATGGACTTGAGTATTCTTTCAAGTAGCTTACAATCTACCAATTGATTTCAGAATTTACATCAACAGAGTTGATGTTAATTTCTTGCATGTTGCCAAGTTCAAGATTACGAAAGTGTTAGAAACCACACATTAAACCAATAAACCCTAATTTCAAAGCAGATCATCCACCATCATATCCATGAAGTTTGTCATCAAAATAAGCAAGTCCTCTATGAATGAGGAGAGAACAGACATGCAAGAACAACAACAAAAACATAATCCTTGCAAACAAAACTAAAATGTAAGAGAACATCACTTAAAGCTCCCAACTGAGAATCTGAGATATGATGATTAAGCTACAGGTCATAAAATGTCAAAGAACATGACTCCTAAATGGGCTTTCAGTTAATTTGGAGAGTTCCTGTAACGGATTAGACATTTAAATTATATCATATCTTAAAAAAAAAAAAAAAAAAAAAAAAAAAAATTGTGCATGCATGATGCATCAATAATCCTAGACAAGTGATCATCAATATAGACTTTGGAATAAAAGGATAATCAAACGAAATTATCAGCTAAAAGGATAATCCTAGACAAGTGATCATCAATATAGACTTTGGAATAAAAGGATCATCAATATAGACATTTAAATTATCGATCAAGCTTATATGTATATAGATATCATAGAATCAAACGAAATAAAAGGATAATCAAAGCGAAACAAATTCATAAAAAAGGTGAAATTATCAACTAATAAATACAGAAGAACAGAGAAGAATGTTACCTGGTAGGACAAAGACGATCGATAAAAATCTACTTATAGAGTGATGTCCGATCGATAACAGCGTATGTAGAGATTGGGCAAACTGAGGAATGAGGAATGAGAAATGCGGAATTAGGTCAAAATAATGAGTAAAGAGAAAAAGTCCAGCCAATTGAATACTGCACAATAGTACCTTCCAATTTTTCGAGATCGACAATTTTCAAATGGGGAGGTGATCGACAATTTTCCAATTTTCACGATCGACTAAAAAGCGACAGGTGACGATCGGCTAAAGGTTCTTGATGCAAACATTGACAGCAATAAAACGCAAGTTATCTTCAGGGGATATTACTCGCATAAAATGACTTATTCGCCCATCATCGTCAAGGGGTATTTTAGATACTTTATATTCTTGAAATTGCAATGAGGCCAATCCTTTTTTACAAACCGAGATTTATGGTATTTGATAAACGCAAAAGATGGGCCTTTCGCCATTAAAAGTCTCGACCATGGTGGTGGCTTTTGAAAGAGCCCTCATTGCAAACCTTTGGAAAAAATTATTTCCTTTCTTTTTATAGTTTTCTTTTTTGAATGTCATGATCTTAAAATACGAGGTATCACTAAGAAACACTTTTTTTTTTGTAATTGTATAAACTTTTTCTCTTTCTAGAAGATGATATAAAGTTGAAGGTGTTTTTCTTTTGGAAAAAAATAATAAAATGTTGAGGGGTTATTCAGAAAATTATATAAAGTTGAAGGTTTTTTTGGTTTTTGGGAAAAAAATGTAACGTTTTTTTTTAATAAATTTAATTGATAAAATGACATATATATATATATATATATATATATATATATATATATATATATATATATATATATATATATATATATATATATATATATATATATATATATAGTTTAGTTAACTAAAAGTAGATATTTACCTATAAACGAACGGAGTTGAATTCAATTCCATTCTCCTTACAAACTCTTCTAACCAAACACGTGACACATTTCAATTTCTTCAAATTCCAATTCCTTTTGACCGATTCCATTCCTGTGACACATTTCAAAACCTGTAAATATATACTTTTAATTAATGATAGCAAACATTTACAGTTTAGTTATTACAAACACTACTTTCATGTTGTGTTGAATCAAAAGGGCATTTACCTCTTTATAATGTAAAAATTATATTATAATGTAAAAATTATATTATAATTAAAATTTCAAAACAATTAAAAATAATATTTTTATTTTTGTTGTTGAGTTTTCAAAAATAATTGTGCATCTTTAATATATCTTTTCAAAAATCTTCTATATTTTGCTACGGAAACATATTCCGTAACTATTTCACTATGAAATTTTCCGTAGCCAAATACCTATAGATTTTGATTTCGTAACTATTTTGCAAATTCACCTTTTTTGTAACAGATTCCATAATAGATTAGCTACAAAATTTTATTTTGTAGCAAATTTCCTAGCAAAATAGCTACGGATCCTAATTTCATAGCTAACTTGCTAAGGATTTTTATTTTGTAGCCATTTATGTAGCCAACTAGCTACATACATGGATTTTGTAACAAATTTTCATAGATAACTAGCTACAACCAAAAAACTTGTAGCATTATTTGTAGTAAACTAGCTACAAATTTTAATTCCGTAGCAACTATTCAAGATTTAGCTACGAAATGCAATTTCGTAGCCATTTCCGTAGCAAATTAGTTACAACCAAATGGTTTGTAACATATTCCGTATTAAAATAACTATGAATTTAGATTCCGTAACAACTTTACGTAGCTATTTAAGATTTAGCTACGTAATGCAATTCCGTAACCATTTATGTAGCAAAATAGCTACGACAAGTCGTTCCGTAGCATATTTCGTAGTAAAATAGCAACGGATTTTGATTCCATAGTAACTTTCCGTAGCTATTTAGCATTTTTCTTGTAGTGTTGTCCCACTTAGACTAAGTCTAATATTGTTATGTTCTGTTGAAGAAATTATTGTTATTATACAGTATAACGTTTTGGTTTTTGTTTTCATTTGATATTGTTAGTGATTTTCTTTTTGGTGTAATTTATTTTTATTTTAGTTTTTTTTCTTTGTTTAAATGTTTGGCTGGAAAGGGGTAAGATTTTGTAAGAAATGCCTTTTTTTTTCCTTCTTTAATATTTGATTTTGGTTGTCACTGTGATGGCATCCAACTTTTGTTTAGAAATTACAACATCATATTTTGAAATCCTACATGGAACATAGTTATAGTTATGATTGAATGGATATTTTAGAATATAACAAAAAGACTTACCTGCTAAGATGTGATTATTATATTTGCACCAGCTTCAAGATAATAGAAAACACTTGTTTCAAACTGCATATCATGAAAACTACAAGTCACAACAATTTTATATAACAGGTCAGGCATACAAGCAAGAAAAACTTTAAAATTACATACCAATGTCAGGTATGTGGTAAGAGGAAAAAAAATTGACAGTTGTTAATCAATTAAGTTCATAATATAGCAATGTCAGGTATATATATATCTATTTGAAGTTGATCGAAATCAGGAAGTTCATAATATAGCAACCACATATGTTACTTAACACAAAGTCTGCAGTTTTGCATAGCATTTGTGCAGGGAACTACAAAAAAGTTCTTGGTCATACTCAATTAAGTTCTTAACAGCTATAAACCCTCTAGAACTATAACTAATGCACGGAATCTAAGAGATTGGGCAACAATGATTGAAAAAAAAATTTTGGTTGATTCTCTTACCGATTTTGTGACGACTTGTTCTTGAAAGCCTTTATTTTCTCTACGGCCTATTACCAAAATACATGATTAGTTATATATTTACATATACAAAGACCTAGAAAAAGAATAGAAAAAGATTTTTAAAAATAAATCATTTGATTTCCTTGCCTTTGTGACCCTGTCACTGTTGAACCCATTTTCAGTGGCCAAGAAGTTTAACAAGCCCTGGAAAGTGATATTATCATGCCTGAAAGTTACTTATCTCTTTTTATTAAAGTATTTCAAATTTACCTTTTATGACCCTATTGATTCTGCACAGATAAGGGACACCCAAAGATCTGAAAAAGGATGCAAAGAAAGCGTCTGAATTTGATAAGTCAACATTAAAACTGAAAAAAATAGCAAAAGATAAAGTCATACAACCTGAAAATGAGGGAGTTCAGATCTAATTGATTCTGCACTAGATATAGAGAATAAAAATGCGGTTGAGACACCTGGCGAAGGCAATAACTCTGTAGAAAAGAAAACCAGTAGTGAAAAAAAGAAAATTATTAGAAAAGTTATAAAAAAGCCAAAGCAGGAGACAAAGCCAAACAAACTGATACATTAGATTCCAAGAAATTGGATGCTGAAACCACGTCATGCTTCTTGCAGTTAAACAATACAAACTCTAAGTTCTGAAGGAAGGGAAGAATCCACCAAGATCAAGATCTCTAAAGGAAGATGAAGATATCCAGAAAATAAGGTTTTTTCTACTATTAATTTTCATATATCTTTGGCACACTGACTATTACAAACCATTAGCCTCTATTCATAGAGAAGATTAGTAGACAATGATAAAACAAAATCTGGAATACAGGGAACAAGGAATTGACACAGGCAATGAGATGAAAACAGGTACAAAAAGGTACTGTGGGAAGCATTTCCTGCTACTTTTGTTAAAAATGTGATTTGTCTCACTTATGTATCTTTGTGGTGATAAATGAGCTGAGAATGGAGACAAAGCATGGGTGATCTATTTGCACCAAAAGTGCTGGGCACACACATATGTTGATTGTTGATTGAATGTGCATGTAATTGTAATTTAATCAAGTAAATAACAGAAAAGGCCCAATGTCATTCATTCATGGTGAAGGAAGTATGTGAAGAGACTGTCTCAGAGAAGGTTGAATCTGAAGAAGGGTTAAAACTTTCTGACAGTGTTAATATCGGTCTGAATGAGAACGAAATAGCAAGCAAAGTTGAAGATGAAGAAAAGGAACAAGAGGTTTATGTGTCAGGAAAAGGTTTAGGGGATGATGTTACAAGTTCACAAGATGCAACATTTGAGGATATAAAAGAATCAACTGGTGAGCATGTTACTACAGTGGCCTATTTAGAGGAGGAACAGGCTCTAAACTCAACGCCTAAGGAGATCCTTAAGGAAGAAGCAGAGGACCAATCAAGTGATGCTCAAGAGGTAATTCATGTTCATTCTAAGTAAACCCTAACTATTCCTAAAAGGTTTTACAGTTTTAATTGTAGATCAATCTAACTAGAACTTGAAATTTATTGTTAAATGTACTCAAAATACTTGTGTTCATATAGGTAAGTGAGCAGGATGAAAGTGGAGCAAACGAAAAAATAGAACACGAATTAAATTACAGACGATGAAGATGTGATTGAAGTATGTGAAGAAACTCACTGGTAGAACCTTCTGACAAAGATGCTGGTCGTCGTTCACAAAGGTGGGTTGCAGGTTGGACCGGCAGTGGGAGGGAGAAGGTATGATGCGTCGACGACTTTGGAGTAGCTGGGGGGCTTTGCTGCCGGGGGTGACGGCGGAGGTGATGTCGGAGGTGATGTCGTTGGCGGAGGCAGTGGCCGGCTTGCAGATCGGAGATGCGATGGGAGGAGCAAGAGTATCGTGTGAACGAGAAAGCGAAAGCGAAAGCGAAAGTAGAGCAAAATCTACGCGTTCTTTCTCTAACATTCACGTGTATTTACCAAATTACCCCAGCTATTTAAAAAGGTAAAAAAGAAATTGGAATTTCACTAACCGATTTCCGACGGGAGTTCAAATTTGTTGAATTCCGTCGGTAAACCGTCGGAATGTTGTAACGGGTTACTGACCAATTTTATCCTGTTGCGAAACCGTCGCAAAAACGCTGCTAATATCATAGTAATTTGTCTGTTGGAAATCGTCGGAAATATGTTGCTTTTTTCCGACGGAATTTTCCGTCGCTAAAATTCTGACGTTGTTGCTCTATTTTCTAGGAGTGTATTGTTGACCGTTGGTGTCATCACCATAAAAATTTCTGAATCCCTCACTCATATAAGGAATAATAATTTCACCTTAGATATTCCCATTATATTTAAAGTGTGTATATAATACAAGAATTTACAAGATAAAGATTATAAATAACAAATAGCCTATAATACAAACATTAAAAATTCAACGTGATAAGCTTAGGCTTATAGAATGTTACATGTATATCTTTTTTTTTTTTTTTTTTGGAAGGAGACATGTCTATCTTCCATGGAACAACAAACATAATCCTAGGAATCATTTTCAAAAATATACTCCCACTCCATAGGCATACGTATGCATCTTTAATCAAGTAATGGCGATGAACATATCAAAGATAGAACAATGATGCGAAAGATGTTACCAAAATGCACAAAGAACCGATCCTTCCCAAGTGAGCAACAATGGCATAAACTGAAGCCGGACCAAGACGTGTGCAGGCAGATATGAAATGTTGGGCAGCTGAAGCCAAACCATAAAAGAGTAGACCCGCGATGGCGACATTCATAGTTAGAGGGTGGGTTTTGAAAGGAAATTCAGACCCTTGCGACTTCATTTCTGCAAAAGCAGCTAAACCAACGATAATAAATTTAATTGGGGATGGGAGCATGATCCCCCCAAATATTCGCGGGTAATACCCCATCCACAGGCGACCGAGACGTTCCAGTAAACTAATGATGTAGCAGATGCATTTCAACAAATATGGTATGAGATGAGTGATCAACGTTTCATGGTAGACTTCTGTCGTTGGTTCTGTCACCACGACCACAACTTCTTCCTTGTCGACTGGATTATCAGTGGCCGAAGGCATATGGCTCTTTTTGAGGAGGATCGAGGGTGAATTTTTTGGAAAATTAAATGCTCTGGTGAAGGGTGATGACTCTTTCCAAAATTGGCTTACATATATATAAAGTAGTTACGCTGTGTAAAGAATCCGGCCTTTTCATGGTTTTTTTAACGGGGGAAGTGGCATGAGAGGACTATATTCTCTGACAGAAAAGTACAACTTTAAGTTTTAGTAAAAGAAAGGCAGAAAATACGGAGAAATAATACTCGTTTCCTAGTTTTTTAACGGGGAGAAGCAAATGACAAGAGATATATTCGTCAGTGAGAAAGTAATTCAACTTTAAAGTACACAAACGTATAGGAAGCTGATGCTTCCGCTTATGTTTTTCTTTGGACCACATAATTTATTAGTTAATTAACAGTTATACCCTTTATTCAAATATATATTTTTAATTTTAATTTTTCTACAGGTTCTTTTACGCGCTGCAATCTTCTTCCTCACTACGCTAGCTCCTTTGCATGATTCGCTGTTTTTTGGCCCTGTGTATGTTTTTAATTTCTAAAGGACCAGAATATTGCAGTGACCGGCGAGTCCACGTGTCTTAACACGACTGGTTAGAAACACGTTCCCGACACTCAAATTTAAGGTTCACCTTCTCCGGGAAGACTCTGAACCCATTGAACTACTCCTGGAATACAGAAGCTATGGAGCTCCGAAATACTGCCATGCAAACTTCACAAACTACTACATACAACTTCTGATCCGACCCGATCATGTCACGCACATTCAGCTCTAAAAGGTCTTGTTTCTTCAACACCGGCTTAATGGTAATGGATCCGAGAAAATGTCGAAAAGGAAACTACCACCGGAAAATTGAAAAATGAATGGGTTCGGAGGGGGAAATGTGAAGGGCAGCTGCACTGCATTCCGGTACGGTGATTTTATTACATTGCGGCGCTGAAGGAGGAAGATTGAACGTCGTCAGCGTCATGTGGGTTGTGTTACGTCGTTTGGAGACAGAAACAAATTAGCACTACAAAAAAAAAAAGCCATTCTGTGGCACACAGTTTTAGTTGCATTTAGATTTTGTACCACTAATTTAGCTTTTTAATGACACTTTGCATATGCCATATAAAAAAAACTAAAAAACTAGTTTTAGTGGCATTTTATATTTTATGATATATAGATAGAATAATGGCACAAAACATATATATATATATATATATATATATATATATATATATATATATATATATATATATATATATATATATATATATATATATATATATATATTTAAATCATTAAAAAAAAGTATATTATCTTTATTTTAAACGAAAGATATATGCACTTTTTAATAATGTCGTAAAGGATTATAAAATACGTTTAATGTGCTAATTTAGCCCTAAGTTTCATCATGGGCTCGTTTTCCCTTTCGCTTTGCATCTAGTGAAAATTTTAGCTTGACTTCCCCTTTCCCTCCAGCATCGGATGAAATTTTCATTTTCCCTCCATTGAAAGTGTAAATTGACCGCCAAGGAAATTTCTCATCCCTTCATTGAAAACTCCTGCTATCAAATTATAGTTTAAATGGTTATATTCGTGCTTTCCGTATCCTTCAAAGAGTTTCAGCAAACCAACCTTACTGGCCGAACTCCAGGTTAAGTTTCACATTCACTAGGGTTCGCTAACACCTTTTAACATTCAATCGATCTCCGGTTCCTACTAACCATTCGATTACAGGTATCACCATCAATCTATGGTCTAAGCCTACCGATTCAACTGATTCCTTGTTGCAGCTACGATTTTTCTCGACTACATTTTTCCTCCATAGGAGTTAGCTGTTTAGCAGGTATTCATTCTATTTTATTTGTTGTTGCTTTTTTGCAGTGGTTTGTCTACTGTCGTTTCTGTTTTTGATTGTGAGACGTAATTACTCATATTCATGCCTGATAAAATATTTGAGAAGTATCTTATACTAACACTATTTCTTTAGTTATAGTTAATCTTTTGTTTCTCATTCTAAGTCATGAACAGATCTTGGATGTATCTTGCCCCAAGATCAAGCCAAACTTTTGTTGATGGGGTGCTAAGCTTCTTCAATTTTGCACTTGAGAAAACAAGTGTCAATTTAAGAGAGGGGGGGGGGGATGATAAAGTGACCATGTTCAAACTGTTTAAACATGGAATCTAATAATAGACATATTTTTCTAGATTTAGGATACTTGGAATGTATCTTTTGTTTATGGCATATTCTTTTAATATAATATAAGTTGTAAATATTGATGTTTGCATTTCATGTGTTTTGAAATAACAGTATGGGAAGAAGACTAAAGTGGCTATGTATCACTTCTACCAAAATCAGCGAGCTTATAGAAGACCATGGGGCTACTGAAACATAAGGTGTTCAATCAAATTCTAGAGAATGTCAGTCTATTAATCAACAATCAAACCAACAATCTTTTGAGTGTGGGATAGGTGCAAATGAACAAGGTATTTTAGTTACTCCAACACAAAATTACCATATGCTATAATAGATTAACTGTCATTATAAAAGAACAGGGACTGAAATATAAAAGGAAAGAGGTTTATAATGGTCATTATAAAAGAACATGGGTATGACATTTAAAAACAAACAAAGGTATAGTGGTCATTACAAAAAATAGAGGTTAGAAATTATTAAAGAAACAGAGGTATAATGTCCATATAAATACAGAGGTTTATTGGTCATTAGGCATATAAAATGAAGGACGTGATTTCGTTTCTGCTTAAATGATATGATATTTGCTTTTGCCTTTCAGTTCTATAGTTACACTATCGGTCCCTGATTTTGACTCTTATTTCCCATGTAACCCTTCATTTTGCATTTCTTTTCATAATTGGTTTACAAACTTTTCAGTTAACCCCTTTAGGTTTCACAGTTTATTCAAATTATGATATTATTAAAACCTTCATTTAATTAGATTTTATCTAACAATTTTTTTTAACAATAACCATGTTTTTGTAGACTTGTTTATACATAAATTGTCGTTTTGCTGATATGTTAATGATCAACTACATGTCCTTTTGTTCAATTGATTTTATAGATTTGGTCCCATGAAATTTACAAAATAGGTCCTTGTACTGAAATATGAACATAGAGGTAATTACATGCACTGATACTTGCTTTATATTTTATTTATTAATCATATTTGTTTTCATTAATATGTTTTAGGTCCCTAGTATTTCTTCAGTCCCTAACAAATCTGTATCAGTTAACCAGATGTCACCAACAAGAAGTCAGGATAATAATGGTAAATAATTTATTGTTTCAAAATTTCACATATGTAGTGGACAATATTTTTACTTGTATTTTGAATCATGTTTTCATTGGATGCATATTGAAAGGTGTTTGTTTTTTTAACAGGTAACCGCTAGTATTATTGCTAAGAAAGAGTTCACATGAGGATCACATTACTCGCATGAAGATTTTGAGAGAGGTTCAAGAGCGTAATGATTTTTTGTATTTTATGTTAGATTTTTAGACTTAAATTGACATTTGTAGCCATTTGTTTCCAAATTTTGCGAATGTTTTTGGCACACGATTTAAATTTTAATTGAAATGATGGTATTATGATTTCTACATTTTGTTGTTTTGTTTATCTTTTATATTGTAAATAAATAATGATTTTAATTAATCAAAGCGAATGTGATAAATGTCTATAATGGCATTTAAGTTTGTAAAACGTTTTTTTGTAGCAAAAACTATGTGCCATTAAAATTGATATAGATTTTTAAATAACAATAGTTTTTATTGACACAAAACTTGTGCCACAAAAGCCTTTTTATTTATTGTGGCAGAAAAAAGTGCCACTAAAACCTTAAATGTTTGTAGTGGCAAACCAAAAGGTGCTACTAAAAGGCTTTAGTGGTGTCGATTTTAGTGGCACTTTTTTTGTGTGCCGCTCATTCATACAAGGGTCTTTAATGGCATTTTTTAGATTTTTTGTGGCACTTTTTGTATGCCATTAAATGGCTATTTTTTTGTAGTGTAGGTGCTAATTAAAATACATTCTACAATTAAATAAGGAACATAATTGTCAATTCCTAACAACTTACAGCTTCTGTACTGGATGGATAAAAAAAAGCAGTTGAAACTACCTAAAAAAGTCTCCAATACGTCCTATGGCTTGAAACCTTTATACCTATGTTTTGACTAAAACATATCCGTTCTCTATCTCTTCCGTGACCAAAATAACTTTTTATTATATATCCCTTCTCCTTCCGTATCAAATTATTGATAGTTTATTCTTGATTTTTGAAGTTTTTTTCTTCAATTTTGATCTTAAATATTTTTATTTGTGTAATATATTAGTTGATAAAACTTATAACAATGAAAAAATATTTAAAATAAAATTCATTCATATATTTTGCATCAAGTATTATCTATCAAAAGCAAAAATATTTAAGGTTAAAGTTGAAGAAAAAAACTTCAAAAATCAAAAGTGGACTATCAATTTGGGACGGAGGTAGTATAATTTTTAAAATATTTTAGAGAACAAGACTTACCACGTTAATTATTATTTTTTTGTTTATATCTAGATAATTTTTTTGTATATGTACGTAATAAACTTGTTCGAAATGTTCATATATAACCATTATGACCGGCTGTAACAAGTTACGACCGATCATAATAGTTATACGTGAACACTTCGAACAAGTTCGTTACCTAAATGTATAAAAAAAAACTATCACAACAAAAAACCTAGCCTTTAGTAGTGACAAATGTTGTCGCAATTGATTCCAGATGTCGTCGCTAAAAGTGTTAGCAACGACATGTCGTCTCTAAAGCGTCGTCGCAATTACCTCGTAGCTAATACTCGTTTGTCGTCACAAATACTGTCGTCTCTAATACTCCTGTGACATCGCAATTAGTACACGTCGTCCCTAAAGGTGTCATTGCTATTTTTTTTATTTTTTATTTTTATTTTTATTTTTTTGAGAAAAAACATATTTTTTATGATATTATAGTTTATATCATAAAATGCAGATTTGATAAAAATACATAAATAAATACATACCACATTACATAAAACATCAAACATACCATATTCCATATCTAATAAATCCTACATAAACATCTAATATATAATCCATAAACTATCTAATAAATCCAAAATAACATCATTGATAACATAAAACAAGAAATATTATGCTTCTTCGTCTTCGTCTTCCTCATCATTGTTTTTCTCAATGTTGACTTGGTTTTTAAAGGAGCGGATAATGTCTCCAATGGCCGTCTCAAATGTCGGGTTTTGAAGAAAAGCATTCACATCAACATCCTACAATTAAGTCACAAACACATTAAGTCATTAACAATTCAACAAACTATCAAACCATCAAAGCACCAAATGAATTAAGTCATTAATAATTTAAGTCAAAAGTATCAGTGTTGTTTGCAGTGTTTGTGACTTTGACTACCATTGGGATGGAATTGCACTTGTACCCGCAACTAAAGAAGGTTTAGGCCCAATGCCTCTCACATCCCCCTTCGTGTACCCAACACCTTCTCAAATATTGCGATCCAATCAATAGTGTCTGGATCACCACCAAAGTCGGCCATGTGATGAGTCTATAGAGCAACCTCATCAACTAAGGCATTCTATATTTCACAAAGATTGTTAATATACGTTAAAACTAACAAAAAAAAACACCAACAATCTACTATGAGAGTTTTAAGTAATAATAACTTACATATTGCTCTTCAACCAAAGGATCAACAAATTCCCATTTTTTATTCACATGTGCACAATGAAATACTTCAAGTCTATTCAAATTCTGTTTAACATTACAAAATATGTTATATTTGAATAAACAGTAAAATGTTATAACTGAATAAGCATTATTGTAACTTACTTTCTTGAAACAAGCACTACCATAGCTGCACATCCCTCCACGATTCTTCACTACTTGCTTCTTCCGGCATTCTTTGTTTCCAACGGATCGTTTTTGATGTTTTTCTATGACAACCCGAAATTTATTCCGTCATTTTAACCTCTTTTTCCGTTAATAAAACTCGCTTTATTAAATTGTCCGTTAACCTTTTGGACTAGGTTAATTAAATAGGGACTTTATTATGACTTCGTAAGGGATGGAACAAATTAGAAACACCCTCAATATTCCCTTGAAAAAGTATTAGTTACAACCAAGTCAAATTACGACCATTTAATCAGGTGCGACCAAAAGCCCTGTTTAACGTCAGTATCGGGTAGATTTCCACCGAGCCACAAACTCAAACTCCTATATAAGGGTGAGTAAACCTCATTTACACCCTTTTCACTCTCTCTCTCTACTCTCTCTCTCTCTCTCTCTACAAGTTGCTTTCGATCCAAAAACCGCCCATTTCAATCCCCAAACTAGTAAGTGATCTACCCTAACTTGTTGTTTAGCTCATTTAACATGCAAATTCGTGTTTAAGACATCCAATAGGGGCCAAATCATGTGTTTACGGCCCAAGAACACTCTTGGACCGTAAACACCCATAAGTGGGGTTTTAAAGCCCCAAAACCCTTCTAAATTATTCCTAGGGCTTAGATATGACTTGTGGACTTACACATACGATCTTAGAACACCAAAACCTTACATTTTGAGGAGTAAAACCCTCTTCATGGGCCGTGAACACCTTTTAAGGTGTTAAACTTGCCCTTAAACACCTCCTATGGCTTGGGAAAATGTCTAGAATCAACCACAAATGAAGTAGGGGCTTTAAACATCAAAGAAACCAAGGACCTAGGAGTTTACGGCCGTAAACCCCCCAAGGATTGGTCCATGGGCCGTAAAATCCCATAATGAGGCCAAATGATGCCCTAACTTCTCCATTTGACTTGGAAAAATGCATAGAACTTTATACCCTTTCATTTAAGACCTTAATTCATGAAGGGAATGACCAAGTGAGAGTTTATGGCCGTAAACTCTAGGTTTACAGCCGTGAACTCCCTAAAATGGTCCATTTGGAGCCTTAACCCTTTCCTATGCCCTAATTTTGAACCTAGCCTAATTCTACGAGTGATATAAGACCTTAAAACATCCAAGAGCACACTACCCATGAGTTTACGGTCGTAAACTCATGGGGATATGGTATTAGGTCTGAAAACTCTATAAAGAGTTTACTCTTGAAGAGTAAACTCCCTAACTAGGCCATACACTCCCTTATTGCAACCCAATAGCCTCCTAGCACTTGACCAAAGTGTTTTCCGCACATTAGGATGCTTATACGTGATTAATTAGTATTATAAACACTAATTGTATGTAAACATATGCCTTCATATGTTACTAGATCACTAAGTGTGTTCAAGTCTTCACTTGACACCGAGCACCCAACCGGCACCTCCATCCGATCCACTTACAACAGGTGAGTTCATACCCCTGAATTAACCTTTTAAATGATTTTAACTGCTTTTATAGGGGGGAATACAAGTTGATCTATACATTTATTATATAAATCACATGTGATTGATAACTGTATAGCAAAATGGATTTTCACATGTTATACTATTTTATCCAGCTTAAGATTTTCTAATCTCGCTTTCAACTCTTGTTAAAGGTTTTCCAAAGGTTTTTCTTCACTTAATCTGTTTTATACAAATCATTTTCAAAGTTGTTATGAGAGGTTTTTCAAAGGATTCCAAAGATTTTCAAACTTGTTTTACAAACAGAAATCAAGTCGTAAATTTCTTATGTTTAAAGGTTTTCCAAAGTTTTCTTCTATGCTTTTACTTCGTTAAATGCATGCCTGTATTTGTATAGTTATATAAATAATGTTTAAACGACTTAGGAAGGGTAGTTCGCCCTATTTCCTTTTCCTCGTTGGGATGTGGTCTGGTGGGTATCGGTTATCCATCCAAAGGTCGTTTAAACATTAGTTATATATCATGTATACATATATAGACATAAAGGTTTCCATCGACCAGTTCATTTCCCTTGGGTAGCAAGGGCATCCTTCTATTCATCATTCATAGATCTTTCGTTAAATGCATTCCTATATTTGTATTGTTATATAATAATGTTTAAAAGACTTAGGAAGGATAGCTCGCCCTATTTCCTTTTCCTCGTTGGGATGTGGTCTGGTGGGTATCAGTTATCCGTCCGAAGGTCATTTAAACATTAGTTATATATCATGTATACATATATGGACATAAAAGCTCTCTCTCTCTCTCTCTCTCTCTCTCTCTCTCTCAACCAGTGCATCGCCTTGGGTAGTAAAGGCCTCCCTCTATCATTCATGTTTCTGGAAACCTAGTAACTATTATAGGAATAGTTAGGAGACTCTATCTCTATCTCTATCTCTATCTCTATCTCTATCTCTATCTCTACCTCTCTCTTTTACTTTAGAATGTGACACACTATTTCCCTCTACGACGCTTCATTGCGCCAACGCCGTGTAACCAGAGTCTCCGGGAAGGAGAGCGAACATCATGTGTATAGATCTATACGAGACTAACACTCCCACACCCTGACTACTAGCTACAGTCCACGCCGGTAAGGCCCATGGGTGACATAATGCCACTACCTCTACGTGTGACCTGGAGGGTCATCGGATACTCTATCGTCAATCAGCATGGTTACGTACGAGTTCACATTCACCCTTTGTTTTAGACCTTGCTAGCTATGTCATTCATTTGATATTGTCTGGGGTCTGTGTTTCTTTGTTTTAGACCTTGCTAGTTGTATCGTTCATTTGATATTGTCTGGGGTCTGTGTTTCTTTGTTTTAGACCTTGCTAGTCGTATCGTTCATTTGATACCGTCTGGGGTCTGTGTTTCCTTTTGTTAGACTGAGCCAGGTGTATCATTCATTCGTTACTCTCCTAGAGTCTATGATTTCTTTTGCCTTAGTCAGCAGTATAACTGCTGAGGCATATGTTATTTTCCCTTAGTATCTTCACTTTTGATTTTCTCATTACTCTTTTAAAGTCAATTCTGTATTTGGTAATGATAGTAATTTGGGGAAAACTACTCCTTAAAACATAAATCAATCGGGTCTTGGTAGAAGACTGTTTTTATTTAAAAAATATAGGATTTTCTGGAAAGGACGCTAATACACCGTAGATTCTAAACTACTACTTTTCATAAAGTTATTTTGAATAAAAATGCATATTTATACAAATGACACTAAATACTTATGGAGTCACCAACATTATAAAATGTTGATACTCGCTTTCAAAATAACTTGTATTCTCAGGTCAGCGATAGACAGGTACATCCCAGGAGCTTTTGTGAAGACAGCCTAGTACCGAGCTGCATCTATGTTATGTTCTGTAATTACTTTGATATTACTATAACATGGAACCGATGTAAATTTATTACTATTAATGCAATGGTTGTTGTACTTTGATTACTATACTGCATATGTTGTGATACTTGACATGACGTCATCCACCCCAGAACGTTTCCGCCGTTTCGGTTTTAGGGTGTGACATTTTCTGTTAAGAAATGGTCAATAGTGGCATTCCAACGCTATCGATCCATACCCGTAGGGGCTTGAGCCCTTGCTGCCTCCACATCCCTTGCAAAATCAATCAAACGGTTTTTTGCAATATTTTTGTGGCCTTTATACCGCGCACATATCCGATTGTTCAGTGACGCCCAATAAGTTGGAGCCATGGGATGATTTGTAATCACTCCAAAATCAAACCATGTCTACAAAAAAGAAATAGAGAAGTTAAAAATAAATGAAATTAAACAATATTAAATATATAACTTTATAAATAATTTACCGAAAGATATTGGAACATGCCAACCCTTTCGGTTTCAGAAACATCAGTCCATGTGTCCTTATCAAAACCGATGTCCCACCACATATAGCTCCCAACCTCCCGAATGAAACATTCATACACCTCCCACAATCGGCATGTTAGTATTTATGTCGAATACTATCTTCAGATGCCGTTCACCGTTAGCTTTAAATAGTTTGTGCATTTTTTTATTTACCGTCATGGCTCTTCGTCTCGGAGGCACCACTGCATAAAAAAATATAGTCAAAATAATTTTTTATATACATATAATATGAAATACAATGAATTAGAATAAATCTTAATTACCATCGTTCTGTTGATCACCAAAACCTCCACCGAACGGATGTGGTAGCTCGTCACCACCGTCGCCTCCATGGCCCATCACAACAACCATGCGATTGAGCAATGCAATCCAAAAAAATGACATCCTGAAAAATTATAACACAATATAAATATCTATACATATAATATGATATGATTACAACAAATACAAACCTTATTTTACCAATCAAATGTAAAGATTATTTTTAATCATTCTTGCCCTCAAACACATCACTATCGTATTCAGAATCTTCCTCATCATAATCAGTCTCGCAATAAGACACATTATTGATGATACTCTTTGGTGGGTCAACTTCAATATCATCTTCAACCGATTGAGAATTTTGAAAGTACTGGCTAAAGTCGATTGAGAGAGTGAAATTAGAAGAAGCATTACTAAGAACGACATCGGTTGAATCATTGTCGACATTTTCAATGGGATCGCGATCGACATCGTTCATCGGTAGATCCCAAATTCTTCTATGATTAACATTTTCAACAACGCACCGTTGGTTGTCATTTTCGTCACTTCAAGAAGGTTCTTGGATGTAAAATACTTTATTGGCCTGCGTAGCATGAGTTGATCTTTGCTGCTCAATTCGCGTTGTGGGTCGATACTGGTGAAATTATTATTATATTTAACTCCTGCAGTATCGAACCACTTGCAACGAAAAAGTACGGGGGAATATTTATGAGCATAATGCAACTCGATAATCTCTTCTAGCTGACAATAATATTTCTGCTTATTCTCTCCATCAGTTAGAACCCCCGAGTTTTGTGTTGATCGTTGGGAGTCACGTATAAGTACCATAAACCTAACACCATTCACTATGCAAGCGGTGTAAGTAAAGGCATTTGCATGCGCACCGATTGAAAGAGCTGATAACTCTTTGTTAAACTCTGGAGATTTTTGTTTTTCCATATCATAGACCTTATGAAGGAACCATTTAGGGAATTCGGTTTTTTCATCACTTTCAGGATGTAATGATTTGAATTCACTACATTAATGAATATATATATATATATATATACATATATATATATATATATATATATATATATATATATATATATATATTATTTCTAGTAACTATTGTGTGCCAGAATGCATAAATCTGGACCACCGAATGAATAGAATCAACAATCATGATCTGAGGGTCTATGATATTACAATAGGGTAGCATGTATCATATAATCACACAAATTTCAGCAAAAGGGTATTTTGGTCAATTAACCTATTATAAAAAAGGTTTTTTTTTCAGATTTTAAGGGATCATTAATTCCCTTATTTTTAAAAAATCTGATTTTTTTTAAATTAATTCTAATTAAATTATTATATTACTTTTAATAATAACCGATTTTATTCTGTCAGAATGACAAAAAGTCAACAATAAACTAATAAATATATTTGCGGTTTTATTCTTACATAATATTGTTTCATTCAAGATATTTTTTATATTAAACATGCTTAAAGAATTATACAATATATTATCAAGAATAACATTTTCTAAAGAGTATGGATTTTATTCTTTAAGAGTCACTATTTTCATTCATCCATAAACAAAAAGAATATAAACAATTATTACAATCATTCTAAAAAAATTATGACTAATAATGGTTTAAGGATTACATTTATTCTTAAAGATTAAAACTAAAAGTGGTTAAAAAACGAAAAAACATCAAAATCTAACAAAAACACTACTCTATTTCGAAAGAATATTATCATCCTCCATATTTTCTTCATTTTCCACATTAATGGCAACCTCTTCAAAACCTAAATTCACAAGGAAAACATAATCAACTTTCAAATATTAAAAATTTTAGTGCATTAAATAGAATAAAACAATAAATTCTAATAGAATGTGATATATATATATATATATATATATATATATATATATATATATATATATATTCAAATAGAATATAACTATAATTTCTACAAACCAATATTAACAATCATCTCTAAACTTGCAATGTATATTATTCTGAAAGAATGTAATGTTTCATTATATAGAATGTTATTCCATAAGAATCAAGACCAATAACAAGATTATAAACCAATTTTATTCTAACATAATTGGTTAGGGCAATTCATTGCTTAAGTTGACAAGGAATTCAAGATTCTATTCTAACAAAACTAGAATTCGATATTCCATTCTAGCAGAATGATCGACATCAAGATGCATTAAAAAAAACCTAGATTTCAACTATGCATTTTATCGAACACTTGGTGTGCTTCTTCAGTTTCTTCAAAAAAAATTAGTGAGAGTCTTACCAATTCAGTTTCTTGGTGGTCGAGAACTGGAGATACAACTAAAAAAACATGTTATGATTACTACAAGAGCATACCAATTCAGTTTCTTGGTGGTGTCGTTGACGACCTAAAATCCCCTGCTGCCTTCGTTTTCACCTCCTTTTGCAGACTCCACAACAGGCACCGAGCACCTCTTCACCGCCATCTGCTGCTGTTGCTTTTCCTTTGATTTCTTGTCGTCGACAACGAGAAGAAGCAACCCCAATCAACAAATTAGGGCATAAATCTTCAGAATCCGACGTTTAGACCACGAAGCACCAGCCTTAAACTGAACCCTATCCATCATCCTCAACCTGAAATCAATCATACCATGAGACCTTTCGTTACTGATATCATTATGATCTTCAACATATGTAGACGAGGAAACAAATATTGCCTGAGCAGCTGTCTCATTTTTCTTTGCTGAAATAGGTAACGATGGAGAGTCGATGGAGGGAACGCTAGAGAAAAAGGCGGTTTTCGATGCAGGCGAAGGAGGGTCGTGAAAGAAGAAGAACCGGAGTAGAGAATTTTGTGAGGAGGCGAGATAGTTTTGTGAGCGACGACTGACTGATAAAGGGATGTTGGTTTTCTAGGGTTTAACTAATTAAGGAGAGATTAATTGAATGATTTTTTTACCATAATTAGATATAATAAGTTTACCATTATACCATTTTTTAATTTAATTAATGATTTATTGTTTCCTGAATTCTCATTGGTGCATTTAGGCACACACTATTTGCTAAAAACATTTGAACCTAGCTCTCTCTCTCTCTCTCTCTCTCTCTATATATATATATATATATATATATATATATATATATATATATATATATATATATATATATATATATATATATATATATATATATATATATATATAGTAAAAAGGAGAAATTAAATATAGACAATGAATTAAAAGATAAGAACACTTACGCAATATACTTTTTGACTTCCTCACAACTATCAAGCGCAAACCAATGTAGATGTTTTCTCTCCTCTAAACTGAGATTTTTCATTTTCTTTGCGCTAGCCGGTCGACACTTAGACTGAAACACCCATAACTTTGTTTCTTCTATGACAACATCTTCGTTTCTTTCGAGGCGATTGAATCGAGTCTCAACATCTTCAAGGTACATAGAAAAAAATGATAATGCCTCTTAAGCGACATAACCCTCAGCTATAGAACCTTCCAACCCTGCCTTGTTTCTAACATATTTTTTTAGTTTTTTTCATATACCTTTCGAAGGGATACATCCATCTCATACATACTGGGCCTCCGGAAATAGCTTCATCAGGTAAATGCAAAATAAATTAACCATAATGTCAAAAAATGCAGGAGGATAGATCACTTCTAATTTGCACAATATTTTAATAATGGTTGGTTTCGCTTCTATTTTATCCTTCACCCCGATAGTGTTCTTGAGCAAAGTTGCTTAAAAAACATACAAAGCTCTATTATTGGTGTATAAATAGAGAAGTACCCACAAGACTCTCACCCACATTTTTTTCAATATGCATAAGATCAAAGTTGTGCTTCAGCTCCAGAGAAGACGAATACTCAAGTTCAAAGAATATGCTCTTTTTAGACCAATTCAACTTGAAATCCTCACGATCTCTCTTAATACCAGCTCGTTGAGCAGCTACTTTACCTGGTGGACGAAACAATAGACGAGCGTGTTGCGCTTGTATTTCTTCCTCACTAAACTTTCTTGGAGGGCCTCTTGTCTCATGTTCGTCATTATATTCCAAACGTTTTATCCATGGACGATCAGCATCTAAGAACCGGCGATGACCAACATATACGACTTTATTTGATACTCGGTACGACGAAGTGTCTTCGTTGCAAGTCGGACAAGCTTTGTACCCTTGTCCGCTCCAACCGGATAAACTACTGCGAGCGGGAAAGTCGTTTATTGTCCATAACAACATCGCTTTCATATTGAAGAATGTATTTGTCGCTGCGTCTTTAGTATGTACTCCAAAACTCCATAACTGCTTCAACTCATCCACCAACGGCCTAAGGAACACATCCGAATCCTTCCCGGGTGCTTTGGGGTCGAGAATCAACAGGGTTAACATGAAAGATGACTCTTTCATACATAGCAATGGTGGAAGATTGTAAGTGGTGAGTATGACGGGCCACGTGCTATGAGGATTACACATGTTACCAAATGGATTTAAACCATTAGTAGCAGGCCCTAAGCGTACGTTTCGAGGTTCCCTTTAGAAGTGAGGATACTTCATATCAAATTTTTTCCCTGAAGTATCATCAAGGGGATGAAGCATCATACCATCTTTGGATCGTCCGGTACTATGCCAAATCATATCTTTAGTTGTGTGTCTAGAACAGTACAAATGTTGTAGTCTGGGGGTCGCGGGAAAGTATCGTAAAACTTTATGAGCCACGTTCTTACCCTTTGTATTTTCATCAACCCACCGACTCTCGTTACAAACTGGACACTTTTGCAGCAACTGGTGTTCTTTCAAAAAAAGAAAGCAGTCATTTTTACATACGTGTATCGACTCATAACCCAAGCCGAACTTTTTAAGTGTTTTTTTGCTTGGTAATGTGATGGGGGGACCCTGTTTCCTTGAGGAAATGCAGTTTGCAACAACTCAAGAAGCTGATCAAATGAACTATCAGTCCATTTGTTGATCACCTTGATATGCATAAGCTTTGATAAAAAGTCAAGGGATGAAAATGAACATCCACGATATAATTTTAATTAGACTTCCTCTAAGAGCATTTGAAATCCATCATCGACACCACTATCGTTTGTATCTGGGTTCCTTTCGTCGTGATTAGTATCATTTTCAATCACACCCCCATAACATCATCAATAACATCGGCCATCTCATAACTACGTGGTATGTCTTCGATAATCGGGTGAGTTGTATTTTTGTCGTGATACTTCCATATAATATAATGTGGACTAAAACCATGTTGAAGTGTATGGAATTTCACTATGGCTAGTAGTATAAATTTATTGAGATTACATTTGTTACACGGGCATCTGATTTGACATTTGTTATCGACGTGTGGTTTGGACCTCTCGAGAAAAGATTCGAGTCCTTGTTGGAACAAGGTAGAGTTACAGTTTTCAATAGTAGTCCACGTTTTATCAATAAACATGTTGCAACTGAAACATAAGTTAGGTTTTAGTGTTTACTCTACAAGAACTAGAATTAGGATTGAATATTCACAAAGGTAGGTTTCTAAACCCACTTTTTGAATACCTTACCTCATATGCAAATGTGTATTATATGATTGACCATTTAAGAAAAATTCGGCAGCATTTCCCCTTAGCTCCTAAGTATATATAAAATTATATACCGAGGAGCAAAGAGAAAATAACAACCGAATATTTCTTAAACAATCAATCATGTAATATACATTTACATCCTAAATGAGGTAAGGTATTCAAAAAGCAGTCCCAAAACGGGGACAACCCGAAATTAATTTCTAAATCAATTTCGGACGAGTATTTCTAGGCTTCCAATGATTCAAAAAAGAAGAGACTTAAACAAAAAATAACTTATTTATTGTGTCATTGTACTTTAACGTCGTAATTTTGATTTTGATTTTTTATTATGACATTCTTTTGACGATATCATATATTTGTTATTTGTATCATTTTTTATTTTCCATATTTTGATTTTTAATCACAACTTATTTTTGTTTTTATTTTTCTATTTTGAGTAATTATGACTAAGTAGATTTAGCGTCTTAATTTTTTATTTTTATTTTTTCATATAACATTGTACTTTAAACGATATTATATATTTGTTATATATATACCATCTTTTTTTCATATTTAATGTCGTCACTTTAGTATAATTTAAAAAAAAATAGAGATGAGACACTTTTAAGAACTCACGTCATCAAATCAACCAATTGTATATTTTTAAGATATAATATTTTTCATTTTTAGTGTCTCTTAGTTATTACAAGCATCTTTTATTTTATTTTTAGATTGTTTTATTTAAAATAGTAAGCTATTACTATTTCTTTATGGATACTATAACGTTATATGTTATTAAATTTTTAAAAATATAATTTATTTGATGATTTTAAATAAAGTTTTCAAAAAAAAAAACAAGTTTATATTTATTTACCGAATATAACATCTTCAAAATTGTTACCCATAATTAATATTAATATACAAACTAATATTAATAAATATTTCATAAGTCTAAAGTTAGTCCGTGGAAGCCTATAAAAACACTTATATTGACACATACATTTTTCATACATTTCATATAAAAATGTCTTTTTGTTTCACATACAGTTTATATAAATACCTATATTTTCACATACATTTTTCACATAAAAATCCATATAACTCATATACATATATAATTTAACATACATTTTTTTTTTTCATATATATACACATACACATCTATTTCACATAAAAATACGTTTATACACATATTTTCATATACATTTTTATACATACACATACATATACATTTTTTTCATACATATTTGCATATACATTTTACAAATTTTATCTAATTTCACATACATATTTGCATACACAATTTACATATTTCATCTAATTTCACATACCAAAATATATACTCATTCATATATTTCATCTAATTTCATATATATTATAAACAGAAAAAAAAATACAGAAGTAGCTGTGTTGCCGGAAAAGGGTAAGTCGTCGGAAATATTCTAGCCGCCGGAAAATTGTGAGAGCCACCGGAGTTTACTTAAAATCATAAAAAATAAAATAAAATTGTTGTTAAATATAGATCAGAAAACAAGAGAAAGCTAAAAGGGAAGAGCAAAACGAACCTTACCGGAGTTTTAATCTCGTCGAAAAACTCAGAATCTCGCCAGAAATGGCCGGATATTGTCGGAATGTGCTGGAAAATAACGGAAATGATAACCTAGAAGGAGTGGTGGTTTATGTTGGTGAAGTACGCTGGAAATGACAGAAAAACGAAGATGGTTGCCGGAGTTTGCGAGAGAGAGAGTGGTAGAGCCTGACTGACTCGTCTTTTGGGACGAAGGGTAGTCAAAAGGACGCCCAAGCAAATGCGGCAACACCTTTAGCGGCGACACCCTAGCAATTGGGGCGACAAGTTGGAGGGAAAAACACGCGCCATTCTCCGGTGCATAGAAGCCGTGATCTAAAAATAATTCAAGGGTCACGATGACATTCACGCGGATCGTTAACAATAGCGGCAACATGTCGTCGCTATTAGTTTCGCTGCTAATACTTCCCACTAGATGAAACCCTAACCGATAGATCACCATAACAGCCTACGATCACGATTAAATGGCGTGTGGCACAAGAGGATCGGCGGTGGAACCCCTTTAGCGACGACAATTGTAGCGACGACGGTACCCTTTAGCAATGACGTCCCTTAGTATTGCCGCTAAAGCCAGTCGTCGTCCCTAAAGGGCATATTTCTTGTTGTGTATTACCCAAATGAAAACAAACAAAAGGCAATTACCCTGATAATTCAATTTCCCTTCTTTCTTATTTTACCTTCTAATTTTGTGTTGGTATAATATTGGTAAATATTTTTAAAACCACACTATTTTGGTGAAGAAAAAAAAAACCCAATATTTGATCTGGAAAAAAACATATCGTCATTTTATAAAATTTTAATTTTTAAAATATTAAGTATAAAAATAAAAATTTACTAGAGATTAAAAGTATCAGAGATGTAAACCAAAAATATGAAGAAAAAAAAAACACCATCTTCGATGAAATTGGCTCGATGTAATAAAATTTACATCGATGGCATTTTTCGTCTCATATATATATATATATATATATATATATATATATATATATATATATATATATATATATATATATATATATATATATATATATATATTAAACATCCCAAAAATCAATGTGAAAATTTTTATTTTTAAAAAACAACCCAAAACCATAAATGTTTACAAAACATAGTTTCCAAGTGTAAAATCACAAATCAGAGTGTCCCAATATCGAATCTCATAAAAACTGAAAGAATGTGTACGATCACACCTTAGCTTTCCCCCGATCATCTAAAGTACCTGAAGCATAAAACTTAAATCGTAAGTCAAAGCTTAGTGAGTTCCCCCAAAGTACCACACACAACAAAACATATACAATCATGCATGTTGGGTCCAATCAGTCATCTGACTCGAATACCCTCAGGTACATAGCCATCAGATCGGATTAGCCGCAGCCCAAACAGTCATCGGACTGGAAAGGCCTCGACCTAATTTGTCATTGAACTAGGACGCCCAAATGCAATGGGTCCAATCAGTCATCGGACTGGAATGTCAATATGCCAATTTAAGGTGGAGACCCTGAGGGATCGAGGACGTGCTTTCCAACTCATAGCAGAGGAGGCCAAGGCGGCGCCAGACATTGTTACTGGTATGTTTTCATTTATTATTTTGTGAATTTATTTTATTGTATGCTTATAATTATGATTCTGTTAGGTATCTTTTTTGAAACATCCCAAAAATACGTTCCAAAAATTTTATTTTTTATTTATTAATAAAACCATAGTGTTTTGTGTCAATCATTTACTATTGTTTCGCTTTGCATGTTTTGACTTCCAGAATAATTATATTATTCAAACTATCCACAATCAATCATACGTTGGAAGTAGGTATTCAAATCAAGACTATCATGAATTTGGTTTGTAGATTTGTCTGAATGGTATTAGACATAGCAAAATTTGTTGCAACATTCATGAGTGCTCATAAGGTCTGAGTATTCCATTCAACCCGCGCTCACTTGTATCACTTCATGGAATTCATCTCGAGTGATCGTGAGACGATAATATCATATAAGTATTCAAACCTAGATATATGAGTTGTTGATTATGAGTTGGTTGTATATTGATAGTACGAAAACGCATCGGTAACTCGATGTTATAAAACATGTTGTTGTGTATGATTCAATGAATAGTTAGTACAAGCATATATTGTCGAAGTTTATCTGTTCCTTTTAGTCCTAGGAAGATTAAAAGTGATATTTTGGGCCCCTCAATAATTTTGTTTTGACTTATGTACAGGGCCCGGTCAGAACTAAATTGATGTGTTCGATTAAGTTCTATGTCAAACAAATAAGAAATCGGGAAACAAACTGCTGGACAATAAGTATGATGTTGTTCCATGTATTTTTCTGGATGATATCTTGAACAAAGGATTATATGACCACTTATCTAAAATGGAGTGTTTCGTTTCGACAGAGGCTTTTAAGAGCTACGATTGCTAGTCGGTGTTTTAAGTCATAGTTGCAGTTATAGTTATTAGACTTATCCAAGTGGGAGACTGTTTGATTTAGTGTCTAAGCCCATAACTATAATTGGTATGTACTTGACCCGAGAGTAGCATGGTCTATTTGGGTTGCATGGCACCGGAACAATCTAAAGGATGGACTTTTGAGAAGAAGATATTTGTGATTTATTAATATATTATAAGTTCTAATATATTAATATGAAATCATATTATTTAATTATTATTGATCAAGAATTAGTTTGGAATTAATTTTGTGATCAAAAGAGACTAATTAAATAAGGAGGTAAAGCAAAATGGTGTGACGAGTACAGAAGGAAATACAACGGGAGGTGCCCTAAGCAAGTAACCTGCTTCAAATGTGGGAAGACTGGTCACTATGCCCATAAATGCCCAACCGAGGAAGAAGTTTGCTTTAAGTGTAGTCAAGAGAGACACTTCAAGCAAGACTGCCCGACGAGGAAGGGAGTTACAAAGCTAAATGTACCGCTGAGGCACTATGGGAGATGCTATGAAGAAGTGACTTGTTTCAAGTGTAGGAAGAATGGACATTACGCCAATGTATGTACATCCAACAAGAGGTTCTGTTACGGATGCAGGGACAAGGGGCATATATTAAAGGATTGCCCGAAGAAAAGTGAAGCAGTAAGAGCGGATGCACCTCCAAAACCAAGAAACATCCTTAACAAAGCAGCTGACAACGCAATGAAGAGTGAGGATTGACATCTGAAGAACGAGTTATAAAGTAGTCATAGCATTGTAGGAGTAGCCTATTAGAGGCATAGTCTAGGGTAAACTTGAACACCTATGTAATTGTCTCAAGGAATAATATAAAACCTTCGTTTTGTTATCTGGTGTGTTAAGTTGTTATGTGATTTTCTTGTATGGTGACTTGGAAAACTGTGAGACAACACTTGGGACAAGTATGAGTAGGTGTGAAAGGTAGTAGATGCATATACTACCGAAAGCACAGGACTCATGCTTGGATCAGGGAAAGTCACATGGTTACCAAGAAGCTAGTAATTGATACCATTTTATTCAAGTATGTCGTTACCATCGTTTCGGTAATAACTAAGAAGATTGTTGTTATTCCGACCCTAGTGGTCATATCAAATTGAGTCCAAATACGATGAGTAGGTTACGTCGTTCAGAGAACCAAGTTCGATGTAGCATCTGACAGCCAGAAGATTGAAGTGAGAGATAATCAAAGCGATTAATAGAAGTATCGCGCTCGTTGTTAAAGAAGTTAGTAGCTAGAAATGTTACATGTTAAAATGTGATTCTATCACATTAGAACATGAAGGAAGGTATATTCCATTCTGGAATTTGACTCTAAGACCTGAGTCTAAGCGTTGCGACACACGATGATAGGTCATTGGAACGTGATCCATCGACCTATTGTGGAAACCAAACAACTTATCTTAAGTTTGTTAAGGAGAAGAAGGAGTCTCCAGTAAGGATCGATATTGTGACTTGAAGGTCATAATTTGGAGTTTAACGTGAGATAGGGAGCATGTGCAAGATCAAGCACTGCTTGCAGTCAAGAAGACTAGGAGTTAGATACACATTCGAAGAAACATAGAAGTTACGATTATTACCTAGGATGAAGAGATAACGTATGGGAGTAATTATACGAGCCTTGTTTCTTTGATGGTTCCGGGACATAATCATCCTAAGGGGGAGATAACTGTAACGCCCGTAGATCCGGGCTAATCAATTTAGAGACAATAAGTGTCGAAAATGACTTTTCGGAAAAAGATTATTTAGAATAAATAATCTTAACCAAGTTGTATTATATGTTACAAGGTTTCCGTACATATAACGAGCGTCGAAATCCGAGTTATAACGAATAAGTTATGAACTGTCGAAGTTTCGCGACGGAACCGGCACAATACCGGGAAGCGTAAATAGTGAACTCACGATAGAGCGAGTTTTAGCCTTAGCGATCTAAACGAAAGTCGTAGAATACGTTAAACCGAGAGCGTCCATAAAAGAACGCCCAAATCTGACTTCGTATGAGGAAGTTATGATTTTTCGAAATTTTGGCTTAGCAGTGTACAACCCGAAGTTCGAATATTAGATCGAACAGTTTTTAGCCGACACAACCTAAACGAGAATTGAAGATCTCGTTATTTGTAGCGTAACGATAAAAAGACAGACGAAAACGGACATCGGATGAAGAAGTTGTGAGATTTTAACGGACCAATCCTGTCCCGGCCTGTTAAATAATATAACTTTTAAATAAAGTCAAAATTAGCCGACAGAGTCTAAACAAAAGTTGTAGAGTACGTTCTCTCCTTTGCTATAAAGAACGTCAAAAATGAAGCTCGTATGCGAAAGATACGAATATTTAAAGTTCAGACTCGAATTTGCGAAAGTTGTTGCTCGATTGATGACGTGGCATGATCTGGATCGTCGCTTGCTGATCATGCCTCGCTTCGGATGGATGACACGTAGCCCTTTGCATATGCCCAACGTTCGCATCCGGCGCCTCGCATACGAAGACCTTACGCTTTGCGTTCTAGCCTTCCTCGGTCGACAAGCAGCCACGTCGCACCAAGAGACTTCGGACGCGTGTCTTCCGTGTACGCCCAACGTACTTGAAACTACGCCCAGCGTCATGCGAGCCCTCGTGGCTATAAAAGGAGGCCGAGGGCAACCTCATTCTTCACTCCAAAATTCACACTCTCTCTCTCTCTCTCTCTCTTTCTACAATCTTTCTATCTCTAAGGTTCCTAAACCCTCCTAAACCCTAGGGAACCCCCTAGCACCCGAAGGAAACCCCGAGGCTCCCGGAGCCCCGAGAAAAAGGGTCTTTCGGTTTCGAAACACTGCTCCAAGCGAAGCCCAGTTTTCTTTAAAACTCGCTGTAAGTGAGCTTAGCCTATGCAACTTTTAATATAGCTTTCAAATAATTATAGTAATGTTATTAGGTCCTTAAAATAATTATTTGGGCTATTATTATGAGTTATATAGAGTGTTGTTTAACTCTTATATAATAATAATAGCTAGACTATTAATTAGTTGCGGTTAACATTAGACTAAACCCTAGTGGTATTGATATTAGGTTTTATCGAGGGATAATTGTTTTGAGATAACGAAGCGTTGTTCGAGGGCAGAATCACCACCTTTTCAAGTGAGTGCATAGTTACTTTCAGCTTACACATAGATATGAAGTATTTTATATAAATTACGTGCAATGTGTGTATATTGTCTGAATACTTGCTGTCTCTGCTGGGTGAAAGATTTTTATACATGTTTTAAATTATCTAAACTATATACGTATTTTATATCTACAAAATGTGTTGCGTAAAACATGGGTAGATGAAATAGTTTCTGTGTGACAAAAATAAAATGATGAATAGGTGATATAAACCATGAGGTAAGGGTGAGAGGTGAACCATGAGAGAAGCGTTTTACCCCGGTGTTGGCCCCGTCATCCAGCCGAGTATGGGTGACAACCACGGACTATTCTAGACAGTCTAGTGGACACTAGCAGGCTCGCAACCTATAGGTGTTTTGAACCGTGTATTCACCAGGTGTACTCTAAAAACCAATCGACACGTATTGCGAGTGGATTCTCGGAAACGATACCGTCGATAAACGAGATAAAACCCATTGACTTGTATTGCGAGAGGAGTCTCGGAAACGATACTGTCAATAAACGAGCTAAACCTTGGTAACTATGGATTTAGTGTCTGTTGAGTAAACCTTGGCAATAATGGATTTCGTGTCTATTCCTTAGGATAACCCTTAGGAATAAATAAACGAGGAATAGCTGAATTCTTAGGGTAGAATAAAGAAGATAACGGGGATGAGTAATTGGGTTGATTGTTTAAATGTTTAAAAATAATAATTATATTACTGTGGGTTGAAAACCCTATGTACTCACCAGGTTTCCCAACCTGACCCACTCAGTTTATTTATATCACAGGTGTGGATATGAAGTCACATTACACTGAGAGATTTAGGAGATATAAATCACTAGTGATAATGAATGTAAGTTCTATTTATGCTTATGTTTCTGTATTGACAATGACATCCCAAATGTTTTAAAATGAATAAAAATACTTTTCTTCGGAAATGCTTTGATAATATATTTATCATGTTTTACTGGGAACAAATTCCGCAACCTTTTTATTAAAAGAGATACTCTGATTTTTATAAAGCATAAACAAAATCGGTCTTTTCTGGCCGTGAAAATGGGGATGTCACATCATAGTATCTCATCAAAACTCATATCAATATATCAGCATAAAAACATCCTAGGCTAAACAAATGGTGTGTGCACTGTAGTCATCCCAGGCTCTTCCCCTTGCTACCGGAAGTACCTGAAACCAAAACTGAAAACTGTAAGCACGAAGCTTAGTGAGTCTCCCCAAACTACCACATACCATACACATAATCATGCTACTAAGAGATACGGGACCCGCCCACACTCAAGGAGATACGGGCCCCGCCCACACTTAGATAACTAGGAGATATGGGCCCCGCCCACACTCTGCTGACTATAAGATACGGGCCCCACCCACACTCAGCTAACTACGAGATACGTGCCTTGCCCACACTCGACTAACTACAAGATACAGGCCCCGCCCACACTCGGATAACTATGAGATATGGCCCCCACCCACACTCAGCTACTAAACATACATACAAGTATCACACAAACAACAAGTATAGCCAAATCTATCAATCAGTCCTATATATATATATATATATATATATATATATATATATATATATATATATATATATATATATATATATATATATATATATACTCAAATAATGCTATGAGATACGGGCCCCACCCACACTCAGCTAATGATGAGATACGAGCCTCGCCCATACTCTATGAGATATAGGCCCCACCCACACTCAACTAATGATGAGATACGGGCCTCGCCCACACTCACAATCCTAACAACACATACAGGTATCACACAGACAACAAGTATAGTAATCCAACAACCTGACGGATATCTATACTCAGGTAATAATGAGATACGGGCCCCGCCCACACTCCGTGTTCCTATCAAGAACATACAAACTACACGGGTCGGCATTGGTGCCTTTGACCCGTTCAAACCAGGAGGAAAGTCACCTCGCATTACAGATGAGCCCTAGCTGCTGGCTGCTGGCTAATAGATTCCTGAACTGTCAACATCAAAATAAACCCAATTAACAATCGGGTTCCAATGCATAACCATAAGTCCATACTTGGGGTAAAAGGACCATTTTACCGCTAACCTAGCTTGGTCCAAGACCAAGGCCCAAACTCATAATCCGAAGGCCACAAAGTCATATAATCAACCAAGGCCCAATTATGGCCCGATTTTCCAAATTGGTCCCAAACCCCTTACATGGGCCTTACCCTAAAGTCCATCCAAATAATTTGGTCCACACACTTGTCCTCAGATGGCCCAACAAGAATCCAAACACCAAAGCCCAAAAGAGAGGCCCAACTTGAAGCCCAATCATAATTAGGGTTTCCATATAAAATGACAATTCAGGTTAAGTGTTTTTACTTAACTAAAGCCCAAAAGAAAGGCCAACGTCAAACACTACATCCTCTTATACAATTTGGTTGAATATAACTTGATCAATTTTTAACCAAAACATTTTAATCGTTTCATTGTCAGATTTACACCCCATTCCCTAGTTAAATTTAACGAGAGAAAACAAAGAAAATGAATAGAATTGAGAAGAAAGTAAAAGAAATTGGTCTTCTCGGGTTTCATTAATAGAAGGAAATGGAAGAATCATTTTCCTCCTAACTTTCCTTCCGATTTGGAAACATTTGAAAATATATATATATATATATATATATATATATTATATATATATATATATATATATATATATATATATATATATATATATATATATATATATATATACACACTAGGTTAAAACCCGTGAAATCCACGGGTGTTAATTTTAAATAGAATTAAAAAATTAATTATGTAATAAAATAATATATCATTAATTTAGAAAAACTTATGAATTTTAATATTATATTTTTTTAATAACTTTGTAATTTGTAAGTATTTAATTGCACATGTGAATCCTGCTATTTTATAAAAGTCATGAGTTTGTATAATGCAACATATTATCAGTTTTGGAGCTTTATTCTTATTAAATACATGGAAGCCGTGACACACTCACAAGACAAACACGTGGGTTTATGGGATTCATGGATCCGAATTTGAGTCAAAATAAGTTGGATTTCAATTTTAAAGTAGCAGAGGTTTAAAGTAACAGAGGGCAAATGCGGAATTTTAAATAGATGTTTTAAGCGGGAAAATTAGCTTGGGGAAGGCTTAGGAATTGTTGCGTGGCAAAAATCTACTTATTCATTAAATTAGGAGGTTAATAACAAAAAAATTAAATATCAATATGTAAACATTAAACGTTTGGCCTATTTGGCCTATTTTTTATTGTATAAAGACTTACCATTGTCTTATTTCAATAAATAAAATAATTATGTTTGTAATAATACATAAATAATTACAGGTCCATGTTTAGAAAAATGCATAAATGGCCCTTGTTAATTTTTTTAACAAAAAGGGTACATGTTTTTGTGATGGATGTTCAATGTTTAAACAAAACCAGCAGGAACGTTCCCTCTTTAAAAAAGCAAAAATGGCCCATATTAAAAAAAAATAACACAAATGGTCATTTAAAAAAATGACAAATGGTCCACGTTAAAATATTAGCAAAAATGGTCCCAGCTTTAAAAAAAATGCATAAATGGTCCCTTTTTAAATAAATTAACAAAATGATAACTGTTTAAAAAAATTAACATAAATAGTCCATTTTAAAAAATATTAACATAAACAGTAATTGCTTAAAAAAATACACAAATGTAGTTTTATCTCTTTAGCAGTAATAACAATATGTCCGATAAAACTTGTAAGAATTTCACGGGTAAAATAATATAAGTATGTTGCTCTAATGTACCCAAAATAAAGTACATTGCTCATATTGAAAGCCAAAAGAAAGTACATTGCTATTTTTTCACTATAATGACTTAAATTATGGTCAACAAACATTTATTGTCAAAAACAAAGACTTAAAGATAAAAAAAACGTGATTGAAACCAATATAAGTTATAATATAGTAATATTTTGTAGTCGTTTTGTTAAATATCATGTTATCGAAGCCATTCTAAAATATAAAATGTAACCATGGATTTAAATATCATATAGCTAAAAAAATTATATAAGATGATAAATAATATATTTTGAACTATGGATCAACATATTTCATGGTAAACTCCAGAATGACTGTTAAATACCATTTAACATTCCCAACTGTTGTGTAATTTGCATCAGGGCCAAATTTTATAAAGTTTAACTTACATGTATTTTCAATTTTAGCTAATAAAAATCACCAAAATGATATAGAAAAATAAATTAGACAGGTGAGAAAAAAGCATGATTTGGATAAGATCTTGAAATGTTTTAATAGAATTCCATTTTGAATTCACATTTCGCAACCAGATAAACCTTGTTCTAGTTATCATTATTAATGACCAAAATACCCTTCACTGCAGACGAACCCAAGGTAGTGGTAAAACACTCATTTTTATAACTTTAATATCCAAGTCGTTACTGTAACTGACAAAACTACTTTACAAGGGCAAAAAGGTTATAAGACTCTTTTCAAAGACCATATTAGTAAGAATCAACAAAGCATATGTGCTAAATTGTAATTTACTCTAAGCATTTAAAGAGGCTAGAAATTACCAAATTATGTTGGAGTGTTCTCATCATAAGGTGTAAAAGCCCTAAAGTTTCTTAATTTTCGAAGATCCCATAGCTTAACACCATCTTGAGCAGCAGTCTGAAACAAAAAACTAAAAAATTGTTAGTGGATATGAAGTTAAACAACCTGAGCGAGTGAAAATAATGACCGGTTAGTTTTGGTATTACCTAACTCTTGGCATCCAAGATTTTAACAATAGGATGAAAATCTGAATAAGTGTAGCCCTCAGATACAAATGAAAATATAAGAAAATTACAGCTGCAAATTTTAAAAGGAATAAATTGGCTTTTACTGTGAAAACCATAAACCTTGCTATTGGTGTTTTCTTGCATCATATTTTCAATATGAACAAAGTACCTCTTACAATCGAAACAATGTATCAAAATCCAAACAAAGCATCAGAACACCCGTTAAGGCATTTTATTAAAAAAACTTGGGTCAAAAAATATTTCACCACGAAAGCATTGAAGGGGTACTTTGCTTACATGTCAAACAAACCTCTGAAATGCAATGAATACGCTCCTGTCTTGCAGACAAATATAGATTTTGATTCTTCAGTTTCTTCAGATAATCCGTAACACCAACAATTTCAAATCCTAAGATCAACAATGAGCAACTCACGAATTTTAGCTCGCTTCAATAATGAAGGTGCATCCGAGACGGTGTGGAAAATCAATTAAACATTCCTATTACAGTTACCATTAAATTTATTGTGAAACTATGTTTCTGAAGAATCACAAATGACTTTCTGAGCTTGAAGCCTAGCCATGAGTGAATTACTTGCTCAGTCACACGCACATACAAACACATCAAACTTGCATATAAATACACATAAGAAAAGCAAGTATTTGTTCATTATATTTACAGCATCCCACTTTACTCTCTTTCTATGATGAAATGCTTGCACCTAATCAATGTCATTATATTCTTAGATACTTAAACATAACATAGAAAAAATCAATAATTGAGTAATTATGATACTTACATTGATTTAGAAAGCATCCCCCCGGGCCAGTTAAACCTGATAAGTAATCAAGTTAAATAACATTTCAACCAAAAAGTTTCATAATGATTAAAATGAATATAAGGGTCATTGTGAAGCATAGCCTCAACACGAAATGTTGTCCTCATTCGATCAGAACCCCGACAAAAGAATCCAAGCCAAAAGAAACTTACAGTTTGCCATTTGATACAGGAACACATAAGCATAGGCTTTCACTCTTCAACATTGAAATGTTGTACTAAAAGGAACTGCATCAGTAATAGCAATTTCAACAGGCCCTTATGAAATTAGATTATAGCAAAAATTGAAAACAACCAACCATTTTTACCTTGGAACACAACAACAAATCTAAACAACAAAACAGTCTTTCGCCCCTGCCACAGTCGATCTCCCGTATGGAACCCTCCAATCCTTTGTTCATAAGCGTATTATCTGGAAAGAAGACGGATTTGCGCCATCTCGTCGAAATCAAAGGTGTAGAAGCAACGCGTCAGCAGGATTTCTTAATTCCCTTCTCCGCCGGTTCCTTTTGTGGTGGTAGGGGTTGTGGCAGTGACTGAAAATTTTGACCCACAAAAACTGAAATCGTTCCCTATAGAACACGGTGAAGAAAATCAAAATCCATACAACATTGAATTATTTTGGAAAGGATGTATGAGTAATCGTGCAACTGAATCAAATGGATGCAAGATATCAGTGATTTTGGCCTTAAATGTAGGAGATTAGAAACGTCTAAAAAAAACGCATTTGATTGAAACGCATTAAAGCTGAAGCGATTTTTGGGGAAATTCACTTTTGTATTTTGAGCGGGAAAAATTCAATTTGGGGGCCTTGGAGAATGTCACATGGCAAAAATCTACTTATTTATTAGAATAGGATATATATATATATATATATATATATATATATATATATATATATATATATATATATATATATATATATATATATATATATATATATTTTCCTTCCATTCTCTTCAATTCGGAAAGACAAAAAACAAATTTCTTTCTTTTCATTTCTCTTATTTTCTATCCTTACCTTCTTTTCGTTTCTTTTTCTTTGCTTAAACTCGGAAACTAGGCGTTACAGGTTTTTCTTATATACATTAACAACAAAACGTGCGTATTCATGGTGATGCTACAAACTCTATCACTCAAATTCCAAACATATTCATAATGGAAGCCAAGAGCCATCATCCTCATAAGTCGTATCCCATAGTTCATATTGTCTTGCCAATATTAACGATTAGAGTTACAACTTAGGCAATTATTTCACACAATTTACAGGTTCTTACTACACCAGCAATAATAGGTTTGACGTTGATTATTTGTCTTGGAAGCCTCAAAAAACAAAAAGCAGGCTTTGTTTTCTTTATTTTCTTTTCGCCACAAATTGGGGCTATATGACATGGGTGATACAACCCTAAGCAATTTGCCAAAACACCATTCAAGCTAATCGCTTGATAATTGCAGAGTATATCTTATTAATTCTTCCAATTTCACAGCGAAAGACTAAATATCAAAAGTAGAACAGAGTAGCCAAAGAACCCACCAGCATGTACAAAGAAACCATCCTTCCCAAACGAGCAATAAGAGCATAATCAACAATAAGTGTAGCAGAAAGGATATGTTCGGCTGCGGAAGCAAAACCATACATGAGCAGGCTGCTGACGGCGACCATCACCGCCTGAGGGTGAGTTTCAAAAGGGAACCCAGTTTTCCCCTGCGATTTGATCTCTGCGAAACCAAGCAAGCCGGCGATAACAAACTTAAGTGTGGATCCGGGTATGATTAAATCTTCCCCAATTGCTCTTCCCGGGTAATAGTTAGTCCAGAGGCTATGGAGAGACGCCATTGGCCGTCTTGCTGCTAAATTATAGATGACGGAAAAACGGCCGGCAGAAGAAGACGGCGACTTGGTGGTGACGGATGTCCCATTCTCGGTTTCTGCGGGGAGGGCCTCGATCACGATAACGTTTTCAACCACCTGATTATCCATAGCCGAGCTCACCAACATGAGGCAATTTATAGCAATCGCAGGAGAGACGACACTTAGAATCACCAGCGTCGGATCAATTTACAGGCGAAAACACCACCAGACGATTAGAATCAAATTCACATCTCCAACGTTTTCACTCTTTGAATCAGTAAAAAATCTCATTGTGGGGTTAAAAGTTTTGATTTTGGGCCTGTTGAAAGTGGTGAGCTTGGATCTTGTAATCTCCTTATTATACAATTAGTTTCTTGCCAAAGTTTTGGAGAGGCAATAATCCCTCAAGTCCTAATTCTTCAACGGCTTTCATGGATTCCTGAAGTGCTACCAGATGATACGCTATCCGTATCATACTATAACTGGTTTCCATGGTAATTGTGACAGAATCGCACTTGTTAGTGGCTAATTGGGAAAAGGGTTAAGGATGCAGATGCTATGAGAACATCTCTTGAATACCCATATAAGCATGTTGCCATGAACACCTTCAATGCCTACTTACATTTTAATAACATTCATCACTTGAGCACATTCATGAATGCTTAACAAGGTGCATATATATATATATATATATATATATATATATATATATATATATATATATATATATATATATATATATATATATATATATATATATATATATATATATATATATATATATATATATAATATGGTGCCTTTATTAAGATGAAGGTACTTTAAGAGTGTGTACATGGTCGCCGGCTTGCTTGGTTTCGAATCTACCCACATGATACAATTCATGATTTTAGTCACTTTTCTTGAAACGCATATAACTATGTTCTGTCATTTGTGTCTGATGTATGATCTATATTTCTTGATATATATTGTAGACAATGGGGAATGTTGAAGAATGAGTTAAAAACACAATTGAAAATTTGGGTCAGTTTTGATGTGGAATTTATTAGTTGGAATAAGGGCTATACTTAAACTTTATTCACCTTGAAATGGTTTTATGTTTCAATTTTCTTGTAACCATGTATAAAGGTTGTACTTTTGGTATGTTTACACTAGTAGAAAAAGGGGTATTACCAACGACTTAGAAAAACCAACTATTAGGAATTAGTGACGCTCTAGCAACAAAATACATTCCATTGTATCAAATCCTTCTAATAAATTGGAATATGGGGCATCGGAATCCAAATGAATTATAATTTGTCACACAGTAGGAAATGAAATAAAACTTGATAAGAAAAATCAAATAATTTATAAATTTCACTTATGACTAAAGCTTTATTTTTACCTATTTCAATAATGTAGATAGTTTGGTCTTTTGATATAAACTTCTTTGTAATCTATTTATTATAGATAAATTGTTGGACATATATCACATATTCAAGTTTTTCTAGTTGAGGTGGGGGGTTGTAGGGGCAACGATTGGTTCTTGGACTTAAAATTGGAAGCGGGTGACAGTGATGACTGCTTTTATTTCTTGATTTTCTATTGTTATTGACTAATATTTAAGAACAATCTAAAGAATAATTTGTTCCAAATCTTACATACTTATAAAGCTTGTATTTTTCCTTGATTGTCATGCATTTGAAACCCCCCACAATAATTTGCTAAAACCTCATGCATTTGAAACCTCCAAACCTTTTCACCTTCTTAATAACTAATCACACATAATCAATGGTAATTTATATGAGATAATAATTTGCTAAAACCTCATACATTTGTATGATACTAAAACATGTTTGAGTTTTTGGGTTTTAGACTTTAGTAAATGGGTAATCCGTTTGATACATTTGATTTGAAGCTATCTTATTCGAATTACCCAAAACAAGAGATAAATTAATAATATATGTTCATGCATGTTTTGTACAAGCCTCAATCAAAATACAATATATCATGATCATACAATTAAGTGTCTTTTATTCCATTTTTGGCTTTATAACAAAAGTTTGTTTACGTGGCGAAGAAAAAAAACTTGAAGATGAATATTTAGGTTGGATGTTTATATAAGAATTGTTTTAAATATATAATATAGATATAAATACATAAATGTGTGTCAAATACAGCCCATCACAAATTTAATGTTATAAACTACAATATAAGTCAAAGTGGTTTTCTAAATATAATGTTTATACTATAATATAATATATTAGAAGAATACCATATAACAGACGAATCTCACATGTTGTGCAGAAATTTAGTTGCATAGATAATATATTATAACTATATTTCATTTAAAATATGTTAGGGTTATTTGGTTATTACATTGTTGTATTAGGCACTATAGTCTCATATATTTTGAATGACTCTTACAAAAATAATGTCTATAATTTGAATATAACGTAATATCTTATGATGTTTATTGAATGATATTATCTTCGATTGAGCACTTTTTAATTGGAATTAACTTTATTATAGTTAAAAATTTTGGCTCCGTTTTTTCTTTTCATTAGTTATAGAATATGATTTTTTATATTAACTTAAAATATGTCACTATCTTAAAATAGATTGAGAATGAGATTTTTTACATTTACTTAAAATACGACACCATTTTCTATTCAATAGTAAAACTAACAAAAGTCGTTAAATATGTATTTTTATGAGGTTTAACATAAATAGACGACCACATATGAGAATCCATATCTAATCAATCATCAACTAATTACATTAGATACTAATGTCTACATAAAAATTACATTTAAAATTTTAAACTAATAGTAAAAAAATTTCATTATTTATTATGATAAAAAATCTGTAAATCAAAAAATATACATGTTATTTAATCGCATACAAGTTTTATGTATGACTTATTCACAATACATTAAACCATATATAACCATATTAAACTACATAATTATCCCACTGCGCAACGCGCGGACATTCACCTAGTATCAACTAAAAGTGGTTGTGCAAGTCTACTTGTATCCTTGTATATTTTATTCTCACCTCCAACACTCTCCAATCTTTGGCTTGTAGATCCTCATTCCCAAATAATACATTTCTTCAAAGTTTCTCTTACTTATTACAAGCCCTTTTAATAAATACCATGTTGTCAGCATTTTTTATCTGAATTAGGTTTTCAATCTCCCCAATTTAAATGAGACGTCCCTTTTTTCCTAAGAGAAAGATACAATTTAAATGAGACTATTATCTAACATGTTATTACTTTCATTAAAAAAAACTAATACACACCATATATGATCACATTTTAGGGGCCTGCGAATGCTATCACATTTTAGTCAACAATTTAACAAGTAGGGACCAGGCTATAAAATATTAATATAAGGTGGAACCCGCAACCTATTAATATAAGGTGGAACCCGCAACCGACCTCCAAGTTTCAATCACATTGCATCCGCCACTGATGTGTCCATGTATGTATGTATGTATGTATGTATGTATGTATGTATGTGTGCATGAGCATACAACCAGACGAAACTGAGTTCTATAAATAGAGAGACATTTCAGTTCTGAAGAGAGAGAGAGAGAGAGAGAGAGAGAGAGAGAGAGAGAGAGAGAGAGAGAGAGAGAGAGAGAGAGAGAGAGAGAGAGAGAGAGAGAGAGAGAGAGAGAGAGAGAGAGAGAAGATCATCCTTAAAAAGTGTATAGAGGTTACATTGTCAGTGAGGGAAAAAAAGTGGGAAGATTGATGATTTAGAGAAAAAGAAAGGAAGATATATAAAATCATCTTTAGAAACTGTGGTATCAAATCAGAAGGAATCGGAGAAACGAAATCTTTTCTTTTAATTTCTCTCGTTTTCTATTCTCAGGTGCGGAAGCGTTAGGAAAGAGATATGCCTCTAGACGAAGAAAGTGTAGAGTTAGAACCAGCCACGAGAGCCAACGAGGGCACATTCAATTACGCTGCGTATTTGAAGAAATGCATCGGCCACATGTTTAATCTCCTGGAACTTCTCGGTTGCCACTGGATCAACTATTATTCGCCAATATTTGGAGAAGAAGCCATAATCCTCCCACCTCCCCTTACCTTTATAATTACTGGTTTATATGCATTTGCTGAAATCAAATCGCAGGGAGCTGATTTTCCTTTCCAAACGCATCCTCTGTCCACCGAGGTCGCCATTGCCAGTCTGCTCCTATATGGTTTGGCTTCCGCAGCTGATCATTTCATTTCTGTCGTCACGCCTCTTGGTCCAGCTTCAGTTTATGCCATTGTTGCTCGCTTGGGAAGGCTTAGTTGTTTGTGCATTTTGATGATATCTTTGGCATCTTTCTTCTGTCTTTGATATTCTAGACAATGATGTCTCTGATGTTGTTTGTTATTTTGCTCATTACCCATGTAGGTTTTTGATATAAATGAGAACACCTTGCTTGTTATATGTAAATTATGAGCTCTTTGTAAGATCATTGGTAGTGGACAAACAGTTACATCCTATCAATGATTTGTTTTGTCATGACTAAATCACTTGTTTGGGTTCTCGATATTTTGATCGGGTATTGCTTTCTCTATTCCTGATTCTCTTTTAATACCCCTTTTTATTACCATATTTATTAAAGGGTTTTTTTTTTTTTTTTTTTTTTTTTTATTTTTTTTTTATTTTTTATAAGTACCCCCTCTTAGTTTTTCTATTCCATCCATTGTTTGTTTTTTTTTTTGTTTTTTTTCCTTTTTTTTTTGTTGTTTTTAATTCTTTTTTAATTATTATTATTATTATTATTATTATTATTATTATTATAAATTTTGCACAAAATGTTAACATTCGGACGACATTATGAATTCCGATGGCTATATAAAATCGGTTTTTAAATTTTTTTTTTTATATTTTTTAATTACGGACAAAAAAGTTGTTCGAATTTTATAAGGTCGTGCGAATTTATAATGTTTACCGAATTTTAAAATGTCATCCAATTTTTAAAATGTTGTCCGACTTTTTTTTTATTATTGAAATTTATAATAATAATAATAATAATAATAATATTATTATTATTATTATTATTATTATTATTATTATTATTATTATTATTATTATTAAAATATGAAATAAAAGGAAAAAAATCAAAAAACAAAAAGGAAAAAAGACAAAAAAAAAATGATGTCAAATCAAAAGTAAACAGTTGATTGGATTGATGTTAGGAAGGGAGGGTTAAAATTGGTTAACATGATACTTATAGCGCAACCTTTTATTAAATTACGGTTTTATATAACCGTTCAAATTATAATGTCGTTCTAATGTTAAAATTTTGTACGAAATTTATAATAATAATAATAATAATTTAAATTAAAAAAGAATTAAAAACAAAAAATACAAAATAGGGGAAAAAACAACAAAAGACAATAAAGGAAATATATAACAGAATTTCAAAATTTTGATTTGATTGACTTTAAAAGGGATAAATGTAGTTAAAGGATACAATCGTAACTATATTATATTCTATTTTAACAAATTATTATTGGTTTCTATTTAACTCTCTCTCTCTCTCTCTCTCTCTCTCTCTCTCTCTCTCAATTTTACTTTTATTTAGAATTTAGAATTATAATATTGTATATTTTTTATAATCTAAATATTGTCTCTCCTTTTAAAATAGGCGTAACACATCTCTCTCTCTCTCTCTATATATATATATATATATATATATATATATATATATATATATATATATATTACTTTTATTTAGAATTTAGAACTATAATATTGTATACTTTTATAATCTAAATATTGTCTCCTTTTAAAAAAGGCTATCACATTTTCTCTATTTGTTTAATTGACATAAGCAAAACACATTTTTCTTTTGTTTCTATTATTCTCCTTATTGCCAATTACACTACTCAAAGTGCTCAAGGAGTTATTTTTAATTTCTTATCTTTTAAAATTTCGTGAAATCTGTATTATTAAGATAGAAATGAAAATAGTTAACTAATGTCTAATCACGTAATACTTATCAAAATACTTGTGACGTTAAAGTTGAATTTAATCATTTATGTATTAAAAGTTATGAGATTTGATCCGAATTCCGCCGTTTCCATTAGATTTTAAAATTAATTTTTCAATGTAAATAATAAAACATTAATAACTTCAATAATAACAATGTAGAAAACATTTAGATTTAATTGAAATTAACTCTTGTAAATAAAAATTTTAATAACTTCAATAATAATATAATGATTGTTCTAAAAGTCACTTTTAATAAAATAATAGATACAAGAAACAAGAAACAATAACATCAGTTTTATAAATAAAACATTAATAATGGTTAAATAAAACATTAAGTTGTTTTTTTATGGTGCGGCTTCCATTAGTAATGGTTAAATAAAACATTAAGTTGTTTTTTTATGGTGCGGCTTCCATTAGTAATGGTTAAATAAAACATTAAGTTGTTTTTTTATGGTGTGCCTTCCCATGCTCTCTTTTGTCTAGATTGAAATCAATTTATTTGAGTTCTCAAGATTTTGATATGAACCAAACTGTAATGGAATCTAAATCATTAACACAGATTTAAACACTATTTGTTTCTTGTATAACCATATGTATGTTGGTTAGTGGTTGTCTATACTCTTTGTAACAAATGAAAGGCAGCTTCTATACCTATACCCGACCATAGTCCGGATGTTGTCCTTAGGCCAGGCAGAGTGGTTGCGGCCTGGACCGCACTCCTCTTGCCACATAAGAACAAAGACCGCCCCCTGGGTGTGGTTCAGGTGCCCCTTGGGTGGGGTCCAGGTGCGGCCGAGACTGCAATGCGAATTTTGGGAGGAAGCGTTCGATGCATGATTTTGATTGGCAGCAAATTTGACCGTTGCAAACGGTCATAAATTGGGTTTCTAATTTTTCTTTTCTTTTAACCTTTAACATCTATTTAAATCTTTCAACCCTTCAAAAAAAATTTATCTTTCTAGTACATTACCTTTCAAAAAAATCAAAAACAAAGTATTCATCTGATTTTTCTGAAGAATTTGATGTTATGTTCGACGTTTTTGTCGCTGCTGCTAAATTTGCGGAACAAAGTATGAAGCGGCATGCAGTAGGGCATCCGGCAGTGCTAAACAGAGAACTCGAATATTTATTTGTAGAAATCGTGAAGATGCAAACTAACGTCTGATAGAAGACTACTTTAAAGAAAGTGTCACTTTTCAAGGATACAGCTTTAGAAGGCACTCCAGAATGTTACCATTGCACGAACATATAGTCGAAGATCTAACGAGGGAGTGTGATTTTCTCGAGCAACAATCTCATGCTAGAAATACACCAGATTTTGCCCCTTTACAAAAATATACAGCTGCACTTCGTCAATTAGCATATGACATCCCTCATGATGCGTTGGACAAGGGTTTTAGGATATCAGCAAGGACTGCACGAGATAGTCTACACTATTTTTGCAATGCTATTATTCAGTTTTATGGTTCAACTATTTATATAAGCCTACATGCAATGACATCATGAAATTACAATCTCATCATGCTAGCATACATGGCTATCCTGGAATGTTAGGAAGTTTAGATTGTCTATATTATTGTCTTGCCTCACACCTTGGTCAATTTATCAAAGGTGATCATGGACATCCAATTGTCATACTTGAAGCGGTGACATCACAGGATTAGTGGATTTGACATGCTTTTTTTGGTTTACCTGGATCTTTAATGACATTAACGTTCTTAATCGTTCACTTATATTTAACAACATATACGACGGATCTGCACCAGATTCTTATTTCCAATTGCGTGGAACACCATATAAATATGGTTATTATCTAGTTGATAGGATCTATCATGAGTAAGTCGTTTTTGTTAAATCGTTTACGTATCCGAATGATATTCACGGAAAAAAATTCAAGAATGCTCAAGAAAAGGTTAGGAAGGATATCGAGCGGGCTTTTGGAACTCTCAAGAAATGTTGGTTTATATTGAAAAAACCAACAATTTTTTATAAGCGAGGAAAAAATGCATGAAGTCATGTATACATGTATAATACTGCATAATATGATTATCGGAAATGAAGGAAGAACGATATGTGAGTATGATGACGAGGAAACCATCCCCGCGACACAAACAATAGAAATTAGGGGTGACGAGTACATTGAAAAGAGAGCGAATGTTCGTTGCAATGAAACATTTCACAATTTTCGTATGGATTTTATAGAACACGTGTAGGAGATTCAACACATTAACCTCAATTTGGATCCTGAGGATGACCCGGAAGACGAGTTCTCGGAGGACGACTTTATATAATGTGTTTATTTTTAATCGTTTAATGTATGTTTTTTTAAGTTTGTAGGTTTAAAATATTTAGAGGTTTTTTTTTTTTTTTTTTTTAAAGTTTGTATGATTTTTATTTAGACAATGGAATATAATGTTATTTTTATTTTAGAGTAATGAAATGAATGATTTTTATTAAAAATTTAGTTTTTATATAATTTAAAAAAATACGAAGTGTGACACCATTCCTTATGTGCGGTATGAAACCATATTTTTATGATAAATGGTGACGTGGCTTCTACGTGACATTGCGATTTCATGAGAGAGTGTGACACCACTTTCTCCAACCTTACTATCTATTTAGTTGTTATTATAATATTATTATGTATTAAAGAAACACGATCTCTCTCTAGATCTCTCTCTCATGCACACACTTTTTTTAATTTTAGTTTTCTTTAATTATAATATATTTTATAAACTAAATATTGTCTCTCTATTTCTTTCTTTTTTTTAAACTTTTTATTTTATTTTATTTTTTAATTTTTTTAAGGCATATCATATTATCTCTATTTGTTAATGGACATAAACAAAAAAAAACAAAAAAAACAAAAAAAAAAAAACAGTTTTCTTTATTTCTATTATTCTCCTAATTGCCAACACTACTCAAAGTACTCAAGGAGTTATTTTTATTTTTTTGTTTTTCAAATTTCATGAAATCTATATTATTAGATAGAAATAAAAATAATTAATTAATCACATAATACCTATCAAAATACTTGTGACTTTAAAGTTGAATTTAATCCATTATATATCGAAAGTTATGATATTTGATCCGAATTATATTTTAAAATGAGTGTTTCAATGTAAATAAAAAAACATTAATAACTTCAATAATAACAATGTAGAAAACTTTTAGATTTAATTGAAATTCACTCTTGTAATATAAACATTAATAACTTCGATAATACTATAATGATTGTTTTAAAAGTCACTTTTAATAAAGTAATAGATACAATAATCATGAAACAATAACACAGTTTTATAAGTAAAACATTAATAATGGTTAAATATATAATAAAATAAAATAAAGATCATAAAGATAATAGAAATTAGTTAATAAATATTCCTTTTAGACTAAGATATACTAATACAGTAATACTAGATTAATGATTAATAGATTAAGATGTAAGTAGAATGGACCATCCAAAACAACACCCATTTACATATTTATGTTTAAGGGGTTATGGCAAATCCTACAACCATGACTTCGTTAGTATATAAAGTCTCAAAGGTAGCAGCGTGTATCTTCACACCCATTCTTTCTACACGATGATGCCTTTTACCACTGATAATCCGGTCGACGAAGAAGTTGCGGCTGTGGAGGTGGTCACATCCGCAGAGAAGGGCACTTCTAATTTCGCCATACCGTTGTTCAAATGCATCACCCAAATCCTTTTTCTACTACAACATGTAGGTCGCCTTTGGATCAAATATTACCCACGAGTATTTGGGGAAGAAACTGTAATCATGCCCCCATCATCACTTACCTTTATGATCTCATGTTTATATGCTTTCGCAGAGATAAAGTCGCAAGGATCCGAGTTTCCTTTCCGAACACATCCCCAGTCTACCAATGTAGCTGTTGCCAGTCTGCTTTTTTATGGCGTGGCTTCTACAGCTGAACATATCGTTTCTGCCACACGTCTTGATCCTGCTTCAGCTTATGCCATTATTGCTCGTTTGGGAAGGGTTTGTTGTTTGTGGATCTTGGTAGCATCTTTGGCTTCTTTGTTATGTCTTTGATAAATTCATATATCTAAGTTGCAGTGTTGTTCCAAGTAAAAGTGGATTTAAGTTGCTCTTTACCGATGTAACATTTTGTGCTATATAGATTTATAACCAAATAAAACTAGATGTAAGTTACCTTTTTATGGTGTGGCTTCCACAATGCTCTGTTTTGTCTAAGATTGAAATCAATTTATTTGAGTTCTCAAGATTTTGGATTTTTGATATGAACCGAAACTGTAATGGAATCTAAATCATTAACACAGATTCGAACACTCTTTCATGTTTTGGTTGTCTATACTCTTTGTGCTTCTTTGTAACAAATGCAAGGCCGATTCTATACCTATACCCGGCCATAGTCCCGATGTCGTCCTTACTATCAATTTAGTTATTTTTATATTATAAAATATGTATATATGATTACAATAGTATTATATTTTAAAGAAACTCTCTCTCTCTCTCTCTCTCATAGGATATATATGTAGGGATAACTAAATTTGAACAGTGTTTTGGAACAATAATTCATAAATGCTGAATTTAAGAATCTAACATCTCTTTACCATTTTTATATGCATGTTGCACTTAAGTTGAATTTTCTTCTGTGTTCTCTTGCTACAAGCATGGCTAAAATCATGAATTATATTATTTATTTTTTTATGGAAACTGTAGTGTTTTGTAGCAGACCGACCATTTCATGCTATTATTGGTTGCTAGGGAAAGATGGTTTTCAGGTAAATGTTTTCATGGATCTTTCCTAATCCCAACTTTGTTCTGTGCCTTATGTTTGATCTTTACTTCATGATATAATATTGTAGGCTATGGGGAATGTTGAAGAATGATTCAAAGACACAATTTGAATGCTACTCAAATCCAGAATTGATTGACCTGAGTGGGTATGTGTTCATGCTAGTTCCATTTCTTCTAAGTAATTATACTCTTTTTTTTTTTTTTTTTAATAATGTCTGTTGTTGATTATAAGTCTAGCATAAGTGACGGTGGTATTGGGATGATATGTAATATATTGCCCGAATCTTTAACAAGGCTACTTAGTTTTCTATGTCCTAGCATCACATCAAGTAATTCACTTACTTTATAAATAATAATCATTTCCATTTAATCCTAGTAAACATTTGCTTATTTTTGTTTACAATATGATGACATCCATTGTACTACAACCTAGTTGCCTCTTTTGGAACTCAAGGACTGTTGGATGAATTTCCTTAATACCTATGGAAATCAATTCGTTTCATTCACATTAAGCAAAGTACTAAGACTATGAATTCTCAATAGTTTCTACTTATATTCCCTTATGGGTTTATGTCTATTTTTGACATGTTGGCAATCTTAACAACTTGTCCCAAACTTAAATTCTTTGATTACTATGGTGTTATAATGGGACTATATCATAATATGGCACAAAATGTTTAATCAAACTTCCCATAAGATGTAACAATCTTTGTGTTAAACATCCATCAATGGTAAAAGGTTAATCTCATGTTAATCCATCATGATAATCATTAACTACTACTAATCACTACATAATGGTAATTCATAATTCTATAATCTAAGATTAATCATGATGTACTTTATAGTTATGGATTGACAATTTGCATCATGAACATGGTCATCATATCAAAAAAACCATTAGCTTTACTCATTCAATTTTTTTTTTTTTCTTTTTCAAATAACTCGTGAATAAACAAATAGATAAGTGATCTCGATACATGTTATATTCCAACAGATAACATGTTTATATAACTTGAATTGGTTTTATCTAACCTTAATTTCCTCAAATAACCAAACCTTAAGAATTAGGGTTGACTCACTCCATGTTTTTCTCATTTTTAATACGCACAAACTGAACAAATGAAAAATCCCAAAAACACGGTCCAAAAATTTTGTTTTAAAATTCAATAATAAACTACAAACATCCATAGTCATAAAGAAAATTAAGTATCATGTATCTCAAAACATCGTGACAAGTACTAAATCAAAATCATATGAGAAAAATATCAGAGTCTAAACATCACAGGCTGAAAGTGTGGTGTGTGTCATGCGATCACCCCGAGCCCTTTCCCTTGCTACCGGAAGTACCTGAAACCAAAACCGAAAGCCGTAAGCACGAAGCTTAGTGAGTCTCCCCAAACTACCACATACCATACAAAAATCATGCAACTAGGAGATACGGGCCCTGCCCACTCTCATGGATATTCAAGCCCCGCCCACACTCCGTTGTCTAGGAGATTCGGGCCCTGCCCACACTCCGCTGTCTAGGAGATTCGGTCCCCACCCACACTCCGCTACTAACATACATATAGGTATCAGACAGACAACAAGTATATCTACCAAACAATCACATATCTATGCTCAAATAATACTAAAAGAATCGGGCCCGGCCTACACTAGACTGCTACGAGATTCGGGCCTCGCCTACACTCAACTACTAACATATCATATAGAGGGGCCGACCTTGGTGCCTTTGACCCGACCTTACTGAAAGGAAACTCACCTCATATGACTGACTGCTAAAAACCCGAGTGAGAAATCCCTGTCTACTACTCCGGCTATAAATTCCATAATAACACTTAGTCAAAAACTAATAACTCTTCATAGGTTAAAAGAACCATTTTATCCCTAGTCAAAGTCAACACTTTGGTCAAAATCAACATTCTGGGTTGACCAACTCACCGAGTCAACCCTTCGACTCGCTGAGTTCTATCGAGCTGTTCAGTCATGACTTGGCTCATCCACTCGTCGAGTTCTAAAACTGCAACCGGGACAACGTGACACGACTCGTCGAGTTCCTTTATGGACTCGGCGAGTCCTTCTGTCTGTTTGGCCAACTTAATAGATTAAGCTCCTATCTTCTAGATCCAAGGTTCCTAGTTCGTTTGCCTACTAGAAAGGCAAGGTAAAGTTTCCAACTTTACCCCTCTATAACTCCTCTAAAAGGGTTTAGAAAAAACCTTAATTCATATAAGACATGGATCTTGTCCAAAAAGGCCATATCTACTCATACAAACCTAGATCTAGGGTTTTAACATCTGTTGGACCCATAAAGTTCTGAGCTTTCCTTCTATGCATAGTCTTTTAGGGCTAAAAAGAACATAAACTTGCTCATATGTTTGTATGGGGCTTTTCATGGTCATAAAGTTTGCACTTTTATGCCATGGAACCCTCCCTGGAGCCTAGATCTGATATATGAGCCACTTGGGATGTCCCAACTCCAATGACCAAGGTTTTTAAACCAAAACTTTCATAAGATGGAAAAAATAGATCTAACAGAAGAATGATCAAGTTGGAAACTTGATTACTATAAAAGGTAGCAAATGGAGTGTAGTTCCTGGATCCACTCCTTCCCTCTTGAGTCTTCTGTCTTCTACTTCTTCCACAAGCTTCAAATGACACAAAATAACACTCAAAATGGCAAGAATAGCTCAAGATCACTTATGGAGGATTAGGGTTTCGGAGTTAGTGCTTTGGAGGTGAGGGAGGCTAGAATGGAGGCCAGATATGATGCTTAAATAGGGTGCAAACCCTAAAAATTAGGGTTTCATCCAGCCTGTCCTACTTGTCGAGTCAGGGCTGCGACTCATCGAGTAGCTCACTAAAACCCCCGCGTATAAACTGCCTTCTGCTCGACGAATCAGGGCTTCCAACTTGTCGAGTCATTCTTTTCAAAATAAATAGATAAATATTTAATTAAGCGCATACCAGGGAACCGGGCGTTACAATTCTCTCCTATTTGTCTTAGACTTCATCCTTGAAGTCTACTGTGTATGGAAACAACTCTGGGTAGTGCTCCCTCATCTCCTCCTCGGCCTCCCAAGTCCACTCCGAGCCCTTACGGTGCTCCCACTGCACCTTCAATAGCTTAACTGTAACATCACCCAATTAATAATTGGGTCCCAACACATAACCATAAGTCCTTGGAGTAACAGCCTACATTACCCCATCTTGGCTTGATTCAAGCCCAATGCCTAATCCAAAGGCCCAAAAGTCAAACTAAGAATCATAGCCCAACATATGGCCTAATTTCCAAATTGGGCCCAAGCCTTTACATGGTCTTATTCAAAGGCACAACCATTTAGTCCAGTCCAAACATTTGGCATTTTTAATGGCCTAATATCTCATAATCATAAAGGCTCAATTATGGCCCATCAATGGCCCAATTTTCGAAATTGGGCCCAAACCTCTTACATGGGCCTTACCCTAAAGCCCATTAAATTATTCTAATACATCTACTTGATTTTGGAGGGCCCATTAATAGCCTAATAGAAAGGCGTAACATAAAGCCCAAGTGAAATTAGGGTTTCACATAAAATGACAATTAGGGTTAAGTGTTTCTCACTTAACCCATTAAGGACTTAATCCATTAAGTCCATCAATCTATTGGGTAAATCATATAGTATGCTCGGGTGTAATTAATAATTCAATCCCAATGGCCCAAACGTGGGTCCCGATAAGTCCAAGGCCCATATATCCAAATTTAGGGCTTTCTAAACCCTAATTAGGGTTTCCAACCCATTCATACCCCATTAGGCCCAAAACCAAGTCCTTACATCAATTAGGGTTTATTAGGCCCATTAGGGTGTATTAGGCCCATTAGGGTTTTTGTCCCTTTGTCCAAACATTCCAACGAATCAAACACAATAAACACACCGCTACCCAACACGACAGTTGGTGGCGGTAGCCACCACCTCACGGTGGTGGTTAGGGTTTCTTTTCATTATCCCAATTCCTAATTACATTTTACAATATTAAATCTAAAATAAACACACACACCCACTAAGATACACACACGGTGGTACATGGTGGCAGCCACCACCTCACGGTGGTGGTAGTGACTTTCTTGATTTCTCGGCCAAACAAAACACACACATGCCCTCATAGCAGAAATACACGCACACACACATTTTCATGCTTGCAATGGATCCAGACACCCACCTGGTGGAGTACGGTGGAGGTGGTGATACGAAGCAGTGGGCAGCAGCGGCGAAACGGCGACAACAGGCGGTGGGGATGAGTTTCCATCTGATTTCTGGCCAAGAAAAGATCTACACGGCATTATCCTTACAAGATACAATCATAAACACCAAAAATCACACACACAACCACCGCCACATGGTGGCTGGTGGCGGCAGAAAGAGGTGACACGGTGGCATCCACCATGTTTGGCAGCCATAGTGGTTTTTCCTTAGGTTTTCGGGCCAATCAAGCATATACAAGCACCTCATGGTTCCAACAACACCACTCATCTATTCTAGGCATGAAACCACAACTCTCAACCACTGGCTAGGCGGCTGGAACGAGCAAATCGGAGACCATGGGCTCACCAGAGTCAACAACTGACAAACATGGCATCAACCCACCAAGAAGAGCGAAGGGGAAGAAAGAAACGATGGTAGATGGACTTACTCGAAGATTCGCGGTCTCTCACGACCACACAAAAACGAACAAGTCCCATTCATCGGTCTCCAACGGTCATGTGGGCCGCACTCACGTCTCCGGTAGCGGCATCCATTGGCGAAGCAGCGGCGACGGCTAAAGCGAAAGTAATGAAGATGGCTGCTGAAAGTATAGATAGGGTTAGGGTTTAGGTAATGTAACAGGAGGAAGAAGACATCGGGTTTAAATCCCGCTCCAATCAAACCTTTTCCCATTTTTACAAGTTTGGTCCCTCCCTTTAGGATCTTTTCAATCAGCTCCAATAGTTACCATTTTGCCCCTCCTTTACAAATTATTCTCAAATAAAGTCCATATGTTACCATTCAACCCTAAGCCTACAAAATCTCTTCAAATTAAGTCCCATAATTCAAAAATTAGTCCCTGCCTTCATAAATATTTACGAAACTAATTCGAAACTTACACTTTAACCCCCCCCCCCCCCCCCAACTTCTAAAATTGTAACCTTTGGCTCTTGAAAACCAACACCTCACTAAAAATTATGGATTTTAGGGCTTCTATTCATATTAATTTTATCTATTTATTTATTTAATAAACAGGGTGTTACATCCACCCTCTTGTTCTTCAACTCCTTTGTCTTGTGATCCAAAATCGCCATCGGTCTCTCAATGTATTTCAGGCTGTCATTAACCTAAGTATCCTCTAAGGGTGCCAATGCTGAATCATCCACCAAGCACTTCTATAGCTAGGAAACATGGAATGTGCTGTGGATCTGGCTAAGCTCTACTAGAATATCTAATCGGTAAGTAACCCGACCCACTCGGGCCAAAACCCTAAACGGACCAATAAACCTGGGGCCCAGCTTGTCTCGCTTCCAAAACCTGATAACACCCTTCCATGGTGACACTTTTAGGAGGACCATGTCGCCCACCTGAAGCTCCAAATCCAAACCCTGCTTGTCGGCGTAACTCTTTTGCCAACTCTGAGTAGTCTGGAGCCTGCTCCGAACCTATTGGATACGCTCCGTGGTCTTGAGTACTACCTCCATACTCCCCATGAACCTCTGAACGACCTCACCCCAATAGATTGGGGTCCTACATTTCCTCCCGTAGAGCATCTCGAAAGGAGGCCAGTCTATACTAGCGTGGTAACTGTTGTTATATGAAAATTCTGCTAACAGAAGATACGTATCCCAACTGCCACCGAAATCCTAAACGCATGCTCGAAGCATGTGGATCCTCCTGTCACTCTGTCCATCCATCTGGGGGTGGAAAGCGGTGTTGAAGTGGAAACGAGTACCCATCTCGTCGTGAAACCGCTTCCAAAATCTGGACTTGAAATGGACATCTCGGTCTAACACCATCGAGACAGGCACTCCATGATGTGCCACTACCTATCGCACATAAATCCCAACCAACTTCTCGGCCGAGATGCTCTCCTAGATCAATATGAAGTGAGCGCTCTTGGTCAACCGATCCACGATGACCCATATCGAGTCGACCTCACGTGCGGTCCTGGGAAGCTTAGTAATGAAATCCATGGTGATATCCTCCCATTTCCACACGGGAATGTCTAATTGTTGCATCTTGTCGTGAGGCCTCTGGTTCTCTTCCTTGACCTTCTTGCAGGTCAAGCATCTCTCCACGTATCAAGCTACGATCCGCTTCATGCAGGGCCACCAGTAATCGGGTCGAAGATCTTTGTACATCTTCGTTACTCCCGGATGGATGGAGAGCCTAGACTTGTGGGCCTCATCCATCAATACCTGCCGCACACCGCCTAGTACGAAACCCAGACCCTCCCATGCAGGGTCAACAACCCTTGACTATCGTAATCGAAGGAGGCCACCTGGCCTATAATCCACTCGCACTTTCAGCGCTCCTCATTCAGGCCCTCGACCTGTGCCTCTTCAATGTGCTCCAGCAATGGAGTAATCACTGTCATCCTCAGACAGATGTCTTGGATTGGGGCCGTTACCCCTTGCGGCTCAAGGTGTCGGCCACTACGTTGGCCTTGCTCGGGTGGTAAAGGATCTCACAATCATAATCATTTACCACATCTAACCACTGACGCTCTCTCATGTTCAGATTCGGCTAATCCATGAGGTACATCAAACTATTGTGGTCCGTGTAAATGGTACAACGGACCCCATAGAGGTAATGTCGCCAAATCTTGAGGGCGAAAACCACGACCCCCAACTCTAAATCGTGTGTCAGATAGTTAGCCTCGTGGGGCTTCAGCTGTCTCGGGGCATAAGCTATCACATGACCCCGCTGCATCAACACTGCTCCCATGCCTGGGATCAAAGCATCACATTAGACTAAAAAGTCATCCTCTCCCTCTGGTAGATTAAGAATCGGTGCCTCGCACAACCGCTGCCTGAGCGTCTCAAATGCTGCCTGCTACTCATTTCCCCAGCAAAAAACCACCGACTTCTTGGTCAGTCGGGTCAATGGAACTACGATCTTGGAGAAGTACTAGATAAATCTCATGTAATACCCTGCCAGACCCAGGAAACTCTAAATCTTAGTTGGAGACCTCGGAATCTCCCACTGCATCACGACCTCTATCTTGGCCAAATCTACCAAAATACCCTTCCGGTTGACGAGGTGCCCCAGAAACCGCACCTTGCACAACCAGAACTCACACTTGGAGAACTTCGCAAAAAGTCTCTCCCTCCTCCGTGTCTCCAACACCTCTCTCAGGTGCTCCTCATACTACTCCTGAGTCTTAGAGTAAACCAAGATGTCATCAATGAATGCTATTACAGACCGATCCAACATCGGTCTGTACACGCGGTTCTTGAGGTCCATAAATGCAGCTGGAGCATTGGTGAGCCCAAACGGCATCACCACAAACTCATAATAACCATAGCGAGTCCTAAAAGCTATCTTTTGCACATTATCATCCCTGAACCGTATTTGGTGATACCCTGACTGTAGATCAATCTTGGAGAACCAAGATGCTCCGTGAAGCTGGTCAAACAAATCATCTATCCTTGGGAGTGGGTAATGATTCTTTACCGTTACCTTGTTCAGCTCTCGGTAGTCTATACACATGCGATGTGACCTGTCCTTCTTCTTCACAAACAGGATCGGGGTTCCCCATGGCGAACTGCTTAGCCTGATAAAACCCTTGTCTAGTAGCTGTTGTAGCTACATAGACAGCTCCTGCATCTTAAGAGGAGCCAACCGATATGGTGCCTTAGTTATCGGAGCCACACTAGGGACCAGGTCGATCCTAAACTCAACCTGTCTCTCCGGAGGTATCCCGGGTAAATCCTCCTGGAATGCGTCCGGGTACTCTCGCACTACTGGTACATCATCAATTGTCACCTTACCCTTATCCCGGGTATCCATGCATAGGCGACGTATCCCGTGCATCCTTGCTGTAAGTAGCGCCTCAACCTTGCTGCTGAACAAAGAATCGGTCCGAGCTGTGGCCTCTTGCCCTGAATCACTAACTCTCCCCTACTTGGAGTGCGAACCCTCACTAGTTGTAGATCACAATCAATCACTGCCCCATCGGTCTCAACCAATCCATACCCATTATAACCTTATTCCCTCGCAGGGGAATAGGAACCAAATCCACTGAGAACTGCTCATCAAATAACCATAGCGTACATCCTCTATGAACTCTCACGACCCTGACGGTCCTATCATCCGATATCTCTACATCAAGTGGGCAATCTAGCTCTCTCGGAGCTCTACTAAATCGCTTGCTAAGCACAAGCGACACAAAGGATCGAGTAGCCCCTGAATCAGACAGTACCGTAGCTGATATGTCGTTTACTAAGAACGATCCTATAAACAAATACACAAACATGAGTAATAATCAGAAATAATAGAGAAAATGGAGAAAATACATATACGTAACCACATCAGGGGCCGCATGTGCCTCCTCTGCTGTTAAATGGAAGGCTCTGCTCTTCGCCACTGGCGCCTCAGCCCGACCCTGACGGCCGTCTATAATCCTCAAGGTGGTAGGAGTGGGTGCCACCAACTGTCCTACTAACACTAGACTCGGTCACTGGGACTTTTTGTGTCCCCTCTTTATTGTCAAAATCCATTTGAGTTAGTCTTGTTTCAAGCTTAACATCATTTACACCTAGTAGTTACACCAAAAACACAGCTACATGAAGCTTTGGAGAGATATTTGGGTGAAAAGAGATAATCAAATCCAAAATTTGCTTATTAGATTGACCAAACAATCTCCAAATGATGTGTACTTTATATCCACACATAGATAATTGAGTTAGCTAGCACGTAAAATTTCCAGCTTTGTAGGACTCACCATTTGTCATTGGAAACGCGGTGGTCAGTTGTTGTTGTCGGTCAACTTCTTGGTTAACGTTGCGGGTCGTGTGGGTCTTGGGCCTTGTCCGTGTCATTTAATAAGAAGGTCACTTCTTTCTTGAAATTTCATTCTTTTTTCCTTATCTATTCTTATCTTGTAACAACTGTGTATGCTTATACAATATCGGATTTTGATAAATCTTATATCCTTGAAAACTTAATAAAGTATACTACAACTTATATTTAGACATCGTTGGCTTAATGTTTACAGATCTCAAGTTATTAAGTCATGAGTATATGTATACTCATTTTCCTCAACATTTTTACAAGTCATTTTCTAATGACTATAACTCTATCATTCCAGACATAAATGACATAAATTTCTATTTACATATTATTTGACATATAAGATACAAATTTCTTATACATACTTTCATCTAAATTCTACCTATCTATGGGTGTGTTCAGTATGAAACGTTTGAGAGCTTCTAGCATCTAGCGTTTAACAAAACGCTCTATTTTTTAACAAAAAATCTCATTCGACACTACAAGCTTCTAGCGTTTAGTTTAAACAAAACGCTCCAAATCTAAATTCTACTCCATGTAGCGCTTAACAAAACTCTACAAGCTACAAACTATCCGCTACCAGCTAATTTTGCCGAACACACCCTATACCTCAAATGGCTTAAAATCCCATAAACACCAACTAGTTTTTCTTCCAACTTTACAATCTCACAACTTGTTCATATCTTAGCTAATTCTTATGTCATATTTCCATTCCAACTTTGTTTGTTCCTTAACACATGCTTTTGGTTAGTCTAAAGCTCTAAAGTTGTTACTTTAATAATTTATGTAAAGTTCTATTTTTCACATTTCTTTCCATTTTACCCTTGTATCCATCAAATTCATTTCCAATGTTTTATTGGATTTATATTAACATAAATGAATATAATAACTTTTATAATTTCATATTATTTTGCTTTTGGTCTCGTAAAATGACCAAATGGTTTTTATTTGACCGATTATCCTTTTTTACATTTGATTGTGTTTTTTTTGCTTGTTTTGACTTATTTCATACTTTCTAAACAAATAAACTTTTGGATGTTCCAACATGTCCTCAAGTTCTTCTAGGGTCGGTCCATGCATAATTTATGTCCGGGGGGAAATAAAATGCTTCTTATTATATATATATATATATATATATATATATATATATATATATATATATATATATATATATATATGTTCAAGTTTATTTGAGATCATTCTAATTTTGTAAGACCGTGACAAATTTTAAAATGCAAAATGAATGGAAAAATCCAAAAAAAAAAATTTTAAATATTATTTTCGTAACTTGAATTAACTAAAAAAAATAAAAAAAAATCCCGTTTTTTTTAAAATACATGAAATATTCTAATAGAATATTACACTGTAAATATTCTAAAAAATAATTTTAAAATGCAAAATAAATGAAAAAATCTAAAAATTATTTTCTTAAATATTATTTTCGGAACTTGAATTAACTAAAAAAAATTAAAAAAATTAAAAAAAATCCCGTTTTTTTTTTTAAAATACGTGAAATATTCTAATAGAATATTACACTGTACATATTCTACAAAAAAATTTTAAAGCGGAAAATAAATGGAAAAATCCAAAAATTCTTTTTTTAAATATTATTTTCGGAACTTGAATTAACTAAAATAAATAAAAAAATTCGTCTCACGGCCTCACAAAATTAGGTCGTCTCATATGAACCTAACCCTATATATATATATATATATATATATATATATATATATATATATATATATATATATATATATATATATATATATATATATATATATATATATATATAGGGTTAGGTATAGGGTTAGGTTATTTTGTTTTCACTATCTATTGTATGTATGTATGATTGATTATGAACCAATCATTTTAGATATTTTAAGAAAGTAATTAATGCATATTACATGTTGAAGATATAATGGATATCAATTACATCTTTAACATTTAATATGCATTAATTACTTTCTTAAAATAACTAAATTAATTGGTCCAGAATTAATCATACATGCACACAATAGATAGTAAAAACATTTGAACCTAAGTCTATATATATATATATATATATATATATATATATATATATATATATATATATATATATATATATATATATATATATATATATATATATATATATATATATATATATATATTGTTTCTTACGAAAAAAATTATTTTGTTAAAAGTTATTGAGATTTAGAGGTGTTTGCTAAATACCAAAAACCAATACAGTGCCAATGTGTGCAAAAAACCAATGCGGAACCAAAAGCCAAAGTAGGACCATAGTGAAAAACAAAATGTTTTGTTTTTTGGGTTTTAAAAGGACCGATTTTCATATCCAAGTTGATTTTTCTTTATATAAAACATGAAAAGGAATATCAAATCGAAATCACCTTTTCATGCATAATTTAAGTGATTAAGTTTATTAAAAATTAAAATAACAACTATGTTTTTTGGTATTTTCCTTGACGAGTAATATGATTAAAATGTGTTTATTTCGTCTAGAGATGATTTGTACACAATAATTTTTCTCCAAATACAACAATTGTTGTTTTAAAATATTGTAATGTACAACTCATTAATACATGAATTGTTGTGTATGGCAAAAAACTGTTGTTTACGAATCATTTCCCTAAAGAATAACGTATAGCCTTTTATGTTAAAATCAAGGTTGTTAAAATCTAGATTTAATCTTACGGTCTTACGATTTTAAGATCCTACAAGTGAAAAACGAGCGTCACAAGTTGCAAAAAACATTCTAGAGTAACATCATTTTATCAACTCACCTCGAGTTAGGCAGAGCACACCTATAATAATCATTTTGTGAATTCATGTCTTACTTATACATGATCAAAGTAATCTTATTTCTAATTATAATGTTTTATTCTTAATATTTGTGGTTTGTAAAAACAAAAATTATGGGTGATGCTTAAGAAGTTAAAGTTAATTACACCATCTTGCAAGCAAAATTTGAATATGAATTCATTTTGGTATGATTTTATAATTCCGACCCTATCTTACGATCACGATTTTGCATAACGTAAAACGATTTTAAATAGGATCTCGATTTTGACAGCCTCGGTTAAAATTGACAAATTATAGGTGTGTGTTGGTATAATTGAACAAGATTGAACTCTGGTTGTCTCTACTGTAAGCTTTTGTATTATACAGTTAGCTTTTATATTAACAATAAAAGTATTCTAAAACCTACAAAAAAATGATATTTTATTTACAAATTTTAATATGTCATTTCCCACTCATATGTTTTGCTAAAATTTTATTTTCACAGGTATCATCTATGAGAATGGCATAGCTCAGTCATCTTTTTTTTTTTTTTTTTTTGCTAAGAAATGTCATTTTCATAGAAACCATATGTGAAAATGGTATTTTTGTGCCAATTTTTTTTCCTAAAAAATGTCATTTTCATAGAAACCATATGTGAAAATGGTATTTTTGTGCCAATTTTTTTTCCTAAAAGATGTCGTTTTCCTGGATATTATATGGCTTTTCTCAACAACAAAATAAATTGATTAAGATATACCATTTTGGCATATATCATCTATGAAAATGGTATTTTTCAATCAATTTTTTTGTTTTGCTTAGAAATGATTTTGCTTCTTATATATTTCTAAACATTTAGAAAATCAACAATAAAATGCATCTTTAAAATACATTAAAATCTACAAGTAATCAATAACATTAAAATATTTTCATTATCTTGAAATGTGATATTTGAAACGAGATCAATGTTTAGGAGTAACATTAACACTTGTGTGTTTGAAAGTGTTACGAGAGAATTTTCACTTTTTTTTTTTTTTTTTTTTTCTTATTTTATAATTTATGGACAAACACAAGAAATAAGGTTTTTATACATCTTATATGTGAAACCCATCATTTTCACAAATAGATATGCAAAATGGACAAGTTAATTTTCCAAAATCAACAAACCAATGTTATTTTGATGTTTTCGCAAATGACTTGTCGATTTTACAGATGACATTTATGATAATGGTGCATGTTTTATGATTGGACTAATTTTTTTACTATTTTGCAAAATGGTAAACGAGATTATCAGACATATTTATCTTTTTTTTATTAAATTAATTTATTAAAGTATAGAATTGAGTTTTTATTTATTTAAATAAAAAATATTGAAAATAAAAGCTAATAAAATATAAATATGTAAATTAATAATTTCGGATTAATTTTGTAACAAAATAAAATCATAGACCAAATACATAAAAATTTGAAACCATAAAAGTAATTTATATAAGAAAAGTAAATGAATATATAAAGAGGGTCACACTACTTCATCTAAACACACATGTGACATGACCAATCTTATAATTATTGGACGATATTTCAAACAATTCGTGTCAGGCATCATGGTTTAATTCATTGAAGTCGAGAATAATAGGAACATGAGTTTTGATGTTAACAACACCATATGGCTTCTGATTGGTAGAGGTTTTGGAACTTGAGGATTCATCACCAGCCACGGCTGATTATAGAGAGTAGATGGAGAGAGAGAGGTGAAGAAGAAAGAAGAAAAGAGAACAGGGGAGAGCAGAAGATTTATCGACGACAGAGTTGGTGCACGTCAACAGGAGGATCGTGAAGAGGAAATTAGGGTAGATGGGTTTTTCTCTAATACCATATTGGACGCAGGGGCGGAACATGATCAATAAAAGTAAGGGGGCCAAAACCATATTCAAAATTTTTAATAATATCAATAAAAGTCATTCAAGGTTTTTATAGTCTTTTATACCGAATAATTCAGAGGTCTAATTGATCTTAATTTTTTGGCTCACTACAAATTCATAATAGATTTATTAGTATATTAAGTTGGATGTTTCAATATGTTTTTGAACTAGTTTTGTACTGACCACATATAAAAAAACAAAGAATTTTTTTTTTCCTTTATGAAAAAGCCTTTACAAAAAATTATACCTTATAAAAACAAACTCATCGAAGAAAACAAATGTTTTTATTCATTTCTCATAATGATTATCAAAGATATTAGATTTATATTAAAAATATATTATATGAACATCCCTATTTTAAGAAAAAAGTTTTTATCTCCATTTTTGTTACAATATCATATATATGAGACTAGTGTATGATAAAAAGATTTTTTTTTTATTAAAATTTGATCCCACTTGGTCGTGATCTAAATTATAGAAGGGATTACAATGTATATTTAAATAAAAAATTAGAATTGTATCTCCTCCCTGATTTGGAAGCCGAAGCTCAAGACACTATTACAAAATATTTATAACACTACTATTTAGTCAAACATATCAAAATTAAATTGTAATTTTTAGTGGAGCAAAAGCCCCTAAGGCATCCGTCACTAATTGGACAATATCTTTGCTCAATCATGAAGAATTATAATAACAATGATTAAATACAAGATTACATGGCCCCATGGGCTACGGGGCTAAATACAAATACACACTATCTAAATGTACAATACAATAATACATTAATAATAATCTGTCTTGCTCTTAGAAAGTGATCTGCATTTTCTTGGATCTTTCTTAGCATAGTTTGGTAAAGTGATATAATTTTATAATCATTCTTTTTCAATTGACAGATTGCTTTTCTTCAACCTTTATTTCCCAAAAAGTTAACTCTCTTCTATCCATGGATCGCAACCGGTAGTTGGCTTTCCTCAATCTTCTTCCTCCAAATGATAGTGTGGGAAATTGATTTAACTTTATTGAATATTTGTTTTTCGTCAGTTAGTTCTCTAAAGGTTTATTTGGTAAATTGATATAAATTTCTTCAATCTTTGTTTTCCCAAAGTGTAGCTGTTGTCCAAAGGGTAGTTTGATAAATTGTTAAAATTTTCTTCAGTCTTTGTTACTTAGCTTCTTTTCTGTATTTGTTTACCAAAGAGTAGTTTATTAAACTGACTTAATTTTCTTCAATGTTTGTTTCATGAAGAATGATGTTCTTTTCTTCTTTATTTGTTTCCTAGAGGTTAATTTGGTAAATTGATATAACTTTGTGCCATCTTTGACTCTTTGTTACTTTGTATCCTGATGCCCGAACAAATATATTATTCAGTTTAATGGTCGAAAACGATGTTTTTGGGTTTCCTTTTTCTAATTTATTGGCCAACCATTCATTTTTTTCCCAATCCACCTACTTGTATCGCTCATGTGTGCATTGTCTCATCGCTAAATACCTTGATGAGGTTGATGGTTGAAATACTCTTATATCATTTTTATGACTTGTCTAACATGTAACATATAAATTTAGGGAGCTGATTTTTCTAAGGAGATTTTTGATACTTCCACTTAATATTTTATGTATAGACTATTATACCCTTTAATTCATTTAATTATTTAATTAATGTATGGATAATAAATATAAGAAGCTGATAATATGAGATCTCAACTATCTTTACGTGAATTATAATCTCTAACATATATACTCAATTTTTTTTTTCCAAAAATACATACATGACACACAGTCAAGCTTTGGAAATCCACAGTCGGCACGACAATCTTCATCAGCGGCTACTTCCGTTCATCTTTCAATCGGTAACCTTCAAACTCTCTATTATTAGTCACTCAAAATTTTATAAATAAAATGTCAATATTCAATTCCTATCATCGTGATTAGGTTAGGAGGATTAATACATCTACAGATCACAAAAAAGGGGAATAGAAATGTTACTTGGATCACATGCTAGTGGTGACCCTAAGAAATTTACTTTGAATAATTACATGCCTCAACAACAAATATTAAATTTTGAATATTTAATTTTTCTTGAATAAAAAGTTTTTTAATTAATCATCTCAACAACAACATATTCATGTAAAAAGACAAAGGTATGGATTAGTAACAGTAGTTATTCAATTGTTCAATTTTTATTTTTAATTGTGAAGTTTAGATGAAAAAATGAGCAAGACTTTGACTTTTTTTACCTTAAAAGAGAATTATTCAATTGTTTAATAAGCTATATTTTAGACTTTTGATTATGTTAACATCGTATGATCACTCCACGTTTAAACTTAAATGGGTTATGATTATGTTAAACTTGAATTGATTATGATTCAAAATTAAAAATTGAATTGATTATGATTCAAAAAAATGTGTTAAAATTGATTTTGATAATGTTAACCTTTTGATTTAAACTTGAATGTGATGTCTGATTGTGTTAAAATTGATTGAACAAAGAGAATGGATTCATCAAGTTCTACGGTACAAAATGAAGAACTCTATTTAGCTAACTCCAAATTTGAATCGTATGATGAATTACTAAAGAATGTAAGAGATTTTTATTATGCTAATGGATATGGAGTATCTATTCTAGATTCAAATAAAGATAAATATGTCACATTACAATGTGATCGAGACAGTTCCTATTGAGATAGAATGTGTATTGAACATAAATGGAAGAAGTACACTGGATCTCAATTTGATAGTTAAGCCACCGAGGATAATGGAAAAATAATAATAATAGTGCAAGTCATTAGTTGATTATCAAATATTGGTTTATTTATTCCTGAAATAAAAATCATACGGAAGCCAGGGATCGATAGGAGATTGTGTGTTCTAAGATCCATTTTTCTTTTCCTATTGAAAATTGGACAAAGTTGAAATAGAGGGTTAATTTGGGGGGTTATAATTGGGTTGACGGTGTATTTCTCATTTTGATTATTTGTATTTTGTAATGTTGATTAATCCTGGTTTTTGCCCCGTCCTGCTAGGCGTGGGTCTTTTACGCCTCATTCCTGAGTTTAACAAAAGAAAAGAAGAGAAGAGAAAAGAAAGTCACGAGAGAAAAGAAGAGAAAGGAAAGGAAAATAAAATTTTTCTTTTGTGTTCCCGAGTTGAGAGAAGTGGAAGGAAAATAAATCATTTTGTTCTTTCTTTCCAAATCCTCCCAAATCGGAAGGAAAGTTAGGAGGGAAAGTGATCCTCCCATTTCCCTCCACTTCCTTCCACTTCTCTCCTTTAATGAAACTCGAGAACACCAATTTCTTCTATTTTTTTCTCATTTCCACTCATTTCCTTTCCTTTCTCTCGTTAAGCTGAACTCGGGAACGGGGTGTTAATGTATTGGTCCTTTCCAAAAAATAAAAAAATATATTGGTTTATTTATAAAAGAATTTATAAATTATAGAGATTTTGGATTTTTCAAAATTAATCATAAAAAATATATTTTATCATTAAAAGTGGCAGTGGCATACATAGGGCGTAGAGTTTTTGATTTTTATTGACTAAAATGTATAAATGGTCTATGCGATTCGCTCAAAATTGCGACTTTAGTCCAAAAAAGTTTTTACTAACACCATAAGTCCAAAGTTTTCATTTTGTTGCGATTTTAGTCCAATTTGATTTAGAAATATTTAAAATGATGGATTTACCCTTTGTACTTTCTTTTTCTATTTTTTATTTATTTAAATGTTTTTTCTGATTAAAGAAAAATAAAAATATTCTCTCTCTCTCTCTCTCTCTCTCTCTCTCTCTTAATTGACAAAAATCAAGGCAAATAGAATTATGTTTTATTAATTATAAAGCTAAATCTTATTTTTCAGTGATTGACTTAAAAAGTAATCCTAATTACTTCATTATCATCATGGCTCACTTCAGCTACTTGATAATGGTAGAGGCGAAGGAGGTGGTCGGTGAATTATAGTTTCCTACCCTCCAGATTTAGCGATTATTGTGGAATTCGTCTTGATTGTTATGATGGAGAGATCCGTTTTGGTGAAGATCATCCATACATCTACAAAAATCGATTTTAGGTTTAGGGTTCACATCAGAAATTGATTCAGATTAAGCGATGGTTGTGGAATCCATGTCCTCTGTCTTTCATCAAGTTGATTTGCTCCTGTCTATCTCTCTGATCTTTGTTGAACCAGCTCGTTTGATGTATTTCCGAGGGATGATTCAATTTGGTTAATGATTCAAGATTGATTTTGATTTTAGGTCACAGGTAACCTATGGTGTTTTCCTTTTTTATATCTGAACAAATCGAATTCAAAAGTGGTTTGTACATGGGTGGGGAACTGTTGGTAGATGAAGGTGAAAGAATGGGGTGATGTCTCTAATCGTGGGTGTAGTAATGGGTTTGATCTAAAGCGATGTAGAAGGATTTCGATCTAATAATGTGCATATGTGTTGTGGATACAAAGGAATGGGAGGTGGTAGATTGGTAACTGATTGCAGCTGATGATAGGTGAATGCTGGAACGGAGGAAATAGGTGGAAGAAAGCAGCGACGTTGGGTGTTTGATGGCAATGGGTCACGACAGTGGGAGGGCGGAATGGGCTGAGAACTAAGATGGCAGCCGGTGGTGCTCGTTTCGACGACTTCTGCTGCTTCTGTTTATTTCTTCAGACGAGGTCGACGCGTGAGAGATGAGGGGAGGAAGGAGTAAGGGTCGAGGATGTTTGGAGCTGCTATACTTGACTGGAACGAAAATAGATATGAGAGAGGGAGAGAGAGAGAGGGAGGGAGAGAGAGAGAGAGAGAAAGAGAGAGAGAGAGAGAGAGAGAGAGAGAAGGAAAGAGAGAGAGAGAGAGAGATTATTTTTTATTTTTCTTTTAATCAGAAAAAACATTTAAAGAAATAAAAAAAAATAGAAAAAGAAAGTACAAAGGGTAAATCCGTCATTTTAAATATTTCTAAATCAAATTGGACTAAAATCGCAACAAAATGAAAACTTTGGATATGTGGTGCTAGTCAAAACTTTTTTGGACCAAATAGCAATTTTAAGCAAACCATAGGGACCATTTATGCAGTTTAGTGATTTTTATTTTAAGAACAAACTTGAAAATGAAAAAGTTTCGTTACTATGAACTTAAAAGTTTTATTTTAAACAAAAAAACTGGTAAAAGTTTTATTTTAACAAAATACTTCTACCTATTTACAATTTTATTAAGAGATAATGACTTGAAAAGGTAACAAACTTTCGATTTTGTTCAAATTTATTTACTAAACTTTTTTTCATTCTCTATTTGTCACTGAACTATTGAAACTATTCACATATTACCCTTATGACCGATAACAACCGGTCATAAGGGTAAAATGTGAACAGTTTCAATAGTTCAGTGGCAAATAGATGATGAAAAAAAGTTTAGTGACTAAATGTGAACAAAGTTGAAAATTCGTTTCCCTCTAAAAAAAGTTTAATAACTAAATGTGAAAAATCTTTCCTCTTGTATTATGGTTTAACAAATTATGTATTTTTGCTAAATTTTAACAACATTTGTTGATGAAGAAATCCATGATAAAAAAAAAAAAAAAAAAACCCGAAAAAAGTATAAAAAACGAAAAACGAAACCAACATTATATGTATAAGTTTTGTGTTATAAAATTATACAATATTATATGTATAAAAATTATCCTAATATTATATGTATGGATTTTGTGTTATAAGATTATGCAACATATAAATTGACATACATTGTTTATAAAAAAATAGATACGTACATTGATACATTTTATATATATATATATATATATATATATATATATATATATATATATATATATATATATATATATATATATATATATATATATATATATATTGTTATACTCCATGTATTGACATACATCATATTAATATATTTATTATTAAAAAAGATATCGAAAATGAAAGTCAACTTGTTTAGAATTTCAACGTTTTTAATTTATCGGACAATTGATTTATATTTGAGATTGTATTTTCTTAAAAAGTTTGAATAATTATTGAAATTTATGATTATTTAACTACACATTTAGAGTTAAATAAAATCGTTAACATATTTTATGAAGTGTTGCGCCCAAACCACTCATCCATATTACCTTTACAAAAATATTTTTTTTAGAAAAAATAGCTATATATTCAACAATTAAAACAATGCTATTTTTTTTCTTTCAAAAAAGTCGCTCATAATTTTAAAAGGTTTTAGAAAAAAACAATTCATATTTAAATAACTATTTTGTAAAAAAAAACAAGGTTTTTAAATTTTTTTTTCTTCAGAATACAACGTAATTTCTGACCATGAAACACAATTTCTTAATAACTATGGGTGATAATAGTTCATTTTTTTGTTAAACCAAAATCAGATTGTAAATTTTGATTTTTTATTTTGGAAAATACCAAAGCATTGGTTATTTATTTCGGTTTCGGTTTTTCGTTTTTTTTAATATATTTTTTGGGGTTTTGTTTTTTTATTTCATAGATTTTTTCATCAACAAATGTTGTTAGAATTTAACAAAAATAAATAATTTTCTAAAACAAAATACAAGAGAAAATTTGTTCACATTTAGTCATTGAAATTTTTTAGAGGGAAATGAACTTTCGATTTTGTTCACATTTAGTTACTAATTTTTTTTTTTATTTAACTATTGAAATTATTCACATTTTACCCTTATGACCGGTTGTAACTGGTCATAAGGGTAAAATGTGAACAGTAATTGCAATTAGAGAATGAAAAAAAAATTAGTAACTAAATGTGAAGAAAGTCGAAAGTTTGTTACATTTTTAAGTCATTACCCATTTTACTAAAATACACTTCGAAATACGTGGCAATATATCTATATATATATATATATATATATATATACATATATATATATATATATATATATATATATATATTATTTACGATAATGATAAATGATTAGTTGTAAACTATGGTTTTGCTTTAAGATTCCTTGTGGCAAATGCCAAATAGAGTAAATAAAACAATATTATACAATTACAAAAACCTCTATTGGAATGTTAGCTAATTTCAATTTATACCCTCCATGCACGATGAAGTGCAGGAGGGAACATCCCTTGTGCAATAAAGAAACATAAGGAGTTGCCGAAGGTTCAAGCAAATCAGGATTGCTTAGGGATCAAGCAATTCGTTTATATGGAAATTAGTTTTCGAGTAGGATACTAAATAGAATGCCATTATTGGTTTATATATAGATATCGAGTGTAAGGTTATTAAATCATGAGAGTGTATTAGTAAGGAACGATTGTAATACAGTTTTGAGTTATTTTTTGCATTATAATAAGAGTTTGTTCCTATACTTCTCGTGTTCATATATGTGTTTTCTCGGTTCTTCTTCTTTCAATTGGTATCCAAGCTAGACAATAAAGGTTATATTCGTCGATCATGCCAAGAACCGGTGACAACAATCCAAAAACAATCTAGAATCGTCTGGTACAAAGGTGAACTCGTCATTCTTGTTTCATGTGCTCATGCTCATCACAACAACCTACACTGCTTGGGCAATTGGTATAAAGGTCATCCTCAATATTCACCAAGTCTGGGATATTGTCTATCAAGGAACACCGAATGCCAAGAGAAACAATGTAGCAATAACCGTTTTATTAAGTAATTCCTGAAGACTTAATCTTGCAAGTCGGCATGATGAGTACAGTGAAGGAAATATAGGAAACCATCAAAATCCCCCACCTAGGTGTAGGTACGGGTATGGGAAGCTCGTTTAACAACACATATCAACAAAATCATTCCAAAGTCGATCAACAACATATATCAACAAAATCGATCAACAACCACAGGTAATGGTGATTTTGACAAGTCAAAAGGAAAGAACGAAGATCATTCCAAAGTATAATGTTATAGGTGTGAGACAATGTGAAAAATGGCAAACTTGGAGTCAAACCAAGTCAAAAGATATACCATGGATGAGTGAAACCACATCTTAACTTTGTTGCATTGTATCACCTATAGCCATGAGGACATGTTTTATAAGTTAATAAATATGTGTATATTGAAACCCATGTTGATTTAAGTTAATATAACTCAACATAAGTCAAAAGGTTAAGTCTAAAACCATAAATAAATACACTACAATTGAGATTTCGGTATTTGGAATCTAGAACCTTAGGGTTTTCGGTTTTAGGAATCTAGGATTATGTAGATTTTGGTTTTGGGAATCAAAGTTCAATGGGGTTTTCGGTTTTGGTAAGGCCGAAATCTCAAATGTGTACCCCTTGGACCGAAATCACCCATTCTTGGGTGATGAAAAACCGAAATCAAGGTGATTTTGGTTATGCTTAGGACGAAATCACCCAACTTGGTCCACTTGTGTTGCCACTTGATTGGTTGTTAGCTTCCCAATATGATAGATTACACATACCAAGGTAAATGTAACCTCATAATCCTATCTTTTCCTTCCTATATAAGTCACGAACTAGGAAACTTTCACCCCTCCTTTCACAATAAACAAACTTCACCTCATACTCTCTCAAAACTCAAACCCATTTTTCCTTTCAACCTCAAGTTCATAACAATCCCTAGGAGACTTCTGCTTCAAAAGTTATTCTCTAGGATTTTGGTTAGTACACATCATAAACCTAGTATTTATGCAACACTTGTTTTACTAGTTACATATCCTCACACATTAATATGTGTTTAAACTATTAGGATAAGACTAGCTCCCCGTATTCTAGACTCGAAGATCATCGTTTTCACCTCGTTATCTAACCGCGATCACAGTTGAGGTGAGTTCATACCCCCATATTTTTCAATATTTTTCTATGTTTTAGGGGGGAATACAAGTAAAACACAAGAATACTTGTGTAAATATACAAATCATTTCTTATGTTGTCTTATATTTTATATAAAATTTCATGTGAAAATGTTAAATACGTAAATAACGTTACTACCAAAATTATAAACTTTTACACACAACGTTGCTAAAACACAAAGGTTTTCATTTCGACGGAACATACATTTACAAACTATAATAGGTATAGTTTGTGGAATATTCACGCTATTTTACCCTTTTGGGAAAATAAATAATTATATAAGAATATAATTATTTTTACGCTACAAAAAGGTAATACATACATTTACAAGAAAAAGGATTTTCATTTCATTTTGACATAAACCTCTAAATGAATAAATTTGTGAGACACGTCTTCAAGTATTTATGTAAGTACCAACAAAGTCTTTTATTATAACCAAAGTCTACTGGAGGGAGAGCGTGACACTTGTGTATAGATCTATATGGGACTGATAGTCTCGCACCTAAATTGTTAGATACAGTTAGACCGGAAGGTCTGGGTGATAAATGTCATAACATTCTGACGCCTGAAGAACGTCGTCACAAGCCAACTAGTCACTAGCATGGTTATAATAACTCAAATGAGGTATTAACTACACATTTTGGTTTACAGGGCTAACAAACACATAAATGGTTTTATATACGTATAAAACTACATACATTATTTTAAGTCTGGAAAATACTTATAGATTTCGGTCTTGGAAGCACTTAAGACTACAATTCATTTTATAAAAAATATTGGATTTTCTGGCACAAACACTATAATTTTACAAATAAACGGCTTACAACTCATTTTATGGAAAATATCGGTTTTTCTGGAAATAAACACGATTACTTTACACGGAAAGGTTTACAGTTACTCCTACAAATTCTTATAGACTCACCAACTTAATTTTTGACAGTCTTTCAAAACAAATTGTATTCTCATGGAAAAAGTAAAACTGGTAACCATCAGCTTTTGGGGACGGGACGCTAAGACGGCAGTGAAAAACTCATTTTGTCATCATATTGTAATTTATTTGGAAACATGTAACTCATGCAACAATGTAACCTTTTAAGTTATAGTTATGATTATAGTTATGATGGTTGTGCTTGCTTTATTTACTATTACTCAACTGTTATGATACTGTACATGACGTTATCCGCCCCCGAACGTTTCCGCCATTCCGGTTTGGGGGTGTGACAGACAAGTTTGGTCACTTTGCATCACAGTTTCCAGAACGAAAAGCCAAGCATCAAGAAGTACATATATTTGAAGTCGAGGATAATGATCCACATCTTTTCATGTCTTAGACTCTCTTCGAGATAGTTTCTTGAATGAAGAAGGTATAATACCAAGAAAATTCAGAATTCAAGAAAAAAACAACGTATGGTACTTAGATAATGACGCACGTAACCACATGATAGGTAAACTATCTTACTCTATCGAACTTAATAATAGAATTGGGGGTAGAGTAAAATTTGGGGATGACGTATTTGTCGAGATACATGGCAAAGGATTCATCTTATTCAAAGGTGAATAGGGAAGTCAAAAGTTACTAGCTGATATTTATTATATTTCAAGTCTTACAACTAATATTACCAGTCTAGGACAAGCAACAAAAAATAGTTGTCATATGTCAATGAAAGGTGATCCTAGACTTCTTTATGATACCTGAAAAATCCGTTTATTTAAAGTAAAATTCTTAGTGAATAGACTCTACAAAACAAGCATGATTATGGCATAACAATTTTGACACTATTTCAGCTATGTCGAATAAAATCTTGTCAACAGACTACCATACATCACCGAATCAAATCAACTTTGTGAGTTATGTTTAGTTGGAAAACCAATGCGAAACAAATTTTCAAAGAAAAATTCATATCACTCCGAGAAAATCTTAGAACTTGTGCATGGAGATCTTTGTGGGTCGATATCACCATAAAAAATTATCGGAAACATGTATGTATTCATTCTCATCGATGAGTACTCAAGGTTTATGTAGAGTTATCTTATGAATGAAAAAAACGAGGTCATAGTTTATTTCAATAAATTTAAGGCATTAGTTGAAAAAGAATTCAAAAGTACTATAAAGGTTTTTCACACAGAGAAAAGAGGATAATTTACTTCACAAGAGTTCAACAAGCTTTGTGAAGATCATAGTATGATACAACACCTCACAACCCCTACACACCATAGCAAAACAAAAGTGGTAGAGAGAAGAAATCACACACTCCTAAAGATGACATGAAGCATGTTAAAATCCAAAAACAACCCAAACTTTCCTTGGAGAGAAGCAATACAATATACAATGTAACGCCTGCGTTTCTAGCTAAACATTAAAATTATGATATAATAGTTAGTGTAGACAATAGTAACTTATTTGACGTAATAAAGAAGATTTATGTGAATATTATGTGTTTCATGATTATTATAATATAATAAAATAGGAAAAATTAGTCGTGCGTCTATATATATATATATATATATATATATATATATATATATATATATATATATATATATATATATATATATATATATATATAGAAAGTGCACGTCATCCCGATCGCAAAAATATAAAAGTCAGCCGCACACAAGGAATGTGTGGCGTAAAAGGCTACAAAGAGAATGGTTATTTTTAGCTAATGCCACAAAAAAGAAAATTGTAGTACTCCTTAAAAAGGAATTTTAAGAAAAAGAATGTAAAAAACGGAGTCCGTATGAGAGAGTTATAATTTTAGTAAAATCATTTATTTTTATAAAAATATGAGCAAAATTAGCCGACGGAGTCTAAACGAAAGTTGTAGATCTCGTCGATAGATACGTGTGGATATAAAGAACATCAAAAACGGAGTTCGTATGAACGAATTATAATTTATAATAGCATATTTACATACTAAAATAAAGTATAAATCATATATATATATATATATATATATATATATATATATATATATATATATATATATATATATATATATATATAAAGGTATCAACGATGCGGTCTTTATAAGACTAGTGTTGAGTACTTTCGACATTAGTTTAGTACAATACCGTTAAATCTATTTAAAATAATATTATAAAGGGTTGTTTAGTCATTTAAGTAACTATAGAGGGTGGTTTTTGAAAATTGAATTAGTATAAATAAGAGGCTCTAGACTCTCAGATTTCTTGCACCATTCTCTTGATTCAAGAGTTTTTCCCTTCTTATCCCTAAGCATTTCAGTCCCTCGTTATTCGACTTCTCTTTCTATAGTTTTAGTATAGCAATGTGAGTGCGGAAGCGCTACAAGAATCTTTTTTAGGAAAAAAGATTCATCGACGAAGTTCTGACCACGAAGTCCTAAGTTTTCGCTAGAAACCTTGTATGTGAGTTATGCTTACCCTAATTTAAGTATAGCTTATGTTTAAGTTCATTATCACTATTATGAACCTATAAACAATATATGTCCTAAGTATTATAAAATATACACAGTGTTAATATAATATCCTTTAACTACTCGCGGTACGGGGAATCTGGTTTGAAGGGCCGTATAGCGTTGTTAGATTTCAGAAGTGCTTAAATGCCAAAATGATCTTGCCCTTCAGTGTTTCATGTCTGACCCATATCTATACATAATGGTTGAAAAGTATTGTTTAACACTTATAAAACAATAACGCTCGTAAATAGTCAAAATAAATATTATACTGAAATCTAGCATTAATTATGCAAGGTTTCATCGAAGGAAAAATATAATTCTTAGAAGCGAAGCGCTACCCGAGTTTGGAATTATCACTTTAACATGTGAGTGCATAGTTACTTTCAACTTACACATAGATATGAAGTATTTAAAATAAATTATGTTCTATGTGTGCATATTATATATGTTCTTGATATCTATGTTGGATGAACAAAATATACATGTTTTATTTGATTTAAACTGTATATATATATATATATATATATATATATATATGTATTTTATACCTATAATTATGATGGGTAAATATGGGTAGATGAAATAGATGATAGGCGATGAATTAAAATGATGAGAGACCTCAATGTTTAAGCTGACTTAGTCATCTAGCGGAGTATAGATGACGACCACAAACTATTCTAGACATTCTAGTGGAACATAGGTAGGCTCGCAACCTGTAGGTGTTTGTGAACGACGTGTTCACCAGTGTACTCCATCCCCCTCATGGTTGCATTACTGATATATATTATTGAGGAATTCCCTAAGCATTATTATTTTCATCCCAATGATGATCCTTAGGCTAGGTCCCTTAATTTAGATGTTTTAGGGACAGAAAGCATTATTATTGTCACTCCAATGATGTTCACCGGTGTACTCCATCCCCCTCATGGTTTCCTTACTAACATATGTTATTGAGGAATTCCACAGACTATTCTAGATCGTCTAGTGGAACATAGGTAGGCTCGCAACGTGTAGGTATCTGTGAACGATGTGTTCACCGGTGTACTCCATCCCCCTCATGGTTGCATTACTGACATATATTATTCTCATCCCAATGATGATACTTAGGCTCGGTCCCTTAATTTAGATGTTTTAGGGACAAAAAGTGAGGATAATGTGAATGGGTAATCGGGTTGATTGATCTAATGAAATTAATAAACTTAATTATAGTGGGTTGAACCCTATGTGCTCACCAGACTCCCAAGCCTGACCCACTCAGTTTCTTGTATTACACGTAGTGGCACAAGAACATTTATGTGATGATCTGAAGACAAATTATAGGCTAGTGGAAATAAATAGAATGTTGTAAGGCCTATGTTGTTTTTTATGCTTTTGTTCTGGATTGCCAATGACATCCTGAAGTTTTTAATATAATGAAAATACATTTCTTCGGAAATGATTTGATATTTTTTTAATCATATTTTGGGAACAAATTCCGCAACATATTTCTTCAAAAGTATACTCAGATTTTCAAATAAAGAATAAACAAATCGGTCTTTTTTGGCCGTGAAATTGGGATGTCACATACAACCTAGATCATAAACAGGTTACATACGAAAACTCTATAAGATTCAACACCATATGAAAAATACTATCACCGCAAGTCTAACGTACATCTACGAATTTCAAGTCACTTGCCTATGTAAAAAAACACAACCCCTCACCTAAAAAAACGTGATGATCGGTCCAAAAAAGTGGTGTATTTTGGGTCCAAACCCATGTACAAAGCTTATCGCATGTATGATCCAAAGCTACAAAAAATCACAGTGTCACGAGATGTCATTTTTTTTATGAAAAATTGAGTTGGAGTTAGGAAAAAGAAACTAAGCCTACCTTAAAACTCCTGATGTTTTGGGTTCATTGGCTAGAGTTTTTTGACATGAGAAGTGGACTATTGTGAGTGAAACACACAAATACATGAATGAAACTGAGAACCATGAAGAAAGCAAGCCAAACTCACTACCACTACCACCTCCAACAAATTATGAAACATAAGTACTAAATGAAGTTCCACAATTACGAAGGTTGAATCGCAACACACAGCTTCCACGGAGATATGATGGCTTTGAAGTCGAATTCTACATTTAGAATCAAGAATTACTTTTAGCTCTCAGTGAAGATGAGCCAACAACTTACTATGAAGCCAAGAAAAATCCTTTGTGGGTAAAAGCAATGGAAGAAGAAAACGACTTAATTAAAAAACAGAACATGGAAACTTGTAAAAAGACCAAGCAATACAGCTATTATTGGTTTAAAATAGGTCTATAAAGTAAAATGAGATGAAAGCAGCTCAATTAGTAAGTACAATGCTAGAATTGTAATAAAAGGGTATCTCCAACAACCCGATATCGATTTCGAGGATGTTTTTACACCGGTAGAATGTATTGAAGCTTTCAGAATTTTAATAGCGTCTGCTGCTTCAAAAGGATGGGAATTAAGTCATCTCAATGTAAAGTCATCATTTCTACATGTTGACAAGAGGAAGTATATGTAGAACAACCTGAAGGTTTCAAAAAGAAAAGGGGATGGGTGGAGGAGGAAGAAAGGAAGGATTTTGTGTTTAAACTTAAAAAGATTTATGTGGTCTACGTCAAGCACCTCGAATGTGGAATGTGAAGCTAGACAAAATTATTTAGAAAATGAAGTTCCAATGTTATGTGCAAGAACAAGTTATATACAAAAGAAAAATAGATTTGGATCTAATCTTAGTTTGAGTTTGTGTTGATGATCTTCTTGTCATAGGAACTAGTGTGTCGATTATAAACAAGTTCAAGCAAGCAATGGAAACACACTTTGACATAAGTGATCTCGGGATATTACCTTGGAATAGAGGTGTATCAAATGAAGGAAAACATATTAATCATGCAGGAAGGATATATGAAGAAGGTGCTTAAAGACGTTGGCAAGTATGAATGCAATCTTACTCCAGTTCCAATGGATCCGTATGTAACATTTGTTGGAAATAGTGTTCAAATTCATTTACTATTTTGGTAATATTTCTAATAATATCAATGTCCTTTGGGTTGGCCTCATAACCTAAATAACAATAAGGAAATGGAGATAACCAAGTTGTTAATTTGTTAAAGGATTAATAAATTAATTAGTAATTATTTTGGTAATTAATTAAACGGTTCTAATAAATTAAAGAGATTGAATATTAATTAATCCAAGAGATTAATTAGAATATTACAAAAGCTCTTGGAGACCTAATATGGACGAAAATGATAGGCTTCTTGATAAAGATAAGGCAGGTTTGAATCAGATATTGATTAACCTTAAGAGTTTGAATTCTTCTAGGATTCTACTTGCAACCTGTAAATAGACTGCTAGGGGTAAACCCTAGAGCAATTGATTCCCTTGTAAAATTCGTCCACCTCTTCCCTCCTCTCTCAATAACATAAATTTTAACCCCCTCTCCTAGGGCTAGTGATTTTTGTATAAAGTCTAGTTAGGGTTTGTTTTTTTGCTTTTGGTGTTGCGGGTCTGATTGTATTAGAGGGGTGTTACATCGGATCCTTCATCCATTGCAACAAATTGGTAGTGTCGAGATCATACTCAAACAATAAAGAGGCTAGTAATTCTTTGTTTTTTTTTTAAATTATGTTGCTAAAACTAGTTAAAAAAAAACCTAGATTCTTGGATACATGTGCACTTAGGTAAATCTTTTGATTGTTTCCGCTACCTTTAGATGGGGTACTTGATACTAATAATCCCAAAGGTAGTATAAGAGCTTAATTGGTTTTAGTTAATAGCACAAACTTTGTACAAATTAAAAAACAAAAGAAACCTCTTAATCGTTGTCGTGACGCAGTCACGTGCTGGTCGCAACGCGGCGAGCGGATTTTCAGGATTTCGAGATTTTGACAAAATTTCGAATTTTTTTAATTAATTTGAAATATTATTTAATTATAATGTAAATTTGAATATTTAATTAATTAAATTTGAATATTATTTGGATTTGAATTAATATTAGAATATTTATGTTGAACCTTATTTAATAGGAAAAATAAATTAGAAAGACAAAATTATAAATTTAAAAGGTTTAAATTCAGTTTATGGTATAATTTACTATATGTATAACAAATATACCACATGTTTCCTCAAATGTTAATAAATATATTATTGTCAAATAAAGACTAGGCGCACCCACTCTAATACTATAAGAAAGGTTGAAGGAGGTTTCTATGATTCATGTTGAGATAGGTATGTAAAATGCTTCGCGCTTACCACCCTTTCCGCCTTTTTGTATTTTGAGAGTAAGGTTAATGAAAGGGTTTGAGTGGATTTTTTCCAGATTATAAGCATTTAATCAAGTAATAAAACAAAATTCTTATTTTTTGTATATTGAAAACGTAAGTAATGTGCTACCCATGAAAACACACATTTTGTTTATATTTTTATGATGGAGTGTATGTGGTTAAGTGACACGTCATTACGAGAATACAAGTTAAAATGAGAGTCACTCATGACTTATTCTATTGATGGAGCGTATATGTTTAATCGACACGTCAACATGAGAATAATTTTCCGTTTCATGGTTGATTCACCATCTATTCATGATCTGTGACATCCTCGTCATTGAATTTACATAAGTACAATTCGAGATTAACATATCACTGAATGTTCAATGAATCTTAAAAGATATAGGAGTTTCATAATAGATTGAAGTTGGCAAATTACATTGCCTACCTAAATAACTTTGTTTGTGTGTTTACGACATCCCTTTACACATCACAGAGCCAAATATGGATCCTAGCCTTTGGAAATAATTCATTAAGGTTAAAAATTATTGTAAGAATTAATAAAGAAAACAAGAATGGAATTGATATTGAATGATGTCTATAAGAGAATCCACTAAAATCTACAACAATAAGACCTCTCAAAAGGATTAGTTGGTAGGATGATCGATCTAGTCCAAATTTGTAGTTTGGAAAAGCTTCACATGTACGAATAGAGAGATCATGCCTTAGATAATGCTCTTCCTAAGATTCCTCCAACCACTGCATACCAAAATTGTTAGAAACAGTGTTTAATTAATCATATTGAAGTGAAATGGAATTTTATTAAGCTGCGAGTTGATTGATGTTACCATAGTCAACTAGCTGACATGTACATATAATTAGTCCACTCTAATTTGATATGAACAAATTGGAAATGTCCATAAAGGAGTTTCATGGCATGCTGAAAACCTTTGGGACTAAAATGGCCAATTGTAAAAAACTCCAACTTCAAATACTCTGATATTCGTTACCATGAATTGAAGTGTCAAGATGAAGAAAGCCAATTTACCAAGCGTTAAAGACGGTTCGTGTTGGAATACCTAATGTGGCCTTAAACGCCAAGGACAATAAGAAGGAATTGTTGGAATAGTGTCTAAGGCTATAACTTTATTAGTCAAGTATTTGATCCGGTTGTGCATGGTCCTTTTGGGTTGCCTTCACCATAGCAACTTGATAGGATGATTTATTAAGAGAGAGTAAATATTATTAATACATTATGGGAATAATATAATGAATAATATATTGTTATTTGATTAATATAAGTCATAGAATTAATTAGAATTAATTTGGTGACTTAAAGAAGTTAATTAAATAAAGGGGTATAAACTGTCAATTGTTTGATAGTTATGCTTTAGACTGTAAATCCATTGGGATATGCTTTGGACGAATTTTAAGAGTGTTAGGATAGCCAAAATCGTCCAAAGGCTTATCTATGGAATGGATTTGGATAGCCTTAAGAGAAGATTATCCAATTAGGGTTTAGGTTGTAACCCTTAAGGAGTCTACAAGTATAAATAGACCCTATGGCTGATGGAATTCGACACTTGACCTAAAGTAAGGAACCTCTGGTCGAAATTCCTCCCCTCTCCTCTCTCCTAAATCATTCTCCTTGCTTTGGTGTTTGTAAGCCATTAGAGGAGTGACATTTGTGACTCTAGAAGCTCCAAGACCTCAAGATCAACAAGGAATTCAAAGGTATGATTCTAGATCTGTTTTAATGTTGTTATTTAACCTAATTAGTCATTAGAAGACTTGGATTCAATGCATGTTTATTAGAAAGCCTAGATCCAAGCATTAGGGTTTTGCATGCGCACATAGGAAAGTTCTTATGGCTAAAACCCATCAGTGGTATCAGAGCCTAGCTTGGTTTTCTTTAAATTGTTGCTTGATTAACTGAAACAAACCTGCAAAATTCGATTTTTAGGTTTCTGAGTCACTGACTCGGCGAGTCCCAAGGTGGACTCGGCGAGTAGGCCTGACTCGGCGAGTCCCCTTGTGCACTCGGCGAGTCCAGGCGTCAGGAATGGCCAGATTCGGGATTTTTTCAAAATTATCTTATGGAAACTTACCTTAATCATAATAGATCAATCTAAATCCGATTTTTTGATATATATGACTATTATCTTGATCTAGTTAAAGGTATTTATCAACTAATAAAATATTTGATTTCCTTATATGATAATTAATTAATTATTTTAATTATTTTGGTAATTATCTTGAATAAAATCAAATATAGATAATTAGGATATTAATTGTTAATTGAAATTATTTGTTATTTGATCCTCCATGTTTTAAATGTTTAAAACTTGCCCTCAAGTTTTGAAATTTATATTTGTGATTAAAAGCTTTAATTTAGACAACTTAAATTTCAAACCCTAGATTTTAAAAGTTTTAAAATACAACCCTATACTAATATGATATTACTAGAATAATATATATATGTATAACTAAATGCTAGTCTTACCATTAGTAGGCCTCATTCACGAAGCCAATCTATAAGGTGGGTATAAGGTTGCGGCCTATAAAATGGCGCTTAATGGGTGTACACTCACACCCACCGCTTGCTTGATTGGTGGAGGGTCGTTAGCCGAACGGGTAGGATAGGGCAACCTCATCCTCTCATTAAAAGTATAATAAGAAATATAAAGTAACTACACATATTTTTTTTTTAAAATTTCCCAATCCTAGTTACTTTAGGAAAAGTGAATTGATGCAATCCCATGAAATTACACTTTGCACCTTGCTAAGATGTTAGTGGAGCGTGTGTGGTTTACCGGCACACTAATTGGTTCTAAGCGAAGGTAGCAAAGGGTGATTCATTGTTTATCATAGTTTGATGGAGCGTGTGTGGTTTACCGGCACATCGAATAGGTGATCGTTACAATGAAGGCACCATGTGAATTTGCATGGTTATTCACACCCGCTTTGTGATCCTCGGTATCCCAGTCACAAACAAGAGGGGCATATCGAGATTTAAACATGCCATTGAATAGTTTCAATGAATCTCATCCGAACCTAGGAATTCTCAAAAACACTTAGGACTAATAGTTTAGGTTTTGTGATGGAGAATTAGTGAATCGTCATTCACTTACCTTCAATTTATTTGCATGTTAGATTACGGCATCCCTTTTCTAATATGTAAATGTTATTGTTGGATCCTAGCCCTAATTTTTCTTATTGGGTGATAATTAGGGATTCTTATTCTAATCTATCTTTGTCCTTTTCTAATTGTAGATGTCAAACACAAACAACGCTGCTGCTAGTTCTTTCACGTTGATGAGCCTTTGCCAAAAGGTCACCTTCGATGGAACGAACTTTAGCGAATGGATAAGATACATTCGCACCATTGCTCGCTATGAGGACAAGGAGTATGTCCTTGATGAGAAGCTCGAGAAAATCAACACCGAAATCGCTACTCCAGCCGAAATCACCGCCTTTGAAACTCATGAGCGAGATGCAACGAAGGTACATTGCATCATGATTGCTACCATGAACTCCGAATTCCAAAAGTCCTACGAGGACATGTATCCGTACGAGATGCACCAAGACTTATTGGAGAGGTACCACCAAAACGCGAGACAAGAGCGGTATGAGATTTTCACTAACATGATTTCCGTGAAGATGGGTCATGGAGAATCTCTTACCGTGCACTTGCAAAAGATGCAAAGGTATGTCGACCGCCTTCGCAAGTTAAATGTTGACTTCGGGGAAGACTTGGCGATCGACATGGTGCTTCACTCTTTGCCTCCGATGTACAACCAGTTCAGGATAACCTACCACATGAACAAAGAGGAGGTCACCCTAAGCAAACTCCAAGGTCTCTTGAGAGTTTCTGAGAGAAACTTCAAGGACAAGTCTGTTGCACCTACTCCCAATCCGCCCGCTGCTCCTGTCTTGGCTATTGGTCAAGGAAAGGGAAAGAAGAGGAAAGCTTCATCGAAGAACCATCGCAAGGTGAAGACCCGAGATGGTGCCTCTTCTAGTGGGACCAAAGTTGATCCCGCTAAGCCCTGTCCTAACCCAAAGGAGGCAGAGTGCCACCACTGCCACAAGATAGGACATTGGAAGAAAAGCTGCCCGGATTACCTGCAAGCAATCAAAGAGGGAAAGATCAAGCCATCTTTCGCAGGTATATACACAATCAAATCTAACGATTCTAATCATGCTATTTCTTGGGTTCTTGATACCGGTTGTGGTTATCACATTTGTTCTAATGTGCAGAGACTAAGAAGAAGTAGGGATATGGAGCAAGGAAGGATCAATCTAATCATGGGGAACAGAAGATCGTCGCCTGTGACCAAGATTGGAGTGTATTCTTTAGTGCTTAGGAATAGTTTGGTTTTAGATTTGAACAATTGTTGCTATTCGCCAGAAATGGCTAGAAACATCATTTCATTTCATGGTTTATATAGACAAGGATTTAGATTTTCTTTTAATAATGAGAATGGTTCTATTTTGGCTTATCTAAATGGTGTCTTTTACTTTGAAGCTATACCATGTAATGGAATATATGAAACTGTTATGATTGTTGATAACTTAGGAAATGATGTTTTGAATATTGATTCTTCCACTAGTATGGATATAGCATCCTTGTGGCATTGTCGTCTTGGACATTTCAACTAGAAACGCATAGCCCAACTCCAAAAGGATGGAGTGTTGGAATCATTCGACCTTAGGGAAGATGACACATGCGAGTCTTGTTTACTTGGGAAGATGACTAAATCACCCTTCACGAGTACATGTGAAAGGGGCGAAGGTCTATTGGACCTAATACATACCGATGTATGTGGACTGTTTAGATTAACCACGAAGGATGGGAACCGCTTCTATGTGACTTTTACCGATGACTATAGTAGATATGGGTATATCTACTTAATCAAGCAAAAGTCAGACACCTTTGAAAAGTTCAAAGAGTTCAAGAATGAAGTGGAGAATCAATTGGGCAGGAAAATCAAGATGCTTCGATCCGATCGAGGAGGAGAGTACCTAAGTCTTGAATTCCACGATTATCTCAAGGAGTGTGGAATAGTTTCACAATTGACGACTCCTAGGACACCGCAGTTGAATGGTGTGGCAGAAAGGCGTAATCGAACCTTATTAGATATGGTTCGCTCTATGATGAGTCGTGCTTCACTACCTATCTCTTTTTGGGGGTATGCCTTAGAGACTGCCGCCCATATCCTTAACCGAGTCCCTACTAAGAAGGTTGCCAAAACACCTCACGAGATGTGGACAGGGAAAGCTCCCTCGTTGGCACATATCAAGGTTTGGGGTTGCGAGGCTTTCGTAAGACGAGATACTCACGACAAGCTTGAACCTCGAAGTGAGCGATGTATTTTCATCGGCTACCCGCAGACATCCTTTGGATATCTCTTCTATAGACCAAAGGACAATGTTGTCTTCGTTGCGAGGAGAGGAGTTTTCCGAGAGCGAGAACTCATAGGCCAAGGAGACAGTGGGAGGCAAATCGGACTTGAAGAGATTCAAGAGTCGATAGATGAAGGAACCTCTACCGCTGGCATTCAACCCGAGGAGGAAACTCCGGTTGAACCGATTGACGAATCCTTACCTCTTAGACGTTCCGATAGAGTTAGAGTTCATCCCCAGTTTTATGGCTTTCATATTACTACCGAAGGGGACACGTATATTAGTGATGGTACACTAGTAAATCTTGATGAACCTAATAGCTATAAGGAAGCCATGGCAGGCCCGGAGTCTGTAAAGTGGAAAGAGGCAATAGATAGCGAGATCCAATCCATGTATGATAACCAAGTTTGGAATTTGGTTGATTATGTGCCCGGACGTAAGACCGTTGGGTGCAAATGGATCTTCAAGAAGAAGACCGACGTGGATAGGAACGTGCACACATATAAAGCGCGATTGGTTGCGAAGGGTTTTACTCAAACTCCTGGAGTTGACTATGATGAGACCTTCTCACCAGTTGCGAAGATTAAATCTATTAGAGTGATGCTTGCAATTGCCGCATTTCATGATTATGAGATTTGGCAAATGGATGTCAAGACCGCCTTCCTTAACGGAAAGTTGGCTGAGGATGTTTACATGGCTCAGCCAGAGGGGTTTGTGGATCCGAAGCATCCGGATAGAGTGTGTAAGCTTGAGAAGTCCATTTATGGACTTAAGCAAGCATCTCGCAGATGGAATCTTTGCTTCGATGAGAAAGTCAAAGAGTTTGGATTTGTACGAAGCGAAGACGAATCTTGTGTATATGTCAAAGCCAGTGGGAGTATAGTAAGCTTCCTCGTTCTATATGTCGATGACATATTACTCATAGGAAACGACATCCCGACTCTGCAGGAGGTTAAGTCCTGGCTCGGGAAGTGCTTCGCTATGAAGGACCTCGGAGAAGCTTCTTACATTTTGGGAAGAAGGATAGTGAGAGAAAGAAGTAAGAGACTAATTGGACTTAGTCAGAATACTTACTTAGAAAAGGTACTAAAACGTTTTAGTACGGAAAACTCAAAGAAGGGAGATCTACCGATACAAAGTAATGCCAAATTGAGTAAGACTCAAATTCCGAGTACCGAAGCTGAGATAGCGGAAATGAGCCGAGTACCATACGCTTCCGCAGTTGGCTCAATCATGTACGCTATGACTTGTACTCGCCCTGATGTAGCCTTCGCTTTGAGCATGGTTAGCAGATATCAAGGGAATCCTGGCAAAGCACATTGGATTGCGGTGAAGAATATCCTTAAGTACCTTTGGAGGACGAAGGAATGGTTCTTAGTCCTCGGAGGGAGTGATGACTTGAAGGTGCGAGGGTATAGTGATGCCAGCTTTCAGACCGACAGGGACAACTACCGTTCGCAGTCGGGCTGGGTCTTTACCCTAAATGGAGGAGCAGTGACATGGAAGAGTTCCAAACAGGAAACCGTAGCTGATTCAACGTGCGAATCAGAGTACATTGCAGCGAGCGAAGCGTCGAAGGAGGCAATATGGCTAAAGAACTTCATCGGTGATCTTGGAGTCGTACCTGCCATAAAGGAGTCAATGGAGATTTTCTATGATAACGAAGGTGCGGTTGCCTTAACCAAGGAACCGAGGGATCATGGTAGATCAAGACATATCGACAGAAAATATCACTTCATCAGACATCGTGTAGAAGAAGGACAACTCGTAGTGAAGAGGATATCATCAGAAGATAACCCAGCAGATCCGCTTACGAAGGGACTGAGTAGGGTTAAGCACTTACAACATGCTAGGAGTATTGTGCTGAAGGATGATATTAGCATAGATTAGATAGTATTAGAAACGTGTAATAGATAAATGTAATTGACATTTGATGATTAAATAAAGGAGTTTTATTTATGAGTAATGTTACTATCTTATGTTAATTGTTTAGCTATTGTTTCACTTTGCATGTTTTGACTTCCAGAATAATTGAGTTTATTAGGAATAATCGAATTGTTCAAATGGTCCACAATCGTTCATATGTTGGGAGTAGATATGAATGAAGATTGTCATGAATTGATGTGTAGAATGTCTAAATGGTATTAGACATAGCAAAGGATTGCTACAATGTTCATGAGTGCTTATGAACTAGTTTTGAGCATTGGAATAAACCCGCGCTTGCTGGAATCACCTTATGGAATACGATATAAAAGGTGATCGCAAGACGATAATATCATATAGTCTTAAAACCTAGATATATGGTTTATTATTTGTTAGTTGATTGTACATTGATAACACGAAAACGCATCAGTAACTTGGTGTTATAAAACGTATTGTTGTGTATAGTTGGTTAATGAATAAGTAAATGCATATAAGTCGAAGTTTATCTGTAACTTTTCTCTAAGAAGGAAAAAACGATATCTCGGCCGCTCGATGATTTGATTTGACTTATGTGCCGGGCCCGGTCAGAACTGAATTGATGTGTTCGATTAAGTTCTATGTCAAATAAATCAGAGATCGAGAAACCTAAATGCTTGACTAACCATTCCATCGGATTGTCAGCATGATATCTAACAGAGGACTGTACGTTCCCTTATCTAAAGGACAAGATTGATTAGATCAGAGTTTGACAGCGTCTTTGAGAGCTACGATTGCAAACCGAATTATACTTGTATAGTTACTAGACTTATCCAAGTGGGAGACTGTTGGAATAGTGTCTAAGGCTGTAACTTTATTAGTCAAGTATTTGATCCGGTTGTGCATGGTCCTTTTGGGTTGCCTTCACCATAGCAACTTGATAGGATGATTTATTAAGAGAGAGTAAATATTATTAATATATTATGGGAATAATATAATGAATAATATATTGTTATTTGATTAATATAAGTCATAGAATTAATTAGAATTAATTTGGTGACTTAAAGAAGTTAATTAAATAAAGGGGTATAAACTGTCAATTGTTTGATAGTTAAGCTTTAGACTGTAAATCCATTGGGATATGCTTTGGACGAATTCTAAGAGTGTTAGGATAGCCAAAATCGTCCAAAGGCTTATCTATGGAATGGATTTGGATAGCCTTAAGGGAAGATTATCCAATTAGGGTTTAGGTTGTAACCCTTAAGGAGTCTACAAGTATAAATAGACCCTATGGCTGATGGAATTCGAAACTTGACCTAAAGTAAGGAACCTCTGGTCGAAATTCCTCCCCTCTCCTCTCTCCTAAATCATTCTCCTTGCTTTGGTGTTTGTAAGCCATTAGAGGAGTGACATTTGTGACTCTAGAAGCTCCAAGACCTCAAGATCAACAAGGAATTCAAAGGTATGATTCTAGATCTGTTTTAATGTTGTTATTTAACCTAATTAGTCATTAGAAGACTTGGATTCAATGCATGTTTATTAGAAAGCCTAGATCCAAGCATTAGGGTTTTGCATGCGCACATAGGAAAGTTCTTATGGCTAAAACCCATCAGGAATATTATGACACTTGTTTCGTACAAAAAGGACCAATAAAGCATAAATACCCAGTATGATTGATGGATAACACTGAAACATGGAGAAGATAATTCGATTATGGATTGCGAGCTCATGTTATTATCTATAGGATCAAACGAAAAATCATTCTTGTGAATGTTTAGTCTACAACCGGATATTCAAATTCATAATACCATTGGAACATTACTTCCATTCATTTGAGTATTTTACTAAGGATAAAGTACCGGAATTTGCAAGAATATGTAGTGACTAAAAGGAAGTAAGAAGACTAAAACAAGGAAAAGAAATTTTTTGATAATGAATATCGGGCCCTTTCCACCATTCATAGGATCAAAAGGATAATTCGTTCTCCAAAATGTTTAAGTCTATGGTCTTATGATTTAAAAATTGTTTATACAAAGTTTCATAGGATTTTTATGACTTATTTAGAACATTTTTAGCGTGTTTAAAGCAAAGTCACAAAATTTATGAAACTAGTATAGTTCAAAAGTTATTTGAATGAGATGTAATATTGTGGAATCATCTTCTTGAAAATAAGAAATACGTTGAAAAGATCCAACTAGACATGATTTTAGAATTCATTTGACCATAGGTCTTGTGATAAATGTGATTCTTATTTTTCAAGGCAGATGATAAAAGCACTATGTTAACTAATGGCCTGTTCAAATTATCCACAATACGTATAAATTTGAATACATACAGAAGTTTTGATAAAATGTATTAGTATAATCATTGTATTGAAACATATAAACAAGAAATACATTACCAAGTATCTAGTTGGATTAGATTTTCGATTAAATTAGACTACAAGTCTTATGATAAATGTAAATTGTGTTTAGGATAGATGATGAATACATTGCTTGGTAATGTGAATATTTATTGGAATTAGTTCACACTAATGGAACATTCGGATAAACCACAATACATTGCAAGATCAACTTCATGTGAACATGTTTAAATGAGTCTGGAACCTTCAAAGTGGTCACAACTCTCATAAAATGAAGCTAAGAATCAACTAGGCAAAAGGATAAGTTAATCGGATCGAATAAGGATAGTGATCATATTAGTCAAAACAATGTCGATGATCTAAGGAATTATGAAAAGGTTTAATAGGTTGTCTTTGTCTAGAACACTGCCACAAGGTATGTAGTTGGTAAGAGAAACAAATCATTGTTTGCTTTGATACTTGATTAGTCGTATTATGCTTACCAACAATTCATGAATTGAACCATGAGTAAGTGTTATAAGAGTACTTGGTCTTATACCAAATAAAAGGGTTTTCCAAGAAACTATTTGAGACGTGGAGTAAGGGTCCATCCTTCACTTGCACATATGGAACTCTACAATTATGAGGCTTACATTCTTCGTGAAGCGCCAGGAAATCTAGGAATTATAATAAAGATATGTTATCTCGTTGAACATCCCAACAAGAATTTTGCGTAATTGTTTCGAGAACAAAAGGTTTGTTGCTTGAAGGCTAGCCATCTAAGAAAAAGAGCTAATATTTAAAATGGCTAGTGGAAACCACACTGATCTTGACAAGTTTCCAAAGTCAACCAACAAAGAACCTATAGTTGGCCTTAGCTTTCAATTCAAAATTACAAGAGCTATTGAAGAAAAAGAAATACCTCCAACTCTTCCTAATAGAATTTATATATGATGTCATATACCTCGTTTTATAGATTTTATGTTACTGAGGTAAATGAGCCACTGATAAATGACAATTAGAGTATGGCAGCTATCAGAAGTCATGAAATGCCCTAAAAGGCTGCGAGAAGTAAAGATGACATGGAGAGTGAGAATCAGTCCATGTAATTTTGAATCTTGGTTGATAAAATACTTGACCTTAAAATCGTAAGTGTTTGTGTATTTTTAAGAAGATAAAAAATATGGATGTGTGCAACCACATTGTCCTAGATAGAATGTTTAGGCTTATGAAGTTCATTTATGAACTGAAACAAGCATCTAAGTGAGATGGAATCTTTATTTTAATGACAAAATTCAAGGATTTGAATTATGAAATGAAGATGGACCATAAGGTATGTCGAAGCCAGTGGGAGCAATTGGGATTTTTGTTTCAATTAGAAAGTTCAAGGATTTTGAATTTCAAGAAATGAAGATAATCCCTATATATGTCAATGCTAGTAGGAGTATTGTTGTCACCTTTGTTATATATTCGGATAATATACAATTCATAGGAAACAATTTTTTAATGTAGAAAATGCAAAAGCTTGGATTTTTTTGAGAAATTGTTTCACTTGAGACACGTGGGAGAAACAACACACATACTAAATGTAATAAAGAGATAGATCTGGGTAATTCATTAGGTTAAGCCAAAGTACATGCAATCTTGAATAAACTCGAAATAGTTCATAATGTACGCCATGACCTTGAGCATCACGAATGTCCTAGTATTAAGCTTGAAGAAATAAGTCATGTCCCACATGCTTCTACTTATGGGATCAATCATGTATGGCACCAAGCTACCTTAGTTATATAAAGGACCTAGCCCTTCACATTTTCATGCACTCCTTCCCTCTATAAGCCTTGGACGAATTTGGTTATTCCTTCTCCTCTCTCTATATTCATCCTCTTGCTATCTTGGGTGTGATTTCATTAGATTCATGCCAATTATGGTGATTGCTTCCAAGAGATCAACAAGAAGGTGTTCGTTATTATTTGCACCAATAACAATCAAGGAATGTAATCCTTAACCCTAATTTGGTATCTTGTGAGAATAGTCTAGTGTTCTTAGGGTTTCTTTTTGATGTTCTTAGTTATAAGTTCAATAGAGAAAATATAGATCTTCATTAGGTTTACATGCACACTTAAGAGCTTAAGTTTGTTTTTTTGTTTTCTTTTTTTTTCTTTTTTTTTTTTTTGCATAAAACTCATAAGTGGTATCAGAGCTTGGCTTGCTTTCTTTTGAATTTTCTCTCATTCTTGAATTGATCAAATTAGGGCTTATGGAAATTAAACCATAAAAGGCCTAAATTTCAATTTTAGGGTTAGGGTTTTGAAACCCTAATCTTGCACCCTAAGTTTCGAAATTAGGGTTAGGGTTTTGAAATCCTAACCCTCCTCCCTAAGGATTTCAACTTTTAGGTAAGGGGTTGAAACCCTTACCTTCCTCCCCAAGCAAGCTATTTTTGAAAATGGTAGATGTAGTTAGGGTTTCCTAATTTTGGTAATTGTTAGTTTATCTGATTAAATAGGATAATTATTAAATTAGATAAATCCTACACCCTTTTCTCTTTTTTTTTCTCAAAAATTTGTAAATAATTTGATTAATTTAATTAGATAATCATTACATGATTAATTAATAGATAATTATTTGGTTTATTTTTAAATTTAAATTAATTATTTAATTTTTTTAATTAAAATATAAACCTAATATTTTGAAAAAGTTTTAAAATACACCTTATACTATATGTAAAATTAAATTTTTAAAAATTACTATATGTATAAGACTAAGTCAGTTGAACCACTAGTATGCCTTATATACGAAGCTAGTCTACATGGGGGTATAAGGAAACTACCTATAAAATGGTAGTTGAATGGGTGTCCACTCTCACACACCGCTTCCTTGATTAGTGGAGGGTCGTTAGCCAAATGGGTTTGATATGACAATTAAATCTCATTAATAAGTATAATGCACTTAAAAAAAAGGTAACTAAACTATATTATTTTAAATCTAAATCTTAGTTACTTTAGGAAAAATATGAATTTGTACGCTAACCCATGAAATTTCACATTATACTTTATAGTAGTGAGCGGAGTGTGTGTGGTTAATCAAGACACTAATAGTGACTATAAAGAGTAATAATGGGCGTTTCAAAAATTATTGTTGATTAATGGAGCGTGTGTGGTTAACCGACACATTAAAATGAGATGAGAAATGACATCAAGATTGTCAAGCTAATTTGCATGGTTATTCACATCTTGTTTGTGATCCTCAGTATTCCAGTCACAAATGGAAGACCTTAATCTGAGATTAAACATGTCATTGAATAGTTTCAATGAGTCTCGAAAGATCTAGGAATTTCACTTAACTTAATTTATTTCAAATTTCGATGGTGGAATTGGTAAACCGTCATTTATCTACCTTTATAAAATTTACAATTAGATTACAACATCCTTTTTCTATGTTATGAATTTTTTAGTTGGATCCTAGCCTTAATATTTCACTTTTGGATAGTTACATTAAGGATTGTTCTTATCTAACTAAAACTACTTTTCTTTTACAGATGTCTACTTCAAATGATGCTTCTAGTTCCTCCTCCTCCTCCTCTTCCAATCATAATTTTTCCTTGTTGAAAATCTATTCCAAGGTAACATTAGATGGCACCAACTACAATGACTGGATGTGTAACATCAAGATGGCCCTTCGTTTCTAGGACAAGGAGTATATCCTTGAAAAACCATTAGATAAGATTGACGAAGAGAAGGACACTCTTGAAGAAATGATCGCCTACAAGAAGTACTAAAATGATGCAACAAAAGTTTCTTGCATCATGATGGCCACGATGACTCCTGAATTGCAAAGATATTATGATCAGTTCATCTTGACCTATCATTTGAAAAACAATGAGACCACTTTGTCTCAATTTCATAACCTCCTACAAACAGCTGAAGCAGGGATGAAGGGAAAAAATGTTGCCTCCACTCCTGCTAGTGCTCCCATTCTGGCCATTGCTCAAGGGAAAGGGAAAAAAAGAGGAAAGGTCTAAAGCAAAACTGCAAGGAAAAGTCTCAAGTTGGGTCGTCAAGAAATGGACCTAAAGGTAAATCCAGTTATGATGCTCCCCCTGTCTCTGATCCAAAGAGGCCACTTGCTTCTACTGTAATAACAAAAGGGAACTGGAAACGAAGCTGCCCAAAATATTTGCAAGACATTAAAGATGGAAAAGTGAAGCAGACTTATGCAGGTAAATACACTATCTTATCCAATAACTCATCATCTTCTCGTTCTTGGGTCCTTGATACAAGATGTGGTATTTACATTTGTTCTGATTTGCATGGGCTAAGAAGAAGTGAGGACGCGGAACATGGTAGAATAAATTTGATCATGGGGAATAGGCGATCTTCACCTGTCACCAAGATTGGAGTTTATAGTCTAGTGATTAGTGATGGCGTTAGTTTAGATATATTAAATTGTTGCTACTCATCAGAAATGACATGAAATATTATTTCCTTTCATTCATTGTTTAAACAAGGTTTTATATATTCCTTAGATGATGAGAATGGTTCTATTTCTACTTATAAAAATGATATTTTTTATTTTGAAGCTTTACCTTATGATGTTGTTTATGAAACTATGACGTGTGTTGACAATTTAGGCAATACTTTATTTCAAATTGATTTGTCTAATGGTATAGACAAAGCATGCTTGTGGCATTGTCGTCTTGGAAACATTAACAAGAAATATGTAGCCTAACTCCAAAAGGATAGAGTGTTGGAATTATTTGATCTAAGGCCGGATGATGCATGCGAATCTTGTCTTTTGGGTAAGATGAAAAAATCCCTTTCATTGGATCTTGTGAAAGAGGTGAAGGTTTGTTGGACCTCATACACTCAGATGTGTATGGGCCCTTTCGATTCACCATAAGGGATGCAAATTGATTCTATGTGAATTTCACTAACGATTATAGCAGATACGGTTATATCTACTTAATCAAGCATAACTCACAAACCTTTGAAAAGTTCAAAGAGTTTAAACATGAAGTCGAGAATCAATTGGGCAGGAAGATAAAGGTGCTCCATTCAGATAGAGGTGGAGAGTTGTTGGGTTTTGAGCATTCTAACACTCCTAAGGTGTACATGAAACCCTAAATACCTTGGATCTATGTTTTCTTTATTATACATGCAAACTTGAACTTTGCAAGGTATTACCCTGACTAGCATACAAAACTTTGATACTTGGGTAATAAAACAAGTTAGATAACATACCTTTTCTTGTAGCTTGTTGGAAACCTTAAACCTTTAGCCTTTAAGAGCTTAACACCAATAGTATGAATGCCGCAGATGGAATCAAAACACACCTAGAACAAAGGATAACTTGATAATAGATTCCTTACACATACAAATCGTCTAGCCCTCTAGTATTCCACTTAAGTGCCAATTTCATGAGCTAGAAGGGTTCTTATATAGTGTGGCAAACTATGGTTACACCATGTAAACCCTAATGAATTTCTATATCGCTCATGCTCCATGGGTTAAAACCTTCATGGAGTATCCATGGGTTACCACATGGGTTTAGCCCAACTTGAAGAACTATGGATCATAAGCCCACTTTATAAGAATGAATGATTTACCAAATCAATCCCCATATATTTAATTAGTCTCTTTTGATCAAAAAATTAATTCCAAATTAATTCTTGATCAATACTAATTAAATAATATGATTTCATATTAATATATTAGAACTTATAATATATTAATAAACCATAAATAACTTCTTCTCAACAGTCCATCCTATGAAATTATCCTGATGATATGCAACCCAAATGGACCATGCTACTCTCGGGTCAAGTACATACCAATTATAGTTATGGATTTAGACACTAATACAACAGTCTCCCACTTGGATAAGTCTAATAACTATTATTACAAGCATGACTCCAACCCAACTAGCAATCGTAGCTTTTAAAAGCCGCTGCCGAACTCTGACCTAGTCAATGACATGTATGGTAGATAAGGGATCATATATTCCTCCATTCTAGATATCATATGGACTGGTACATGGATTATAATCATTCTCTTTGTACATCTGTTGTTTCCCGATTTCCGATTTATGACGACCGACTAATTGAACAAATCAAATTAGTCCAGGCATGGTGTCATCACTAAATCATCGAGGAGCCCACATATATCGCTTTTATCCACATGGGGTAAAAGGAACGGATAAAATTCGACCCAAATGCTCACTTGTACTTACTCATCAAATTACACAGAATAATATGTTTTATAACATCCAAGTTACTGGTGCATTTACATATGTCAATGTACAACCGACTCGCAACTACAACTCACATGTCTCCGTTTAAAGAATATAAGATATTATCGTCTCACAATCACTCGTGATAAAATCCATGAAGTGATTCAGATAAGCATGAGTTGAATCCAATACTGGAATCTTATTCTAGGAGTACTCGTGAACATTGCAGCCACCTTGTCGTAGACAAACTACAGACTCATTCATGACAGTTTTTCCTCAATACCTACTTCCAAAGTATGATCGACTGTGGATGGTTTGAATAACCTAGTTATTCAGAAAGTCAAAACATGCAAAGTGAAACACAAGAATAATACTAATCCTATATGGCCCCAAAACTTTTGAGCCATATTGATTACTCCTCATTCATTGTATAATGCTTCGAATAATCAACTTAATACTTGAATTAAAACAATATCTATGCCATGCTCCAAGCATACATACTATGTTTGTCTATGGTCTTGACTTTGTGAAATAGATCAATTGAAAAACATTTCAATGATGCTCATTTCAAGATTCCAAATCCTTATTGCAAGTGTAAGAATTCCAAATTCTTTACACTAATAGAAAGTGTTAGATTCTAAACTATCATGCAATGATTCTTTTGTAATGTCTAGGTGCCAAAAGTCATAGAGACATGACCAATGATATTACACAATATTCCTTTGGAGATTGTTACAAGATAATTCCATGGAAATGAAGTCTCAAATTCAAAGTACATTCCTTTGAACATCCTTCTTTCATAAAAGTTTCTAGCTTTCTCATCTATTCTTCAACTCCTAATATAGATACATTCCATATTTGTCATACGACAACTCATTATTAATAGACTTTATCCATAATAATGTCAATATGGTCTTTCCATTACTATACTTCCAACTGTCCTTAAGCGAACAATCTTTGGCGAACCTTAGATTGTCCTTAACAACTGTTTAACCACTTTAGTCATATCCGATTCTATTCCTTTTTCTCTCTTAATACCCTAGGCATTTGGAAAATTTAGAACACGAGAATATTATAGCATATGAAATCGATCCTATACCTGAAGCATATGGGATACAATTCATAATATCTAACATAAAGACATGATATTTGATCAGTCTTTTGCTATAATATTTCTATTTGCCATGTTCTCATAATTCGAATTATGAAAAGGGATGCCGTAATCATAATCAAATTTTGAGAACTCAATTAACATTTCCATATATAGAATTTCCTTATGTTGAACCATTCCAACATAACATTCATATATATTTGACTAAAATTTGATTAAAATCTCAATCTAAGCTTTTACATTTTGAAATGAAGTATGAATTCCTCTCCCTTAATTATAGTAAAACAACTTTTCAAACCATGCAACTTTGCGACTTGGAACTTTTGTTTTCTATAATTAACATTGCCAACTTGCAACACTTACCATAATAATTATGCTCCCACTAGCATAATGATTATTAACTTACTAGCATAACACTTATGCTCCCACTAAGTATGACATGTATTCAGAAATCAGCTGGACTTCTAGAAATCAATACTTATTGACTTTCTTACCAAAGTTCAAATTTCTTATACGAGATGCTTCCATAAAACTTTATCTAGGATTCTCAAAATCATACACCTTTCGTTAGATAGCTCACATGTTTGTCTTAATAATTTAAGAACTTACATCAATAAGTCTCAAATGTTTAGACCATTTGCCATTTCTCACAATTCAAATTATGAAGAGGGATGTCGTAATCAAAATTGAATTGGAGAACACAAATATCACAATTGCTATATACTTAGTGAAAGCGTTTCCTCACCATCATTTTCATGAATCGAAGAGAAACCTTATGCCACTTAGATTTTATGGTGTATGTGTTCCTATCCATGTGAATTTGTTATAACCATAATCACAAGGTTAGCAACAAATCCAAACTCATATGGATTGAACTTGTTCAATCTTAATTTCTTTCCACTTGGCAGCACAAGGGCCTACCATTTCTTCCAAGTTGTTATGCAAACACCTGAGAACTCATAGAACTCACATGCATAGTCAACTTTAACTGGAATGGGCACAAAAATAAGAATATGTCAACACGATAGGTTATAAACCTCAAGTCGTGTGCTAGTGATAAAAAATAGGTCTTATTCTTGATTAGTTCTTGAAACTTTCAAGATCTTTAAGACTCCCACTGACCTCTTGACATAAAAGATTCCCTTTTCAAGAACCATTCCTTGACAAACAAATATTCAAGAGTTAGTCCGAATTCTAATCAAGACTAACACTTCCCACCATTGGCCTTAGTTGATATTTGTCCTTACCAAGACATCACAACTTACCAATTTCAAATGTACAAGAGTAGAAAACATTTTACTCTATATTTGATAAGTGTTATAAACCTTCTTAATTTAAAGTCACTCAAGGCACAATCTTGGAGTATGACTCTAAGACTTGTTTTGGAACGAAGTATGACTAATCTTCTTGATTCAACCATCTCAACAATTCATGATACCTCTTCTTAGCCATACAAATTCATTAACATATCCTTAGAGGATCAATTGTGATATGGTTTTCCATAATCATGAAGATGGGCATAAAACACAATACTAAAGTACTCTCCCTTCTTTTCAGATTGGAGAAACTTTTATCTTTTTGTCTAATTTGATTCTTCTTATTCGTCCTGCCATATATTGAAGCTTTTCCAATGTTTCAGAATTATACTTAAACTTGTAAGCATAAACATGTTTACTAAACTTTAGTAAATCATGATGAATAGTCTTATCAATCTTTGTGTTGGATCTTGACCAGCGCACACCCAGTGTACCCGATCCCCTAGTCTTTCACTTGACTCACATATACATGTGAACAAGGAATTAGTCTTAATTTACCACAGCTGAAAATTCCCATTCATCACACAATACAAGTTGCATGATTTCAAGTTTCTATCCAGCTGAAACTTGGGTGATGAGAATCTTTCCTTATTTCGAAAATACCCGACACTGCCACAAATGAAAGAATCAAATTTATATTGCTAATATAGAAACACACAAACATCAATTTTCACAAATGCCATTACAAGGAGATATAATAAAAATAAAACAAAATTTTATTTATTTATAAAAATACAGAAAAAACTTTTCCTTACAATGCAATTACAAATGAAAACTATGTTATTACGTATTTCCTTGCAATCTATCATAATTCCTAAGCAGCAACTCAAACAAGCGATCTTCGAACCATGCGATTGAAATCCATCTTCGCGATCAGATACAACAGACTCTTCCTTTAAGCTTCCTTCCCTTTGCATGATCCTACAAAACATTAAAATGCAACCTTGTAACATCATGTATTAAGAATCAACAATTAGGAACTTAACAGAGTTAGATAGTAGACTTACCTGAAGCAGAGTCAAACTTTTCGATTCTACCTTTTCTCAGATCTTTCAGGTGGTCAAGGCAGCTTTGCAACCAATGCCTCTTTTCTTAGCAATAGAAACATATAGCCTCTTTGGGAATGGTACACAGGACAATTTCAGACTTAGCCTTTCTCTTTCCCTTGGAAAGAGAAATATTTTCTGGACTTCCAATGTTTCCATTGTCAATATCCATGGAAGTTTGGGGAGTAGATCTTCCTATCAAATTAGTTTTTCCAGTGCGCCACATCATCGTTGATTCAGCTGCAATAAGCAAATAGGTAAGATCAATAAGGGTCATGTCGTGGTCTATCACATAGTAGTCTTTAATGAACTCAGTATATTACTCAGGAAGTGATTGAAGAACCTAGTCAACAGCCAACTTCCTTGAGACTTCGACACCTAACATTCTCAGCCTGTCAATATGTGACTTCATCTCCAAGACGTAAGTACACACAGGCCTTCCATCTTAATGTTTCATTACAAGTAGGGATTGAGTGAACTTGAAATTCTCAAGTCTTTAAACTTGTGGGTTAAGGAGAATTATTGGAGGAGGTGGACGAAGTGAAGTATGACTTCCACGATCCAACCGCGGGACATCATCTTCAAGAGGAAAACTTGTTCCAAAGGATTTGGTAAGACCACAGTTGTCTGAACTAGACATCTACAATGGGAGAAATTCAAGTTAGTTGATTTAAGTCCTTAATATAACACTCAAATGAAATATTAAGGCTAGGACCCAGCACAATATTTTACAATTTGGAAAAGGGATGTCATAATCCAAACTGCACAACATTTAAAGGTAGGTAAATGACGATTTACCAATTTCCACCACGAAAAACGAAAAAGAATTTTAGGTTTTAAGTGAATTGAAACTCCTAGATCCTTTGAGATTCATTTAACAATTCAATGGCATGTTTAAATCTTAATTGTGCCCTTCAAGTTTGTGACTGGGATGCCGATGATCACAAAGAAGGTGTGAATAACCATGCAAATTAGCTTGGTACACCCAATGTTAAAACCACATAATCAATGAGTCGGTTAACCACACACGCTCCATTGATTTATGATTAACGTCAAGCTACCCTTTGCCATGCACTGTCAATCCAGATTAGTGTGTCGGTTAACCAGACATGCTCCACTAACGACTTAACAAGGTGCAAAGTGCAATTTCATGGGTTAGCACCACATTCACATTTTCCTAAGTAACTAAGATTTGGGTATTTATAAGTATTTAGTTACTTTATATTTATCATTATACTTTTAATGAAGGGAGAATTAGAGTCATATCCTACCCGTTCGACTACCAACCCTCCACCAGTCAAGGAAGCGGTGGGCGAGAGTGGACACCCATTAAACTGTCATTTTATAGGCAGTAACCTTATACCCCCTTATAGACCGGCTTCGTAAATGAGACCTACTAACGGTAATACTAACTTTATTTTTATACATACATATTGTTGGATTAATGTCTAAGTCCATAACTATATTTGGTATGTACTTGACCCGACCCGGCATGGTCCATTTGGGTTGCACTTCACCGACACAATTTATATGGATAGTCTTTTGAGAATTGTATATTTATAATTTATATTAATATATTATAAGTTCTAATATATTAATATGGAATCATATTATTTAATTAGTATTGATCAAGACTTAATTTATAATTAATTAAGTGATCAAAATGAACTAATTATATATGGACTCTTATATATATGGAATGGGCCAAGTTCATTTAGGTTGGGCTAAGATTTCATGGATAGTCCATGGAGTGTTTAACCCATGGATCATATGAAATGAAAGGTCATGGGTTTAACCCTAGTTTCCATACTATATAAAGATGTCCATGGTTGGTGAAATTGGCACTAGTGTGGTACACTAAGAAGGGATAGCCGATGTCACTAGAGAAAACCAAGTATCCATATTCTCTAAAGTCTTCCAAGGTGTTTTGGTGATTTGTGATTCCACTTGAGGCTTCCTCACTATTGGGGTTAAGCTCTTAAAGCTTGAAGACATCAAGCTACATCAAAAGGTATGTCAACTAACTAGTACTTTGTAGTATAAGAACTTCATAATATGCTAGTTAGGATTAAAGCCTTGGAAAGTTCTTATTTGCATGTATAATAGAGAAAACATAGATCCAAGGTTTATAGGGTTGCATGTACACCATAAGAGTGTTAGAATGCTCAAAACCCAACACACACACACACATACACACACACACACACACACACATATATATATATATATATGTATATTAAACCTATAATATTATAATAGTATAAGGATTGAATTTTAAACTTTTAAAATTCTTGGATTTGGAACTAAATGTTTCAAAAGTTAGACTCTTACATTTACAAATTCCAAAACTTGAGGGAAAGTTTTGAACTATTCAAAAACTTTTGGAATCCATAAATTATGAGTTTAATATAGGTTTTAATGATAAGACTCTTGAAAATCCATAACTTGAGGACAATTTATGGAGTTCATAAAACCATTTATGGGAAAAAGACTCTTCAAGTTCATAACCTATGATTTTAATGATCTCTTTAAAAGGAAAAAAAAATCTTTTGCCATAACTTGATGACTAGTTATGGAATTCATCAAAACATTCAGATCAACTATTGTAACTTACAAAAATCAAACAATTTTGTCAATGATCTAAATTAAACTCATAAGAACAAGACAATTCACATCAAACAAATTTCATGTAATTAGCCTAACCATATAAACTAATACAAAACATGAAACTTTGACAATTATCTTATAAATTTGATAACAATGATCATTACCACATCAAAAACAAGTTTATAAGTTCAAAAACAGCTTAGGGTAATGATCCTAGTCAAATTCCAGCCAAAAATATCAAAAAACTGCATTCTGGAGCACCAACTCGTCGAGTGTATGAACCAACTCGACGAGTTGGTTAGAATTGTGCTTGGACTCGGCTAGTCCCCCAGTGTCCTTGGCAAGTCCATTCTCTAGAAAGCAAAAAAAAAAATGATTTTTTTAAGCATTTAACACAAGTAGCATAAAATATAATTGAAAACAAGCCTAGACTATGATACCACTATTGGGTTTTGAGCATTCTAACACTCCTAATATGTACATGCAACCCTAAATACCTTGGATCTATGTTTTCTCTATTATACATGCAAACTTGAACTTTCCAAGGTATTACCCTAACTAGCATACAAAACTTTGATACTTTGGTAATAAAACAAGTTAGATAACATACCTTTTCTTGTAGCTTGTTGGAAACCTTAAACCTTTAGCCTTTAAGAGCTTAGCACCAATAGTTTGAATGCCTCAGATGGAATCACAACACACCTAGAACAAAGGATAACTTGAGAATAGATTCCTTACACATACAAATCGGCTAGCCCTCTAGTATTCCACTTAAGTGCCAATTTCATGAGCTAGAGGGGTTCTTATATAGTGTGGCAAACTAGGGTAAAACCATGTAAACCCTAATGACTTTTCATATCCCTCATGCTCCATGGGTTAAAACCTCCATGGAGTATCTTTGGGTTACCACATGGGTTTAGCCCAACATGAAGAATTATGGATCATAAGCTCACTTTATAAGAACGAATGATTTACCAAATCAATCCCCATATATTTAATTAGTCTCTTTTGATCAAAAAATTAATTCCAAATTAATTATTGATCAATACTAATTAAATAATATGATTTCATATTAATATATTAGAACTTATAATATATTAATAAACCATAAATAACTTCTTCTCAAAAGTCCATCCTAAGAAATTGTCCTGATGATATGCAACACAAATGGACCATGCTACTCTCACGTCAAGTACATACCAATTATAGTTATAGACTTAGACATTAATCCAACAAGAGTATTTTAGTATCGATTTCCACGACTACCTTAAGGAATGTGAAATAGTTTCACAATTAACACCTGCTAGAACACCACAACTTAATAGTGTGGCTGAGAGACGAAATTGAACCTTGTTAGACATGGTTAATTCCATGATGATTTGAGCTTCTCTTCCAATTTCATTATTGAGGTATGCCTTAGAGACTATCGCCCACATTCTTAATCTTGTCCCAAATAAGAAGGATGGCAAAACACCTCATTAGACGTGGATAGGGAAAGTTGCCTTGTTAGCACATATCAAGGTTTGGGGTTGTGAAGATTTGGTTAGAAGAGAGACCCACGAACCTCAAAGTGAAAGATGTATTTTTGTCAGCTATATACATAATTCCTTTATATATTTGTTCTACAGACCTAATGAGAACGTGGTCTTTGTAGGACAGAGGGGAGTCTTGAGAGAGAGAGAGAGAGAGAGAGAGAGAAACATATTTCATATACAAAGAGGACAGTGGGAGTGTCATTGATCTTGAAAAGATTTAAGAATCAAATGATGAAGGAACCTCTAATGATGCTAGGGTTCAACCAAAGGAATAGATTCTAGTTGAACCTGTTGACAATTCATTACATATTAGGCGTTCTGGTAGAGTTAGAATGCCACCTGAGTTCTATGGTTTCCATATTACTACGACTGGTGATACATTTATTTGTGATAGTACACTGGTAAATTTGGATGAACCGGCTAACTACAAGGAAGTAATGATAGGCCCTGAGGCAGCCAAATGGCAAGAGGCAATGGACAACGAGATCGAGTCCATGTATGAAAACCAAGTTTGGAATTCGGTTGATAATGTACCAGGTCATAAGACAGTTGGGTGCAAATGGAAATTCAAGAAGAAGAAGACCAACATGGATGGAAAGGTACAAATTTTCAAGGCTTAACTGGTTGTGAAGAGCTTTACTCAAACCCCATGGGTTGACTATGATGAGACCTTCTCACCAGTGGCTAAGATAAAATCTATTAGGATAATGCTCGTCATAGCTGCATTTCATGACTATGAAATTTAGCAGATGGATGTCAAAACTGCTTTCCTTGATGGGAAAATGGCTGAGGATGTTTACATGAGTCGGCCATAGGGTTTTGTTGATGAAAAGTTTCCCAATAGAGTGTATAAGCTTGAGAAATCAATCTATGGATTAAAACAAGTTTCTCGCATATGGAATCTTTGCTTTGACGAAAATTTCAAGGAGTTTGGCTTCCCCATAAGTGAAGATGAGTCTTTTGTATATGTTAGAGCTAGTGGGAGTATAGTAACCTTCCTGTTATTTTATGTTGATGACATACTTCTTATAGGAAACGACGTTCCAACTTTGCAATTGGTTAAGTCTTGGCTTGGAAAGTGTTTCGATGTGAAGGATCTGGGAGAGGCTGCTTATATTTTAGGGATAAGAATTCTAAGAGATATGAGTAAAAGACTAATTGGACATATTTAAGGTACATACTTGGAAAAAGGTACTAAAATGTTTTAGTATGGAAAATTCCAAGAAAAGAGAACTACCTATCCAGAGTAATACCAAACTGAGTAAGACTCAGAGTCCGAGTACCGATGCAAAGATAGCAGAAATTAGTCAGATTCCATATGATTCTGATGTTGGATCGATAAGGTATGTTATGCCATGTACTCGCTCTGATGTGTCCTTTGCTTTGAGGATGGTCAGTCGTTATCAGGGAAATCCCGATAAAGCTCATTGGATAGCAGTTAAGCATATTCTCAAGTATATGCGAAGGACTAAAGAATGGGTCCTAGTACTGTTGGGTTTTAGTATACTACAACATCTTATGGTGCACATACAACCCTAAATGCTTTGGATCTATGTTTTCTCTAATTATACATGCAATATTTTTTCCAAAGCATTAAGCCTAAAACTAGCATACAATTGACATAAACAACATAAAATACTAGTTCGAAGTTTACCTATTTATGTAGCTTATAGAACTTGTTGTATTTGGCTTTTAAGAACTTAGCACCCTAAGTGTGATGCCTCAAACGGTTCACAACACACCTAGGACAAAGGAGAACTTGAAAGAGATGTTTCTAGCTCCAAAATCGGCTCTAATGAACTCCAAGAACTCTAGTGTGCGATTTTGGGTGCTAAGGGAGTCCTTTTATAGTGTGGCAAAGTCAGGGTTACATCCATGCAAACTCTAATGCCCATGACCTTTCATATTACTTAGGCTCCATGAGTTAAACCTCCATGGACTATCCATGGACAATCATATTGGTTTAGCCCATCCTAAGTAACAATTGGCCCACACTATAAGAATCATTGATTTACCAAATCCATCCCCATATATTTAATTAGTCACTTTTGATCACATAATTAATTCCAAATTAGTTTTTGATCAATACTAATTAAATAATATGATTTCATATTAATATATTAGAACTTATAATATATTAATAAATCATAAGTAACCTCTTACTCAAGCATCCATCCTATCAAATTGTCCTAGTGATATGCAACCCGAAATGGACCATGCTACTCTCTGGTCAAGTACATACCAATTATAGTTATGAGCTTAGACACATAATCCAACAGTCTCCCACTTGGATAAGTCTAATAACTATTATTGTAAGTAGGACTCCAAAATCCCGACTAGCATTCGTAGCTCTTAAAATCCGCTGACGAACTCTAACCTAGTCAATGACGCGTCCATTAGATAAGGAATCAGATATTCCTCCATTCTAGATATCATATAGACATGATACATGGATTATAATCATTCTCTCTATCCATTTTTTGTTTCCCGATTTCCGATATATAACGACCAACTAATTGAACAAATCAAATCAGTCCTGGCTTGGTCAAGCACTTAGGGTTGTCATCACTAAATCATCGAGGGGCCCAAAAATATCGCTTTTATCCCTTTAAGGGTAAAAGGAATGGATAAACTTTGACTCAAATTCTTGCTTGTACTTACTCATCAAATCATACACAACAATATGTTTTATAACACCAAGTTACTGGTGCGTTTACATATGTCAATGTGCAACCAACTTGTAAACTACAACTCACGTGTCTTGTCTCAAGAATATAAGATATTATCGTCTCACAATTACTCATGATAGAATCCATGAAGTGATTCAGATGAGCGTGGGTTTAATCCAATAGTCGAATCTTTTTCCAGGAGTACTCATGAACATTGCAGCAAACTTGTGCTACGTCTAAAATACCTAGACAATCTACAGACCCATTCATGACAGTCTAGCTTCAATACCTACTTCTAAAGTATGATCGACTGTGGATAGTTTGAATAACCTAGTTATTCGGGAAGTCAAAACATGCAAAGTGAAACACAATAATAATTGTATCCAATTTGGTCTCAAAACTTCTGAATATAAATAAAACACCTTTTACTTAGTCGCCATATTGATTACACATTATTCATTGTATAATGTTACGATTGATCAACTTAATACTTGAATTAAAACAATAGTCATCCCATGCTCCAAGCATGCACACTATGTTTTACCTATAGTCCTTACTTTGTGAAATAGATCAATTGTAAACATTTCCAATGACACCCATTTCACAATTCCAAATCCTTATCGTAAATGTAAGAATACCAAATTATTTCCATTTATTGTAATCTGTTAGATTCTAAACTTATATGCAATGATCCACTTGTAATGACTATGCACAAAAGTCACAGAGACTTGGCAATAGACATTACAAAGTATTCCAATGGATAGCAATTCCATGGAAATGATGTCTCACATTCAAAGTACATTCCTTTGAACATCCTTCTTGCATTAGGTTTTCTAATCTTACACAAATTTAAAGAATAACTTTCACTTATGGAAACATTTCCACATTCCCATTTTGACTATCACTTCTGAACAAGAGTTGCCTCTTCTCAGAGTATTGATAGCTTATTTTATTTCCTTATTTTATTAGTTTATTTTAGATTTTTTTAGACCCTTTTTATTATTATTGCATTGTATATTCTTTATTTTCTTTATTAAGGATCATACCGGGTGCTTCTTATATTGCATGAGATATTTTGTAGGTTTTTCGGTGCTTGTTACGGTTACGGGTTGATTGGAGACGGACTTAGTGGGCTTCTGAGGCATTATTGGGCTTGGCGGAATCAAAGAGGAAGAATTGGGCTTTGAAAGTTATTGGCTCGGATGATTTGGGCTTGTGAAGATGGATCATAAAATTCTAATTTTGGGCTTGGAGTATCCATTTGGTGGCTAAATGATAATTGGTGCATTTCAAATTACATGGACAAAGGGGGGACCAAAGGAATCTTTGGTAGTGGAAGGGTGGAGTGGCTTGGTGGACCAATAGCATTACAGCAACATTTGCGCGGGTGGAATTTTCGTCGCGCGGGTACCCGCACAATTGCCCAATTTGGGCATTTTGGTCATTTGGCTTGCCATAACATTTGAGGATCAGATCTAGAGGCTCATTCACGTTTTTCCACCATTAGAGACCTGCAAGAGGCGATTTTGGGAGCTAGAAATCATTTCCTTTCATCTTTCCAAATCTTAGGTAGTTTCTTTATGCAATTAGACTTTTGTTCTTGTTACTTTGTTGCCATGAGTGGCTAATACTCTTATTTGGTTGACTTTGGCTAAAAACCAATGAATGTTTGTGGGTTTTGAAGGATTTATGTTGATTATCAATTTATTCCATGTTTATGATTCTAGTTTGCAATTCTTATGCTTATTTGATGCTTTGATCATGAGCTTAGTATTTGATTGAGCAATGGTTGATTTATTTCATTGATTTTGCATTGGATCATTGAATTTATCTAGAACAAAGGCTTTATGATGGTAGAAATCATCTCTAGCTTATGAATCATAGCTCCTTTATGGATGTGTAAGCATTTGACATCCTCTAGGAATTGGGGATTCCTTCATTCTTAAGGCTAATTGATTTCTTGGGATTAATTGCTTCAATTGACCCTTGATCTTAATTAAGAAGGTGTGTTGTGGGCTTCCCCAACCTCCATACTACCTATGAGGAATCTTGGCATAGCATGCTTCATGATTGCTATAACCAATTTGGGATGAAGGATAAGCTTTGTATTAGATCCTAATGATAAACACACAAATGTTCATTGTGTTGAATTGCCTTAGTTAACCAATTATTTCCAACCCTTGAGCATCTCATCAACTTGCTTAATTGCAAGGTTTTTTAGTTATTCAAGTATTTTAGTTTTCAAGTAATCAAACACCCCATTTTAGTTTAATTGTAGTTAGTTAGATTAATTTCACTAGTTCTATTGAATTGCATTGGTGATTGAATACAACCATTTCCTCGAGGATCGATACCCCTTTTTACCATTATATTACGTTTATTTAGCAATCAAAGGGTGTAATTTGCTTGGTGGTCTTGACATCCCATCAAGTTTTGGCGCTGTTGCCGGGGAATTTGGTTATTGTTATTTGATTGTTTAGGCCTAGGTCTACAAGAACCAGTGAACTACTCTACAATCCGGAAATTGAAAGAGAAGCAAAAAGGTTGAAAAAGTTAGCCAAACAAGCAAAGCAACAACAACTAGTTCAAGCTTCTTCCTCTTCTCCACTAATCAGCATAGAAGATCAAGTTCATACTTCAAGTGATACCGACACAAAACCGAGTTCTCCAATTGTTGGTCATTCCTTTGAAGACATTCCGTTTGAAAACTACATAGCCATTAATCACACTCCACCTCATAATCCCAACCCAAACCCAATCAATCAAGGTGCCAATACCCCACCCCATCAACCAAGACAACAACCACAAGAACCTCTCATTGATATGCCACCTTGGAATCAAGCCCCTCCTCAAAATCAACCCAATTATCAACCACCACCACAACTACAAAACCAACACTTCCACCAAAACAACCAACCTCAAAACAATGCTTTTCAAGTTCAACAACAAGTACATTACCCAAATCAACCCAATTACCAACCCCCTCCAATGTACCAAAACCTAATGTACCCACAACAACAACCTCCTTACAACCAATACCCTAACTACCAACCTTATCCACCACCAATCTACAATCCCCAACAATACCCATACCCACCTTATCATCAACCACCCAATTACTTGCAACAATATCCCAATAACCCCAATCCACCCAATCCCCCTCAAGAGTTGACACTTAGACAAATGATGGAAACGGATGTAACTCATACACCTCTTGCTATTGTTTATCCCGCAAACCGCCGAGGGATTGAATTGAAATCAAGTTTCATCCATCAACTAACCAAATTCCATGGGTTGGATAGAGAAGATCCTCAAAAGCATTTGAAGTCCTTTCATATGATATGTGTTAGCATGTTGCCCGAAAATGTGACATTGGATGATTTCAAGCTAACCGCCTTCCCGCTCACCTTGGAAGATAAAGCTAGAGACTGGTTATTCAACTTACCACCGGGATCTATTCACACATGGGAAGAGTTACTCAAGGCATTCAATAGCAAATTCTATCCCACCTCCCGCATTTCAAGTCAAAGAAGTGACATTTTGGGGATTCATCAAGGGGAAAATGAAACATTTCATGATTTTTGGGAGCGCTTCAATAATTTGTGTACAAGTTGTCCTCAACATAATATACCCGAAAAACTACTTCTTCAACAATTTTATGAGGGTATGAATGAAAAAGATCGGAGGATGATTGATGCTTCAAGTGGTGGTGACATCTTCAACAAAACCCCTCACGAAATCCGATTACTTTTTGGTACCATTTCTCAAAATCAAAGGTATTTTGGGACTCGAAATGACATGAAGAGAAATTCTAAACAAGTGGTTGGTGAAGTTAGCAACACTCAATACTTGGAATCAAAGCTCTTGGATTTGACTAATGTGTTAAGTCAAATGGTGGTGGGAAGTGGTCAACAATTGATGGTATATGGTATTTGTGCAATAACGGGACATTATACGGATAAGTGTCCCATACTTGGAAGTGAACCGGAAGATGTGAATGCAATGGGCGGATATCAAGGTCAACCAAGACCCACGGGATTTCAAAACAATTTCAACCCAAATTGGAGGAATACCCAAAACAACCCTTATCCACCAAAGCAAAATCCACCAAATCTTTTGATGAGACCCCAACATCCACAATACCAATCCCAAAAACCTCCATATCCAGAAAATTCTTATAACCCTCCAAATTACCAACACCCTCCACAACAAGGTCAATCAAGTGGTAACCATCAAATGAGCCTTCAAGAACTTGTCACTTCTCTTGCTCAAAGTCAAACCCAATTTCAACAAGAAACCAAGAATACTTTCTCCAACATTCAAGCACAAATTGGAGATTTGGCAACCGCTATCAACAAGATAGAACAAAGGGGTAGACTTCCATCTCAAACCGAGAAGAACCCCAATGTGAGTGCAATAACTTTGAGAAGTGGCCAAACACTTGGAGAAAGCAACCCCAAAAGAGTTTCAAGAGAAGAAGAAGATGAGGTTATTGTTGTTGAGCCTTCGAAGGTTGAAGCTACTCCAAAGGAACCGATTGTGCCAAATGTTGATCAACCCAATCCTTCCAACAAAACCCATCAAACCATTGGTCATACCACCTCCATTCCCTTCCCGGTTTGCCTTTTCCAAGAAGATAGAGGAAGAAAATGAATTATTTGAAACTTTTCGCAAGGTCCAAATCAACATTCCACTATTGAATGCTATTAAGCAAATTCCAAGTTATACAAAATTCCTCAAGGATTTATGCACCAAGAAGAGAAAATTCAAGGCAAATGAAAAGATTCAAGTCAATGTTAATGTGTCTACGGTTATCCAAAAGAAGCTTCCACCCAAATGCAAAGACCCGGGAATGTTTGCTATACCTTGTACCATTGGTGATTTACATGTTGAAAGTGCTATGTTAGATGTTGGAGCCTCGATCAATGTGATGCCATATTCGGTTTTTCAATCTCTCAATGTTGGACCTTTGGAAGAAACTGGAGTAATCATTCAATTAGCAGACAAGTCAAGTGTGTCTCCAAGAGGAGTGTTGGAGGACGTGTTAGTACAAGTTAATCAACTTGTTTTTCCAGCGGATTTTTATGTCATTGATCTTGTAGAGAAGACTCCTTCCAAATCATCTATGATCCTCCTTGGAAGACCTTTCATGCATACCGCTCACACAATCATTGATGTCCATAAAGGAAAGATAACTATGGAGTTTGATGGAGAAACCATTCACTTCAACATCTTTGAAGGAATGAGGTACCCTAGCAATATTTCTCCATTGTATCGGGTTGATGTGATTGAGCCAATAAACAGGATAAGCCCTAATGTATGCACAGACAAGATAATCATGGAAGATGATTGTAATCCTAAGAGGGAACCTCAAAGAAGATTGGATCCTCCAATGATGGAAGTGGTCAAGAAGAAGATAATTAAAAGGTTCAAAAGGTGCAAAGAGAAGAAAAAGGCATTTCATGACAAGCACATCACCCAAAAACACTTTATTCCGGGTCAAAAAGTTCTTCTTTATCATTCACGCTTAAAGCTATTCCCGGGAAAATTGCGATCTCGATGGCATGGACCTTTTAATGTTATAAAAGTGTTTGATCCTAGTGTGGTTGAAATCAAGAGTTTGGAAACAAACCAAATCTTCAAAGTGAATGGGCACCATTTGAAACTATTTTATGAAGGCTTTGACACGGGAGAATTCGACAACGTAACAATGGAAACACCGATTTACGAAGGTTGACGGAAGCGGGGCTATGTCTTGGCAAAGACGTTAAATAAATGCATTATGAATAAATAATCTCCGCTTGAAGTTTTGGGTGTTTCTAAACTTGAAGTTGGCCTAAAAATAAGCATATAGAAGTCTTCTAGTGATTTGGTGAAGTTTGAAAATTTCCAAAAATTTGACCTTTATGCGGGTGCCCGCGCAGACTTTGCGCGACCGACCCCAGCCGCGTAGGTCCCGAGTGCCAAATTACACCAACATGGGGTGCTCTCTGATTGCTGCGTGCGGGTGCCTGCGCAGCCGTTGCGCGACCGACCCCCAGCTGTGCAGATTCCGAGTTCCAAATTACCCCAACATGGGATGTATTCTGTCATGTGCGTGCGGCTGCCCCCCACCCGCGCAAAGTTTGCGCGGGTACCCGCGCAAATATGTCATTTCATAAGAAAATTTCGAGCCATTTCATATGCGTCCTTTGAGCGACCAAGCTTTCATCCATGTGTATTTAGGCGGCCAAGAACTCCATCCAAGCATCATTATGCGACCCATGTGTTGCTTCCATACCGTCCTCGCGTGCCTCCTCCACCGTGATCCCGGTATGATCCTTCCTTACTTTCATCCTAAACATTGAGGACAATGCTTAATTTTAAGCTTGGGGTGAGGTAATCTAATCTTTTATTTTTATTGAATTTAGGTTGTATATAGTTGCATTTAGAGTTAGTCATTTAGGGCATTCATAAAAATTGCATAAAAAATTCAAAAATATTGCATATTTTCTTTCTTTCTTTTCTAATTTTCATACTTTTTAAATGCATTCTAGTTTAAGTTCATGCATTCTTTTTCTCTCTTGTCTTCTCATCCCTACAGGTACCATAGCGCCGAGTCATAAGTATTGAATCATAGATTGGTCCCGGGTCTTGATATGGAATTCCTTGTATTTGATAAATGGGACACGTTTTGAGCCTCACAGACCACTTTGAGACCGCTTGTGTGGGGGTCAGATGCAGGTAGCTTGATTGGGTCTAGGTGCGGAGGGATGTGGTTGGTCATGCCAATGTGTGCGAGCAAAGACTAGCTCGGTAAGGTATTTTGAAGACATTGAAGATATTGAAGACTCGCATCTTGGTTTTGGAGGGAGTACCCCTTAGTACTCCCGAGTCTCGTCCGAGCCTTGCTTAGTTAGATTCTCACCATCTTTTTAGGATAGGTTATCGTTTTTCTAGGGGTCTAGAGTAGATAGTTAGATAGATTTTGTTTATCACACCTTGCATTGAGGTGTTTGATGAACTTTGAAGTGAGTCCCCCAATTCCCATCTTTTGGGACCAAGTCTTTTCTATAACACCCATTTTTGAGTCATTCCCCACCTTTTTTAGTTGATATTGGCACATTGTCAATGATCATTAGGTGTTCATATTAGCCTCTATCTATCACTCAATTTTCACTATTGGAGTCCTATGTTACTTGGTGACATTCCTTAGACCTTCCAAGAAGCAACACAAATAATGAAGAAATTTGAAAAAGTGAAGAAAATAAGAGCCTATTAAAGATGATTCAAGAAAAGCAACAAAAGAAAAGAAGAAAAAATGAAGAAAAAGAGCAACACAAAAAGAAGAACAAGATTCCAAGTTCAAGACTTATGTTATATATCTAGTTTACAAAAAAAAAAAAAAAAAAAAAAAAAAAAAAAAAAAAAAAGAAGAAGAAGTTGAATGTCAAGCAGCAAATGCGTTGAAGACCCAATAACAGAAGTTCAAGATTGAAGATTTAGGTTGTTAGGTTTAGATTTAGGTTAAGTAGAATTTTTATTATTTTATTTTATTTTTGATTTTTGGTGAGAAAAGGCCCCGACGATGAGATGGTAGACTGTAAAGGATAGTACAAGGGAGAAGCCTCTGAAACCAGATGTTTGCCTGGAGGCCGTGCTGCAAAGCCCTATTTCATTATTATACACTTTGGCCTGGCAAATGTAGGAATCATAGTGTGTGAATAGGCGCCTTTCCTTCGTGCACTATGGTCTACATTGGTGATTTAAAGTGCCCCCACTGGGCGCATCTCTGTTTCATTTGTCTTGCACACCGCGACCGCATCCAGCCGTGATCTATTCGCCCATCAAGTGGTTAAGAATGTGGTTTATGGTTCTAAACTGGGGAACATTTTGAAGATGCGTAGGGTCTATTGAAGGACTAATTCTGACCATGTTGACTGATGTTGACCAAGTTCTATGGTATCTTTCTTTTTCCTTTTTAGATAGTTCATCCCGAGCTCATTTTTAGTCTTGTTCTAACTTGACGACAAGTTAGGTTTAAGCTTGGGGTGATTTGATAGCTTATTTTATTTCCTTATTTTATTAGTTTATTTTAGATTTTTTTAGACCCTTTTTATTATTATTGCATTGTATATTCTTTATTTTCTTTATTATGGATCATACCGGGTGCTTGTTATATTGCATGAGATATTTTGTAGGTTTTTCGGTGCTTGTTACGGTTGCGGGTTGATTGGAGACGGACTTAGTGGGCTTCTAAGGCATTATTGGGCTTGGCGGAATCAAAGAGGAAGAATTGGGCTTTGAAAGTGATTGGCTTGGATGATTTGGGCTTGTGAAGATGGATCATAAAATGCTAATTTTGGGCTTGGAGTATCCATTTGGTGGCTAAATGATAATTGGTGCATTTCAAATTACATGGACAAAGGGGGGACCAAAGGAATCTTTGGTAGTGGAAGGGTGGAGTGGCTTGGTGGACCAATAGCATTACAACAACATTTGCGCGGGTGGAATTTTCGTCGCGTGGGTACCCGCACAACTGCCCAATTTGGGCATTTTGGTCATTTGGCTTGCCATAACATTTGGGGATCAGATCTAGAGGCTCATTCACATTTTTCCACCATTGGAGACCTGCAAGAGGCGATTTTGGGAGCTAGAAATCATTTCCTTTCATCTTTCCAAATCTTAGGTAGTTTCTTTATGCAGTTAGATTATTGTTCTTGTTACTTTGTTGCCATGAGTGGCTAATACTGTTATTTGGTTTACTTTGGCTAAAAACCAATGAATGTTTGTGGGTTTTGAAGGATTTATGTTGATTATCAATTTATTCCATGTTTATGATTCTAGTTTGCAATTCTTATGCTTATTTGATGCTTTGATCATGAGCTTAGTATTTGATTGAGCAATGGTTGATTTATTTCATTGATTTTGCATTGGATCATTGAATTTATCTAGAACAAAGGCTTTATGATGGTAGAAATCATCTCTAGCTTATGAATCATAGCTCCTTTATGGATGTGTAAGCATTTGACATCCTCTAGGAATTGGGGATTCCTTCATTCTTAAGGCTAATTGATTTCTTGGGATTAATTGCTTCAATTGACCCTTGATCTTAATTAAGAAGGTGTGCTGTGGGCTTCCCCAACCTCCATACTACCTATGAGGAATCTTGGCATATCATGCTTCATGATTGCTATAACCAATTTGGGATGAAGGATAAGCTTTGTATTAGATCCTAATGATAAACACACAAATGTTCATTGTGTTGAATTGCCTTAGTTAACCAATTATTTCCAACCTTTGAGCATCTCATCAACTTGCTTAATTGCAAGGTTTTTTAGTTATTCAAGTATTTTAGTTTTCAAGTAATCAAACACCCCCCCTTTTAGTTTAATTGTAGTTAGTTAGATTAATTTCACTAGTTCTATTGAATTGCATTGGTGATTGAATACAACCATTTCCCCGAGGATCGATACCCCTTTTTACCATTATATTACGTTTATTTAGCAATCAAAGGGTGTAATTTGCTTGGTGGGCTTGACATCCCATCAAGTATGCCAACATGGTCCTTCCAAAATTTACACTATACTTGCAACTGTCCGTAAGCAACCAATACTTGGTAAACCTCAGATTGTCCTCGACAATTGCTTAACCATTTTAGTCGTATCCAGTTCTGGTTCATTCTCCTTCTTAATGCCCTAGGCATCTGGAAAATTCAGAACACATAAATATTATAGCATATGCAATCGACCTTATACCCAAAGCATATGGGATAAGATCCATAATGTCTCACATAAAGATGTGATACTTTATCAGTCTCTTGCTATAATATTTCCATATATAGAATTTCCTTATGTCAAATCTTTTCAACATAACATTCATATATATTTTTGACTAAACTTGATTAAAATCTCAATCTAAGCTTTTAGAATTGAAATGAATTATGAATTCCTCTCCCTTAGTTATAGCAAAACAACTTTTCAAACCCTGCAACTTTGCGATTTGAAACTTTTGTTTTCTATAATTAACATTGCTAACTTGCAACATTTACCATAATAATTATGTTCCAACTAGCATTATAATTATCATCTTACTAGCATAACACTAATGCTCCCACTAGCTTTGACATATACCCAGAAATCAGCTGGACTTCAAGAAATCAATACTTATTGACTTCCTTACCAAAGTTCAGATTTCTGATACGAGATGCTTCGATAAGACTTTATCTAGGCTTCTCAAACTCATACACCTTTCCTTAGATAGCTCACATGTGTGTCTAAACAATTTTAAAACTTACAACAATAAGTCTCAAATGTTTAGACCTTTTCCATTTCTCCCAAATCAAACTATGAATAGGGATGCCGTAATCATAATCGAATTTGAGAATGCAAATATCACAAATGCTATCTCCTTAAAATCTACTTAGTGAAAGCGTTTCCTCACAATCATTTTCATGAATTGGAGAGAAACCTTATGACACTTAGATTTTATGGTGTATGTGTTCCTATCCATGTGAATTTTGCATACCATAATCGCAAGACAAGGTTAGTGACAAATCCAAACTCATATGGACTGAACTTGTTCAATCTTAATTTCTTCCCACCTGGCAGCTCAATGGCCTATCATTGTTTCCAAGTTGTTATGAAAACAACTGAGCACTCATAGAACTCACATGCATAGTCATCTTTAACTGGAATGAGCATAGAAACAAGAATATGTCAACACGATATGTTACAAACCTCGAGTCGTGTGCTAGTGATTAATAATAGGTTTTATTCTTGATTAGTTCTCGAAACTTTTTCAAGATCTTTAAGACTCCCACTGTCCTCTTGACATATAAGATTTTCTTGTCATGAACCATTCCTTGACAAAACAAATATTCAAGAGTTAGTGCAGATTCTTATCTAGATAAACACTTCACATAATTGGTCTTAGTTGGTCTTTGTCCTTACCAAGACATCACAAATTACCAATTTCAAATGTACAAGAGCAAAAACATTTTACTCAACATTTGATTAGTGTTTTAAACCTTTTTAAGATTATGTCACTCAAGGTATAATCTTGGAGTATGACTCCAAGACTTGTTTTGGAACGAAGTATGACTCATCTTCTTGATTTAACCATTTCAATATTTCACGATTCCTCTTCTTAGCCATACAAATCCACTAAGATATCCTTAGAGGATCAATTGTTATATGGTTTTCCATAATCATTAAGATGATCATAAAACACGATACTAAAGTACTCTCCTATCTTTTCAGATTGGAAAAACTTTTATCTTTCTGCCTAATTTGATTCTTCTTATTCGCTTTGCTATACATTGAAACTTTTCCAATGATTCAGAATTACACTTACTCTTGTAAGTATAACAATAATTACTAAACTTTTAGTAAATCATGACGAATTGTCTTATCGATCTTTGTGGTGGACCTGACCAACGCACAACCAAGTGTACCCGATCCCCTAGTCCTTCACTTGACTCACATATACATGTGAACAAGGAATTAGTCTTAATTTCCCAAACACGAAGTTCTCATTCATCACACAATACAAGTTGCATGATTCAAAGTTTTTATCCAACTGAAACTTGGGTGATGAGAATCTTTCCTTATTTTGTAAATTTTGACACTACAACATCCTATGGTGCACATACAACCCTAAATGCTTTGGATCTATGTTTTCTATAATTATACATGCAATATTGTTTCCAAAGCATTAAGCCTACAACTAGCATACAATTGACATAAACAACATAAAAGACTAGTTCGGAGTTTACCTCTTTATGTAGCTTATAGAACTTGTTGTATTTGGCTTTTAAGAACTTAGCACCCCAAGTGTGATGCCTCAAACGGTTCACAACACACCTAGGACAAAGGAGAACTTGAGAGAGATGTTGATAGCTCCAAAATCGGCCCTAATGAACTCCAAGAACTCTAATGTGCTATTTTGGGTGCTAAGGGAGTCCTTTTATAGTGTGGCAAAGTCTAGGGTTACATCCATGCAAACCCCAATGCCCATGACCTTTCATATTACTTAGGCTCCATGGGTTAAACCTCCATGGACTACCATATTGCTTTAGCCCATCCTAAGTAACAATTGGCCCACACTATAAGAATCATTGATTTACCAAATCAATCCCCATATATTTAATTACTCCCTTTTGATCACATAATTAATTCCAAATTAATTGTTGATCAATATTAATTAAATAATATGATTTCATATTAATATATCAGAACTTATAATATAATAATAAATCATAAGTAACCTCTTACTCAAGCATCCATCCTATCAAATTGTCCTGGTGATATGCAACCTGAAATGGACCATGCTACTCTCGGGTCAAGTACATATGAATTATAGTTATGGGCTTAGACACATAATCCAACAAGTACTTGGTGGCAGTGATACATTGAGAGTAACTGGGTATAGTGATGCCAACTTTCAAACGGATAGAGACAACTTCCGTTCTCAATCTGGTTGGGTGTTTACCTTAAATGGAGGAGCGGTTACTTGGAAAAGTTCAAAGCAAGAGATAGTGGTTGATTCTACCTTCGAATCTGAGTACATAGAGGCAAGCGAAACATCAAAGGAGGAAATTTGGTTGAAGAACTTCATCGGAGACCTTGGAGCTGTTCCAACCATCAAGGAGTCAATGTAAATTTTCTGTGATAATGAAGGAGCGGTGGTCTTGACAAAAAAAACCAATAAATCATGACAGATCAAGACATATGCACAAAAATACCATTTCATCATACATAGAGTAGAAGAAGGTCACCTCGTAATGAAGAGGGTATCAACTAAAGAGAATCTTACATATCCACTCACAAAGGGTCTGAGTAGCGCTAAAACACGTTCAACATGCTAGGAGCATTGGTCTGAAAGATGATATTAGTTTTAGTAGTTAAATAGTTAGTTAAAACTTGTAACAAAGTAAATGCAATTGACTTTTGATGATTAAATAATAGAGAATTATTTATGAGTTTGTTTGCTACCTTTTGTCAATTGTTTATTATTGTATTTCATTTTGCATGTTTTACTTCCCGAATAATTCGATTATTCAAACTCCACAATCAATCATACTTTTGGAAATAAATAGTGAATTAAGATTGTCATGAACTAGATTGTAGATTGCCTAAAGAGTTTTAGACATAGCAATTGTATTGTTGCAATGTTCATGAGTACTTTGAAATTGAGATCTAAGTATTGGATTAACTCACGCCCAGAGAATTACTTCATGAAATTTATCACGAGTAATTCTAAGACGATAATATCTTATAATCTTGAAACGGAGATATATGAGTTGTGGTTTACAAGTTAGTTGTGCATTGATGATATGTAAAAGCATCAGTAACTTGATGTTATAAAACGTATTGTTGTGCATGATTTGATGAGTAAATGGTGCAAGCATATAAGTCATAGTTTATTCGTTCCTTTTGTCTTAATGGGAAAAGCGGTATCTTTGCACCCCTCGGTGATTTGGTGTTGACTTATAGTGTCGGGCCCGGCCATGATTAAATTAATGTGTTCGATTAGAAGTTTATGTCATTACAAATCAGAAATCGGGAAACAAAGTATTGGACAATGAGATTGATTATGTTCCATGTCTCATGTTCGAATGATATCTTAAAGAATAGAGGATTATATGATCACTTATCTTAGGACTAGTAACTGACTGGGTCAGAGTTCGACAGCGGCTTTTGGAAGCTATAATTTGTTGATCGATTCAGAAGGCATACTGACAATTATAGTTATTAGACTTATCCAAGTGGTAAATTGTTGGATTAGGTGTCTTAGACCATAACAATAATTGGTATATACTTGAATTGATGGTAGCACAATCCTTTTGGGTTGCCTCAAACTTAGCAATCAGATACGATCACTTTTTAGAGAGAGAAATTTATTATGTGATTAATAAATTTAAATAAATGATTTATTAATATATTACAAGCCTCGGAGCCATGACACGCCATGGCGAAACCATGAAGAGCTTTTTAGAACCTTTCTTCCAACAGATCAACAAGAAGGTATCATTGTTATTTGCTACAATAACAATCAAGGTATGTAATCCTTCACCCTAATTTGGTATTTTTCGAAAATAGTCTAGTATTCTTAGGGTTTCTTTTTGATGTTCTTAGTTATAGGTTATGTAGAGAAAACATAGATCTTCATTAGGGTTACATGCACGCCTAAGAGTTTAAGTTTGTTTGGTTTGCATAAAATTCATCATAACCTTTGTTACAAAAAACATAATGAAAAAAAATTCAGCTCAAACAGAGTTTGTATGTGAAAGTTAGTTAAGTTATTTTTTTATATTTTTCACCGAGTAGCTTACTTTGGATGTAAGTATGACTTCCCGGCCTTCAAATTTGAAGTGTGATATATCTATGGATTACCATTGTTACAAAGAACACAATAAAAATCAACTAAAACCGACTTTACATGAAAAAGTTAAGAAAATTTTTACATTTTCGTAGGTTACCAAGATTTTCTCATGTTAGGTCGATTTTCTCATGTCCATATTAATGAAATCGACATCGTTTTGGAAAAAAAATGGGACAAAAATCGTAGGCAACCTGCGAAATTGTGGCTATTTGGAAAATTTTCTTATTTTAAGCTATTTTTTGAAAAAAAAAAAGAAAAAGGATTAGCTATTATGATATTTTCTTTTTAATAAATTGATATAATTTTCTTTCGTCATTGTTATTTTATCTTTGCTTTGTAAAGAGTAGTTTGGTCAACTGATTTAATTTTCTTCAATCTTTGCCTCGTGAAGGATAATGTTCTTTTCTTTCTTATTTGTTTCCCAAAGGTTAATTTGGATTGATATAATTGTGTGTCATCGTTGTTACTTTGTAGCTGCTGATGCACGGACAAATATATTAATTCAGTTTAAAGTTTGAAAACGATGTTTTTGGGTTTCCTTTTTCTAATTTACTGGCCCACCGTTCATTTCCTTTTTCCCAGTCCACCTACTTGTATCATTTATGTGTGCATTGCCTCTTGTTTCGTCTCATCGCTAAATACCTTCCTGCTGTTTGATGGTTGAATGAAATACTCTTAGGGTTTAGGGTTCTTAGGATTGTTGGAATCTTACAGACTCAGGAAGAATTGGAATCTAATTTATATTTTTTTATGTTTAATTCAATATTGAAAAGATATTGAAAACCATAATAAGATGAAATTTCCATCAACCGGGAAAATATCATTTAATCATAATGAGTAAAGAACTAAATTCTAATTCATAAAGAAAATGCAAAAGATTTATATATATATATATATATATATATATATATATATATATATATATATATATATATATATATATATATATATATATATATATATATATATATATATATATATATATATATATATTAAATTACATATGAAATTTTATTTGCAAAAGACTAAACTACACAAATGTTCCATGTGGTTTGCTTAAAGTTGTCACTTTGGTCTAAAAAGGTTTGGACTAGTATCAGTGGTCCAAAAGTTTGATTTTTTTACGAATTTGGTCCAATTTGCTTTGAATTTTTTTTATAATTACGATTTTGCCCTTATTTATTTTTTATAAATTTATAATTATCATAATTAACAATTAAACAAAAATAAAATAAAAACCTAAACTATACCCCCACATCCTTTTAATCTCCAATCTCTCCCTCTACTATTCACTAAAACCACCGGTGCCACCACTGGAAACAGGTGCTACTATCGGAAATTCGTACCACCACTGTCAGCCGATGTCATCGTCAACGCCACCACCATCGTCTTCGTCGACCACCACCGCCATCACCCACAACTTAAAAGTGTCTCCTTGACACGTGATAAACGAAACCTATAAATCTACTTTCACATATCTATTTTTAGCATGTGTGATATTTTTCTATGATTTCTATGATTTTTCTTTAACATGTCAACTTCAATTCAAAATTTGAAAATACAAAATTCAATCATAATAAAATTTTCGAAATATATTGTAAAGTATTATGTTTATTTTATTTAGCAAATTAATTCGGAGTTACTTACAATCGACAATACATTGGATTTTTTTTTAAAATTATTATTTTTTTCATCTATAATAATTTTAGACATATTAACCATGATTTTCAGAAGTTATAACCTAATTATTGATATTTAGAATGTTTCAAAATTAATCTATTATAAAAAAACTATGTAGTGGCACATCCGCACATGTAGGTAATGACCAGGAAAATGTAAGGCGTAACGTCTAGAAATAAAGTTAAGATATTTTTTACTTAACTTTATTTTATTATCTATATTTATTGATTAATTGACGATAAAGTGGTTGTAGGTGTTTTGACGCGGATAATTGAAGATGGAATATTTTCAACGTACAATTCAAGGTATGTGGTAAATTATGTATATTGCCATTTATTGCTTTAGACCATAATTTCATTAATTACGAGTAAAAACGAATTAGGTCATTTACCAATTCTAACCATCAAAGGACTTCTAGCTAGGGATGAATAGTTTTTTCAAAATCCCGATCCCGTATCGGTACCGAACCATACCGAATTTAAAAATATAGGACGGTATTTGGTCTTCAAAATACATGAAATTCGAGAATCGGTACCTCCGGTACCGGTACTAGTACCAAAAACCGGTACCATTCCCGGTACCGGTATCAATATCGGTGATGTTAATTCGGTTCGGTACTCGGGATTGATTTTTGATCAACTTCGGTTTTCGGGAAATCGGGAACGATACGGGTCAGTACCAGTTCCATCCCACGCTCATCCCTACTTCTAGCCCAGCTGTACCGGATGTTGTCCTTCCTCCTAGAGGTTGAGGGTTCAAGTCTTATTGGAGACATAAGTGGTATTAAGAATAGTTTTAGAAGTAGTGTAGATTTGTCATTCTAAAAAAAGCCATTCTAACCGAAAGTGTAAAAGATGAAAATTAGGCTTCTTGAGTAATATTTTAATGAACAAAGTTATTTTTTTTGGAAATCGCAAATATATATATATATATATATATATATATATATATATATATATATATATATATATATATATATATATATATATATATATATATATATATATATGGGCTTAGGGAATATGTGGCTGTTATGTACCTAATATTAGGTATAAAACCATCAATAACTACATAGTTTTAACAAAATGCAATCAAATCTCTCTATCATCTTTCTTATATTCACTATTAGAGTAGATGATAGGCTTTGTACATATTTTTATGGAGTTTTAAATATTTTATTTTACACCACAAACCATGTATAAAAATACATTATCAACTACCTATAAATCTTTATATTCAAATTTAATATAGAAAATTATAGTGAAAGATTAAAATTGTTTGTTAAAAACCCAATAAACTTCTTCTCATAACACATCAAAAAGGACCATGCAAGTATATATATGGTAGGTGTCAAAGAAAGCGATAAAGCCTACTAAAGGTCTAATAAAAACAACACGTTCGAAATATATAGATGCTGGAGATAAATTGTAACACCCGGATTCCCAGGTATGATGTTTTGTTCTTTTATTTTTGGGTGTTGAGGGGAGACTCGGCGAGTTGGCATCTAGACTCGCCGAGTATGGTCGCGGATTTGTACGCAAGTTCACAGCTGGACTCGGCAAGTTCACAGCTGGACTTGGAGAGTCCACGTTGTTTAATGAAACCCTAATTTTCAGGGTTTGAGACCTATTTAAAGGGTCTTAGGGTCGTCATTTGCGGCCACCAACCCCCAGAGAGAAACCCTAAAGAGATCTAGAGCGTTTGTGAGGAAGGAGAGGCCAATCTTGAACTTTTGTGGGTGATTTGCAAGAAGGAAGTGTTCAAGGCAAGAGGAGGCTGAAGGAGGTGCGATTTTGGTGGTTTTTGAGCTCATAGAGATTGTATTGAGGTATTATTCTCAGACCTTCTTCAGTTTTTGGTGCTGATTCTTAGTGTTAGGGTTTTCTAACCCTTTTAGAGGTTGATTAAGTGGTGTATTTGGTCCCTTCTCGAGTTGTGTTCTGGATCTGGACCCAAAGAGGTCCAGAGACCTTAACCCTTGGAGCTTTATGAGTAATTTTGGGAGTCATGAGCTTGGAATGTCATTTTTGGGGCTAAATCACCATTTTGGACCATTTAGATGTTATATGTGTGTCAAGGTCCGAACTTTACGTAATTATCATGCTTGGGGAGGCCAGATTTATGATTGTATGGAACAGATCTGACCTCAGAAGTTGTTTTCAGTTTGTGCATGGCATGAACTCGCCCGAGTCCGAAGAACAGACTCGGCGAGTAGTATGAAGGTTGCCCGTTAATCACTCGGTGAGTGGACTTGTCGAGTTGGGGGAATGACTCGGTGAGTCAGGGAGAGTCAGGGGTCTGAGTTCAAGTTGGAACTCGCCGAGTTGTTCTTGAGACTCGGCGAGTTGAGTCGGGGTGGCCCCGCGATTCATGCCAGGTGGAACTCGTCAAGTCAAGGGGAGTACTCGACTTGCCAAAAGAGGATCTAAGAGAGTCAGTGGACACGTGCAGACTCGCCGAGTCGCCCTAGTGCACTCAACGAGTCGGGTCAAGTTTGACCGTTGACCTTGCTGACTTTTAGGGTTGAGTACAGTTGTATTTATGAGAGTATTACTATATGTGATTAGGCGGAGGCTAGATCACACTTCTTACGAGTCAGATATTTACCGAGACATCGAGGTGAGTCTTCTCACTATACGTTACCTAGAATGGTACTATGTGATGACCAGAGGGTCTTATGTGTTACGTATCAGATTATGTGCTATGTGATATTTGTATGTTGTATGATGATATAGACCGGACCGGAGGGTCCAACGAGCTGTGACCGGACCAGAGGGTCCAACAAGCTACGGGACTGGAGGCTCCCGCTGAGACACATCGACCGGAGGGTCGTATTATAGCCTCGAGTGGCGTATGTGCTATATGTGGTATTTTGGGGAACTCACTAAGCATTTATGCTTACAGTTGTTGTGTTATGTGTTTCAGGTACTAGTGATGAGCGCGGGAAGGTGCCGGCATGATTCGTACACACACGCACTAGAGTTTTTGCTAAGATTCTTGGGAGATGTTTTGTGACAATAACATTTGATACAATGTGTTGACATTATTTTATGAATGAATGAATGTTTTAAAAATGAAAAATTATTTTGGAAATTTACGTTGTTACAAGTTGGTATCAGAACCTTGGTTTGAGGGATTCAGATGCATCTTCGGACGTATCTGAACTCAAACTGAGGATTTGAGGAAAAATCTTGATAATGAAGTAAAACTTTTGAAAAGAGTAAAAAGAGTTTTGAGACAAACAGAGCAGATCCGTGTGTACGATCAGCCAACGCCCGAACGGTGAATCCCCAAAAGTACCCTTACATTATGTGTTATGAGATATGTTATGTTGTGCATGCTAGAGTAGGCTAGGTATACATATTAGGACTAGAGTGACCTGATTTGCGATGCCTTAGGCTAGGAGATTTCTGTTGCTGAGATGCTCTGAGAGTAGATTACTTGTAATCCAAGATCCAAAGAGGAGGACTTGGAGTGAATACTGATGCGGTGTGGTCAGTAGTATTGGGCCCGTACTACTGGAGACACCGGATCAGTGGGCATTCCAAGTAAGAATCTTTTGGACAACAGAGGATAAGTAGGATTGCGTCATCGAGTATGTGTATGCTCGATCGAGTTTCTGATAATTTTTGTTGTATTTCAGAAGCATCATGGTTGGGACTCGACACACACCTGAGAGCAGTGGTGTCAGCGATGAGGAGATCCGTCGATTGATTCATGAGGAGGTTGCTGCTGCCATCCGGGCTGAGATTCCTGAGATGTTTGGGGACATCAAGACCACGTTGATTAAGACTTTTGATGAGCGGTACGCAACATTGACTGAGGCTGTTGCAGCTGCAGCTACTGCTGCTGTTGCTGCTGCCAGACCTCAGGGAGGTGACTCGATGTTGTTCCGGGAGTTCAGCAACACGAAGCCACCAGAGTTCGACGGGAAGCAGGACCCGATTGCCGCTATGAGGTGGATCTCTGACATCGAGGGATGTTTCTATACGTGTTCTTGTCCAGAGCACTTGAGGGTTCGGTTCGCCTTGAACCAGCTCCGCCTGGGAGCGAAGGGTTGGTGGAAGTTCGTGACGGCGAACTTCACTTTAGCTGAGATTTCCGAGGTGACCTGGGAGAGGTTCACCGCTAAGTTCAGAGAGGAGTATGTTCCCCCGATGGAGAGGGAATGGTTGATCCAGGAGTTCTTGACCCTCAAGCAGGGTACCGATTCTGTGGCAGTCATCACCAGGAAGTTTCATGAGAGGGCGATGTTTTGCCCTGAGCAGGTGTCGTTTGAGCAGCCTCATATGAGCCATTATCTGAGTGTGCTGAGGAGAGATATTCGGGAGTTCATGGCGAATTCGACTTACCGGACATTTGCTGAGCTCCAAGCAAATGCCCGGAAGAAGGAGATCGAGTCGGAGACTCAGGACAGGGAGGAGGCCGAGTCTCAGAGGATGGATCGGCGGCCGGCTCAGTCTCAGCCGACAGCCAAGCGGGCTAGACCTGCTGATTCGAGATCTGGGGGCGCGAAGGGCCGCACTTGTGGGAAGTGCGGTAAGAGTCACGAAGGGTCATGCAGGGCTGGGGTGTGCTACAAGTGAGGGAAGGAGGGGCATATCGCGAGGGATTGCCCCAAGGGATTTTCGGTTTGCTTTCATTGCAACCAGACCGGCCATCGGAAGGCCGAGTGCCCGCAGCTTCTTAAGGGATCTGCGCCTGCTGCTAGGGCTACCGAGGTTTGGCCGGTGAAGGCCGAGGCCCCGAAGGCTCGTGGGAGAGCATTTCAGTTGACCATGGAGGAGGTCCGCGCGGCGTCCAATGTTGTGGCTAGTATGTATTCTCTTTTCATCTTTTATTCGAGTTGAGTTTTTATGCTTATATGATGTTATGCATGGGTACTTTTCTTGTGAGTTCTGTGCCTGCGTTGGTATTATTTGACTCAGGTGCGAGTCGGTCGTTTGTTTTCGTAGCATTTAGTCAGCATATTAGTGTCCGTCGAGAGGCGTTGGATCGACCTCTGCGAGTTTCCATAGCTGATGAGCGAGTAGTGTATGCTTTGGATGTGATTCGAGGATGTGTCCTTGAGATCTTCGATGTGGAGTTCCCGATAGATCTGGTTCCGATCGCGATGGGGGACGTGTGTGTTATAGTGGGTATAGATTGGATGAGCCGATATGGAGCTGTGATAGACTGCGAGCATCAATTGGTGACGATTCGAGACCATAGTGGGGGAGTTCTTACGGTGTACGACGAGGGTACACGTATGGGGTCAGCATTTTGTTCGGCCGCCAGAGCGAGACAGAGTCTACAGCAGGGCTGTAGGGGATTTGTGGCATATGTGATGGATGCGAGGGTTGATTCAAAGAGACCGAAGTCGGTTAATAAGGTTCCGATACTGCGTGAGTTCCTGGATGTGTTTCCAGAGGAGTTGTCGGGTGTGCCTCTGGAGAGGCAGGTAGAGGTCGGTATTGAATTGGTTCCGGGAGCTGTGCCTATCGCCAAGGCGCCTTATCGCCTTGTGCCTCCGGAGATGCAGGAGTTATCCTCGCAGCTCCAGGAGCTGCTGGGGAAGGGATTTATTAGGCCGAGCAGTTCGCCATGGGGGGCTCCTATTCTTTTTGTCAAGAAGAAGGATGGTTCGCATCGGACGTGCATTGATTATCGTGAGTTGAATAAGCTAACGGTTAAGAACCGTTACCCTTTGCCAAGGATCGATAATTTGTTCGATCAATTATAGGGAGCATCTTGGTTCTCCAAGATCGATTTGAGGTCTAGTTATCATCACGTGAGGGTGCGGGAGGAGGACGTCCAGAAGACAGCATTCCGGACTCGTTATGGGCATTACGAGTTCATGGTAATGCCTTTCGGACTCACCAACGCACCGGCGGTGTTCATGGATCTCATGAACAGGGTGTGCAGACCGATGTTGGATCGCTCAGTGATCATGCTCATCGACGACAAATTGATGTATTCGAGATCCCGAGAGCAGCATGAGGAGCATTTGAGGGAGATCCTTGGAGTTCTGAGATCGGAGAGGCTTGATGCCAAGTTCTCCAAGTGTAAGTTCTGGCTACGAGAGGTTCAGTTTCTAGGGCACCTCGTTAACCAGAATAGGATATTGGTCGATCCGGCCAAGATCGAGGCGGTCATGAGGTGGGAGGTGCCGAGATCACCCACCGAGATCAGGAGTTTTCCGGGTTTGTCCGGCTATTATTGGAGATTTATTAAGGATTTCTCCAAGATCGCCGTGCCACTCACCAAGTTGACCCGGAAGGGTGTTGCGTTTTCTTGGGATCCGGAGCAGCAGACCTCGTTCGAGACACTTCACCAGAGATTATAAGAAGCCCCAGTGTTAGCCCTTCCGAAAGGGATGGTAGATTTTGTGGTATATTATGATGCATCAATATACGGATTGGGAGCGGTGCTTATGCAGAGGGGGCATGTGATTTCATATGCATCGAGGCAGCTTAAGCCTCATGAGTCAAGATACCCCACTCATGATTTGGAGTTGAGAGCGGTAGTGTTCGCTCTCAAGATCTGGCGACATTATCTGTATGGGGTTTGGTGTATGATATACACGGACCACAAGAGCTTGAAGTATTTGATGGACTAGCCCAACCTGAATATGCGCCAGAGGAGGTGGTTGGACGTGGTCAAGGATTATGATTGTGAGATCCTGTACAACCCGGGCAAGGCTAATGTTGTAGCCGATGCAGTGAGTCGTAGGGCGAAGGGCGCTCCATATCGAGATGTCTGTTTGAGATTGACAGTGATGACCCCGGTGTTGGATGCTATTCGTGGGGCCCAGGCTGAGGCTGTGAAGCCAGAAAGCTAGAAGAGAGAGCGAGTTGTCGGGTTAGTATCGGAATTGGTTACCGATAGCCGGCGGCTTATGACATTTCAGGGTCAGATTTGGGTACCGTCCATGGGTGGCACGCATACCATTTTGATGGAAGAGGCTCATCGATCGAAATTCTCGATCCATCTCGGGGCTACTAAGATGTATTTGGACCTGAAAAAGAATTATTGGTGGCCCTGTATGAAGAGGGATGTCGCATGGTTTGTAGAGAGGTGCTTGACCTGTCGCAGGGTGAAGGCCGAGCACCAGCGTCCACATGGTAAGCTGCAGCCATTAGAGATTCCCCGAATGGAAATGGGAACAGATTACCATGGATTTCATCACCAAATTGCCAAGGACTGTGAGGGGTGTCGATGCAATTTGGGTGATTGTGGACAGATTGACGAAGAGTGCTCACTTCCTGGCCATCAGTGAGAGCTCTTCCACGGAGAATTTGGCAGAGACGTACATGAGAGAGTTGGTATCGTGGCATGGAGTGCCGATCTCGATCGTCTCAGATCGAGATGTACGTTTCACTTCCAGATTCTGGAAGAAATTTCATGAGGAATTGGGTATGAAACTGCATTTTAGTACCGCATATCACCCACAGACTGATGGGCAGAGTGAGCGGACGATACAGACGCTCGAGGACATGCTCCGGGCATGTGTGTTGGATTTCGGCGGGAGTTGGGACACGTATTTTCCCTTGGCGGAGTTTTCTTATAACAACAACCATCATTCGAGCATTGGCATGCCGCCCTTTGAGCTGTTGTATGGGAGGAGGTGTCGAACCCCTATTTGTTGGGGAGAAGTAGGGCAGCGTGTGATGGGCAGTACCGAGATTGTGCTTCAGATGACAGAGCAGATCCAGAATGTCAGGCAGAGGTTGTTAACCGCTCAGAGTCGTCAGAAGATTTATGCAGACAGACGCCGGTCCGAGCTCGAGTTTCAGGTCGGCGACTTCGTGCTCCTGAAGGTCTCTCTTTGGAAAGGAGTGATCCGATTCAGGAAGAGGGGCAAGTTGGGGCCCCGATATATTGGTCCTTTCGGGGTGATCGCGAGGGTAGGCAGGGTAGCCTATTGTTTGGAGTTGCCAGCAGAGTTGGGTCAGATTCATGACACTTTCCACGTGTCGCAGTTGCGAAAGGATATAGCTAACGAGTCGGCAATGGTGCCATTAGAAGATATTCAGGTGGATGCGAGCCTGAATTATGCTGAGACACCGGTGGCGATCAGGGATCGGAAGATCAAGATTTTGAGGAACAAGGAAGTGCCACTGGTGTAGGTCCAGTGGCAGCATCGGAAAGGGTCAGAGTTGACTTGGGAACCAGAGCGTGAGATGCGGGAGCAGCATCCGGAGCTGTTTGCAGAGTGAGACTTCGAGGGCGAAGTCTGATTCTAGTGGGGGAGAATTGTAACACCCGGATTCCCAGGTATGATGTTTTGTTCTTTTATTTTTGGGTGTTGGGGGGGGGGGACTCGGCGAGTTGGCGTCTAGACTCGCCGAGTATGGTCGCGGATTTGTACGCAAGTTCACAGTTGGACTCGGCGAGTTCATGAGTGGACTCGGCGAGTCCACGCTGTTTAATGAAACCCTAATTTCCAGGGTTTGAGACCTATTTAAAGGGTCTTAGGGTCGCCATTTGCGGCCACCAACCCCCAGAGAGAAACCCTAAAGAGATCTAGAGCGTTTTTGAGGAAGGAGAGGCCAATCTTGAACTTTTGTGGGTGTTTTTGCAAGAAGGAAGTGTTCAAGGCAAGAGGAGGCTGAAGGAGGTGCGATTTTGGTGGTTTTTGAGCTCATAGAGATTGTATTGAGGTATTATTCTCGGACCTTCTTCAGTTTTTGGTGCTGATTCTTAGTTTTAGGGTTTTCTATCCTTTTAGAGGTTGATTAAGTGGTGTATTTGGTCCCTTCTTGAGTTGTGTTCTGGATCTGGACCCAAAGAGGTCCAGAGACCTTAACCCTTGGAGCTTTATGAGTCATTTTGGGAGTCATGATCTTGGAATGTCATTTTTGGGGCTAGATCACCATTTTGGACCATTTAGATGTTATATGTGTGTCAAGGTCCGAACTTTACGTGATTATCACGCTTGGGGAGGCCAAATCTATGATTGTATGGAATAGATCTGACCTCAGAAGTTGTTTTGAGTTTGTGCATGGCATGAACTCGCCGAGTCCGAAGAACAGACTCGGCGAGTAGTATGAAGGTTGCCCGTTAATCACTCGGTGAGTGGACTTGTCGAGTTGGGGGAATGACTCGGTGAGTCAGGGAGAGTCAGGGGTCTGAGTTCAAGTTGGAACTCACTGAGTTGTTCTTGAGACTCGGCGATTTGAGTCGGGGTGACCCCGCGATTCATGCCAGGTGAAACTCATCGTGTCAAGGGGAGTACTTGACATGCCAAGAGAGGATCTAAGAGTTAGTGGACACGTGCAGATTCGCCGAGTCGCCCTAGTGCACTTGACGAGTCGGGTTAAGTTTGACCGTTGACCTTGTTGACTTTTAGGGTTGAGTACAATTGTATTTATGAGAGTATTACTTTATGTGATTAGGCGGAAGCTAGATCACACTTCTTCCGAGTCAGATATTTACCAAGACATCGAGATGAGTCTTCTCACTATACGTTACCTAGAGTGGTACTATGCGATGACCAGAGGGTCTTATGTGTTATGTATGAGATTATGTGTTATGTGATATTTGTATGTTGTATGATGATATAGACCGGATCGGAGGGTCCAATGAGCTGTGACCAGACCAGAGGGTCCAACGAGCTACGAGACTGGAGGGTCCCGCTGAGACACATCGACCAGAGGGTCGTATTATAGCCTCAAGTGGCGTATGTGTTGTATTTGGTATTTTGGGGAACTCACTAAGCATTTATGCTTACAGTTGTTGTGTTATGTGTTTCAGGTACTAGTGATGAGCGCGGGAAGGCGCCGGCATGATTCGTACACATACACACTGGAGTTTTTGCTGAGATTCTGGGGAGATGTTTTGTGACAATAACATTTGATACAATGTGTTGACATTATTTTATGAATGAATGAATGTTTTAAAAATGAAAAATTATTTTGGAAATTTACGTTGGTACATAAATTATGAAATTAGGAATAATATGAGCTCAAAAGCAATATGAAGAAGCTAACAAAGAAAAAAATTATGTTTTTTTAATCAAAATGAATTCAATTTTGATGGTTCTATACCTAATATTGCATACATGACAGCCATATGAGGAGTGTATCCACTTAGCCCAATTACACCTGCCACTTATAAATCTATATTTATACCAAAGAAAAGAAACCGACATAACATCATCAACAATCTTCACATGAGAAATGTATATATTGTCGATGTCACACTCCCGAACCAGACGGCGGAAACGTCCGAGGGCTCGCGTGACTTAAATTGAATATCATCACAATGAATATACATGAATCATAACATAAACATCACCATGCATCAATATATTACAACTGACATTGTTCACATCAAGTACATTGTTTTAACATTACAAATCCATAACATAAATTGTTTGCTAGTTTTCAAAAGCACAACACCCTAACATACTTGGTGCTACTCCTAAGCTTACTTGTTACCTGAGAATACAAGTTATTTTGAAAACGGTCAACATATGGAATGTTGGTGAGTTCATAAGCAGGTTTGATATGAAAATGTTTTGTGTAGTTTGTAAGAAAACAACCCAGAAAATCTGATATTTTCTGAAAAGACAATTGTTTATATAAAAGTGTGAAGATCCGTAAATATATGCATGATGATTTCCAAAAATGTATAGTTGAAAAGCTTTGTATTAAAAGTACCAGTGAAAAATGTTAAACTTCCCCGGAAAACCCGATGGTTTCCAATAACAAAATATCATATAACTATTCGAATTGTTATTCCATCACGTGAATGATTTTTATTTGCCTTGATTACTTGATTAGTATTGGATTTATTTATGTAAGTCGTTATAACCATGCATGATAATGACTAGTTCGTCTGTCTTGGCACTCTGGTGAACGCCGGAATTGATCTTAAGATTTTGTCACCCTAGACTGGCCGAGTCTAACTGTAGCGAACAGCTGAGATGTTGGGGAGTCACCCCCGTATAGATCTATACACAAACTCTCGCTCTCCCTCCAGGAGACTTTGATTATAACTACAAACTACGACCGACACACGTTGGTGCCACCCGTTATTACTCACTAAATCCCAACTGAATTTGATTACTTTCAATTATCGACTTGTACTTGTTTACTTGGATTGATGATAGGCCTAATAAACGAGGAGAAGAGGATTACAAGGTCCTACTAATCCCATGTATTATTTATGGCTATTGGGTATACGAAGGACACATTGGGCCATTTCGCATTTGATTTACTTGGACCTTACTAGCATTGCTAATGGGCCACTAAGGCCCAATAGCACTTAAAATCCATTGAGGGTCCCTTAAATATGAAATTGGGTCATATAAGGCCCAATAACTTTTATTATTATCCCTTGGGCCCAAAAATCATGTTAATGGGTCACAAAGGCCCAACAAGCATAATTAGAACTTTCAAGCCCAAAGATTTGAATGTTTACTTGTTTTAGGTATAGTTTAATTGTTGGAAAGTTTGATTGAGTGATTGTTAATTTCGCACCGGAACATGGCCGGTCGGTTATTTTTAACGATGTTTGGAATTATATGTATTATCATCTTTCCATTTTCATGAATTGTAGTTTGGTATTTTTATTCAAACTCAAATATCTTAAAAACAAAATAATTGACTCATAAATCTTGGTTTGAACCCCTTTCAGCCATTCTTTGGTAAAATTGACAATTTTAGTCCTTTATATATAAAAAAAGACATTTTACGCCCTTAAACCATTTTCTTGACACTTTTGACCCAAAGGCTTGTTTAAGTGATGTTTTTAGCTCAAAACTTATTCTTTGGCAGTTTCAGCCCTTCCAGAAAAGTATTTTTTGGTTAAACCCCAAACTTTTTGCAACTTTTACAATTCTGGCCCAAAATCCAAAAAGTTTACATTTTTGATCCTTGTTTGAAAAGAAATCATTTTAAACCCATGAAATAGTTTTGTTTACCTTTTTACCCCCTGTTTTGAGAATTTTATCATTTCGACCCCTTATAATTGTAATTTGTGCATGTTTAGGCTCATTGGGCCGAAAAGCCCAAAATTTGGCCCATTAAGCCATAAATTTCATTTATAACCTTTAAAAGAGTATGATATTCATAAAAACACTTATTTTTACTGTTTTGACTCTTTTAATCCTTGAGAAAACCGTGAATAATAATTTTTCAACCCAACTTTTGTTTGTTTGACAATTTTTGCCCAAAAGTGAATTTTATGTTGCAATAAGTATACGTTAATCTTAGAGGGTAATTTTTCTTGACTTGTCTTAGTCTAATACGTCTTAGATCATGTTTATCTTTCTCTTAAAGCCATAGATCTCGAATTTCTATTCTTTTTGTTACACATTTACCACATAAACACATGAAATCAAACATAGCATACACATACACATAGATCTACACATTTTACTTGTATTCTCCCCCATAAAACATATGAAAACCGAAAATAGAGGGGTATGAACTCACCTTTGCTTGTTGATTTCGATTTTTGAAGAAGAGATGTAAGATTTTGATGTTATTTTCGGCCCTAACAAGCTTTCTTGGGTTGATTTTGATCTTAGAGGTTTCTAAGATGATGATCATGAGTTTATATGAGTTAAGAAGAGATTTTTGATAAAACAAAGAGTGTAGATTATGAATCCAAGCATCAACTTACCTAAGATGATGATTTTTGTGGAATAACCTCCTTGAAAAGCTCTTAATCTCGAAAATTTTGAAGAAGAAGTGAAAGTGTTTTTGAGAGAAAATTTAAGTGATTTTGTGTGTGTTGTTCTTCCTTTGGCCGAGAGTTAAGAAGAAGAAAAGGAGAAGAGAGAGAAGTGAGAGGATGGTTGCATGGAGACATGTGTTGATGCATGGAAGACCAAAATGTAATAAGGAGGTGGCTAACCCACCTTATTTCACTAGTTTCTATTTTTTTTGTTTTGAAATTGGGCCGAGAATTAGAGAAAAGAGAAGAGAGTTTTGGGCCTTTTGTGCTTAAATCCATATTATGGGCCTATTTTGATGATTTTTCGGCCCATTTGGTCTTTGGAGACGGTTCACGACCCAATATAAATCAAAGTATGAGTTTTATGGCCCATTAGGGCTAATTAGGTTTGTTATGGCCTAATAAGGCCCATTAGGGTATTTATTTCATTCTAGGCCCATTATGGCCCGAAATGTTAAAATAAATGAAAGTGGGTCCAATTAGGGCCCATTTAAGGGTCCTAAGCCCAAAATAGTCAAATTGGAAGCTTATTGGTCCATTGGTCCCAATAAGGAAATCCTAGTCCGTAGTGGACTTAAACCGAGATTTCTAGGGTTTCCAATTCGTTGTTGACTATTTGAAGTGTTTGTATAGAGTGTTTGATGGAAAATTTGTTGTTATTGAATAAGCATCATACGTGCTTTCACATTCTTGGTTCACAAATGTTATCATTATTGTTGTTACATGGTATAGAATTCCTAGTTGTGACAGTTGAACACATTCTCATTTCTCGCTTTCCACATACACCATAGAAAGCAGCAAAACATGGTGACTGTTTTGAGCCGTTTCATGGGGCAATTCCCCCAATTTGCAACGAAGTTTAGGAATTCTGAAACACTTACAATTTATCGCATTGGGATGTTATACCACTTGAGGATCCATTCTAGAGCATACGCCCTAACACAAAGTTAGTGATCTATTTGAAAAAATAGGACTTGATATCACCTAAATGCTTTTAAGATTTATCAAACATCATTTTGGGTAAAAATAAAAGAAAAAAGAGAATTCAAGAGAGATTTGTGTGAAATTAAAAGAAAGAGCAAAAAGAATTTGGATTTGTGATGTTGTATGTTTAGTTGGACATTATAGGGAAAATGACACAACGACCCTACTATGTTTTGTGACTCTATGAATTCAGTCTCTAAAGTTATTTTCTTGCCCTCTAAGGGAACAAAGTTAATGTCGACCTGCTTTTGTGGTCACTGCAACATAATATGTCAGGTTACATAAGCCACGTAAGCATGTAGCTTCGCTCTCTATATGATTTGACATTTTTTTAGTTAAAAAAAAGAATAATAAAACTTGGGGCCCATTTCTCTCTCTCTCTCTCTCTCTCTCCCTCTCTTCTCTAATTTGCTGCAAAGAAACACCACCGGTGGTGGTTGTTTTTCCGATGAGATCAAAGAGGCAACAACTTCTTCTATTTATTCTTTCCCTGTCAATCGAACCATCAAAACACCCCTTGAAATCATTGTGGTGTTGTTGTTGTCCTACCTCCATCTTCTTCAATTTCAAGTGAGAAAACCTCCATCGGACCCACTGTTGGAATCAAAAGAGAAGCAACCTTTGTTGCTTTTGTGTTTCTCTTTCTTCGAACCAGTCAAGCACCGAAGGTGCTCCTCTTTTTCTTCTTGCCTTTGATCGTTCTTTTTCTTCTGATCAGCCAAGGAATTGAAGACCCAAACATTCAATTTACATGCATACCGGTGTATGATGAAATGCTTGAATTAAATATTTTCTTTAACATGTTTGTATTCATTATAAATCAAAATGTTTGTATTCATTATAAATTCATGTATGGAATGAGTAGGTTGATTTCTGTTAAAACAACCACCTCCGGTATGAAGGACCAACATTGAGAGAGGTTTACTTACACACTCGATCAACTCATCTTCTCACCTGAAACACTCTCTTTTCTTCTCTATTTTTTTACTAAGAAAGACATCACATGGGGGTAAGTTTTCTAGTGAACAAAAGAGGCAGCGGCCTCTCCTCTTCTACCTCTCATTTTTGACAAATAAAGCAACCAAAAACCACCTAGATCCCTGATCTTTCTACTTTTCCTCTCTCTCATTGTTTCTGCCCAAAACAAAAAAGAAGAAGGAGCGAGGAGGCTATTGGAGCAACCCCCCGCCCACTTATTGTTGATGCTTGTTTTTATTCCCTCTAACCAACTGCCTCCATCCACTTCGCGTTCCTGATACCAGATCAGAAAAGAAAGCAACAAGGAAGCTGCCGGAGTAGCCCCTCGGCACTAGTCATTGTGGACAGCCTCACATGTTGTCACCTTCGTGTTTCTTTTCTTGTGTGTGTGAGAGAAAGAGAGAGAGAAAGAGATTGTGGGAGAGGGTGGACCCTAATTTAATAAGAAAAGCTCTTATCTATCATTTCATCTAGTGACATAGCAAAGGTGTAACCGATTTACCCCTTCAAAATTTCAAAAGGTACCTTTTAAACCCGACAAAAACAACTTGGTTCCCTTAGAGGGCAAGAAAATAACTTTATTAACTGAATGTGTAAAGTCACAAAAAATAGTAGGGTCATTGCGTCATTTTCCTGACATTATTTTATGCTTATTTTTTTTTTAATAATTGTTATCTGTTGCATATACAAAAATTTCGGTTACTGTTTTAGTAAATAGGGATCCTATATATATATATATATATATATATATATATATATATATATATATATATATATATATATATATTGTTAGTGTAACACCTAGTTTCGGGATGTTTCTAATTTCAGGATAATGGGTCGTAATTTGTTCAATTGAAGGTCTTATGCTTCAATGGAATAGAGTTTAGACCCTATCGGATGTTGATAATGTTAATTAAATGATTAAAGCCCTCGAATTGTGCTTTGAAGCCAAAGGGCAAAATGGGAAAAGTGATATTTTGGACTTCTTGCATGATTTAATGAATTTAGTTCGATATGTTTTAAGTCAAAAGTAATTATATAGAATTTTGGGGCTTTTTATACCTTCACGTGCATATAAAGATCGTCGAAATCGGACTTAGAACAAAGAAGTCATTACTGTTTAAGTTGGATTGAAATGAGTGAAAAATTATCACCACGAGGTGGTGAATAGGTCATCACAAGGTGATGAGCAAGCCACCACGAGGTGGTTGTTGTGCATCCCCAACCCTTGAATTTTAGGTTTTTCATTGTTTTTAAAGGTAAGGTTCCATATTTAAGGGTATTTTCTTACCCTACATCACATATAGAGGTCCTTGGGAGCAACCTTAGCCTCCCTCTTCATGATTTGAGCTCCTCTTCTCTCCTTGAACCTCCTTTAGAGCATATTTTGGGTGTTTTGGTGAAGGAAGCAAGAAAGGTTGTGCTCGGAAGCTTGAAGCTTGTGGATATCTACCTTCATCTATCTTCATGACCTTTGTAAGTCACAAGGTTCCTTGCTTTTTGGTATCTTGTCTTTGGATCTTGAAGTATTATGAATTTTATTCCATAATGATGAATTTTTAGTGAAAGTTGAGAATAAAGTATTCATTTTATTACTCTCTAAGGTCCTAAGAAAATTGTATGTTTCAAATATAGATTTACAAGTTATTTTGATGTCATGCATGGGATTTTGAACTCATTTCTTACCGTTTTAACCTAGTTTTGGAAGGGCATGTATTGGACATGCATGCTCATAAATTTGGGATTTTTATGGACCATTGGGATGCAAAGAATCCGCCTAGAATCTTTGAGTGGATAACTTCAAGGATTTAGGACTTAATAGAGTTTTGGACCTGTTGCGTTGCCACTACGTGGTCAACTGATGACCACAACGTGAAGGGAAATTACATCGCGATCTACTTTGAGCCGGACCATGGCGTGGCCATGGTATTGCCACGACGTGGTGGTCCGTTGAGTTGACTTTGACTGTTGACTTTTGATATGTTTGACTTTTGGTTAAACTTGGGTCGAATCGAGTATTTAACTTAGGGCTAGTTATGGTTTGGCTTTTGGTAGCTAGGGTAATTGTTTCTGTTGTTGAGATTGATGTGGAGCTTCTGTTGTTATGTATATCCTTGCATTGTAGGATGTAAGGGAGTAGTGGTATTATGGTTAGATCAGTAGGATGGTGATTGTCGAATTGAGTGTTGTAGGGGTTTTATGTAGTCATGTAACATAGCCTAAGAACTCTTGATGTAGGCTTTCTTGCATGTTACTTTTTTTTGTTGTGGTCTTAGAGTAGGATCACCTGTTTGACTGTCTATTCTACCTTTGATTACATATAAATATGCATTCAATTGGTGATCTGCCAGTCGTGGCTTAGGGTGCAGTATGACTCTTTTGTATGTTGCAGTGGGTTGTTAGACATGTAGACTAGTATAGATAGTTTCATGTGTTGTTACTTATTTGTTTGGTTGTTTTTTATATATGTCTACATATATTATGGTGAGTTGATGCAGTGCTTCTTTCTACGGTAGGTCAAGATACTCGGGCAAGCAAACGATGTGTTGAAGGCCAGATGCAGACTAGCTTTATGTTGTCGATAAATAGGAGGTGGACCAGTCACGGACTGAAGGCTGATGTGTATATTCGTGTATGTATATTGTGGTGTGTGGTATCTTGTGGGAACTCACTAAGCTTTGACTTACAGTTGTGTGTTAAATGTTTGCAGGCACTCCTAATGATCATGGGAAGGAGAAGGTGTGAATGTACAAACTCATCTGTAGTATTGGTGTTTCACATTTATTATGATCCTCTAATTTTCGTATAATTTTCTTTTGAACAAATGAAACTTCTTGACTTGGGTTTTTATGAAAATGGTGTTTTATCACAACTGAAAATGAAAAAAAATTGTGGGAAATGGGACGTTACAATTAGGTGACATGTATTATGAGTATGTACTTACTTTAGTCAAATGCTAGACTTCTAATACTTTTCCTTCCTTACGCCAGAATCAGTTAAGAACTAAAGTGTTACCTATAAGCATCGGTAGGGATGTCAAAATCCTATTGAGTCACTTATTAAGCTCTTAATATTAAAACTAAAATTTATTATTTAAATGTATTTTTGTGTTCAAACATGAACATAGCCGAAAATAGGGACCAACTAGGAGGTTGGATGCAAAGGTATAGTGTTTCAAAGTTTGTCCTGATTAACATTATTCATGTGAACTCCCTGGTGTAATATTTCTGACCGTAAGAAATAACCCAAGAACCCAAAAACTACTCACATGGACTGCTTGGGATCTCATTCGAATCACGTGAACTAGTCTGATACCCCTTTTTACTATTTTAACATCGTTCTATTCATATTGCACCTAAACTTTCCTATTTATCATCGAAAACCACTTTAAGCACTATAATGGACAAAATAAGTGTCCCAATATTATTTCGTCTTCAATTAAGTCTAATATTAGTAGTTACTTAATTGATAAGTCATTTAGACACTATACGAGCTTTGGAGAAGCAAATGTAACCATATTGAAACTAACTTTGATTATTAAGTTCATTATTAGTTTCTAATTTATTCATATTTATTCTGATTAGCCAATAAGTTCTTAATAAACCTCTAAACCACTTAATAAGCTCTTATATTACTTATTTACCATCTATTGATCAATTTCTTTGAGAAAAAGGAGTTGGAATTGGTGATTATAAAGTTGTTTCAATTCAAACTATATTTCCTTTCCAAACCATTCAAAATCTATCAATCACATATTAACAAACATACACATGATCTGAGGTTTCAACCATGACCTTTTTTATTTATTAACAACTCAAATTAGAAGTTTCCTTCAAAACTTCATGTATCACCATTAAAACCCTAATTCAAAAGTTCAAATGCATAAACTCAAATGGATCAAAATTGTGAGATTTGTGGGGATTATCGATGATTGAATTTGAGATTTGGTTTTAAATCATTAGAATAAAGTTAATTTAATCATTAAAACATAATCATCACAAATTTTCATGTATCTTACATGGATGGAGCTTCAAGCTTCATAAAACCCTTAAATCAAAACTATGTAAGTAAATTTCAATAAATGTGTGAATTCATTTGCTTGATATTAGACCGAAACAACTCATAAGCTCAGAATTAACATTTTATTTCATGAAAGTTGAAATCCAAAACACGAAATCCACCATTATTGTCCATTGAACCTTTCAAAAACATTTAAACTTAATTCCAAGCTATGAATAAGAAGACTAAGATTATATTTGAGATCTATAAGATAAAAGTCACTATGATTATTACCAAAACATTTTTAATATGATAATTGTCGGATTTAGGATTTCACCAAAACCCTAGATCGAAAATGTGTTGGAAAGAGTGTCCATGATCATAACTATTTGTGACATTTCTAATAATAACATGGTCCTTTTATGTTGTCTTTAAGACATATTTGAGCAATTAAAAGACAAAAGGAATTTAGGAGAAATTAGTTTATTAAATTTTCATGATCTGATAAATTAATTAGTAGCTAATTTGTAATTAATTAATAACAGGGTCCTTTTAGGTTGTTTTTTTTTCCTCTCCTCTCTCCTAGTGTTTTGTTGTTTTCCTCATTTGGTGTTCTTGGCTATGATTTCATTAGAGGGATTCTATTTTAGGTTCTTACATCCAATGAAAGGTGGCGAGAACACAATCTCAAGCAACAGTATCTCTAGCTTCTAAAGAGGTATGTTTATTATGCATCTTGTAGTTGCAATAATATAATGAACACGTAGGAATTGTTATATGCTTATGCTGCTTATGAACATGTGTTTATTTGCCTAAAACCATGCAGCAGTATCGGAGCCTTAGTTCATAGTTATTTGTACTACCAATCAAATTTTATTTGTGTAAAATCTTGTTAGTATGTTATGCTTTTCGAAATTAGGGTGTAGAAGGTGAGAAATTATTATTTTCGTTTTCTATGGCTATTTTGATTACCTTTTCCCTAAGCCAGGGTTTAATGGCGATAAGCTTGAACCTTAAATTGGAAACTAGGGTTTACTAGGAAAAGTGTTGTACCCTAATGCAACATTTTAAGAAAAAGGTTGTATCAGCAAATCCTAATGTAGCTGTTTCTAAAAAAGGTTGCATTAGCATACCCTAATGCAATTTTTTTTGGAAAAGTGTTGCATCAGATTCTGATTAGGCAACACTTTTGAAACCCTAATTTGCTTAGCAAGTTTCCTAACATGTTTTAATTATTAACTTTGTCACCTCGCATGTTTAATTTAAATTAATAAACTCGTAAATTTAAATGGTTTAAATATTACCTATATATATATATATATATATATATATATATATATATATATATATATATATAAAGAGAGAGAGAGAGAGAAAGAGAGGTTTCGTTAAGATTCAAAAATAAAATAGAGATCTTGAGATTTAACCTCAGCCACATAATTCACATCTGCCGCTATAATCTTCTGGCGTACTACCACGACGGGTCTGTTATAATCATAAATGATTATGTAGCGGCACCAATTCATTTCACCTCCGCCACCTTACCCACCACCACAACCGTCACCGCCACCATCATCACTTCTGCTACCAACCGTTATAATCATATATGATAACTTAATATGTGAACACACATATATGTATAATAACTTATGATGAGACTTATACATATAAACATGTATAATCATATATGATTATACCTCTTTGCTATATAATCATTAATGATTAGTCATACCCATGTTGCTGCCAATACGCTGGAGCGTTAGACCGACAAATGAGAGATATGTGGCTAAGGTTGAATCCATGGTTGCAAAATTTGGTCTAGGTGGCCGATTAATCGGCTCCTAGACACTTGGCGACCTCCAAACGCCTATGAATAGGTGTTAGAGGGTTAGGCTAGGCGGCCTTGGTCAATATCGGTCAAAACTGGGCCAACTCGGACCAAATCAGTCCAACTCGGACATAATCGGCCCAGTTGACTCTAAAGGACCCACCAGCTCAAGAAGTCAGCTTGCCTAAAACTTAACTGTATTGTTTTTGTATTGAGGATTCCCCTTTATAGAGTATCGTTTCCTTCATAGAATGTTCCCAGCTTCGATGTGGGATACTCACACTTTTACTCTTCCATATATCTCCTTTGCATTACATTCTTCCCCATCAACTCCTCTCCTGCTGCCGTTAGCCATTAGTCATCGAATAAAGATGAGGTCGAAGCGAAAGTACCCGCTTGGTAAACGTGATGACACGATTGACACTGGAGGAAAATGATCAGCAAAGTTGTTTTAGATTGAAGTTTCGACACCCCTGAATCGCAAATGCTTCTTCTTCGATTTGTTTCCCATTATCCTTCCATTGTTACTCCATCAACGGTTAGTTCTTAATTCGTGATCAACCTTCGTTCCTACATCATCGTTTCCTTTCCATCTCTGCTCCATCTTCAAATCAACCATCGTGCTCCATAGCAGGTTAATTCTTATTTCTCGATGTTTGTTCTTCAATCTCGTTGTTTATTCTTCAATCATAAATTCCCTGGAGTTGTAACGTGGTAGTGTATCTGAGTCGATGTTTGTGTTGTAACTGAATTCGTCACAATAGGTGCACACTAGTTGTTTGATATTTTGTCTCAGTGAAATTCGATTCACATTTCATTGTCGACCACAGTTTGTCCAAATTGAATGTCGACCACAGTTCGTCTAATTTGATTTAGTCCATTTTTCCTTGTTTAATTGACTGATTAGTGATTATAGGGAGGGCAAATTGGAAGGAACAGATAACAACTTGTTTAGTTCTCCACTTCAACATGTTTAATTTTGCGATTTGAGTGATGTTATGAAGCAGTATCATCACTGTTAGTATCCAATTCCATGATCACTTTTAGCAAATTGTGAAGCAATATCATCATTGTTTTATTACCATTTTGCAGAAAAGCTATATCATCATTATTTTATTACCAGTATTAGCATACTTGAAAAAGAAGAATTTGTGCATAAACTTAAGTGATCAGATGAAGACAGACATCAAAATACATAATCAACATTCAACACGTACTTCCAAAGTACATGCATAATGTATTGTAGTATAAAAGAATAATGCCTTTGTATGAAATTAAATATCCTTTTCCATTTTTTAGCTCTATTGATCTCTTAAGCATCACATCAGATGTTTATAGCAATGAGTTATGTAAAAAGCTTAAACGGTTTCTTGCAGCATGACCTCCGTCAAGTCCCCAGCCTCATGTCAATCAACTTATTATATAAAAGGGTTTTTTTTTTAAATCATAGTTTCATGTTATAATATTATATTCATTAAATTTTTAATATTTTTTTAATTTATAATGTATATTTAATGTTATATTCTTAGGATTAATGTTATACTTATTAATTTTTTACTAGTTTTTTTAGTAATTAATGGTCCCTGATTAATCTCTGCCTAACCGATTGATCTCTTGACCACAGTCCACCGATTAGCCTACACCGAGCGATTTCTACAACCTTGGTTGAATCTCTAGATCTCTATTTTTATAATCTCAAGTGAACCGTCCCCTATATATATATATATATATATATATATATATATATATATATATATATAGGATAAATATGTTGCGTCATGGGCTTTGTTTGAATTAACCGGATTGGGCCTGTCCATCCGTGTTTTGTTAGGGTTATGTAGTATATATAGTGCATGCATGTATGCATTAGATATGCTCTTGATTTTAATTACTTTTTTTATCGTTCTGTAACCCTAAAACACCTCTACAGTCGAATTTCTTCATCGAGCTCTTCTGGGGTGTTGAAGTTTAATCATTCAGCATTGTTTGAGCCATTTATGTGTCTTGTTCTTATTGCTTTATTCACGTTTTAGATCATATCGATCCTACTAGAATTTTAATTCCAACAATTGGTATCAGAGCAGGAGACTGTGTAACAAATACGCATTCCTTCTGTTTGAAGAATACTATAGGGTTTCCGCTTTTATCGAATATATAGGAGCCGTTGTTTTTTTATCGATGGAAATTGGTGTTTTTGATAAAACCCTATTCTCAAGTTTATAGGTTAGACTCTAACAGTTTCAAGGAAGGCTCATCATGTCTCAAGACAACGTACAATCTAATGCCATCAACATCTCCAATTGCATTGGATCCACTACAAGAGTACCCATTCTTTACACGCAAGATTATGAAGTATGGGCGCACCACTTTGAAGATTATGTGGTTGGATTTGATGATAACGGGTATCTCATCTGGGAAGAAATCACGTTGGGTCCGTTTGTTCACTCTGGAACGAATACAACTGTGAAAACCCAAAAGCAGTATAACAAACTGATAGCAGATGAGGATAAGATTGCTCAGGACGAAAAAGATAAACTGATGTGCAATGTCAAGGCGTTAAGAATGACCAGATTCGCTTTACAATCTAACACCTTCCAGTTAGTGAGTTCATGCACTACATCTAAGGAGATATGGGACAGGTTGAAAGAACTGTATTCAACCGACGAGGATCTAGAGCACTCTATTCAAACTCTGCTTCTCTCTGAGTTCGGAGCGTTTGCACAAAAACCTGAAGAAACCTTGCTTCAGATGTTTGATCGCTACAATCATCTGCTCAGCAAGATGACAAAGCATGGTATTGAAAGGAAGGGTATTGAACTGAAATTTACATTCCTGAACAGTTTAAGACCCGAGTGGATGGCAGTTGTCTCAACTGTGAAAGCGGATGAACAATTCAAGGCTTATTCCCTAGTGAAACTTATGGGAACTCTAAAGTCACATGAAAGCACAGTGTCAAAAGAAGCGAAGTTGGTCTCTGGTGTCGACTCACTTGCTCTTGTCTCGAAGAACAAAAATGTGATTGAAGAAGAAGAGGAAGATGACATGTAGGAGTGTGATCTTACGAGTGATGAGTATGCGATGATGGTGATGAATCCAAAGAAGTTTGCTCGGAAGAAATTCCCTGTCAGTAAGAACCGCAACTGGAAAGGAAGCTATAGATCAGAAAAGGTAAAGGAAGGGTCAAAGAATGCATCTCAGAAGGAAGATGAAAAGAAGGAGAGCAAACTGGTGGGTGACTCAGGGTATGATTGCAATTACTGTCATGGCAAGAATCACTTTGCCAAGTATTGCATGTTGAAAACGTTAGCCGAGAGAAGAGAGAGTGAAGATGATGAAGCTTATCATATGAGAAAGCTAGAAGAGATAAAGAAGAAGAAAACTTGTGCTGGTCCTATGAACGCCTTGATTGTTCAAGAAAAGGTGATCGATGATGAATTTGGTAGGGGTTGAAGTGTGGTCCACAGATTCAGAGGATGAAGAGGTGAGAAGGCCGACACACAGTAGAGCTTTTGTGGCGAGACAAGAGGATGAGAAAGTGACTGGAAGATGACTGATGGTGACGGCTGGAGTATCAACCGAGAGTGAGCTTGAGGAACCGAATCTACATGAAGACAAATGTTTTGCATCCAAGCCTGTCAGTGAGAAGATCAACGACTGCGATCGTTTGATCAAAAAGGTACAATCCCTTCTTGAATCTCTTAAAATTCCAGCAATCGATTATAAAAAGGAATTAAATGACCTAAAATTTAGATTTAATAATCTAAGTGGAAGTCTCATGCAAACTCGCTTAACAAATTCTAACCTAACTGACCAAATTAGCAGGTTGTCAACGAAGAGTGAGGAGAGACGAAGATGGATTGAGCTAAAGGAGCAGGAGTTAGTTAGCGCTAGGGATGAAATAATTTATTTGCAACTAGACAATTTAAGATTTTTGAAACAACGTAATTTTTTTGCTTGATTTCTAAATGGTTATACACTAATATCATGCAATTGCATTTAGATTGTGAAATAGGGAAAAAGATTCATAAAATAATCTTGCCCTTCCTTGAGTTCAAGGAGGATGAGGTCATTGTTGAATGTGAATCAATCATGTCCTCGGAAGAAACTTCCATTTCTTATAAAATAGATCTGGACAAAATTGAAACTTTGATTGAATCTAAGGAACATAAATGCATGTTAAAACTACTCTTAGATGAAAACGATAAGTTAAAAAGTAAAACCGAGACCTTAAAATCATTTGACTCATCAAATGCAAAATTGATGACCGAACATAAGATGAATATTGAGAGTACATCTGAGTTCGATGATGAAAGTGAGATGAGTGAGATCTTCGTGGAAGACATAATCGATTGCTCAGAGTTTCTGAAGAGCAAAACCAAGACTGAAAAACCACTTATATCCGAAAACTCGGTTGAATACGCTCGCTTGTCAGATAACAAGTCGAAGAAGGTCAAAGAAAAGGCAGTGGTCTACCAAAAAGTTCAAACGGTACCAAATCAAGTCTATGCTGTTAAAGGAGTAACAGAAAGACAAACAGCTGAACTGAAAATTTTGATAGATCAAGAAAACGCTGGAGGTTGTGATGATTTCTTCTGGTCAGCTCCTATTGATAATGCAGATGAAACTGTTGGCTTGTCAGAGCAAACCTCATGGAGGGTGAAAGGTAGATATGTTCCAGAACCCATTAACAAACCCTCAAGTTTCGCCAAACCAAGCACAAGTGGAACGAAAGAGATACCAGAAGAACCCAAGAAGGAGTCCCATCCAGCCGTGTGTAACAACGTAAATTTTCAAAACAAATTTTCATTTCTTTAAAACATAATTTCATTCAACACAACCCATAAAATCCAATGTAACATGGTCATAATACAAAACATATCAATCCCAAGATCAATCATATCCAAATCCGCCTGTGTGTGTACGAGTCATGTCGACGCCTTCCTACGGTCCTCACTAGTACCTGAAACACATTACACATAAACACTGTAAGCAAGAAGCTTAGTGAGTTCCCCAATATACCACTTACATACATACGCCTTTCCAGGCCATACTCCACACGACCTTCCGGTCCATGTGTCTCATGGGACTTTCGTCCCAACCCGGTAAACTTTCCGGTCCTACCCGTGTCGACCTTACGTTCCGTAACTCCCTGACCTTCCGGTCCACATCATAATGCCTTCCGGCCCATATCAAGCATAACATACATATCACATACATAGCGCATACAAAACAGGCAACTCATAGCATACAATGCATATATCTCATAGCATACCAGACCTTCCGGTCACACATAGGTACCCTTCCAGGTACAGTATAGTGAGAAGACTCACCTCAGATGTCTCGGTAAGTCTCTGACTTGGTAGAAATACGATCTAGCCTCCGCTTAATCACATAAAGTAAATACTCTCATAAATATATCTCTCGGGACTAAACTCAACCCTCTCTTGGCACCCTCAGAAGGGCAAAAGACCATTTTACCCCTCTTTGACTCAAAAGCCACATTGTTGACCAAATCCTAAAAGTCAACAAAGTCAATGGTCAAGCTTTGACCCGACTCATCGAGTGCACTTTGGCGGCTCGGCGAGTCTACATGTGTCCACTAACTCTTTAGTCTCGCTTGGATCGTCGAGTTCCTCCCCTTGCTCGACGAGTCACACCTGGCATGAATCGCGGGGCCACCCCGACCCAACTCGCCGAGTCTCAAGATCAATTCGGCGAGTTCCGCTTTGAACTCCAGTCCTCTAATCCCCCCTGACTCATTGAGTTATTCCCCCAACTCGGCAAGTCCACTCACTGAGTGATTCACGGGAAACCCTAACCCTACTCGCTGAGTCTGCCCTTGCACTCAGTGAGTTCATGCCATGCACAAACCTAAATGGACTCCTGAGGTTAGATCTGTTCCTTGAATCCATAGATCTGACCTTCCCAAGCCTGATAAACACGTAATGTTCGAACCTTGACACTCATGGGACGTCTAGGAGGTTTCACTTGATGATTTAGCCCCAAGAGTAACATCCTTAGCTCAACACCTCCATATCTCAACATAAAGCAAGCTGAGATAAGCTCTATAGACCACTATGGGTCCAGATCTGAAGTATCAAAGTGAATAGGGCCATATCCTCACAATCTTCTTCCAATAAAGGTCATAAAACTCTACATCTATGGATTCCTTCCACAAAACAGATAAAGGGGCGATATAATACCTCAAAGATGAAGTCTCTTGCTCGAAATCCACAGATGAACAACCTCCTTGGTCTCCTCTAAGCTGGAAACACCTCCTTCTTGCAAGAATCAACCACAAAGATCAAGAAATGGCTCCTATCCTCTCACAAACGCTCTAGCTCCTTTAGGGTTTCTCTCTGGGGTTTGGTAGCCGCAAATGACGACCCTAAGGGCCTTTAAATAGGTCCCAACCCCAGGAAATTAGGGTTTCATTAAACAACATGGACTCGCTGAGTCCACCTCATGAACTCGCCGAGTTCAGCCATGAACCTGGATAAGAATCCGTGACCCTACTCGGCGAGTCTAAGCACCAACTCGCAGAGTCCCCTCACAACCTCCAAAAATAAAAGAATAAAATAATATATCTGGGAATCTGGATGTTACAATTCTCCCCCACTAGAATCATACTTTGTCCTCGAAGTCTTACTCCGCAAACAACTCGGGATGTTGCTCCCGCATCTCCCGCTCTGGTTCCCAAGTCAACTCTGACCCTTTCCGATACTGCCACTGGAACTGCACCAGAGGCACCTCCTTGTTCCTCAGAACCTTGATCTTCTGATCCCTGATCGCCACCGGTCTCTCAACATAGTTCAGGATCACATCCACCTGAATATCCTCTAGTGGCACCACTTCCGACTCGTCGGCTATACACTTTCTTAGCTGCGACACGTGGAAGGTGTCATGAATCTGACCCAACTCCGCAGGTAGCTCCAACCGGTAGGCTACCCTTCCTACTCTCGTGATCACCCTGAAAGGACCAATATATCGTGGCCCCAGCTTGCCCATCTTCCTGAATCGGATCACTCCTTTCCAAGGAGAGACCTTCAGGAGCACGAAGTCGCCGACCATAAATTCGAGCTCGGACCGGCGCCTGTTCGCATAACACTTCTGGCAACTCTGAGCGGTCAACAACCTCTGTCTGACCTGCTGTATTTGCTCTGTCATCTGAAGCACGATCTATGTACTACCCATCACACGCTGCCGTACCTCTCCCTATCAAATGGGGGTCCGACACCTCCTCCCATACAACAGCTCAAAGGGTAGCATACCAATGCTCGAATGATGGTTGTTGTTGTAGGAAAACTCTGCAAAGGGCAAGTACGTGTCCCCACTCCCGCCGAAATCCAACACACAGACTCGGAGCATGTCCTCGAGCGTCTGAATCGTCCGCTCACTCTGCCCATCAGTCTGTGGGTGGTATGCGGTACTAAAACGCAGCCTCGTACCCAATTCCTCATGAAATTTTGTTTCAGAATCTGGAAGTGAAACGCACATCTCGATCTGAGACAATCGAGATCAGCACCCCATGCCGCAATACCACCTCCCTTACGTATATCTCTGCCAACCTCTCCGCAAAAGAGCTCTCACTGATAGCAAGGAAATGAGCGCTCTTCGTCAGCCTGTCCACAATCACCCAAATTGCATCAACACCTCTCGCAGTCATCGGCAATTTGGTGATGAAATCCACAGAAATCTGTTCCCATTTCCACTCGGGAATCTCTAACGGCTGCAGCTTACCATGTGGACATTGGTGCTCGGCCTTAACCCTGCGACAGGTCAGTCATCTCTCTACAAACCATGCGACATCCCTCTTCATACAGGGACCCCAATACTGCCTCTTCAGGTCCAAATACATCTTAGTGGCCCCGGGATGGATCGAGAACTTCGATCGATGAGCCTCTTCCATTAAAATGGTACGCGCCCCGCCCACAAACGGTACCCATACCTGATCCTGAAATGTCATAAGTCCTCGACTATCGGTAAGGAACTCCGATACCTGCCCGATCACCCACTCCCTTTTGCGGTTCTCCGGTCTCACGGCTTCCGCCTGGGCCCCCCGAATGGTGTCCAACACCGGAGTCATCACTGTCAATCTCATACAAACGTCTCGTATTGGGGCGCTCTCCACCCTACGGCTCAAGACATCGGCTACAACATTAGCCTTGCATGGATGGTACAAGATCTCACAATCATAATCCTTTACCACATCTAACCATCTCCTCTGGCGCATATTTAGGCTGGGCTGATCCATCAAGTACTTCAGACTCTTATGGTCAGTGTATATGGTACACCGAACCCCATACAGATAGTGATGCCAGAACTTGAGGGCGAACACCACAGCCCCCAACTCCAGGTCGTGGGTGGGATACCTCGACTCATGAGGCTTTAGTGCCTCGATGCATAAGCTATCACATGCCCCTTCTGCATAAGCACTGCTCCCAACCCGGATATCGATGCATCACAGTACACCACAAAATCCTCCACCCCTTCTGGGAGTTCTAGCACCAGGGCTTCGCACAACTACTGGCGAAGTGTCTCAAATGAGTTCTGCTGCTCCGGACCCCAGGAAAAAGTGACACCCTTCCGGGTCAACTTGGTGAGTGGTACGACAATCTTGGAGAAATCCTTAATAAATCTCCGATAATAGCCAGCCAATCCTAGAAATCTCCTGATCTCGGTGGGCGATCTCAGCACCTCCCACCTCATGACCGCCTCAATCTTGGCCGGATCGACCAATATCCCATTCTAGTTGACGAGATGTCCCAAGAACTAGACCTCTCGTAACCAGAACTCACACTTGGAGAATTTGGCATAAAGCCTCTCCGATCTCAGAACTCTGAGGATCTCCCTCAAATGCTCCTCATGTTGTTCTCTCGACCTCGAATACACCAAAATATCATCAATGAATATGATTACCGACCGATCCAGCATCGGTCTGCACACCCTGTTCATGAGATCCATGAACGCAGCTGGTGCATTGGTGAGCCGAAAAGGCATCACCACGAACTCGTAATGCCCATAACAAGTTCTGAACGCTATCTTCTGGATATCTTCATCCCGAACCCTCATCTGATGATAACTCGACCTCAAGTCTATCTTGGAGAACCAAGACGCCCCACGCAACTGATCGAACATATCATCGATCCTCGGCAACGGATAACGGTTCTTGACCGTCAACTTGTTTAACTCCCGGTAATCAATGCACATCCGGGGTGAACCGTCCTTTTTCTTGACAAAAATAATCGATGCTCCCTAAGGAGAGCTACTTGGTCGAATAAACCCCTTCCCCAACAGCTCTTGTAGCTGCGAGGATAACTCCTGCATCTCTGGCGGCGCGAGACGATAAGGCGCCTTGGCGACAGGTGCTGCTCCCGGAATCAAATCGATACGGAACTCCACTTGCCTCTCGGGAGGCACACCTGGAAATTCCTCGGGAAAAACATCCGGGAACTTGCACACTATCAGAACCTCATCAATCGAACCTGGCCTCCCAGCGGCCAATTGTGTGTCCATCACATAGGCTATGAATCCACTACAGCCCTGTTGCAAACTCTACCTCTCCCTGGCATCCGAGCAAAATGCTGACCCACATCGGGTTCCCTCGCCATACAACGTAAGTACTCCCCCACTAGGGTCTCGTATCGTCACCAACTGACGCTCGCAGTCTATAACAGCTCCGAATCGGCTCAATTAATCCATGCCCACTATAACACACACGCCCCTATCGCAATCGGAACCAGATCTATCGGGAACTCCACACTGAATATCTCAAGAATACATCCTCGAATCACATCCATAGCATACACTGCTCGCTCGTCAGCTATGCAAACTCGCAGAGGTCGAATCAACGCCTCTCGACGGATACTAATGTGCTGACTAAATGCCAAAGAAACAAATGACCGACTCGCAACCGATTCAAATAACACCAAAGCAGGTACAGAACTCACAAGAAAAGTACCTATGCATAACATCATATAAGCACAATATCTCAATAAAAAGATAATACAGAATACATACCAGCCACAACATCGGGCGCTGTGCAGACCTCCTCCGTAGTCAACTAGAAAGCTCTCCCATGAGCCTTCGGAGCCTCGGCCTTCACTGGTCAAACCTCGGTAACCCTAGCAGCATTTGCAGATCCCTGACGCAACTGTTGACACTCGGCCTTCCGATGGCTAGTCTGGTTGCAATGAAAGCAAACCATAAATCCCTTGGGGCAATCCTTGGCGATATGCCCCACCTTGCCACATTTGTAGCAAGCACCCGATCGACAGGCCCCCTCATGACCCTTGTCGCACTTTCTGCAAGTGCGGCCCTTCTGGCCTCCAGTTCTCGAATCAGCGGACTTGGTCCGCTTGGCTGCCGGCTGAGACTGAGCTGGCCGCCGATCCATCCTCTGAAACTCGGCCTCCTCCCTGTCCTGAGTCTCTAACTCAATCTCCCTCTTCCGGGCATTTGCCTGGAGCTCAACAAATGTCCGGTACGTCGAGTTCGACACGAACTCTCGAATGTCCCTCCTTAGAATGCCCAAATACCGGATCATTCGTGCCTGCTCAGCACAGAACATCGCCCACTCATGAAACTTCCGGGCGACCACAGTAACCGAGTCATTACCCTTCTTGAGGGTCAAGAACTCCTGAACCAACCGTTCCCTCTCCATCGGGGGAACATACTCGTCTCTGAACATGGCGGTGAACCTCTCCTAGGTCACCGCTGAAATATCTGCAAGAGTGAAGCTCGTCGTCACGAACATCCACCAATCCTTCGCTCCCAAGAGAAGCTGGTTCAAAGCAAACCGTACCCTCAGATGCTCCGGACATGAACACGCATAGAAGCATCCCTCAATATCAGCAATCCATCTCATCGCAGCGATTGGATCCCGCGTCCCATCAAACTCAGGTGGCTTCATGTTTTTGAACTCCCGAAACAACAACGAGTCACCTCCCTAAGGCCTGGCAGCAGCCACAGCTGTTGTAGCTGCAACGGCTGCAGCCTCATTCACCGTGGCGTACCGCTTATCGAAAGTCTCAATTAGTGTGGTCTTGATAGACCCAAACATCTCCGGAATCTCGGCCCTAATCATCGCAGCCACCTCATCATGGATCATATGACGAAGCTCCTCGTCACTCACACCGCTCGCCTCAGGTCTGTGGCGTGTCCCAACCATGATGTCTTTGAAATATAACACAACGATATCAATGACTCATTCGAGCATGCTCGCACTCGATAACTAAACCCTACTTGTTCCTTAGTATCCAAAGGATTCTTACTTAGAGTGCGCACTGCTCCGGTGTCTTCGATAGTACGGGCCCTTATACTACTGCCTACACCGCATCAATATTCACCCTAAGTCCTCCTCCTTGGATCCCAGATCACAAGTACTCTATATCTCACTAGCATAGGCTACCCTTCGGTAGACCTCTTATCATCCCCTCACTGCTACCTACTCACTCTCAATTATCACATAGCAGCACAATCCTTTGTAGGCTAAGGCATCACAGAATCAGGCCACTCTAGTCCTAACATGAATACCTAGCCAGCTCTAGCATGCATAATATAACATATCATCTCTCATAACAGATAAGGTAAGGGCATTTTGGGGGTTCACCGTTCGGGCGCTGGCTGACCGTACACACTACTCCGCTCTGGTTGTCTCAAAATCTCTTGCTTTTTAGAAAAAATAGTTTTTATCGTTTGAAAATTTTCTCAAATCCTCAGTTTGAGTTCAGTTACGCCCGAAGGTGCATCCGAATCCCTCAAACCAAGGCTCTGATACCAACTTGTAACAACGTAAATTTTCAAAACAATTTTTCATTTCTTTATAACATAATTTCATTCAAGACAACCCATAAAATCCAATGTAACATGGTCATAATACAAAACATATCAATCCCAAGACCAATCATATCCAAATCCGCCTGTGTGTGTGTGTGTACGAGTCATGTCGGCGCCTTCCAAGGGTCCTCACTAGTACCTGAAACACATTACACATAAACACTGTAAGCAAGAAGCTTAGTGAGTTCCCCAATATACCACTTACATACATACGCCTTTCCAGGCCATACTCCACACGAACTTTCGGTCCATGTGTCTCATGGGACTTCCTTCCCAACCCGGTAAACCTTCCGGTCCTACCCATGTAGACCTTTCGGTCCATAACTCCCCGACCTTCCGGTCCACATCATAATGCCTTCCGGCCCATATCAAGCATAACATACAGATCACATACATAGCGCATACGAAACAGGCAACTCATATGCTACAATGCATATATCTCATAGCATACCAGACCTTTCGGTCACACATAGGTACCCTTCCAGGTACAGTATAGTGAGAAGACTCACCTTAGTTGTCTCGGTAAATCTCTAACTCAGTAGAAATACGATCTAGCCTCCGCCTAATCACATAAAGTAAATACTCTCATAAATATATCTCTTGGGACTAAACTCAACCATCTCTTGGCACCCTCAGAAGGGCAAAAGGCCATTTTACCCCTCTTTGACTCAAAAGCCACATTGTTGACCAAATCCTAAAAGTGAACAAAGTCAACGGTCAAGCTTTGACCCAACTCATCGAGTGCACTTGGGCGGCTCGGCGAGTTTACACGTGTCCAATAACTCTTTAGTCTCGCTTGGCACGTCGAGTTCCTCCCCTTGCTCGACGAGTCACACCTGGCATGAATCGTAGGGCCACCCCGACCAACTCGCCGAGTCTCAAGATCAACTCAGCGAGTTCCGCTTTGAACTCCAGTCCTCTAATCCCCCCTGACTCACTGAATAATTCCTCCAACTCGGAAAATCCACTCACTGAGTGATTCACGGGAAACCCTAACCCTACTAGCCGAGTTTGCCCTTGCACTCGGCGAGTTCATGCCATGCACAAACCCAAATGCCCTCCTATGGTCAGATCTATTCCTTGAATCCATAGATCTGACCTTCGCAAGCCTGATAAACATGTAAAGTTCGAATCTTGACACTCATGGGACGTCTAGGAGGCTTCACTTGATGATTTAGCCCCAAGAGTAACATCCTTAGCTCAACACCTCCATATCTCAACATAAAGCAAGCTGAGATAAGCTCTATAGACCACTATGGGTCCATATCTGAAGTATCAAAGTGAATAGGGCCATATCCTCACAATCTTCTTCCAATAAAGGTCATAAAACTCTACATCTATGGATTCCTTCCACAAAACAGATAAAGGGGCGATATAATACCTCAAAGATGAAGTCTCTTGCTCGAAATCCATAGATGCACAACCTCCTTGGTCTCCTCTAAGCTGGAAACACCTCCTTCTTGCAAGAATCAACCACAAAGATCAAGAAATGGCTCCTATCCTCTCACAAACGCTCTACCTACTTTAGGGTTTCTCTCTGGGGTTTGGTAGCCGCAAATGACGTCCCTAAGGGCCTTTAAATAGGTCCCAAACCCAGGAAACTAGGGTTTCATTAAACAGCGGGGACTCGCCGAGTCCAGCCATGAACCCGGATAAGAATCTACGACCCTACTTGGCAAGTCTAAGTACCAACTCGCTGAGTCCCCTCACAACCTCCAAAAATAAAAGTATAAAATAATATACCTGGGAATCCGGATCTTACACCGTGACTCATAAGGGAAATCCAAATCCAAAGCCAAAGCCAAAACCAAGCTTCAATATCCATAAATCTCAAAAATAACTGGCCGATCAAAAGCGCCAAAAAATCAAAGGTACATGAAAAACTTGAGTGAGAGAAAACAGTTTTGGAAGTCTCCAAATCCTGACTTTGTCCAAATCAAGAAGGATGCTCAAGCTGGTAGTCAATCATACCAGGCAAACAGTCAGTTGAACTGAAAGCCAAATTCCGGTCCAAATTCCTTTCACTCTAAGAACCGAACCTCAACTTTCGGTCCTCAAAATACCAAAGTTCATAACCAACATCCTAATTTTGATCCTAACTTCAGATCCCAGAGCCGAACCTCCAGTATCGGTTCAAAACTCAAGGATCAGAGTCGAACTTCCAGTCTCGGTTCAAAACCCAAGGATGAGAGCCGAAAATCCTATTTCGGTCATTCTCGCCAAACACACAAGAAACAATCCTTGAAAGATGTTAAAGGAAAAGGAAAGCTTGACTCTGAGACAGATAACACTAATACGAAAAAGTCAGCTGAACCTAGGAATCCTAAGAAAATTCCCGCTAACAAAACACCATCTAATACACCTCAATTTAAACAAGATAAAAATAAAATAAAGGTGTACACCATCAAAAGCAAAGATGAAACCACTTTAGTTAAAATTACATATTTGGTTGATCTTCTTGTTGTTATTCCCTTTTCTGTGAAAAACTTACCAGGGCCCAAGATACTTTGGGTTCCTAAATCTGCTTAAAATTGCAGGTGTTAAGTGACGAGCAGTTCGACGACGAATGGTATGTTGACAGTGGCTGCTCACGTCACATGACAGGAAGGAAGGAAGAGCTGAGGGAGTTTCGGTCCCTAAAAGATGGTGGATGTGTGAAGTATGGAAACGACTCATTTGGAACAATAAAAGGATATGGTATGATAACAAATGGGGAATTCTCAATTTGAAAAGTTGCGTACATGGAAGGTTTGCAGCACAACCTCATCAGTGTTTCGCAACTAGTGGTTGGAATTGGACTGAAAGTGTCGTTTGATGATAATGGATCAGAAATCATTGAGAAGAACACGAAGAAAGTTCTGTTGAAGTCTCAACGCAAGGGAGAGATGTATCCTCTCATTCTCAACCCCATCAAGGGCAAACCTATGATATGTCTACTGGCTAAAGCAAAATCTGATGAAAGCTGGTTATGGCATAGACGACTCTCGCATCTAAACTTCAATGACATCAACAAACTGGTGTTGGGTGATCATGTTTGAGGTCTTCCTCCTCTGAAATTCAATAAGGAGCACCTTTGTGCAGCATGTGAGATGGGCAAGCAGAGCCGAAAGAGTCATCCCACGCGCATCAATACAAAAATCATTGAACCTCTTGAGCTTCTGCATATTGACTTGTGTGGACCTTCGGTTATCGAAAGAATCGGTGGTAGTAAGTTCATACTTGTTATTGTAGATGATTTTTCTCGCTTCAACTGGATTTTCTTTCTTAAACAGAAATCTAAAGCAACTCCCAAGTTGAAAGCATTCATCAAGCAGGTCGAGGTGCAACTACAAAAGACTATAAGGAACATTCGAAGCGATAATGGGCTTGAGTTTAAAAATAAGGAGTTTGAAGACTACTTGGATGAAAGAGGAGTAACTCACAACTTCTCCGCTCCTTACACTCCACAGCAAAACGGAATCTTTGAAAGGCGAAGCTGATCTCTATGTGAAGCTGCCTGCACGATGCTATCTTTCTCTTCACTTCCTCTGTAGTTCTGCGATAATGCCATCGCATGTGCTTGCTACACTCAGAACCAATCCCTTCTCAACAAGAGATTCACCTTAACCCCATACGATATCCTAAACAATCGAAAGCCCAACATAAAATTTTTCCATGTGTTTGGTTCCAGATGTTTCATTTTTAACTCCAAGGAGAACCGAAACAAGTTTGACGTCAAAGCAGATGAAGGGATATTTCTTGGGTATTCACTGACCTCAAAGGAATATAGGGTTCTAACCAAACGATCCAAGCACCTCGAAGAAACCTACTATGTTACCTTTGATGACAATTATGTTAAGAAAATTCAATCAACTGACAGAAGTACACTAGAAATCTTCCCTGAAACTAGTCTAGTCTCAGCTCCAATTTCCAACTTGTTTGAAGAAAACACAAGGTTATTTGATGAACCAGAAAAGGCCATTAATTCGGAGGAGAATGCAGCGGACAAAAAAGTTGATCATCTGAAGAAAATCATCGATGAAGTTGTACATGCTGCTGAAACCGATCCTCTTATAGCAGCCGAGAGTCAACCCTCTGTTTCCAACACAGTAGAACTGCTGTCGAGGGAACACATCCAACTCCAACTAATAAAGCTCAATTCGAGGGGAAGCATCCAGCAGCAGGGGAAAATCCATCTCCAACCGAGGGGGAGCATCCCACTCTAACTGAGGGAGAAATACCTGAACCTGGCGTTGGATATACTTCGCCATTTGAGGGGGAGAATAACAATACAAATGACAAAGATGATGAATCAGAACTCGAAGAAGTGGTCAATGCAGAATTGGATCCAACTTATGATCCGAATTATCCTCCCCTGATTAAATGGACAAGGGATCACACCAAAACACAGATCATTGGTGAATCATCTAAAAGAATTCTTACTCGTTCTCAAATGAAAGCGAAGCAGACTGCATTATTTTCTCAAGTCGAATTTTTCATGTTTAATTCGTTTGTCTCCAAAATCGAACCAAAGACGGTCCATACTGCACTTGATCATGCCGATTTGGTACAGGCAATGCAAGACGAACTGCATGAGTTCGAAAGAAATCGTGTTTGGAGATTGATTCCCACTCCTAAGGATGCTTCTGTGGTCAGATTAAAATGGGTATTCAGGAACAAGCTGGATAAAGAGGGCAACGTCATTCAGAACAAGGCTCGGCTAGTGGTAAAGGGATACTGCCAAGAAGAGAGAATGGACTATGAAGAGACGTTCGCTCCAGTAGCTAGATTGGAATCAGTGAGAATATTTCTTGCCTATGCTGCTCATAAAAACTTCGAAGTCTTTCAAATGGAGATGTGAAGTGTGCCTTCTTAAATGGAGAACTGGAAGAAACTGTGTACGTAGAGCAGCCACCTGGGTTTGTAAATGAAAACTATCCTGATTATTGCTATGTTCTATACAAAGCGGTGTATGGTCTAAAGCAAGCACCGAGAGCATGGTATGAAACCTTAACTCGTTTCCTTAAACTGTCTAAGTTTAAACAAGGTTCGGTTGACCCAACCTTCTTTCGTAAGAAAGAGGGCGAACATTTGATTATTGTTCAAATCTATGTCGATGACGTCATCTTCGGCTCTACGGATCCTAGCCTAACAGCTAAATTCAGGAAGTTGATGGAGACTAAATTTGAAATGAGCGCAATGGGTTCGATTAACGTTTTTCTTGGAGTGAACATTAGACAGGGACCAGAAGGTATATTCATAAATCCGGAGGCTTACCCCAAGAACTTGCTAACAAAATTTGGAATGAAGGGAGATTCGAAAGTGAAGGTTCCTATGGCGTTTGGCACTAAATTGATGCCATCTCTGGATAAACCGGCTGTAGACATGACACTCTATCGTCAAATGATAGGATCTCTCATGTATTTGACGGCTAGTAGACCAGATATAATGTACTCAGTCGTCTATTGTGCCAGATTTCAAGCTAATCCAAGAGAACCTCATATGATAGCTGTGAAGAACATCTTTCGCTATTTAAAGCGAACCTCATCTCTCGGTCTCTAGTATCCAGCGAATTCCGATATCTTTATTCAAGCATTTCCAGACGCAGGTCTTGGTGGATGCGGATTGAACCGAAAGAGCACAACGGGAGGATGCCAATTCCTTGATGGAAAGCTTGTTAGTTGGCAATCAAAGAAGCAGACATGTGTGTCACTTTCAACAGCCGAGGCTGAATACATTGCAGCTGCATCTTGTACATCGCAAGTGGTATGGATACAAAGTCAGCTCAGAGATTATGGTTTAAGTTTGAAAAAGATTCCGCTTTACTGTGATTCTGAAAGTGCGATAAGGATATGTCATAATCCAGTGCAGCACTCCAAGACCAAACACATTGCACTGAGATACCACTTCATCAAAGACCATGTTGAAGATGGAAATGTGGAAGTTCACTTTGTTCGATCATCAGATCAGCTTGCCGATATTTTCACTAAGGCGTTGCCTGAAATGAGTTTTAATAGAATACTACATGGCTTAGGTGTGATCGAAGCAGAGTTCGTATCAAAACACCTTTCGTCTACGTAAAAGGTTAGCTAAGTGTAATAGAACGTGGCTCGGTCTATTTTGGTTTCATGAAAATTAAGGAACCGAAATGAACCGAATGCTCGGTCTATTTCGGCTCCATAATTTTAGGGAACCGATATAAGCCGAACACTCGGTCTATTTCAGCTCCGTAATTTTAGGGAACCGATATAAGCCGACCGCTCGGTCTATTTCGGCTCCATACTTTTAAGGAACCGATATTAGTTGAACGCTCGATCTATCTCACTTTAAAATCTCTAAAGGTTTGTTTTGGTTGTATAATTTGTTCACAATTTTTTTTTCTTTTTCTTATTTATTTCAATTTTTTTTAGGTTTTTCTGTCAACAAAAACACAAAAATATTTTTTTTCTTCTTTTGAATTTTATTAAGTTTTGTTTATTTATTTTAACAAATACACACAAAAAAAATTCTTTTGAGTTTTATTAAGCTTTTTTAAATAAATATTCCAAAAAAAATTTGCTTTTCGTGTGGTTTCTTAATTTTTTTTAGGTCTCTAAGACATAGAAAGTCCGTGCTCTTAAAACAAGGGAAGGTATGAAATTTCTCATTATACAACTAGGCCTTTATGATTCGATCTATACCTATCGTTTCTACCCAATCAAGCCAAATTCTCTCACGTCACGAGCTACCTTAATCTTCTCAAAGTAGTTGAGAGTTTACTGCTTTGTCAATCTTTAACAGGAGAGGTACTTTCGGTTCTTTAACCACCTAATCAATATTTTTCATCTACTTTCGGTTCACAACGTAACCCTTGAGACTCTCGGTTTTTACCACTGAGGTTTATGGTTACCCAAAATCTATGTTGATGATCTTAGCTGCGTATACCACGTGCTGAGTGAGACCCACAATACAATACCAATAAGGAATTAATAGTGAATTTGAATATTCAAGATTTAACTTGTTACCGGTTGAAATCTCTTTTTCATTTTTATGCGAGATCTTGATGAAATTGTCTAACACCAAGGCGTTTCTTCCCAGAAGGTCCAGTTTTGTTTTATTTTTGAGATTTCAATTTCTAACCACTTATACACATATCTCACCTACTTGTTCAACAGACCACATCGGTCTCACAAGTACTTTGCCTGACCTTCGGTCTTTCATTAAGTATCGAGGTTCGGTTGGAGATAAGCAACCTTTAGAGCCGATAGTTGAAAAGAAGCCTTTCGATGTTTATTAACAGACAGTCGATCGTAATTTTTCGCGGAACCATGCAAGCACTTCAAGTCTCTCTTGACTTTGAAGGAATAGATTCGTGCCCGGAATCAACTGCTTTATGTCGGTTTAAGACATCACTCACATCTTATATACGTTTGATTTATTTCTTTATCTTTGTCACTCTTGCACGAAATTCTTTTTTTGTAATTTTCCAAAATACTAATAATCGTTTTCAAGTGCATTTTGATTGACCTATGTGTTGTGCAAGCAGAAAATTCAGTTGACGAGGCATTGTGTGGATGAGAATTTGAACCCATTTTACAGATAAGGATGGAAATGGGCGTGTGAATTTGAAACGACTCCTAGCCACACGCGTGATGACGTTTATCTGGGGAAACCAAGCTGTCAAATCCCGCTTTTTCAGGCGAATGTTCAGAGATCATGTAATCATAACAGAAGATTCTTTATCTCTCATGGCAATGGTATATAAAGGGTTTCTCACACCCATTGTCCTTTCTTACCTTCTTCACCATCTCTCGAATATAACAGGCGATTCTCAATTGTTCATCTTCTTTATTCAACAATGGCGAATTCATCTTCTCACCATGACCAATCTGCTTCATCTTCCCTACTAGTGATCAAACCCAACCAGAACTTGATCATTAAACTGACTCTGTTTATGTACGACTACTACATGTTCCAGGTTGTTGAATGCCTTAAGTATTCTCCACTGGTTTTGGCACTATCTCAGGTGGAATATGTTCTGATGTCTCTGTTATTGGAGGTTTACTCTAGTGCTTCATATGACAAGAACAAGGATAGGATTTACTTTCAAATCTTTAATCGCACGACTTCAATTTCAAAAGTTCGATTCTGTTCATTGTTAGGGATTGCAGTCGATGCCTCTGTAATCTCTCCTGATTTTATTATGACAACTCACCTCTTTTCCATGTTCTGTGAGATGGGCTATACTGAGGTTCTTGTTTCTTTTACGAAGTTCAAGAAGTCGTGTCTACCACCATAATGGAATGGGTTATTAACTCTACTTCACAAGGGTTTGGGTGAAAGGGTAGCACGGTCAGATGGTTCCAACAAGTGCTTCATGATCATTCTGTATGGTCTTTACAATAGCCTCAATCTAGACTATGGGTCATTGATTTGGTCTCAACTGGTGCAAAGCCTCAATTCTTCGAACAATCATTCATAGATTTCTTGTTGGTGATTCTGGACGATTGTTACGAAAAGAGCCATCTCTTCACTTAACATTCCGATGATGAAGGATGTTTTGTTATCCTCTGTGACCACTTTTCACACCAAGAAGGTGATTATCGCTAATGCATCCAGATACACTCATATTGGCTCCATCCCTGAGACAATGTCTCGCTGGGTTCCACTAAACAGCAATGTTATAGAAGCTTATCGCAAACTCAGTCCTACTGGTCCTCGCCAAATAATCCCTGAGATGAAGGCAACTTTGGAAGCCGTGGAAAAACCTTCTAAACGTGGTAAAAAGAAGGAAGAAAAGCCTGCTAATCCAGGAGTGGGTGTGTCTTCAAAAGTTGACAAATCAACGAAGGGTGATAAGGAGGGATCCAAGAAGCGGAACTCAGAGAAAGGGGGATCTTCGGCTCATCCTAAGAAAATTAAGAGGATGGTAAGAAGGTCTACATCGGCTGATGAGGAAGAAAGAGTTCATCTTGAGGACTCACCGAGAGGAGACACATCTCCTAGATCTCCAACTCCAACTGATGACCTCCATACCAAGGTACCTACTCTACCTGATGACCTCGCATGTTTAAAAACATTGTCAGTCTTACCACAACTATGTTCACCCACTCCGATGCTATAAGAAAGGTTTAAGGAGGTTTCTTTGATTCCTGATAAGGTCATTTTTTAAAAGCTAAATGCTTACCACCCTCACCGCCTTTTTACATTTTGAGTGGAGCTAACGAAAGGGTATGATAAGATAATGTTTAAGTTAAAAGTATTAACTTAAAATAATAAAAACATAATCCTGTTTTGAACCTAAGTAAACATGAATCTTATGCAACCCATAAAAAACACATGTTTTCTTTATTATTTTTTATAGAGCCTGTGCGGTGCAACACATCAATCTGAGGGTATAGTTGAAAACAAAGTGGTATTCGCGATACTAAAGTGTATCTTGAGCCAGGAATCACGTGGTTTTTGCATGGTTGATCCACCATCTAAACAATGATCCACGACATCCTTATCATGAACTAAGATGAGCATAATCGATATTAACTTGTCATTGACGTAATTAATGAATCTTAAAGATCTTGGAACTTCATAGTGATTAAGATTGGAGAATAGTGTTGCCTACCCAAATAGCTTTGTGGTGTGATTATGGAATCCTTCTTCACATCATGGAGTGAAATATGGATTTTAGCCTTATTTAAATAATATTGATGAATTGAGTAATTATTTTTTAAGGATTAATAAAACAAACCACAATGAAACTTAATATTGAATAATGTTTATAAATTTATCCATTCAAAGTTGCTGTTATAAAACATCTGAAAGGATAAGATGATATGACTGATCAATCTTGTCTAAATTCGTAGCTTGAGAATAGTTATGGTGAACGAAAAGAAAGATCATGCCTTAGATAAATCTCTTCATGACGTTCCTCCAACTACTGTGTTTAAACTGTAGAAAGAAACAATTACCAAGTGTACATTGTATACTGACATTTTGAAGTAGAATGAAATTTTACTAAGTTAGGAGTTGACTATGATTATCATAATCAACTAGTTGACATGTACATATAATCAATCCACTCTAATTCTCATATGAAAAACTTTTGAAATATCTATAAGGGAGTTGCATGTCATGTTGAGGGTCTTTTAAAACTAACATGGTCAATCATAGAAACTCTAAATCCTCCTATATCCGCTATCAAGAATGGAAGTGTCGAGAAGAAGAGAGCCAATTGCCTATGGGTAAATTAAAAGTCAATTATAATTGGTATACCTAATTACAAACCCAAACTCCAAGGACAAACAGGAAGGCTTATTCTAAGACATAATCTGGTAGGCTATTAGTCTCCATAACAAGAAAATGACCAAGAAAGCATACGTGCCCAACATATCTAAAAGAGCTAAAAAGCTAAATACCAAAGAGTATGTCACAGTCAGATAAATGAATTCATAATACCATTAGCATATAACTTCTGATCATTGAGTATTTTACTTAGGATAAAGTACTGGCACTTTCAAGAATATGTAATGACTAAAAGGAAGTAAGAAGACTGAAACATGTGGAGAAGATAATCTGGTCATGGATACAGATCCCTTGCTACTATTCATAGGATCAAACGATAACTCGTCCTCCCTAAATGCTTTGTCTATGGTGCCACACCCTCGGCCAACAATGAAAACGCTGAGGCGCGTGACGTAGCATTGGATCACTGTTACATCATACAATGAATAGTGCTAAAATCATAAAACAAAATACACGATTTTATTTACTTAAAGTAGTGTTTACATAGTTCATGCTCAAAAGGTACAAGACAAGACAATTTTAGCAAAAAGTTAATCTTAAAACATAACCTTTGCCTGAACAGACAAGCAAGTATAAAACAAAAAATGTGATTGATTCCATAACTATTCAATATGTGCATATCCAACTCTTAGGTTCCTGAGAATACATGTATTTTAAAATACGTCAACAATAATATTGTTGAGTTCCACGTGTTTTGACTCTGCATGCTTTTATAACCAAAAGTGTATTTAAAAGTTTAATTTCATGAAATATACGTACTTACCTTACTTATATAGAAAAACATGCTTGTGACTTTATACAAGTCTGCTTGTTTATAATTATTTATTTATAAAAACATAAGTTTATTCATAAAAAAATGGTTCATGTGCTTTGTATATTTACAAGTATTTGTTTTACTTATAATATATACCGAAGCTTACTTCATTTCCAACGTTCTATATATGTACGTGTTCATCTTATCGACTACTACAACTTTCATGTTAATCATTTTAGCCAAAAAAAAATCAATATATTTTCACCTTCTTTTTTATAAACAAATGTTTATATTTATTAATTTTTATAAGTGAAAATGGGTGTTACAATTTATTGGTTTATATTAAAATAAAAAAACGTTGAAGTTGGTTATGTTTACTAGATTTTGCTAAAAACTAAAAAACATATTTTCGAATAAAAAACCAAGATTTTTACTAAAATAAAAAAACATATTTTCACATAAAAACCCAAGATATTTACAAAAATAAGTTTTGACCAAATATTCGTTTTCAAATTATATAGGTGCACAAATAAAAATAATTTTTCATCCTATGTGAAAATATTTTTTTCATCCTATATGGAAAATAATATTTAACATGTTATTCATTTTCGAATTATATAGGTGCACAAACAAAAATATGTTTTTTATGTGAAAAAATGTTTTTTTAAAAAAGGTTTTGTATGTGAGAATATGTTTTTTTTGTATAAAGGACATACTTTCACATAAAAAAACATTTTATGTGAAAAACCTTTTGGACAAAATTTATACAAAAAAAAAAAAAAAAAAAAAAAAAAAAAAAAAAAACATAATTTTTACATATAAAAACTTTTTTTTAACAAAAATCTTTTGTAAATAAAAGGTTTTGACGTAATACTTAATGTTTGTAAGGATGTGTATGAAATTTTCCCAAAATTTATAGACTTAATTGAATATATATGAGATCAAATGTAAAGATTGATTTTTTTTCCAAAGGTTAGTTTGCTTTCATCAATGTGTGTTTCCCAAATGACATTTTGGTAAATTGGTATAATTTTGTTCGGTCTTCGTTTTATAAAGGGGTGATTGTTTTTCTTTGGTTTTTGTGCTCTAAAAGTTAATTTTATAAAGTGATATTAGTTGTGAAACTTGTATATTATACGGGTTGATTAAAACAAAATGTTAAGTACGAATGATTAAATAGAAATTTTATTTGAATTTGAAATTGAAATAAGTGAAAATTATGAGAAAAAAACATGCAAAAAATAAATTAATTAAAATTATGTGTTAAGTGTACTAAACGAGTTAATTATAACAAAATGTTAAACATAAAGGTTTAAACTGTAAATTTATTTGAAATTGAATTTAAAATTTAAAATTCAAAATTAATAGTCATTATGGTAAGTTTAATTTATGGAAACTAAATTAATGATAACTTGAAGCAATGACAAGCGGAAAATAAATATATATCTCAAAATTATGACAAAATTACATGTGTCTAATTTTATGAGAGAATGACATGTGACAAAGTCATTTTCATTTTTTAGGGTAGATAAGTTTGCTTTTCTTTTCTTCCGTCGTTTTCTATTAGATTTCTTAAAGGGTAGTTTGGTAAAATGATATAATTTTCTTTAATCTTTAAATTGTGAATGATAGTTTTCTTTTCTTTCATTTTCTGTTTCCCAAAGGTCAAGTTGTCGATTGATACAAATTCTCTTCCATCTTTGTAGCTAATGAGGACAAATAAACATATATATCATAATATAATAATGAGTAAATTACACGAATGGTCCCTATGGTTTAGGGTAATTTGCGTGTTTGGTCCCTAACTTATTTTTTTAACTCGGAAGGTCCCTACTGTTTGTTTTTGTTACGCGTTTGGTCCCTATCTTAGCTAAAAAGACTATTTTGCCCTTGATTTTCTAATTTATTTAGATAAACACACTCCCAACCCCACCACCTTCACCTTACCTTACCTACCTCACCATTTTTTCCTATTTAAATAATAGTATTTTTAGGTAAGATAGGGACCAAGCGCGTAACAAAAACAAACAGCAGGGACCAAACACGTAATAAAGCAAACAATAGGGACCTTCCGAGTTAAAAAAATAAGTTAGGAACCAAACGTGCAAATTACCCCAAACCATAGGGACCATTCGTGTAATTTACTCTATAATAATTTAGTACTTTAAGAAGAAGAAGTTGAAAGTGATGTTTTTCGCGTTCCACCTTTGTTGAAAAGATGAAAGTGATGTCTTTTGCATTTGACGTTCTAAGGTTAAATATGAAGTACTCTCTTTCTCTCTCTTTAGGATTAAAAGTTGAGTGTGATGTTTTTCGGCAAACAAAGATTGGCTCTCTATAAATAAATTTTGGAAGTAAACATCCCTAGAGCATTGGCCATTGCTTTTTCAAAAACTTCACCCCCCACCTCAACATAGTGATCATGCCTTCAGCCACTAATAATCCAGTTTACAAGGAAGAAGTTGTAGTCATGGAGATAGACAAAGAACCACCCACAGAAGTCAACCACAGAACATTCAGTTTAACCATAACATTTTTGTTGAAATTCATCTGCTACATGTTTAGTCTACTGGAACGTTTTGGTCGCCTCTGGACATACTATTACCCACGAATATTTGGGGAAATAATGCTCCCATCCCCACTTAAGTTTATTATCTTTGGCTTAGCTGCTTTTGCAGAAATGAAGTCGCAAGGTTCTGAATTTCCTTTCAAAAGCCACCCTCGATCAATGCATGTTGCAGTTACCAGTCTACTCTTTTATGGGTTGGCTTCAGCAGCCGAACACTTCATTTATGTCACACATCTTGGTCCAGCTGCAGTTTATGGCATGGTTGCTCACTCGGGAAGGATTGGTTCTTTGTGCATTTTGGTGGCATCTGTCGCATCTTTGTTCTATCTTTGATATTTTCATTTCTCTCACTTGGTCTAAAACTGCAGTATATATACCTACGTATTGGGAGTATGATTCCTAAGATAGATTTCAACTACTGTTTACCCATGTAACATCTCATCCTATATATGTTTTTTGATATGAACCATGAGCTTCTTATAAGCACATGGTGTTAGTTGTTTGGAGGTTATTTGGACCAATGTACTCTTTTGGGTAATAAGACATTAATTATATGATTTTGGACACTGCCTCATGACCTGGCTCGTGGGTTATATATGTGGTCATGAGATTACAATTACCTTCCACCATAGTTTTAGTTGTTTTAAAGTTATTTAGACAAATATGATATTAAGGCTTCGATGTTAAACATTAAGTATATGAGACTTTGTTTGATTTGGGACATTGACTTACGGGTTGACTTATGGATTATGGCCATTAAGAAGTTGAGTAGTGGAGTTAGTAACATCCCACGTTGACTTTGTTTTTTATTGTGAACTAACTACTTCCCACCGGCACCACCCATTAAGTTGATTTGGAGCTTATATGGGCTTTGGTCGTGGAGTCATGGTAAATGATCCACCAAATAATTCAAGTGGTGTTACAACTTAGTGATCGTATTATAACTTTTTTTAACGTATATTAAAAAGATATACAAATTCACTGAGAATAAAAAATAAATTAGATTTTATAATTGTTCATTAGAGCATCTCAGGGGATTTTTCTATAACTTATTATTATTAGCTTTTTTTTATTGACGGTTTATTACCATTCATGTTGTGGAGTATATAACTGATTTGTTTTCGTTTTTTACCCACTCAATATTAACATATATTAAACTTAACATATATATTTAGTGACAAATATACTTTAAGGCCATCAAGTATGTTTTACCTGATTTTATTCAAAAAGTCTGTCATATTAGCTTCGATACATCCTTACTAAACTTAGAAAGTGTTCACCCTTGCACATCATATATATATATATATATATATATATATATATATATATATATATATAGAGAGAGAGAGAGAGAGATAAGTTCTGTTAAATATCAAAATAAAATATAGATCTTGAGATTCAATCACAACCACATAATTCACATTTGTCACTCTAACGCTTCAGGGGTTTGGAGCACCTAAAAGGGGGGTTGGAGCACGTGGGAGTTATATGGATCAACAAAGGAACTTGTTGCACCAAATGATGAAGTGTTGGGCCAAGAAGGATGTTGTTGCGCCAAGGGCACTCCTTCTTGCGCCAAGCATATCCCTCTTGCGCCATGAAGAAGCCTTGTTGTGCCAAGTAGGTTCTTGTTGCACCAAGCATGTCCTTGTTGCGCGAAGATGGTCCTTGTTGAGCCAAGGTGATGATGTTGCTCCAACCTAGAAGCTCTTGCACCACACTTGAAGCATGTTGCGCCATCCTTGCACATGTTGCACCATCATGGTGCAAGATGGCCATTTTTGGTTCCTTGATGAGCCATGGTATCCCTGATGAGCCAAGTATGCTATGAAGTCCTCTATGATGCTCAAGATCGTTCAAGGATGCTCAGAAGTTAGTATTGCTCAAGTATTACACCATGTTGTGCCACCATAATGGATGTTGGACCATTAGTGTTCATGATGTGCCACTTGTACATCATGATGCTCCACTATGGAACATGTGGTCCATTATGTGTGTTGTTGATGCTCATGGGTTGTAAGACATGTAAGAATGTTCCAGAAGATGTTGCATGGCGAAATATGATTAGTTGGCACCATTCGTGAGCCAATGGGCTTTGCCCATTAGTGTTTTAGGTCTGATCCCTCAAGTATAAATAGGTATGCATGCAGAGCCATTTGTGGTGTATTGTCTCTTGTATCCTTAGTGAGTAGGACGAATCTCTGGTAAATTATACTTGTAACCTCTGTTTGAGAACTCTTAAATAAAGAATACTCCCCTATTTCCTGTAGACGTAGGTCACCGTTACCAAACCACATAGATATTGTGTCTTTGTGTGTTTACAGTTTTACTTGTTATCTGCATTACTTCCTAACAAGGGTCATCAGAACTTGGCAAGTGGCATCAGATTTGTTCTAAGTTTTGACAAGTATCATCTGTTTTCCTTAACACTCCTTAATCCCTCAGCAGACACATATATCAATATCCAGATAACTTTATACCGCTACCTGTGATACAAAGAAGTTGAGTGGGTCAAGATGGGAAACCTGGTGAGTACATAGGGTTTTTGACCCACAATAATATAATTTGAGTTATATATTGTTCATTAAGAAAATAACCCAAATTACACATTCCTGTTATTCTCATTTCTTGGTCCTAATTGATAATCTCAAAGAATATATCCTAGAGGATCTCTAAGTGAATAATATTGCTTTGGGGATTCCTTAGCAATATGTGCTAATAAGAAAATCATGGGGGTAAATAGAGTATCTACTTAAATAATTCATTCTCATACCTATAGTTCGTAATCCTCTCCGTATGAGATTCCTTAACATCTACAAGTCAAGGACTTGCCCATGTAGAGTTCAGTAATACCTACAGGTCATAGGCTTGCATGTATACAAATTGTTATGGCGTACAGGTCATAGACCTGCCTGCACAAAGATTTATTATCATCTACAGGTTGTAAACCTACTCGTGTATGATGCTGACACCTACAGGTAGTAAATCTGCCCGTGCATGGCTTATGAGCATCTATAGGTTGCAAGCATGTCCATGTTCAACCTGACTTGTCTAGAGTAGTATGTGTTAATGTATCAATACCCTACTAGGCAACTACATTGCTAGTCCGGTAGCACTATAAAGGTTACAACCTCTCATTATTATTTCCATTCCTCTTTACCCTTTGCTACCAAATATATTATAAGTACGAAAATACATATATGGTAAATCATGTAAAAATCATCTTATTTCATCTAACAAAGAACATTTTTGCACATAAGCACATATAACATCCAATTATCTAAATACTTCATATATATGTGTAAGATGAAAGCAACTATAAACTCACCTAATAAAAAGGGGTGACTGACGATTTCGGCAATGCTTTGCTTCATACTTTGAAAATACCAAGACATATAAAGTACCAAGCGTTAGTATAGTTTTGTAATCCTTGTGACTATAATAATTATAGTCTAGATTACTCACTAATCTCATTGTTTACATCAAGATTCATCAAGTAAGGATCAACCAGGTAGGACAGTTGGGAGGCAGGATCATTTCGGCGTATAGCCTTTATGAAATCCAAAAACCAAGCCAACATGACCATCCTAGACACCTCTCCCATAAATAGATCAATTATGCTGGCAGGACTCCGACTTGACAGCTACTAGATGTCGTGCTCCTAGTGATCTTGGAACTAGCCAAAATACCCTAAATAATAAGGAAAATTCAGACTGAAGTTGAGAGAATTCAAGTGAGAAAGAACCGGAGGTGTGGGAAGAAGAATGAACAAATGCTGCTATTTATAGGTTGGATCCATCACTTGCGCGCCATGCACATGGTCGACGTGCTTGGCCTAGTGCGGTGCCACGTGTCACGTCGTCGTTATCCCACCTTGCATCCTTCTAGAATGTGACACGTGTCACATTCCTCTGGAGCCACGTGTCAAGATTTTATTGAGCCATGTCGACGTGTCTCTCGAAGAGTTTGGCTGCCCTACATCACCATGTGTCGCCTTCGGAGAGTTCCACATCATCACAAGCGTCGCACACATGATTTTCCAGATTTACATAATGGCATAATTTCTTCATACGAACTCCGTTTTTTACATTCTTTATATCCCCGGAAAGCTATCTATGATTTATACAACATTTCTTTAGACCTCAATAGCTAATTCTCAATCTATCAAAATTTTATATTTTGGATAGGTTTAAGCTGTTAAAGATCGTTGCAGAAAGCATAACTCTTATACACAAGCTCCATTGTCGATGTTCTCTATACTGATGGACTCCTATTAATGAGATCTTAAAGTCTCATTTAGACTATTTCGGCTAACAATCGACCGATTATAATTTTGATTTTTGTTCTCGTACTACTGCGCTGAAACTTCGAAAAATCATAACTTTCTCTTGCAAAATCAGATTTGGACGTTATCTATAAGCACGTTCTTGGTTTAATAACTACTACAACTTTCATTTATATCCCTTAATCTAAAAAGGTAATTTATCAAAAATCCACTTCTTTACAATACGCAGAGTTGTGCCGGTTTAATTGTGAAACTTCGAAGAAGCATAACTTCTTAATACGAAGTGAGATTTCAGCGTTCTTTATATGTACGGAATCCCTATCACATATACAATAAATTTGGTTAAGACTAATTATCCTAAATAATATGCTATTAAAAATTCATTTATAATGTTTATTATATCTAAATTGACTAGCCGAAATCTACAGGTGTTACAGTATAAGTAACAATTAGTAATCAATGACCTTCTAGATGTCCCTAAAAAATAAGTTGCTTATCATAACTCGATCCTAATATGGATACATGTCAAAGTAATAGATTAAGGGTGCAGAGTGAGTTGATCACATAATCAACCCATATAGGTAATAAGGACAAGTTGCCAATCCAAATCCCAAAGTCAAGCTCCTAAATGAGTTTTAAATTTTAATAAAATAAGTTCCCAAATTGGGGTAAAATCATGTTTTAGTCACTTGATAGCCAAAAATCTCACAATATAAGAAGAGGTATATAAATATAGAAATCCAATGCAATGATGAAACTAGTTCTAATCCCAATTAATCTCAATAGGCCCCTCACATAGAGTCAAATATCATCTTAAGTTTCATCTTTAACAGGGAAAGTGTTCCCATCATCTTAAGTGGGGAAAATGCTTATGTCACTGTAATCATCCTAATTATTAGGGAAAGTTTTGCCATCATCTTAAGCCTCATAATAAATAGGTAAACTATTACCATCATATTAAGGCGTATAATAAATAAGGAAAGTGTTCCCGTCATCTTAAGTTTTTTTAAACATATCATAAGTCAACCCACCCCTAGTATGTATGTGTATATTCATGTTAAAAGGCATCTTAAATCACTAAGTATAATCCCAATAATTCCAAACATTTTGTGAAACAATTTTCATAATGCACAAAGCTTACATATAATAATATTTTATCATAATAGAATATTCTAAAGATAAATTGCACTAAAAATATGGAAAACATAGTATGGACATGTATCTATGGGTAATAACGCACATTAGTGTTTAAGAGTACTTCACTTCACTCCTACTATTTGAGTATACACTTAATAATCACATATAATAAACAATTATATTGTTTATTAACACTAAAAATCTTCCCAAAGCATCCATTCTTGTCTTATTTATATTATTCCAATTATTTCCTACCATTTAAAAAGTACTAAGGAAGAAAAACAAAATAATTTATCATCAACTCCCCATATAGCATCGTGGGACTCTAATCAGTGTCCCACATAGTGTCTTGGGACTTTCACCCGAATATAGAAGAACCTTATATACTAGAAAAGTTTGGAAGCTCGACGTCTTATGAATCTGATCAACATCATAGGACTTTGGTACGAGTAGTTTTTGCTCATAGGCAATCCAAACACACTCTGTTCAATCTCAAACATTTCCAAATAATTTCCAATGATCTTAATTGATTATATGATGCTTATTGACATGTTTCAACTTCATTTTAACATCGTATAATATGATTATTAATTTTCAATTTAGGAAATCATAAGCATAGGAGCTTCAGTCCAAGAATGACAACCTCATATAAAGTTTATACTCTAAAATAATATCATACTTTTCAATAATCACCAAAATTCTACTTAGGTACTTGATTCTGATCAAAATATGCCCACACTTAAAGGCCATAAAATCTAAGGGTTCAGCATTTTAACCCTCCAACTCCTCTAGAACACCTATAATGAAACTTTAGCTTCCATTGAAGTGTTTGGCGCTTATCCTCTCTCCTAAATCCATTTTGGTACTCTTATAATGGTCATTTGGTGCTCTCTTTTGGTGGTTTTGTGCTCTAGATGGAAGGAGAACACAAAAGATTGATACTTGAAGTTATGCATCTAAAGTATCCAGCCTCCATTCATGTATGACCCGACTCGTCGAGTCCACTTGTTTCCTCAGAAGTCTCAAGAAAGTACAGCTCAACTCGTTGAGTTGACCCCCAACTTGCCGAGTTATCGCACAATCAAACTCATCGGGACAAACCCTCACCGACTCGTCGAGTCAGGCCATGGACTCGGCGAGGCCCTTCGATCAGATTCCTCATTCATACTATTTAAGGAAGATCTATCACTCCAAACACTAGATCTACCATTCTAAGGGTCGATTGTCACGTAAAGCTGCAAGCTTTACGTTCAAACATGGCATATAAGGCTCATAATGCCAATATATGCTCCAAAAAGGCATCAAAACACAATAACTCTTTAACTGACTGAATAAAGCTTGAGCCTTTGGACCCTTTGGACCTCACAAGGTCCAGATCCGAAGTCTAGACCTAGATAGGGACTCCATGTACTCATATCTCAACAAAAAGATGATAGAAATCCCTAATCATCAAAACATGAGATCTGATCACTACAAGGAGAAACGTGGGAACTTTTTACATTCTCTAAAAGCTCTTGGATGAAATAACACTGATCTACTGGCCCCCTTGTTCCTTGATGACTCATTCCCTCTTCTTCAAAAGAGATGTACCACAAGACCCCAAAATTAGCTCCTTTCACACTCTCTAGCTCCAAAAGGACGTTAGGCTTTACTCTTAGTGAAGGTGAGCAGCAAATGAGGCTATAAGTTCCCTTATATAGGCCCTAACCCCGGGAAATTAGGGTTTCTCTGCTCAGCACCTACTCGGCGAGTCAGCTCTCTAACTCGTCGAGTCCACTCATTAATTCCACATGGCCAACCAGACCCGACTCGGCGAGTTGGACCCACAACTCATCGAGTCACTCCTTAAATCTCAAAGATAAACACACATTAATGCATCTGAAAGTCCGGATGCTACAACTCCGGTTTTCAATTGTAAGAGTCTGGGATGATTGCAGAGCACACACCATATGTTTCTATATTCCATGAATTACTCTGATTTGATGATGTTTTGCTTAATCGTGATTATTTTGGTCTTATGGGAAAGATTTGTAATAATGATTTATTAATCTAAAAAAATATATGGCGTGATTTTCAGGTCGTTACACCATTTGTGAGTTTTGAGCCTTTGGAGTGTTTTATGTTCACTTTTTGTCACAACTGAAAATTTTGAGCCATGTAATCTATACATTCAAGTTAATGGGAATCAAAAACTTCAATCAAATACAACATGCTAGAACTACAAATAGTCATCAAACAATTAGAGACCCTAAAAGTCCTTGTTAAGTCCATTTTGGATTAGGACTCCCTTATTGGATCCAAACGGACCAATAAGCTTCCAATTAGATTATCATGGGCTTAGAACCCTAATTGGGCTCTAATTGGACCCACACTTATTTATTTTAACATTTTAGGTCATGTTGGGCCTAGAATGAAATGGATTAAGAGCCTTGATACATGAATAACCTAAAACTAGTTCAAGAAAAACATAAAAATCCTACTACATTCTTTTAAGCATAAAACACACTCTAACAAACTCTAATTTTGGGCTTAAGGGAAAAAGCCCAAATTTTTCTTTTCCCTTTCAAAAATCTCGGCCCAAAGGCCCAAATCCAAGAAGATAAGGAAGAGTTGACTTAAGTGTGCCACCTCATTATTGTCCATAGGATCTCCATGCAAGATATTTCCTTTTCCCATGCAAGTATCACTTCAAAAATCATCTCACTCCTTCCTCTCTCTCACTCTCGGCCATACACCCACACACACACACATAAAAATCTCTCAAATCCTCTCTAGATCACTCAAGAACAACTCTCCCTCTCCACTCAAAAATCTCGAGTTCTAGGAAGCATTCAAGAGGAAATCTCCACAAAATTCTTCATCTAAGGTAAGATTATGCATAGATCTATGGTTTAAATTCTTTTGTTATCAAAATCCTTTCCTAATCTATGCAAAAATCGTGATCTTGCATCCTAGAACCATCTCAAAACTCGAGATCTTCATCAAAGGGAGCTAAGGCCAAAAACACTTCATTTTCCTTCCATTTTTCCTTGCAAAACCGAATCAACACCCCAAGGTGAGCTTCATACCCCCTATTTTCTGTTTTTATGAGTTTTGTGGGGGGGAATACAAGTGAAAGTGTAGATCTATATGTGTTTGTATGCCTTGTATGATTTCCATGCTTATATGTATGCTTTTATGTGTTTTAATGTTGGATCTAGCCATAAAACCCCTCAAAACCGAGATATAACTTATGTTTTATGATCTTAGCTTCAAATATATTTCTACACACAAAGTGTTTCAAGAAAAATGGCTAAGTGGTTTAGTAATAATTTTCTTTGGGTTAAAAACACAAGTTTTGGGCCTAAAATGTGAAAAATACAAAATTAAGGGCCCAAATTGACATTTCACAGATTCTGATGGATGAAGTGTGCCAAAACAGTTTCCATAGAACTATTTCTGGAATTATACTCAATTAGAGGATTAAAAACATAAATTTCAAGCTTAATGGGCTAAAAATGAAAATTTCGGCCCAATGAGGCCCATTATGCGAATGTTTCTGTTTTGGAGGGCCAAAACTGTAATTTTCTGTAAAACAGTGGACTATAAGTGTCCCAAATCCTTTTCAAAGTTTTAAAATGCTTTTTAAATTTAAAAAGGACCAAAGTTGCAAAAAATTTCCAATTTGGGCCAAAATTGTCAAAATTGCGAAAAGAAGGGTTAAAACCGAGAAAACTGCATTTTCAGGGACTTAAACTGTTTTCTATGAAAAATATGCTGAAAAATATTAATTTCAATAATTTTTGGTGTTAAAATGTCAAGAAAAATAGTTTAAGGACCAAACCGGGAAGTATTTAATAAAAGGGTTGGAAATGTAAATTTTACAAACAATGAGGGGCTGAAAAACAGAAATATTTCAAGGCTAATTCAATATGTACAATTTGATCAAATAATGGCACCGCGACTATCGACGAAATACAACTCATTACAATACCAAAAGTCGTTGTTAAACGAATTGGCTCGGTCTCGAGCCAATAGAAATCTACAACTACTAACTCTACGACACTACGATTCATACAAGAAACGTTTGGTAATACATATACATACGAGTGTGCACAGACGTCTACGCACCATCTTCGGGCCCCAAAAGTGTAAAATCTTGCTTGTTGGGCCTAGCTAGCCCAATGACCTGATCTTAAGGCCCGAAGACGCATATTTTTCTACGAGGTGTTGAGTTTCACCGACTTGGCACAACGTAGGGTGACTTTCAATGGCTTGTATACCACTGGTCCCCAAGGGTCCTTGGTATTGCTAGAAGAGTCTGCATATTTTACGAGGCGGGTCGGGGACCCCTCGCACGCATATTATCCCCAACCGATTAATGGAGTTATCGAGGCCTTCGTGTCCTCTTACTCTTCGGATGCGGGACGACACCTAGTCCGGGCGATTGGATAACGCGATTAGTACTGACGACGCCTTCGGGAATCGTTAGTATAACTATAAACTGGGCGTTTGTGTAACGCGGGTTTGTAGTAAATAATCCTGCTCGAGAACCTTCCAACGTCGCCTGGGACCGACACTTCTATCTTCGTAATGGTTTCAACGCAACTTAATGGATTCCAAAGGAACTAGGGGAACATCGGGTTTTCCTAGGGTTTTTATTACATACATATTTGAAATGCATACATCTTCAATGGACATTTTTTTTTTCACAAGTATAGAAACAAACAAGCATACTTATGGATCTTCACAAACGTTTTCAAAAGCTTATCTTTTCAGAAAATATCGGATTTTCTGGTGGTTTTTCAAACAAGACAAACATTCGATTTCAAACACTACTTATGAACTCACCAACATTTTATATGTTGACGTTTTTTTTAAAATACTTGTATTCTCAGGGAACCAGTGAATCAAGGGAAACTATAATCAGTGACGGTTGCAGTTTATTTTTGTATGAATGGAACAAATTAATTTTTGGGAATGTAATGTTTTAAACAATGTATGACATGTAAACACTACTGGTTGTACTATGTTAATGAATGGTGACGAATGTTGTTATGTTTCATATATATTCAATGTTATGGTATGCAATTGAGTCACGACAGCCCCCGGACGTTTCCGACGTCTGGTTCGGGGGTGTGACAGGTTGGTATCAGAGCTTTGTTTATAGTGAACTAGCATGTCGAGCCATACATTGATATGCAACTATAAACCAAAAAGAAGGACTAACATAACTCTGAACAAAACAAGTAAATAAAATACACTTGCTTGCATTAGGAATAAGGACCTAACGCTGAATCAAACACAATAATGCTGGTATCTCGGTTCATTCGAGACTGTTCTTAGGGATACCAAGGACTGAATGTAGCCTGATCAACTACATTCTTTCCAAGGTACAACTAACACACGTCTTGATGAGATCGGGATAGCCAGGGAACCTAAAACTATACCCTTTATCACCCAAACAGAGAATGTTTGCTTAGTCTATGTAATAGTCATAGTACCCTAGGAATAATGTAGCATAATTACGTACTCGCGCAGACAGCATGGCTGGCTTTCATCACCCTGGAGACCCCTACTTCCCTAATCAGGGAAACAACGGGTGGCTAGAGGAGGAGGAGGAGCCTGAGGAAGAGCCTGAAGAAGAACCTGAGGAGGACCCTGAAGAGGAATCTGACGGGGAACCGGAGGCAGAAGTCGAGGGCGAGCCTGCCGAACCCGAAGAAGACGAAGAACCTTTCGGAGAGGAGCTCGATGACAGCGAAGGGGGTGATTCGGACGCAGAGTCCGAGGTCATCGATCCCCCTTACCCGATCAGGGTGCCTGCTTATCGTGTGGGACCCACTGGACCTACCCCTCCTTGGGGCATTGATCTTTGGAGATGGAGCAGACATCAGGGACAGCGACCCCCATTTGGCATGTCACGTGAGTTCTTTGACTTGAGGGACGGAGGACCGGCCGACCGAGCCCTAACGGTCATGGTGAGACGATTACGGGACACCGGCGACCTTGCTCAGGACACTGCTGATCAAGTACGCCAGCTGTGGACTAGGGTCGAGCGTGCGGAACAGGAGACGCGTGACGTCCTCCGGGAGTTTCACATGAGGCAGGTAAGGTGGGAATCTCGACTCCAGGATGCAGAACGCTTGGTGGCTCGTCTTCAGGGAGCATCCACATCTTCGGCACCACCTCCTGACGCAGCTCATCGCGGTTAGGGATAGACTTATCATAGTAGGATATTAGGAACTATGTTATGTACTCCGGCTCTATGTTTAAGTGACTACACTACTCATGGAGCCGTTATGCTGTCGGATTAGTGTTACATATGTATGCTCCTACGAGCAAATTTTCTTGTACTAAATGCAGATAATATTAATAAACTTTTGTGTGTTTTGTTATGATATTACCAGTTGTTATGTGTTGAGATATTATGATTGTATGCCCGATAGTAGTAATGTTTAGGTTCGCACCATACACCTAGTTAGTAGGATCACAACCTCATAGAAACCACATACACTCAACATCTTTCCGTTTCATGACAGAAAGATGCCTCGCCCAGCTACTCGCGGAAATCCCGAACCAATCCCGCCCGAAGTTGACTCCACTGCTTTCCAGGCAGCCGTGTCTGCTGCGGTCACAGCAGCTATGGCACAACTTCACCGAGGAAACAATGGAGGAGGCAATGGTCAAGGCTCCGGAAGTTCGAACAACGGGACGAACCAAGGACTCACTAAAACGTGCACCTACAAGGATTTTGCGAACGCCAAACCCCGAACTTTCAACGGCACTGGAGGAGTGATCGCGCTGAAACGATGGATCGAGAAGGTAGAGTCGGTATTCGAGATATGCGAGTGCCCCGAGCAGATGAAAGTGAAGTTCGCGGCCTGCACTTTTGTGGATCAAGCACTCACTTGGTGGAATGGTCACATAGAAGCTATGACACTCCCTGTCGCCAACTCTATTCCCTGGGCAGAAATGAAAGAGATGTTGACGGCTGAGTACTGCCCCCGAGGCGAAATGCAGAAGATGGAGCAGGAACTATGGAATCTCACGGTGCAGAATGGGAACATCGATGCTTACATATCGAGATTCAGCGAACTATCTCTGTTGTGCCCGGGTATGATCACATCAGAGGGAAAGAAGATCGAACGATTCATCTGGGGATTGACATCCCCCATTCAAGGGAATGTGATAGTTGCAAACCCTGAAACGTTTGACAGTGCAAAGAGATTGGCAAAGAGACTATATGATCATAACAACAAAAAGGGCGAAAAACCAGTGGAGACTGAGAAGAAGAAGGAGGGTGATGGTAAGAAAGGATGGAACCACAAGAGAAAGGGACGTCAGGGCCCCGAGACCTCTAAAAAGCAGCAAACAGTGGCAGTTAACGCTGTTACTGCGCCGGTTCCAGTCACCTCACATGCTCCAGCCTCAGCTGCTTCAAATGCTTCAAGACCCTATTCCGGTAATGCTCCCAAGTGCAATAAGTGCAGTTTCCATCACCATGGAGAATGTAAGGAGTTCCATTGCACCAGTTGCAACCGAAGGGGACACACTGCAAGGTTCTGCAGGACTTATCCTTCTCAGAACCAGAGTCAGGGAAACAACCAGAACAACAACAACAACCACCGCAATACCAACAACATCAATGCCGGAGGCAACAACGCAGGGCCTAGCCACACCTGTTTCGGGTGTGGAAGGACGGGGCATTTCCGTCGAGATTTCCCTAACAACAACAACTCAGGAAACAGAGGAGCAGGAAGAATGCTGACTATGGGTCAGAGTGATGCAGTTCAGGACCCCGCAGTTGTGACCGGTACGTTCCTCCTAAACCACACTTATGCATGCATCTTATTTGATACCGGAGCGGAGCGAAGTTTCGTAAGCGAGAAGTTTAAACATTTACTAAAACAACAACCCCAGAAGCTAAATGAAACCTATACGGTGGAAATGGCCAATGGGAAGACCGAATCCACTAGGGAAATCTACATCGGATGTACCCTAACCCTAAATCAACACGTCTTACGAATAGATCTGATGCCAGTATCAATTAGGAGTTTCGATGTGATTATCGGCATGGATTGGTTAAGCCCCCACCATGCTGAGATTATGTGCCACGAGAAGGCCGTTCGCCTTCGTCTCCCGAATCACGAAACCTTAGTAATCTACGGAGACAAACCTAGCACGAATCTTCGTCTTATCTCGTGCATCAAAGCACAAAAACATCTGCGAAAGAACAATTTGGCGTTCTTGGCTCACATAGTGGACAAGACCAAAGAAGAAACTAACATCCAAGACATTCCAGTAGCGTGTGAATTTCCGGACGTGTTTCCTGAAGATCTTCCAGGAGTACCCCAGAGAGACAGGTTGAGTTCCGAATCGACCTCGTTCCAGGAGCAACCCCTCTTGCTAAATCACCATATCGATTGGCTCCTGCTGAAATGCAGGAATTGTCCAGCCAACTCAGTGAGCTTCTGGACAAGGGATTTATCCGACCTAGCTACTCGCCATGGGGAGCTCCGGTGCTCTTCGTCAAAAAGAAGGATGGATCTTTCAGAATGTGCATCGATTACAGAGAGTTAAACAAACTCACTGTCAAAAACCGCTACCCACTCCCACGAATCGATGATCTATTCGACCAGCTCCAAGGAGCTAGCTATTTTTCTAAGATAGATTTACGGTCTGGATATCACCAACTCAAAGTCCGAGAAGAAGATATTCCTAAAACCGCTTTTCGAACCCACTACGAACATTATGAATTCGTCGTAATGCCCTTCGGTCTAACAAATGCACCCGCCGCATTTATGGACCTAATGAATCGAATATGTCGACCGTTCCTGGACAACTTCGTCATTGTGTTTATCGACGACATCCTCGTTTATTCTCGAAGCAAAGAGGAGCATGGCCAACATCTCCGACAAGTCCTAGAGACGCTGCGATCGGAAAAACTTTACGCCAAACTCTCCAAGTGTGATTTCTGGCTTCGGAGTGTGAATTTGCTAGGCCACGTGGTTAGCCAAGACGGAATTCATGTGGACCCCTCTAAGGTCAAGGCTGTGGAGGGATGGGCAACTCCGACTACGCCCACAGAAATTCGTCAGTTCTTAGGCCTAGCATGTTACTATAGGAGATTCATCCAAAACTTCTCTAAGATCGCCAAGCCGCTTACCTTGCTTACGCAAAAGGGCGTGCCATTCAAGTGGACAGACCGACAAGAGATTGCGTTTCAAACCCTGAAGCAAGCTCTTTGTAGCGCTCCTGTACTATCTCTACCTGAAGGAATAGAAGATTTTGTAGTCTACTGTGACGCGTCGAATCAAGGCCTAGGTTGCGTTCTCATGCAACGTGGAAGAGTGATAGCATATGCGTCCCGCCAACTAAAGACGCATGAGGCAAATTATACGACCCATGACTTAGAACTGGGAGCTGTGGTTTTTGCTCTAAAAATTTGGAGGCACTACCTGTACGGTACAAAGTGCACCATCTTCACGGACCACAAGAGCCTCCAGCACATCTTGAATCAGAAGGAGCTGAACATGAGACAATGAAGATGGGTGGAATTGTTAAACGACTACGAATGCGAGATCAAGTACCATCCAGGCAAGGCCAACGTAGTAGCTGATGCCTTAAGTCGGAAGGAGTACTCTAATCGCCGTACGAAAACGCACTCGATAACCATTCAGTCTCATTTGGCCACTCAAATTGCATCAGTCCAGGCAGAGGCTATGAAAGTGGAAAATAGAACTAGTGAAGCATTACGCGGAATGGAGAAGAACCTGGAAGTCAAAGAGAATGGGGTATACTACTTCATGAACCGTATTTGGGTCCCAAAAGTCGGAGGGTTTAGGGAGACCGTTATGAAGGAAGCCCACAAGACACGATACTCCATTCATCCCGGTTCGGACAAGATGTATTTGGACATCAAGCAACACTATTGGTGGCCTAACATGAAGGCGGAAATCGCTACTTATGTTGGTAAGTGCCTTACGTGCGCCAAAGTAAAAGTGGAGTACCAGAAACCTTCCGGATTGTTACAGCAACCGGCAATTCCCGAGTGGAAATGGGAAGGGATTTCTATGGATTTCGTGACCAAGATGCCCAAGACGTCGAACGGATTAGACACCATATGGGTAATAATCGACCGACTGACGAAATCTGCCCATTTCCTGCCAATCAAAGAGTCCTACAAGATGGAGAGATTGACGCGGTTGTACCTACGAGAGATCGTAAGACTCCATGGAGTGCCAAAATCTATCATCTCGGATAGGGACAGTAGATTCACGTCGCGGTTTTGGCAATCACTCCACAAGGCAATGGGGACTCATCTCGATATGAGCACCGCGTATCACCCACAAACGGACGGTCAGAGCGAACGAACCATCCAGACGCTCGAGGACATGCTTCGTGCATGTGTGATAGACTTTGGAAAGTCTTGGGATACCCACCTGCCGTTGATCGAATTCTCATATAACAATAGTTATCATTCGAGCATCAAGGTGGCCCCTTTCGAAGCACTGTACGGGCGTAAATGTAGATCACCGTTATGTTGGGCTGAAGTAGGTGACACCCAGCTAGCAAGAACGCATATGTCGGATAGGGCAATAACAGGACCGGAAATCATTCGCGAGACCACAGAAAAGATTGTCCAGATCAAAGCTCGATTACAAGCATCGCGTGACCGACAAAAGAGCTACGCCGACAAACGACAAAAGCCCTTGGAATTCCAGGTCGGTGATCGAGTATTGTTGAAAGTCTCACCCTGGAAAGGGGTTATACGTTTCGGAAAACGGGGAAAGCTAAACCCACGGTACATTGGACCTTTCGAGATCGTCGCCCGAATAGGTCCGGTAGCATACAGACTACAACTACCCGCGGAGCTAAACGATGTACACCCCGTGTTTCATGTCTCTAATCTGAAGAAGTGTCTATCAGATGAAACCCTTGTCATTCCTCTTGACGAAATCGAAATTAATGAGAATCTCCTGTTCGTCGAAGAACCAATCGAAATCATGGACAGGGAGGTGAAGCGTACTAAGCAGAGTCGCATCCCGATCGTGAAGGTACGGTGGAACGCAAAGCGTGGGCCAGAATTCACCTGGGAACGCGAGGATCAAATGAGACAAAAGTACCCTCACCTATTCTAGCATTCTCAAATCTAGCTTTCAAACAGAATTTCGGGACGAAATTCCCTCTAACGGGGGGATGATGTCACAACTGAAAATTTTGAGCCATGTAATCTATACATTCAAGTTAATGGGAATCAAAAACTTCAATCAAATACAACATGCTAGAACTACAAATAGTCATCAAACAATTGGAGACCCTAAAAGTCCTTGTTAAGTCCATTTTGGATTAGGACTCCCTTATTGGATCCAAACGGACCAATAAGCTTCCAATTAGATTATCATGGGCTTAGAACCCTAATTGGGCTCTAATTGGACCCACACTTATTTATTTTAACATTTTAGGTCATGTTGGGCCTAGAATGAAATGGATTAAGAGCCTTGATACATGAATAACCTAAAACTAGTTCAAGAAAAACATAAAAATCCTACTACATTCTTTTAAGCATAAAACACACTCTAACAAACTCTAATTTTGGGCTTAAGGGAAAAAGCCCAAATTTTTCTTTTCCCTTTCAAAAATCTCGGCCCAAAGGCCCAAATCCAAGAAGATAAGGAAGAGTTGACTTAAGTGTGCCACCTCATTATTGTCCATAGGATCTCCATGCAAGATATTTCCTTTTCCCATGCAAGTATCACTTCAAAAATCATCTCACTCCTTCCTCTCTCTCACTCTCGGCCATACACCCACACACACACACATAAAAATCTCTCAAATCCTCTCTAGATCACTCAAGAACAACTCTCCCTCTCCACTCAAAAATCTCGAGTTCTAGGAAGCATTCAAGAGGAAATCTCCACAAAATTCTTCATCTAAGGTAAGATTATGCATAGATCTATGGTTTAAATTCTTTTGTTATCAAAATCCTTTCCTAATCTATGCAAAAATCGTGATCTTGCATCCTAGAACCATCTCAAAACTCGAGATCTTCATCAAAGGGAGCTAAGGCCAAAAACACTTCATTTTCCTTCCATTTTTCCTTGCAAAACCGAATCAACACCCCAAGGTGAGCTTCATACCCCCTATTTTCTGTTTTTATGAGTTTTGTGGGGGGGAATACAAGTGAAAGTGTAGATCTATATGTGTTTGTATGCCTTGTATGATTTCCATGCTTATATGTATGCTTTTATGTGTTTTAATGTTGGATCTAGCCATAAAACCCCTCAAAACCGAGATATAACTTATGTTTTATGATCTTAGCTTCAAATATATTTCTACACACAAAGTGTTTCAAGAAAAATGGCTAAGTGGTTTAGTAATAATTTTCTTTGGGTTAAAAACACAAGTTTTGGGCCTAAAATGTGAAAAATACAAAATTAAGGGCCCAAATTGACATTTCACAGATTCTGATGGATGAAGTGTGCCAAAACAGTTTCCATAGAACTATTTCTGGAATTATACTCAATTAGAGGATTAAAAACATAAATTTCAAGCTTAATGGGCTAAAAATGAAAATTTCGGCCCAATGAGGCCCATTATGCGAATGTTTCTGTTTTGGAGGGCCAAAACTGTAATTTTCTGTAAAACAGTGGACTATAAGTGTCCCAAATCCTTTTCAAAGGTTTAAAATGCTTTTTAAATTTAAAAAGGACCAAAGTTGCAAAAAATTTCCAATTTGGGCCAAAATTGTCAAAATTGCGAAAAGAAGGGTTAAAACCGAGAAAACTGCATTTTCAGGGACTTAAACTGTTTTCTATGAAAAATATGCTGAAAAATATTAATTTCAATAATTTTTGGTGTTAAAATGTCAAGAAAAATAGTTTAAGGACCAAACCGGGAAGTATTTAATAAAAGGGTTGGAAATGTAAATTTTACAAACAATGAGGGGCTGAAAAACAGAAATATTTCAAGGCTAATTCAATATGTACAATTTGATCAAATAATGGCACCGCGACTATCGACGAAATACAACTCATTACAATACCAAAAGTCGTTGTTAAACGAATTGGCTCGGTCTCGAGCCAATAGAAATCTACAACTACTAACTCTACGACACTACGATTCATACAAGAAACGTTTGGTAATACATATACATACGAGTGTGCACAGACGTCTACGCACCATCTTCGGGCCCCAAAAGTGTAAAATCTTGCTTGTTGGGCCTAGCTAGCCCAATGACCTGATCTTAAGGCCCGAAGACGCATATTTTTCTACGAGGTGTTGAGTTTCACCGACTTGGCACAACGTAGGGTGACTTTCAATGGCTTGTATACCACTGGTCCCCAAGGGTCCTTGGTATTGCTAGAAGAGTCTGCATATTTTACGAGGCGGGTCGGGGACCCCTCGCACGCATATTATCCCCAACCGATTAATGGAGTTATCGAGGCCTTCGTGTCCTCTTACTCTTCGGATGCGGGACGACACCTAGTCCGGGCGATTGGATAACGCGATTAGTACTGACGACGCCTTCGGGAATCGTTAGTATAACTATAAACTGGGCGTTTGTGTAACGCGGGTTTGTAGTAAATAATCCTGCTCGAGAACCTTCCAACGTCGCCTGGGACCGACACTTCTATCTTCGTAATGGTTTCAACGCAACTTAATGGATTCCAAAGGAACTAGGGGAACATCGGGTTTTCCTAGGGTTTTTATTACATACAGATTTGAAATGCATACATCTTCAATGGACATTTTTTTTTCACAAGTATAGAAACAAACAAGCATACTTATGGATCTTCACAAACGTTTTCAAAAGCTTATATTTTCAGAAAATATCGGATTTTCTGGTGGTTTTTCAAACAAGACAAACATTCGATTTCAAACACTACTTATGAACTCACCAACATTTTATATGTTGACGTTTTTTTTAAAATACTTGTATTCTCAGGGAACCAGTGAATCAAGGGAAACTATAATCAGTGACGGTTGCAGTTTATTTTTGTATGAATGGAACAAATTAATTTTTGGGAATGTAATGTTTTAAACAATGTATGACATGTAAACACTACTGGTTGTACTATGTTAATGAATGGTGACGAATGTTGTTATGTTTCATATATATTCAATGTTATGGTATGCAATTGAGTCACGACAGCCCCCGGACGTTTCCGCCGTCTGGTTCGGGGGTGTGACACTTTTCAAGAAAGAAGAGCATTATGGAACCACATAGGAGCTCAAATCAGTGTATATCTACGATTTACATCCACTCATCCATCTCCAAATGGTACAAAGTGTTTACGTTGATGTTTTTTATGTTAGATCTTGTTATGCTTAAGAATTTCATGCTTTTCCCCCCATAACCTTGGTTCTTATGAGTATGAGCTACTCCAAACCATTTGTGTATCATTTCCAGACGTTCTTAGGGTTGTTAAGTCATAAAAATGAGAGATTGGTCACTCTCGTCCATCCACGCATGTGTTCTTGAGCAAAAGATGACTTTAAGGACCTAGGTTTTGGATTTGTGCTCCTTGTGGCCATGTAAATGGATAAAGTCAGAGACTTTATCCATCAAGCCATTCATAAGATATAGATCTAAAAATAGGAAGAGTTGATTGTCTGTTTTAAGGACTTCATAATTAAGATAGATCATCAGGAGTCTACGTGGGGCGTAAATTATGTTACATTGAGTGTAGCCCTGATTTCATCCATATTTACCATCTTAAGCTCTACATTGGGCATAGAGCTGCTATGCTAAGTGTAGGTCAGCTGGAGTTGACCATTGACTTTTGATCGTTGACCGTAGACTTTGACCAAGTTTGACTTTGAGTCAAACTGAGGATTTTGGGTGGTATATCGAGACTTGAACCTTGTTTTTTGTATAGGTGACTTGTAGAGCTGATTGTTGGATATGTGATAAGTTTGGCTATCTTCTAGACTACGAGGTGAGTTCTCTTACTATACTCATGGGTCAAATGCACCAATATCGACCTACTAGATTGTGTTATGTATCATTGTGTATAGGATGTTGTTATGTTATAGTGCTCTATTAGATTGTTGACCTGTATGATTTCATGTACTTGCTGGTTTTTGTTATCTATTGCATATGTTGACATAGTGCGGTTGGGTCGAGGCGGTATGACTTTGTGTTGTAGGCTAAAAAACCTGGGCCAATCCAGTCGTGAGACTGTGGGCTAGGGCAATCTAGTCGGGAGACTGTGGGCTAGGGGCAATCTAGTCGGGAGACGGTGTGCCCAAGGGCAATCCAGTTTTATATTGTGGGCCCGGTGTGTATGCATTGTTTCTCTATTGATGTGTGTGGTATTTTGGGGGAAACTCATCAAGCTTTGTCTTATAGATGTTGATCTCAATTTTTCAGGTACTTCTGATGATCGGGGCAGAGGCGAATGTGTAATCGTACACATCCTCATGTGGTTTTATGATTTGAGAGATTGACTTGATACTCTAATTTCTTGGATATGAATTGAAAACAATGGTTGTTGACTATGGATTCTTGTGGAAAATGTTTTTATAAAAATGAAAATTTTATCATGGTTTTGGGATGTTACATGTGACAACCGTCAATTTTTGGTCAAATAAAGTCAATAAAAGTCAACCAGGTCAACTCAAATCGTATTAGAATTTTAGGAGAAATGTGATAGTCTCTAATGTTTCTAATGTACGATTGACAAGTTATAATACAAAGTTCCTCTCAGGTTGCAAATTGTCGAATATAAAACTGAAATTTGGTTAGTATCGTAACAATTCAGTAATTCAATTTTATATTATTTTAGTATAAATAATATTCATAACTCAATGTAGTGGAATTCATAAACCTTATACTACATGGCAAATTCATAAAAAAGGCTACAAACACAAATTTTGGTGCATTCGTCACCACATGCAACAAATTCTATACCCGGCTAAACACCCAAAAAAATTTAGCGGCAAAAACTTGGGAGTTCCACCTAACTTTCATGTAACGTATTATTATTTTTAATAATAATGATTTTTATAATAATTTGAATTTTTATAATTCAAATTAAATATTTTATACATCCTTTGTACCATCTTTATTTTATAAAAACATCATCATTTTTATAAAAATACCAAAAGTTTATAAAGGTTTGATTTTTTGTATAAAAAGTCACTAGTTATTAAGTTGTACCTTCATCTTAAATGGGAAACCACCTAAACCCAAGAGTAACTTACCTTTAGTCTCATCCATGTCCCTCATACCACCCCCCATAACCCACCCCCCACCCTCCTTTCCCTCTCTTTTTTATTCTCGGCCAAAGAGGCCTTATTCACCATCATTTTCTTCATTTTCATCTTATTCTCCAAGAAAAAGCTCTCATCTTCCATAGCTAAACTCTTCCAAGTTGGTTCTTGAGTTTTTGGTAAGTATTTCCTTCATAATCTAGTGATTCTACACACTTATATGCTAGTTTCAACCCATTTACACACATTATCATGTGTTACTATTCATAGGATCTTCAAATCTTCAAAGTGTTCTTGACTTGAAACTTTCTATCTATAACCTTTCATTCATCAAGAAAACACACATAAGGTGAGTTCATATCCCTTTATTTTCGAGTTTTTCCTAGTTTTAGGGGAGGGGGGATACAAGTCAACTTGTATAATAACACAAGTTGTTATACATGCTTCTTCTTTAAGTTGTGTAAAAATATTATATTCATGAAAAGATGTTATTACTTAGTTATTTGAACATTTACATGTGGTATGTTTGTTTAGAAATACAAAACTATGAAAAATAAGTGTAAACAAATTATATGGTCTTGAGAAAAAGGTCACAAAAACAAAACTATAAAAACTAGGATTTTATGAACATAATATGAATTTTATAGCAAAAATGGTTATAACCAAGTCAATACATCATTTTTGTGGGATATAAATCAAGATATGTTATTTATAACATCTGTCTTAAAACTAGTCAAAATACTAAAGATTTAGTTTTACAAAAAGAAAACTTAAAAATCTATCGTTTTATGTACATATCACTGCCAAACCTGCTAACGAACTCCCTAAGTTTCTCATTAGGATCCCGGACCACTCGGTAAAGATCATTGGTGATCTTTTCAAAGGTTATTCTGCAAGAAAACTGGTTCTTAAAGATATTGACTAAGTGTGCAAATGTAGTAATAGAGTATGGGGAACGTTTAGCAGCCATTTGAGGGTTGATCCTGTAAGGGTCGAACCGAAGTCGTTGCATAGGCAAGCTTCCTTCAAGTGTACCAAGATGGGGATGATCTCCATTATTTCTTTGTATTGGGCTATGTGCTCTTCAGGATCTGTAGTTCCATCGTATAGCTTCACGTTGGGGGTTTGGAAGCGCTTAGGAACTTCAGTATCGGCTATCGCTGGAGAAAATCTCGAGATCCTGTGACTTGGAGGAGATGCTTCCGGTATGGGTTGGACCACTCTGGGTACATTTGAGATCATTTGCCTTAGTTGTTGAAGTTCCCTTCCCATGTTTGGATTTGTTCCTACATCAACATTAGTATAGTTAGTATTAGTAGTATTGTCGTTTAAGAAGTTACTAGAATCAAGGTTTCTAGGAGTATTTAAAGGCTCATTGAGATCATTGATCATAGATACTCGGTTGTCTATGGTTGTCCCCCAGGGTGACGCCACAGTGTCAAGAACTGTGTTCTTCTGGTGATTCTCTGAGGATCCCGCATCGCCAAAGTTCAGGATCCTTGGTTGTACAACCGTGGGCGTTGTTCCCTGGGACTTCTGGAATTCCGCCTTCATCCTCTCCACTTCTTTGAGCAGAACTCTATTCTCCTCCGAATGTTGGATCACCTGTTACGTCATTTTCCTCGTCATAGCAATGAGTTATGTAGTAGTGCCTGAGGCAGTCGGATCCTGGAGCCTTGGGGATCCCAAACTCCCTTGGTTGGTAACCGAAGGGGTGTTCTTCTTGGAAGTGTCAATCATTTTCCTCTAAGCAGGGGGCCCACTCGGAGGAGGTAGTAGGTTTTTTAGTTTGAATGGAAGGAGAAGAGGATGAGGAAAGTATCGGTTGTGTAGACATGATTTTCTCGAGGATTTCGAACACCACGACCCCACAGTGGGAGCCAAATTGTTTTGGTCAAAAACTGCCTAAGTGCTAATCAACCAAATTGAATGAGAGGTTGTGATATTCAGAATATGTAATTGCAAATGATAAAAGAAAGTGACACAATGGTTTACAAGGAAAACCCTTGATCCTTGCTAGGATCTCCGACATAAAACCTTGGGAGGTGATAATGATCACCCGCCTTGATGATTTTATTGATATAAAATGTTGATTACAGTGAATTGTAAGTAAAAATGAGTAAATAATTTCATAGAGTAAACTTCTAGTGAAAAAACAGTGTGTTGTGTGCAGATTACAAGTGTAAATTTATAGTCTAAACTAGCCAACAAGATGTCTGATACTTACGGGATCCTGTATGACCATCTTCGTGAACATTATTTGACCAAGTATCCCGGGTCTTTAGCATTGTTGGGACGATTCTTTGTTGAGAATTATTCTTCCCTTGACTACTTCTGCACAGGTGTTAGTTATAGACAAAATATAACCGTTATAAATATCAATAAAAATAATAATGGTAATTAGTCGGGATCCTGAGGTAGCTGAGGATCCTAGATATTTGAGGATCCTGAATATTGTAAAGGATCTTGGCCCCAACAAATACTAAATGTTTTTATACTCGTGATAGATGTAAAATTATATGATATAATCTTTTAAAACATCTAAACATATATATATATATATATATATATATATATATATATATATATATATATATATATGGACACAACAAAACATATATGATAAACTACAATGGGTGTAGTTTATGGGTCATAAACACTATTTTACCATTTTGGGGCGAACAAATAATTATTTAAAGATATAATTATTTTACACTATGTAATCACTATGGAAATGTAATATTTCCACTTACAAAAGGGTTTTCATTACACTATACGTAAACATGTTAATACAATTTTGTGAGACATAGTCTTCACCGTACCTACAAAAGTCTTGTATTATAACCAGAATCTCTTGTAAGAAAGTGTGATACTTGTGTATAGATCTATACGAGACTGACAATCTCACACCTAAGTTGTTAGCTACAGCTAGACCGGCAGGTCTGGGGTGACAATTGTCATAACATTATGACGCCTGAAGAACGTCGTAGCAGGCCAACTACGGTTTTAGCATGGTTATAAGAACTTAATCGGGGTATTAACAATACATTTGGTTTACGGGATAACATACATTCATATGGTTTTATATAAGAATAAAACTACATAATACTATCTTCAAGTACAGAAGCACTATTCATTTTTGTCTTAGTAGGCCAACTACGGTTTTAGCATGGTTATAAGAATGTTGGAATTGAAACAAACAACATTCGGATACAATGTAATTTTCCCAATTATAATTATGATGGTTGTGTTGCTTTGATCACTTTTATTCATTATGTTATGATACTGTTCATGAAGTCATCCACCCTCAGATGTTTCCGCCATTTTGGTTTGGGGGTATGATAGATTGGTATCAGAGCATTGTTTATAGTAAACTAAGTATAACAAACCATGTAAGATATACAACTATAAATACAATGGGACTAAAACTCTCTGACTAAACATTTTCGCACAAGTATACTTTTAAAAAATAATGATATTTTTTATAAGAAAGTATAAGTACATACATACGTACTAGAACGGTGTCATAACAACAACAATACAAAAGTTAAAAAAAAAAGTATGTTGAACACTACGATTAAGCTTAGATAGTTATGTAATCATATCTGGGATAAATATAGACTAATCAACTATATTTATGCGAGATAAGACTAACATGTGTTTGGGAATAGTCGTGGTGAACAACGAGTCTAAAACTTACCAACACCCTATACGAATAAATCCTAGAACCAAACATAAATTTTAAGATATTATAGGAGTATTTTATGACACTATAGAACCATACATCTACATTCATTATGTGCCTCTTATACCTCTATTCTTGCACAATTGACATGGCCGGATTTCACCTAGCCGGTGTAACACCCCATTTATATATTAGATAAATAAATAAATTAACGAACGAGTAGTAGCCCTAAAATAAATAATTATATCAAAGGATGGTCTTGAAGGGCTAATTGTCGTAATTTTAGAAGTTGGGGGTTAAAAGTGTGAGTTCCAGACTCAATTTGTAAATATTAATGAAGACAGGGGCTCCGTGGTAATTATTTGGATTTAATTTGAAAGGAAAAGAGGTGGAAGGGTTGAACATGTCATAATTAAGATATTGGGGGGCTGTTTGGTAATTTACGGGACTTAATATGTAAGGGATTTCCATGGATTGGGTTGGAAGGGTAATATTGGATTACATTTTTAAAGAAAAGGGAAATGAGGGACTGATCTTGGCATTATGGTAACAAGTTTGGGGGGTCGGGGTATATAAACCCGTCACCCCAGTTCTAAACCTTAACCCTAAAAGAAGTGTCAGCCGCCACTCTCATCTCTTCGTCTCCGATGCCGCCACCATTCACCTTGTTCGCTTTTCCGACCGCCTAGCACCATCAGGGTAGTTCTCGTCACCGAAAACATTGAGAATCGGCAAGAGATGGGAGCAACTGCCATATCAATTGACGTCGGAGCTGGGAGACGCCACCCGTCACTGTTTCATTGTTGTTGGCGCCGCCGGAGGGCTCGTTTCTGTTGCTTCGGTCATCGGTTGCCATCCAGAAGGACTATTGTGTTGTAGGTCGCTGCTCTAGCCGTTGTAAGTGTCGTTGTAGCGCTGTTGTTCTTCCTCCTCCGAGACGTTGTTGCTGTCGTTATGCACTACCAAGTGGTGGTTGCATCCGAAAGTCCGAGCAAGGTTGCTGTGGGGGTGTTGTTGCTTGACTGGGAAACAAAAGGAACCACCGCCACCACCGTGAGGTGGTGGCTGTCATCGTAAAATCACCACTGCCGCCACCTTAACCACCAAATGGGTGGTTGGCTTCCCTTCCCGAGAAAAGAAGTGAAGATGTGCGTGTTTTCGTTGTTGAGTGTGTGTGTGTGTATGGCTAAAGTTCTCGGAAACGGCATCACCACCACCATAGGGTGGTGGCTGCCGCCATGCGCCACCGTCGGCCACCATTAGGTGGCTGTGTGTGTGTGTGTTAGTTATTGTGTGTGTTACTTTTGGTATTTTCATTGTAAATTGTAACAAAAATGGAATAATGAGAAAGAAACTCTAACCACCAACATGAGGTGGTGGCTACCGCCACCAGCCGCCGTGTCGGGTGGCGGTGTGTTTTGCCTTGTTGTTTTGATTCGATTGGGATGCTTGAAACCCTAATGGACCCAATGAAGCCCTAATGGGCTTAGTGAAACCTTAATGGGCCTAATGAACCCTAATTGGTCAAAGGACCTAGTTATTGGGCCTATTAGGCTAATATGGGTTTGGAAAACCCTAATGACATGAAACCCTAATTTGGGACATATCGGGACCGCATCGGAATTATTTAATGAACTTAAAATATTAATTAATAACCAATTGAAATTAACCTAAGGTCGGGTGGGACTTAATGGATTAAGTAGAGGCACTTAACCCTAATCATCATTTCATGTGAAAACCCTAATTTCACATGGGTTTATTGTTGGGCCTTCTATTGGGCCTTGATGATTGGATTATTAATGGGCCATCCAAGAATAATCATATGGACTGGAATATGTTGATGGGCTTAGGGTAAGGCCCATATGAGGACTTGTCCCCAATTTGGAAAATTGGGCCATAGATGGGCCATAGTTTGGGCCTTAATGATTATATGATATTGGGCCATTAGAATGTCAATTGTTGGACTGGAATAAATGGTTGGGCCTTAGAGTGAGACCATGTAAAGGTTTGGGCCTAATTTGGAAAATTGGGCCATATGTTGGGCTTTGACTCATAGTTGACTGTTGGGCTTTTGGATTGGGCCTTAGGCTTGGATCAAGCTAAGATTGGGGTAAAGCAGTCTTTTACCCCAAGCATGGACTTATGATTATGTATTGGAATCCAATTATTAATTGGGTGTTATTTTGATGTTGACAGTTCGGGAACCTGTCATCCAACAGTTGGGGTTAGGTCTGCGGGACTTCAGCAGTGTGAGGTGAGTTACCTTTCAGTAGGAGTGGGTCTAAGGCACCAAGACCGACCCACTAATAGTTGATTACAGTTGAGATGATTGTCTTTGTGATAATTATCTGGGTTGCTATTACTTGATGTGTTCTATGTGCCAATATGATATGTTCTATGTGATAGTGGTAGTAGGAGGGGAACAGTCCCACGGTTCGGTCGTTAGGACCGAAGGGTAGGTCGGACACCCAGATATGTCTGAAAGCATGTTTATGATATGTTATTATGTGATAGAAGTAGGGATGAAATAGTCCCCGTGACCGGGTGAGATAGACCAAAGGGTAGGCAGGCACCCCAGAACGGCCTGGCACGGGTACGTCAGCACCCAAGAATGGCTTGACATGGGTAGGTCGGGCACCCCAGAATTGCCCGGCAGTATGTATACTATGTGATTGTATGGTATGTGGTATGATGGGGGAACTCACTAAGCTTCGTGCTTACGGTTTTCAGTTTTGGTTTTAGGTACTTCGTTTTCAAAGGAAAGGAGTCAGCTCGATCACAGTGCATCACACTATGGTTTTCCGCACATGAGATCTTTGGGATTACACTCTGATATGGTTTTATGATAACCTGTTTTGATTATTTCTAATTTTTTTTACATGACATGATATTATGGATGTTTTATAATACAATTGGTTTTATAATAAAGTATTTAAAAATAAAATTTTTGGCCTGTATTTTGGGGATGTTACGGCTGGAAACCCTTACTTTCCAAACAATGGGAATGGTGGATGTATTGAGGAGATTCATGAGGAAAATCTTGAGGAAGATCCGGAAGAGGATTCTGAGGAGGAGTCAGACGAGGAGATACACATCAGGGAGATCATTGACAAGACTTATCCCATCAAGGGCAGAGATGAGCCCTTCCACTTCCCTCTTTTCAGGATGCACCTCCACAATGAGTGGCATAGCTACACACACGAGCGAGAGAGGATGGTCTACGACCCATATTTGGCATGTATCCATCGCACCATGCCTCGAGCCCTAACACCCCCGCACACCAAGCACTACCCATTATGGTACCATGAGTGTCCCTCCTGGGCACACGAGTACAAACCATCATCAATGATATAGATCGAAGGCAAGGCCAAAATCATGGTGGTACGAGTTTGACGCTTCTACGAAGATCAAGATTTCCATTAGGAGATCATACTAGCTCTATGGGGTGAGCGGGTGGACACTACGACCCACGTACACTCCTTAGAGGGAAAGATGGCTGCCTTGGAGTGAAATCCCTAGCAGCTGAGACAAGGGTAGCAACCGTAGTAGACAACTACCACACTGATAGACACAAGGGGTCAGGACACGTAAACAACAATTTCCATAACGACAGCCGAGAAAGCTCATGGACTTGCTCATACAAGGACTTTTCCAACTGTAAACCCAAAAACTTCTATGGAAACGGGGAAGTGATCGAACTATCACGTTGGTTCGAGAAGATTGAATAAGTTTTTGAGATCAACTCATGTACGGACGAGTGCAAGGTGAAATTCGTTGCCTACATATTCATGGATTCTGCCTTGACAAGATGGGATGGCCATGTAAAGACTATGGGCTTCAATACTGCGAACGCCGTGAGTTGGGAAAAGTTGAAAGTCATGATAATAGAGGAATATTGTCCGAGGAGTGAGATGCAAGGCTTCGAACAAGAACTCTGTAATCTCACAATGAAGGATTCTGAGATAGCGGCTTACATCAACCGCTTTAATGATCTGGCTGTCTTGTGCCCAGGAATGGTTACTCCTGGGTACAAAAGGATAGAGCGATACATCTAATGTCTTACCCCATAAATCCAAGGGATGGTCATTTCTTCTTTACCAACCACCTCTGACAGTGCAAAACGCATCGCTTATTAGTTGACTGACCAAGGCATCCACTAGGGAATAAGAGAAACAATGCAGGAGCCCACCGATGTAATTGGTACATTCCCTATCAATAACTCCTATGCCGATGTACTTTTCGACAGTGGTGCCGAGAAAATCTTTGTTAGTCATAAGTTCAAACAACTACTAAACCAGAACCCACAAACACAGCAAGGGCCTCCGAATCATCTCGTGCATCCAGGCGCAGGAGCACTTGCACAAAAAGTATTATGCATTTCTAGCACACATAGTGGACTAGCAGAAAGAGGTGAAGGAAATATTAGACATACCAAAAGTCCGTGATTTTCCTGATGTGTTTCCAGAAGACCTCCCAGGGGTTACCACATGTACGGCAAGTCGAGTTCATAATCTACATAATCGCAGAAGCAGCCCCCGTAGCAAAGTCTTCGCACAGACTGGCCCTGGCGGAAATGTAAGAATTGTCTAGTCAACAACACAAATTATTAGACAAGGGATTCATTAAACCAAGTTTCTCACCCTGAGGAGCGCCAGTCTTATTCGTGAAGAAGAAAGATGGATCCATTAGGATTTGTATTGACTATCGGGAATTGAAAAAACCAACTGTCAAGAATCGGTACCTACTTCCCAGGATCGATGATTTATTCAACTAATTACAAGGATCCGACTACTTCTCAAAGATCGATTTGCGATCAGGATACCATCAACTTAGAGTTCAGGAAGAAAGATGTCCCTATAACGGCTTTTAGAACCCGATATGGTCACTAAAAGTTTGTAAGTTATGTCATTCGGATTGACCAATGATCCAATAGTATTCATAGGCCTCATGAATCACATATGCAGACTGTACCTAGACAAATTTGTGATCGTATTCATTGATAATATATTGATGTACTCATGAAGTGAAGAGGAGCATAAGCAACACTTACAATCAAAACTAGAATTACTACGAAAAGAGAAACTTTACACAAAGTTCTCGAAGTGCGAGCTCTGCTTACAAAAGGTAGATTTCTGTAACGCCTGTGTTTCTGGGCTTGTCATTAATGTTGATATAATAGTCTAGCTTAACCTTTGTAACCCGTTTTGAAATAATAGAAGTGTATTATTTGAGTATTATGTGTTTTGTGCTTAATTGCTTAATTATGTGATTTGATTAATTAAGAATAAAAATAAGCGTCAAAATTTAAGTGTAAAATAAACTCGATATCTTTACATAAAGTTGTAATGGCCGAAACGAGGTTTCCGAATATATATAGAACGCCCAAATCTGACTTCGTATGAGGAACTTATGATTTTATGAAGTTTCGACGTAGCGGTATGCAGCCCGAATACTCGATTTGAGATCAAGCGGTTTTTAGCCGAAACAATCTAAACGAGAATTGAATATCTCTTTAGTGGTAGCGAAGTGATAAAAGATAGGCGACAACGGACGTCGGACGAAGAAGTTATGAATTTATAACGAAGTTTTCCTATCCCGGCCTACTAAAAAAATAAATAATGAAAATAAATTCAAAATTAGCCGACGGAGTCTAAACGAAAGTTGTAGAGCGTAGTCTCACCTACGCGTGGATATAAAGAACGTTAAAAACGGAGTTCGTATGAAGAAGATATGAATTTCCGAAGTTTATTAAATAATTAATATTTAAATTTAATATTTAATTCGGATGTATATCCAAAGGAGTCACCGATCTGATCCGAAGTACGCCCAGCGTACAGCGAAACATGACACGCCTCGCACTCGAGTTCTTCGGATGACGCATGCAGTGATGAATTCGGACGCGTACGCCCCGCGTACGGCTATACGCCCAGCGTACTGCGAGGCTTCAGCCTCCTATAAATAGGATGCGAGGGTTCCGGGCATATTTGCTCAATTCTTCTCTTTTTCGTGCCGAAGCTCTGCGTGTAAACCCCCGAAGCCATCCCGACACACCGGATCTCATATCCAAGTTAAGAAGGAAGTTTTACGCTCCCGAGATCCCGAGAAGTGCGATCCCCGAGCCGAAGCTCTGCCCGCGAGGAGACCGGTTTTTGTGAAGATCTTCCAGATCTACCAAAGAATACTACTTCTGCAAGTCGTAGTGCTGTCCGATCATCTTCTAATCAAGTGAGTGTGTGGTTACTTTCTTCTAACACATAAATATTAACTATTTGCTATGAAATACGTGTTATGTGAGTGTGTAGTTACTTTCTTCTAACGCATAATTATGAAGTATTCTATACGAAATACGTGTTATGTGTATAATTTTGTTGTTATGTGTGTGAACGAATATTCACTCTCTTCTATCTCATACATCTGAATTATTTTCTATGAAATACGTGTCATGTGGGTGTGCCTCATCTGTTATGTGGAATATGTATTGAATGAAAATGCTATACAGGTTTTAAACTATGTATAAAAATATATATATTTATCTACTAATATGTTGGGTAGAACATGGGTAGATAGTTGATGTGTGATAAACAGATGAGAGGCCTCGATGTTGTTGTTGTTGATCTAGTTATTCAGCGGAGTATGAATAACGACCACAGACTCTTTCTAGACAGTCCAATGGAACGCTAGCAGGTTCATAACCTGTAGGTGTTGTGAACGATGTATTAACCGGTTTACTCTATCCCCCTCATGGTTTCGTTTAGGATATCTATTGTTCAGGAAACCCCTTAGCAGTAATGTCTGTCCCGATGAAAATCCCAGATTAGGTCCCTTGAGATAGATGTTGTTTTAGGGACGTAAAGTGAGGATAACGGGAATGGGTAATCGGGTTATCGTTGGTTGGTGAAATTAAATATAATTATTTATTAAGGGTTGAAAACCCTATATGCTCACCAGGCTACCAAGCCTGACCCACTCAATTTATTTGTATTACAGGAAGTGGCGCAAGGGCATAAGATGGATGAACCATCAAGTGGTTTTGTTTACAAGTCTGTATATGTATATATTTGTTGAATGACTTGTAATGTTATCGTTTATGCTTTATGGTCTGTATCGGAACATGACATCCCGAGTTTTGATTATATAATGAAAATACATTTCTTTTATGAAATGCTTTGGTAAAAATTATTTTATCATACTATGTTTTTGGGAACAAATTCCGCAACTCTTTCAAATCAAAAGGATTTACTCTGAAATTATTTTAAAAGCATAAATGAAAATCGGTCTTTTCTGGCCGAGATTTTGGGGATGTCACAGTTGGTATCAGAGCATTAGTTTAAGCGAACTAGGAATTTTTAGGATTTCTAGACTGAAACTTAGAATGCTAAGTGGAAATTTGAGTTAAGTGTCTATTGGATTTTTGACACGAGCACTAGTTTATTTTAGGAAAGTTGCCTAAAATGCTTTTACGTGCTAAATGTTATATGTTGCCATATATGATATTAATTGTTCGGACTATGGTCTGTTGCCGACCGGATGTGGAAACCTTATGTGTGTAGGATTCTAAGCGTATGTCTACGGTATTAGAACTAACATGTAAACGTTTCGGAGTGATAAGGATGATTTGAATATCTATCGTGAATGAGGATCTAATTTCACCTTATTCGGTGTGTAGATCAAAAATGGTGAGAACAAGAAGTGGAGTTGCAAATGCTGATGAAAACAGGAATCAACCACCATTGATTGAACAAATACCTGTCGTAGCAGCAGCACCTGAGCCAATAACCATGGCTGGTGTGCAAATGATGATTCAAACAATGTTGGATCGTCAAATGGAGAAGACTAGGCGGTTGCTTCAACAGAATCGTGAAGAACTGTCAATTCGTGTGGAAGAGCCCGAATTAAATAAATGGCACTCGGAAGGTGGAAACTTCAGTGGGTCTGTTGGTCAAGCCAACCCACCGATAGTTAGGCAAAACAACCATGACGGAAGGAATGATGGAATGGGATGCAAGTACAAGGACTTTCTAACTTGCAAACCATCAACCTTCAATGGAAAGGAGGATCTGATTGGAGTTATGGATTGGATCTCAGAAATGGAGTTGGCCTTCATGACTTGTGGCTGCAGAGGCAAGTTGCAGACTATCTATGCAGTGCACCGGTTCCGAGGTGGAGTCGTTCGTTGGTGGAACACTTTAGGGAAGACTTTGAGCGCTAATGAGCCACTACAATTGACATGGGCAGAATTCTTGGTGCAGTTCAAACGCAAGTTCTGTTAGGCCCAAAATTTGTTGGATTTGGAGAATAAGTTTTTGGCATTGACAAAAGGCAGCATGTCAGTTGATGAATACACTAATAACTTTACCGATAAGATGGAGTTTTAATTGCGCATCGTGCCAGACGAGCTGACAAAGGTTGACCGATACGCAAAAGGACTCCCATAGGAGTATGAGGTGCCAGTACGTCAGGCACATACTCTAGAGGCAGCTATCTGGCCTGCCAAGTCTGTTGAGAACATGATTAAGGGGAGAACCACCGACAAGGTTGAGGTTGGTGAGAAGAGAAAGTTTGAGGGATCATCTGGTTCCGGTAAGAAAAGCAAATTTTCAAAATCTGATTCGAAAAAGTTTGGTGGAGGAAAAGGAGGCGAAGCGAAGTGGTGTGATAAGTGTAAGAAAAAGCACTTTGGGAAATGTAGTGAGGATGTAACTTGCTACAAGTGCAGAAAAATTGGGCATTTTGCCAATGAGTGTCCGAACAACAAAAGGATGTGTTTTGGTTGTAATGAAGAGGGGCACATTTTGAAAGACTGTCCGAAGAAGAAGGAAGCAGCTAAGCCCAACATTTCACCAAAGCCGAAGGCGAGAGCCTTCCAGATGACACTTGAGGCTGCAAAAGATGAAGCTGATATCGCTTCAGGTACCTTTCTCGTAAACGAATTACTTGCTCAAATTTTGTTTGATTGTAGAGCCAACTACTCCTTTATTTCGCATGAGTTTGGTAGAAAACTAGCTTTGCCTGTTGATAGACTAGATAATGCTTTATTAGTCGAAGTTGCTAGTGGCAAGTTTGTACCTGTTAGCCATCGTATGAAAAACATCTTAATCGACCTTAATGGGAATAAGTTTCACGAGGAATTATTGCCTATCGAACTTAATGGTTTCGACATTGTTTTGGGAATGGATTGGCTTAGCGCCAATGATGCCGAAATTTTATGCAAGAAGAAGATAGTTAAAGTAAACCCGCCTGGGAAAGATTCATTTATGGTGTACGGGGATAAACGACGAGTAAATTCTGGAATCATTTCCCTAATGAAAGCCATGAAGTGTTTGACCAAGGGATGTACATCATATTTAGCATTCGTGATCGATGCTAAGAAGGAAAAGAAGGTGATGCAGAGTATTACAGTGGTGTGTGATTATCCGGAAGTATTTCCCGAAGATCTTCCTAGATTACCACCTGATAAACAAGTGGAGTTCAGAATAGACTTGTTACCAGGAACGACGCCAATAGCAAAAGCACCTTACCGATTAGCACCGACGGAGATGAAGGAGCTGATGATGCAACTTCAGGAGTTATTGGACAAAGGTTTCATTAGACCTAGTTCATCGCCCTGGGGAGCTCCGGTGTTATTTGTAAAGAAGAAAAATGGAAGTATGAGGATGTGCATTGATTACAGGGAGCTGAATAAAGCAACGATAAAGAATAGATACCCGTTGCCGAGGATTGATGACCTGTTCGATCAACTACAAGGTTCAAGTTATTTTTCAAAGATCAACCTAAGGTCAGGATATCATCAGCTGAAAGTAAGAGAGCAGGATATAGAGAAGACTGCATTCACAACACGATATGGACACTACGAGTTTTTGGTTATGTCGTTTGGACTAACCAATGCTCCAGCAGCATTCATGGATTTGATGAATAGGGTTTGTAATCCGTTCCTTGCTAAATCCGTGATAGTGTTCATTGACGACATTCTGATTTATTCAAAGAGCCAAGAAGAGCATGGCAGACACTTGCGAGAAGTGTTGGAAGTCTTGAAGAAGGAGAAGATGTATGCAAAGTTATCCAAATGTGATTTTTGGATTCGAGAAGTCCAATTCTTGGGTGACGTGGTCAACCAAGGAGGGATAATGGTTGATCCAGCAAAGAGCTGTGATGAAGTGGGAGCAACCAAAAAGTCCTACGAAAATCCAAAGCTTTTTAGGATTAGCCAGATATTACCGAAGGTTTATCCAAGGCTTTTTTTCGATCGCTAGTCCATTAACAACTTTGACCCACAAAGGAGCTACCTATGCTTGGAGTGATAAGCATAATGAAGCATTCGAGAAGCTAAAGAAGAAACTATGTGAGGCACCGATACTTTCTCTACCCGATGGAGTTGAAGACTTCGCTGTATATAGCGATGCGTCTGGGGTTGGATTGGGTTGTGTTTTGACCCAAAGGGATAAGGTGATCGCATATGCGTCTCGACAATTGAAAGAGCATGAAAAGAACTACCCGACTCATGATTTGGAGTTGGCAGCGGTAGTTTTCGCTCTGAAAATATGGAGGCATTACCTCTATGGCACGAAGTGCAAACTTTTTACTGATCATAAGAGTCTCCAATATCTCTTTAATCAAAAAGAATTGAATATGAGGCAACGACGTTGGCTAGAGTTACTTAAGGACTACGACTGTGAGATACTTTACCACCCCGGTAAAGCTAATGTTGTTGCTGATGCTCTCAGTCGGAAAGTCAATCTTGAAAGGAAAAGGCCAAGAGTGTTGAGAATTGAAGTTGTCTCGACAATTGTGGAAAGTATAAAGAAAGCTCAAGAGGAAGCTTCTGAGAAGAATGACCAAAAGTAGGAACGTTTGGGCAAAACGTTGGTGTTCGGTATAAACAGTCATGGACTGAAGGTGTTCCAAGATCGGATTTGGATACCTAAGACAGGAGGAATCAGAGATCTTCTGATGGAAGAAGCTCACAAGACCATGTACTCGATTCATCCCGGTAGCACTAAAATGTATAGGGACCTGAAACCCTACTACTGGTGGCCGATGATGAAGCTTGATGTTGCAAAGTATGTGGCCGAGTGTGTGACTTGTGTGAGAGTCAAGACACAACATCAGAAACCGTACGGGAGTTTAGAACCATCGTCTGTGCCTATGGGTAAGTGGGAAGACATTGCTATGGATTTTGTCACTAAACTGCCCAAAACAAAAAGTGGTCACGACATGATTTGTGTGGTCGTTGATCGATTCACTAAGAGTGCGCATTTCATAGCAGCCAAGGAGAAATGGTATATGGATAAGCTTGCGAATTCTTACGTGAAAGAAATTGTGAGGCTTCACGGTGTTTCGTTAACGATTGTATCGGATCATGACAGCCGTTTCACCTCGAGGTTTTGGAAAAGTCTACAAGAGGAATTGGGTACCAAGTTGTGTTTAAGTACAGCTTACCATCCACAAACTGATGGTCAGAGCGAACGAATGATACAAACACTTGAACATATGATGAGAGCATGTACCCTGTAATTCCTAGGTAATTGGGATGAACATTTACCTTTGGTAGAATTTTCCTATAATCATAGTTTCCACTCGAGCATAAAGATGGCACCTTATCAAGCTTTGTATGGACAGAAGTGTCGTATGCCGTCTTTTTGGCTTGAGGTTGGGGAAAAGCAGTGTATGGGACCGGAGATAGTCCATCAAACTGCTGAAAAGGTGAAAATAATTAGGGAAAGAATGTTAGCAGCCCAGGATCGTCAAAAGAGCTATGCTAACAACAAGCGAAGACCGATGACTTTTGAAGTTGGAGATTCGGTTTTGCTTAAAGTCTCGCCGTGGAAGGGACTTATAAGATTCGGTAAAAGGGGAAAATTAAGTCCAAGGTTTATTGGACCATTTAAAGTTCTTCAGAGGATTGGGAACCAAGCTTACAAGCTCGAACTACCAGAAGAACTGAATGGAATTCATAACACTTTTCATGTGTGTTATTTGAGGAAGTTCACGGGAGAAGTTCCTGACATGATTCCACTTTCGGAGTTGAGAATCGATGAGAACAAAAGGTTGATTGAAGAACCAGAGGCAATCGTTGACCGAAAGAATAAGAAGTTGCGACGCAAGATGGTCGAGTTAGTGCTTGTCAGATGGAAACACACGAATGGGCCGAACATCACCTGGGAGACGGAGAGTGACATGATGGGTCGCTATCCGCATTTGTTTGTTGATGTGTGATTCTGGGGACGGAATCATTTTAAGGTGGAGAGAATTGTAACGCCTGTGTTTCTGGGCTTGTCATTAATGTTGATATAATAGTCTAGGTTAACCTTTGTAACCCGTTTTGAAATAATAGAAGTGTATTATTTAAGTATTATGTGTTTTTTGCTTAATTATGTGATTTGATTGATTAAGAATAAAAATAAGCATCAAAATTTAAGTGTAAAATAAACTCGATATCTTTATATAAAGTTGTAATGGCCGAAACGAGGTTTCCCAATATATATAGAACGCCTAAATCTGACTTCGTATGAGGAACTTATGATTTTCTGAAGTTTCGACTTAGCGGTATGCAGCCCGAATACTCGATTTGAGATCGAGCGGTTTTTAGCCGAAACAATCTAAACGAGAATCGAATATCTCTTTAGTGGTAGCGAAGCGATAAAAAGATAGGCGAGAACGGACGTCGGACGAAGAAGTTATGAATTTATAACGAAGTTTTCCTGCCCCGGCCTACTAAAAAAATAAATAATAAAAATAAATTCAAAATTAGCCGACGGAGTCTAAACGAAAGTTGTAGAGCGTAGTCTCACCTACGCGTGGATATAAAGAACATCGAAAACGGAGTTCGTATGAAGAAGATATGAATTTCCGAAGTTTATTAAATATTTAATATTTAAATTTAATCTTTAATTCGGATGTATATCCAAATGAGTCACCGATCTGATCCGAAGTACGCCCAGCGTACAACGAAACATGACACGCCTCGCACTCGAGTTCTTCGGATGACGCATGCAGTGATGAATTCGGACGCGTACGCCCCGTGTACGGTTGTACGCCCAGCGTACTGCGAGGCTTCAGCCTCCTATAAATAGGATGCGAGGGTTCCGGGCATATTTGCTCAATTCTTCTCTTTTTCGTGTCGAAGCTCTGCGTGTAAACCTCCGAAGCCATCCCGACACACCGGATCTCATATCCAAGTTAAGAAGGAAGTTTTACGCTCCCGAGATCCCGAGAAGTGCGATCCCCGAGCCGAAGCTCTCCCCGCGAGGAGACCGGTTTTTGTGAAGATCTTCCAGATCTACCGAAGAATACTACTTCTGCAAGTCGTAGTGCTGTCCGATCATCTTCTGATCAAGTGAGTGTGTGGTTACTTTCTTCTAACACATAAATATTAAGTATTTGCTATGAAATACGTGTTATGTGAGTGTGTAGTTACTTTCTTCTAACGCATAATTATGAAGTATTCTATACGAAATACGTGTTATGTGTATAATTTTGTTGTTATGTGTGTGAATGAATATTCACACTCTTCTATCTCATACATCTGAATTATTTTCTATGGAATACGTGTGATGTGGGTGTGCCTCATTTGTTATGTGGAATATGTATTGAATGAAAATGCTATACAGGTTTTAAACTATGTATAAAAATATATATATTTATCTACTAATATGTTGGGTAGAACATGGGTAGATAGTTGATGTGTGATAAACAGATGAGAGGCCTCGATGTTGTTGTTGTTGATCTAGTTATTCAACGGAGTATGAATAACGACCACAGACTCTTTCTAGACAGTCTAGTGGAACGCTAGCAGGTTCATAACTTGTAGGTGTTGTGAACGATGTGTTCACCGGTGTACTCAATCCCCCTCATGGTTGCCTTTAGGATATCTATTGTTGAGGAAACCCCTTAGCAGTAATGTTCGTCCCGATGAAAATCCTAGATTAGGTCCCTTGAGATAGATGTTGTTTTAGGGACGTAAAGTGAGGATAACGGGAATGGGTAATCGGGTTATCGTTGGTTGGTGAAATTAAATATAATTATTTATTGTGGGTTGAAAACCCTATATGCTCACCAGGCTCCCAAGCCTGACCCACTCAGTTTATTTGTATTACAGGAAGTGGCGCAAGGGCATAAGATGGATGAACCATCAAGTGGTTTTGTTTACAAGTCTGTATATGTATATATTTGTTGAATGACGTGTAATGTTATCGTTTATGCTTTATGGTCTGTATCGGAACATGACATCCCGAGTTTTGATTATATAATGAAAATACATTTCTTTTATGAAATGCTTTGGTAAAAATTATTTTATCATACTTTGTTTTTGGGAACAAATTCCGCAACTCTTTCAAATCAAAAGGATTTACTCTGAAATTATTTTAAAAGCATAAATGAAAATCGGTCTTTTCTGGACGAGATTTTGGGGATGTCACAACTTCCAAGGACATGTAGTCAACAAAGAAGAAAGTACTGCGAGGAATGGATAAAAATTTAAACTCAGAGATGACGGAATACAATATTTCATGAATCGAATCTGGACGCCAAAGTGTAACGATCATAGGGATTTGATCATGAACGAGGCACACAAGACAAAATACTCCATTCACCCTAGGGCATACAAGATGCACCGGGACCTGAAAGGGGTGTATTGGTGGCCAAACATGAAAGAAGAGATTGCCACTTACGTAGGTAAGTTCCTAACCTGTTCTAAGGTCAAAGTAGAATACTAGAAGCCCTTTGGGCTGTTACAACAACCAGAAACACCTTAATGGATGTGGAAGGTGATTACCACTGACTTCATGACAAAGTTGCCCAAGAGTACGGGTGGACACAATACCATTTGGGTGATCGTACACAAACTAACCAAATCCGCACACTTCCTATCAAACAAAGTGACGGATAAGATGTAAAAGTAGACAAGAACATATCTCCAGTAGATTGTGAGACTACACAGTGTGCCACTGCCTATTATCTCGGATTGGGATAGTCGATTCGCCTTGCATTTTGACAGTCGTTACAAGAAGTCCTTGGGAACCCGACTTGACATGAGTACAGCCTATCACCCACAAACCGACGGGAAAAGCGAGAGAACTATTCAAACATTGGAAGATATTTTGAGAGCTTATGTGATAGATTTCAGTAAAGCTTGGGATACCCATTTACCATTCATCGATTTCTCATATAACAACAGTTATCACTCGAGCATTAAGGTTGCTAAATTTGAATCCCTCTATGGGCGCAAGTACAGATCACCATTGTGTTGGGCTAAAGTTGGGGACTCCTAACTGGCTAAGGGGTCAAACGACCAATAGCACCCTCACTGACCCTGAGATCATACAGGAAACAACAGAGAAGATCGTTCAGATCCGTGAACGACTAAAGGCATCTCAGGACCAACAAAAGAGTTATGCGGATAAACGACGAAAAACCTTGGAATTCCAGGTTAGTGACCGCGTAATGTTGAAGATCTCACCTTGGAAGGGAATGATACATTTTGGAAAACGTGGGAAACTAAATCCTTTAGCGGCAAGAACTTGGGAGTTCCAACTAACTTTCATGTAAAGTATTGTTATTTTTAATAATAATGAACTTTATAATAATTTGAATTTTTATAATTCAGAGTAAATATTTTATACATCCTTTATACCATCTTTATTTTATAAAAACGTCATCATTTTTATAAAAATACCAAGATTTTATAAAGGTTTGACTTTTTTTTATAAAAAAAACTCACTAGTTATTAAGTTGTACCTTCATCTTGAAGGGGCAACCACCTAAACCCTATAGTAGCTTACCTTTAGTCTCATCCATGTCCCCCATACCACCCCCATAACCCACCCTACCCCCCACCCTCCTTCCCCCTCTCTCTTTAACTTAGGGCCGAACGACCTTTTTCTCACATTCATCTTCATCATTTTCTTCTTCTTCTCTAAGAAAGAGCTCTCCACTTCCATAGCTAAATTCTTCCAAGTGGTTCTTGAGTTTTTGGTAAGTATTTCCTTCATAATCTAGTGATTCTACACACTTATATATTAGTTTCAACCCATTTACACACATTGTCACGTGTTACTATTCATAGGATCTTCAAATCTTCAAAGTGTTCTTCAAGTGTTCTTGAATTGAAACTTTCCATCTACAACCTTTCATTCATCAAGAAAACACACATTAGGTGAGTTTATACCCCTTCATTTTCAAGTTTTTCCAAGTTTTAGGGGGGGGGGGGGGGGGGGGGATACAAGTAAACTTGTATAATAACACATGTTGTTATACATGCTTCTTCTTCAAGTTGTGTAAAAATATTGTATTCATGAAAAGATGTTGTTACTTAGTTATTTGAACATTTACATGTGGTATGTTTGTTTAGAAATACAAAACTATGAAAAATAAGTATAAACAAATTATATGGTCTTGAGAAAAAGGTCACAAAAACAAAACTATAAAAACTAGGGTTTTGATAAACATAATATGACTTTTCTAGAAAAAAATGGTTATAACCAAGTCAATACACCATTTTTGTGGGATTTAAACCAATATATGTTATTTGGAACATATGTCTTGAAACTAGTCAAAATACCAAAGATTTAGTTTTGCAAAAAAAAAAAAAAAAAAAAAAAAAAAAAAAAAAAAAAAAAAAAACCTTAAAAATCTAACGTTTTATGTAAATGCGAGTTTTCTATGGCGCCTTTTATGTTTTACAAGTTTTGGGGGAGAACACACTCTAAACAAATCCTATTTTGATAATTTAAAGGCTTTGCAAACAAAAAAATACAAGTTATGTCACTAAAACATATCTAAGCGTAAATATCAGCTTTTTATAGAAAAATTATGGTCTATTCACGAACTGTTTTACCCTTCTTAAAATTAATAGATTTCAAAATTGTACAATATGTAAATAGTTCAGGTCTATACCTTTTTAAGGACTACTCACGTACGTTCATACGATTTTTCTACTATCTATGGTGACTTTTACAAAACTGTCTATCATTTCAGAATATTTTCGGATAAGTCTGTGAAAATAAACATTTTCACTCTGGTTAGGAACCACTTAAGGCCAGGGTAAAAATTATGGACAAAGTAGACTCATTTTCTAACCTGTGAGAGTTTACGAATCCAAATTTCAATGTATGATGATTTTTCTATAATTTTTCTAAAAACATGGACAGAAAAAGTTAAAAATAAATTTTATAAAGTTTACAAAAAAAATCTAATTTTTACCTGTTAGTGACGTTAAAAAGGCCGAAGACTAGAAAAAGTTGGCTTTATCATACTAAATGTTTTTATAGTATAATTAGATGTAAAATTATATGATATAATCTGTTAAAACATCTAAACAACCTAACTAATATATATATATATATATATATATATATATATATATATATATATATATATATATATATATATATGTGGACACAACAAAACATATATGACAAACGACAATGGGTGTAGTTTATGGGTCATTAACACTATTTTACCATTTTGGGGCGAAAACATAATTATTTAAATGTATAATTATTTTACACTATGTAATCACTATGGAAATGTAATATTTCCAGTTACAAAAGGGCGTTCATTACACTATACGTAAACATGTTAATATAATTTTGTGAGACATAGTCTTCACCGTACCTACCAGAGTACCTACAAAAGTCTTTTATTATAACCAGAATCTCCCGTAAGAGAGCGTGATACTTGTATATAGATCTATACGGGACTGACAATCCCGCACCTAAGCCGTTTGCTACAGCTAAACCGGCAGTTCTTGAGTGACAATTGTCATAACATTCTGACGCCTGAAGAACGCCGCAGCAGGTCAACTACGATTTTAGCATGGTTATAAGAACTCACATAGGGTATTAACAATACATTTGGTTTACGGAGATAACATATATTCATATGGTTTTATATAAGAATAAAACTACATAATACTATCTTTAAGTACAGAAGTACTTATACATTTTTGGTCTTAGAGTTCTTAAGACTACAACTCATTTTAAGAAAATATTGGATTTGCTGGAACATACACTATCATTCTACAAGGAAAAGTTACAGATTTTTCACATACAAAACTCGTATTGGGAAATCAATGATACATTTGGTTTACAGGGCAACTTTCACTCAAATGGTTTTATATAATAAAACTACATAATCTTATCTTCAAGTACAAAAGTACTTATACATTTTTTTTCTTAGGGTTTTTAAGACTACAACTCGTTTTAAGAAAATATTGGATTTTCTGGAACATACACTATTATTCTACAAGAAAAAGTTATAGATTTTTCACATTCAAAACTCTTATGAACTTACCAACTTAATTGTTGACACATTTTCAAACTACTTGTATTCTTAGGGAATCGTTAAGCAAGGTAATTACAAAGTTGTGAGGATGGACATTACAACATCACACTATTCATTTTTGTCGTAATGTATTGGAATTGAAACAGACAACAAATGTAATTTTCCCAATTATAATTATGAGGGTTGTGTTGCTTTGATCGCTATTATTCATCAAGTTATGATATTGTTCATGGAGTCATCCACCCTCAGACATTTCCGCCATTCTGGTTTGGGGGTGTGACAATATAGAGCTTGAAGTTACCATCATCTTTCAGATTTGTTCAAGGTACTCCTTCAAATCCAATCTTATACTCTTCCAATATGTCATACGACGAGTACAACGAGATGTCGGATCAATTGTTGTGAAATGGAATAGGAGGAAGAGGATCGGCCAAATATAAAAGAACACGGGTGAGAGAGGAAAAGCTAAAGGAGTTGATTGAGTTGAAAGTTGTTGAAGCGACATAGGTTTGCGAGGGTCTTGATTCCGACAAGTGCAAAGTGGCGTGGGATGAGGTGGAGGAGGTGAGTCGGGCGAAATTTGATCTCCAGTGAAAACTAGATTAGAAGAAGGATCCTTTACAGTCGTGTGAGACTGTCAATGTAGTCATGAAGTGTCACCGATAATATTTATATCCAGGTAACACTTTTGTTTCTCTAGAGATCTCTGCGAAAACCTCAAAGTGCTTCAAGACGGACCATCTTCCCTAATTCTCCGAGCCCTAAATTACTTCATAATGTTAGTTCAATCTCTACACAATCTTTTCCCTTTTTGTGTTATTACAGTTCAATTGATTTTCATTTCAATTCATTGTTTCGATTTCTCAATTACAATCTAGTTAACTATCACATTTAAACTCTTACGATCTAAATAAAAAACCATTGATTTTCGATGAGTGTAAGGTGAGTAAGGCGACAACTGATCTCCGGCGAAAACTGGATGAGAACAAGATCCTTTACAGTCGTTTTGTGAGGAAAATCCTAAGACAGACGAGGTGGATGGAGCCTAATCTCAACAATTTCAACATCCCGCTAAAACTGGTGATAGAGTTTGACCCTATTATGAAGGAGGAAACAAGAGACGAAGAGAAAATGATGAGGAGAGAAACAAATGGTGGACTCTTTTAAAGCAAAACCCTGAAATTCATTGGTGACAAGAAGTCACATTAGCTTCAAATGCTTTTGTGGTTTATGAAACCGGTTAAATTAGGTATCACTGATCAAAAATACAAAACAACAACCACCTTAGACCCCTAAAAAACACTAAAAAAAATTTAAGAACTAATTAATCCAATTCGAAAAACATTTTGGGGCTAAAATGTTATATGCCCTGAAAAATGAATAAAAACTCTAGTTTAGTCTAATAAATGAAAGTTTTTTTAGTCATATGTCACACTCTCATTCAATTTGTCAAATGTTATTTTATGGTTATTTTTAATTAATTTCCTTTTCACATGTCATTTTATGAGTTTTTTTTATTTTAATAAATTTCACATAATATTTTAATGTAGTAATTACATTAAATTTACTAATAAATAGATATTAATTTCATTAATGAACTTACATTCTAATTTCAAAATTCTCAAATTAAAGTTTATTATATTCTTTTGTTTATTTATTTAAATTATTTGTGTAAATTTAAAATATAAAAAAACATTTCAAGTTTAATAATTTATTATTTTTTATTTTTATAAATTTAAAGTTTTCACATATTTACGCCTCGTTCCCGAGTTTAACAAAAGAAAAGAAGAGAAGAGAAAAGAAAGTCACGAGAGAAAAGAAGAGAAAGGAAAATAAAACAAAATTTTCTTTTGTGTTCCCGAGTTGGAGAGAAGTGGAAGGAAAATAAATTATTTTGTTCTTTTTTTCCAAATCCTCCCAAATCGGAAGGAAAGTTAGGAGGGAAAGTAATCCTCCCATTTTCCTCCACTTCCTTCCAATTCCCTTCTTTAATAAAACTCGGAAACATCAATTTCTTTTATTTTCTTCTCATTTCCACTTATTTCCTTTCCTTTCTCTCCTTAAGTTGAACTCGGGCCGGGGTGTCCTATTTTTTTTTAAATTAACCAATATAAAATATATGGATCGTTTTGTAATATTTTCTTTCTTTTCTCTCCTTAAGTTGAACTCGGGACGGGGTGTCCTATTTTTTTTTAAATTAACCAATATAAAATATATGGATCGTTTTTTAATATATATTTAACGTCGTATAAACAAAATTTCCCCCTGGTTAATAGTAAAGCGATCGACAGAAATATATGGCGACGGGGAGCGGCGGACCAGCGGCGGCGAAGATAGTATGGAACGAGAGACAGAAAAGGTTTGAAACAGAGGACAAGCAAGCATACTTGCAGTACGAGTTGAGAAACGGTGGAAAATTGATGGATATAGTTCACACCTTCGTTCCATCAAGCAAGAGAGGCTTAGGTTTAGCTTCACATCTCGCTGTTGCCGCCTTCAATCACGCTCAATCCAACTCCTTATCCGTTATCCCTACCTGCTCTTACATCTCCGTAAGCTTTATCTACCTCCATCCTTCTTCAATTTTGTAGATCAATTTTAGGGTTTTTTCGATTGTATGAACGTTTCCTCCGCGTTTTATCATCATGAATGTCTTTCCTCTCCGATTATATCAATTTCACTCGAATGAAAAGCATACTGCATACATGTTATAAATGTTTCACCTAGAAGTAGGATGGTTTATGCAGGTTATATATTTTAAACCCCCTTTGATTGATCAGTAACCAATTTTCGACATCAATAATCAATACAGACTAAGAAGATTGAATAGTTAATTCATCAAATGTTCTGTTTTTCGTTCTTGAACTTGAAGGCTCTTGGATTTACCAATTATGGATAACAATCATCGATAAAGATTAAGAAGATTCAATTGCTGATTCATCAAATCGTCTTATTTGTTCTTGAACTTGGATTCAACAGTTAGAGATAGCATTCATGATAGAGATTAAGAAGGTTGAATTGTTAATGGAAGCTAATGTGTTGTTTTGTATATGGCAGGAGACATTTGTACCTAGAAATCCATCTTGGAAGTCTGTATTGTACTCTGAAGATCTCAAATCAAGCATTTAAAAGTGTTGTAGTTAGCTTTGCTGCAGAATAATAAGCCAAATGTTGAAGGAATGTCATTGGCCATATATGTCCCTTTGTAGCATACTTAAGAGTTTAATTTCATACATGTAATATTCACTTTGGGTACGAGTGAAAAACTTTAATTTACCAAGATTATTATAGAAAACGAGTTATTTATAATTTTTCAGTCAAATAAAATTGCAGTTTTTTTAACCCCAATAAAATGAATTATTTCATTTCTTCGTTGATTCCCACGTGTCATTTACCCCAATAAAAAATGAGTTATTTATATTTTTTTGTTGTTTTAAACTCGTTCAATCATTAGGTAAAAAGAGTTTCACCGGGATATCCACAACCATTCTTAAATTTACCATTTCCTTTTGCAAAAATATTTTCATTTTTTTCTTGTTCAATCGGCATGAAATTGAGTCATTTAACGTTTTAAAGTTTGAAAGAAGATTTTCATTCACAAAACAATTGACAAGTTGAAAATATGATAACATCGTGATAAAAATTATCAATCACATATGGGACTCAAAACTCTCACTCAATTAATAACATTGTTATTGTTTATTAATAAGGGTTATTGTCATTGTTGCTCAACAAACTTTAGGATATTGGTTTAAACGGTCTCTCGTGACTATTTTTTGTATTTGAAGGGCACAAACTTGTATTTTTAGGTTTTAAAAGGTCATTCTGGACAATTTGAAGGGGTCACCCGATGGCACCCATCATAATCAGCAAGTTTAAATGCCAACTCAATTGCCACGTGTAACACCTAATGTAATGCTTTCTTTAGAACTCAAATCCGATCAAATCCCTTACCATCTTCCATCTTCACCTGCTCTAATGTTGTCTTCTCCGGCCCCGTCGCTGTCTTCTTCGGCTCCAGCGATGGCCCTGATGTTCACTCCGGTAGAATCGAACACTAAGCATAGAGTCTGATGTTCACTCTGTAACACAGTCCCTCTCGACATAGATCGACTCTAAGGATCGATCCGCAAGGGTTCATTCTCGTTTCCGTCAAACGAGATTGAAATTGGGAACGATTTTGAAAGCTACAGAGAAGATGAAGATGGTGGGAGCGGAAGTGGGTATCATCACGAAAGAGGCCCGCGCTTAGGTGGTGATGTTTTTGTCGATTTGATCCATCCTAAAGCAATCAAGGAGCTGAAAGTCATCGTCGATCGGATGATTAGGTCCGGCTATGAAAAAGAGTGTTGTCAGGTTTACAGTAACGTCCTGCCTGATGTCTTAAACGAGTGTTTATCCATTCAAGGAGTTGAAAGGCTTAGTATTGAAGAAGTACAGAAAATTGAATGGAAAATTTTGGATGAGAAAATGAAGAAATGGATTCAAGCAATTAAAATCGTGGTCAAGGTTCTTCTTTTTGGGGAAAAACGATTATGCGAACAAGTTTTCAGTGAATCCGAACTTATCAAAGAAATTAGTTTCGTTGAAACAACAAAAGGATGTGTGATGCAGCTGTTGAATTTTGGGGAAGCAGTTGCAATTGGGCAAAGATCTTCAGAAAAACTCTTTCGAATTCTCGACATGTATGACACGGTTGCAGATGTTTTCCCTGATTTTGAATTTCTTTTCACTTATGAATCTGGAGAATTAGTCTGCAACGAGGTGAAGGTGGTTTTAACCGGCATATAAAATCATTCTCTAAATCAAAATGTTTGCTTGAAATCAGTTTCTAAAACCGTTTTTCTAAGATGTTTGCTTGAAATCAATTTGAAAATCAAATTGTTTTCTTGAAATCAGTTTCTAAACTCCTAAAGTACTCTTTCCTTCCCGAGGAACTGGATGTCAGTGAAGGCGGCCAAGATGACCAAGGTATCACCTGATTATCATCTCTAATCATCTTATCATCTAAATCTGTTTCATCTTCGTCTCCGTCATAATCATCGTCAAAAACCATATCTCGTGGAGTTGAAGATGATCGCCAAGAACTCATCGATTTATGTGTACCCAAATAAGGGGTAGTGGTGTTGTGATTTTTGGAGGTTGTGAATCAATGGTGGTTTTTGTTGCTATAAGATACCACACAAACACACCTGGTAATCCACACAAACACAACCGGCAAAGATGAGTCGACTCACCACTGAGTCATTGTTGACTCACCTGCCTAGTTGGCAGCTAACATGACACTGTAAGGTACCAAATTAACCGGTAAAACACAAGTTAGTACCCTTTAAAGGCAAAAAATAATCATGAGGGACCATTTAAACTAATATACTAAACATTGTTGGGCTACAGTGACAATAACTCTATTAATAACGGTGTAGTTATGTAGAAATTATTTTATCATTTATATTAAAAGCGGTTATTATTTATTTATTTTGGAAACCACAAATATCATTAAAAAAGCACACACCAGCAAGAAACCAGAAGTACAATACAATATGAGAGATTTCACCACCTTACATATGTTGCACCAAACTCCGTTTGAAGATTTTCTAGCAATATCGAAGGCTGGATTGTTATGCAGATTATGAATACTCTGGATGACATCTTTCCATAAGCAATCTTATGAGTAAATTACACGAATGGTCCCTATGGTTTAGGGTAATTTGCACGTTTGGTCTCTAACTTATTTTTTTAACTCGAAGGTCCCTACAATTTGTTTTTGTTGCATGTTTGGTCCCTGTCTTACCTAAAAAGACTATTTTACCCTTGATTTTTTAATTTATTTAAATAAACACACCTCCAACCTCACCCCTTCATCTTACCTAGACCTAACAATCTGTGTCTGCATGTTGTGTATTCGTGTCAGACACGAATTTACACGACACAAATTTGTTAAACACGAACACAACACCAATTATAAAACGTGTCTGGGGCATCAAACACGACACATAAAAAATTCGTGTGACACGTGACACAACACGAATAGACATGTTTTTTAACCGTGTTACACAAAAACACGAATAAACATGTTTTTTAATCGTGTTACACAAAAACACGAATAACACGTTTTTAATGCCTTTTTTTAACCTAGTGCTATAAACTAATTATTGACTCTTAAGAAATTGGTCCCTAATATTTTATAAATATAAAATTTAACCATAAAGTGCATATGTATATATACGTGTCACGTGTCAACACGAATTTGTATCGTGTCGTATACGTGTTTAAACAGGTAAATTCGTGTTTGACACGTGTAATACACGAAACACGAATTTAAAATACGTGTCAGACACGAATAAACACGAAACACGAATTTCTAAAACACATACACGGAAAACTCGTATGATATTCGTGTCGTGTTAATCGTGTCGTGTATGAAATTGTCAGGTCTAATCTTACCTTACTAACTCCACCATTTTTTCCTATTTAAATAATAATTTTTTTTAATAAGACAATGACCAAGCACGTAACAAAAATAAATAGTAGGAACCAAGCACGTAACAAAAACAAACAGTAGGGACCTTTTGAGTTAAAAAAATAAGTTAGGGACGAAACACACAAATTACCTCAAACACCATTTGTATAATTTACTCCAATCTTTTTCGTTCATCAACCTCCACCACTAGGGGTGTCAAAAAAACCCGAACCCGATTAACCCGACTCGACCCGAACCCGAATAAGGTAATTAGGGTCGAGTTTAATAGGGTCAGAACTCTTAATCGGGTTAACCCGACTAACCCAAATTATTATTAGGGTCGGGTTTAGGGTTGATTTTTTCAAAACAATTCGGGTTTCGGGTCAACCCGACTAACCCGAATTATTATTAGGGTCGGGTTTAGGGTTGATTTTTTCAAAACAATTCGGGTTTCGGGTCAACCCGAATAACCCGATTAAGAATTTATTACCAAATTTTTTTTACTGCGTTGAATGACATGAATTCAAGATCTCATGAGATTTTACAACTAATACGTATTTCTTAATTAAACAAACCAGATAGTAAAATTACTATGTATAGAGATATTTAAAATGACATAACTTTCCTCTCTTCTTAATGTAGTACGGTTGTGTTGTAATAATTTTACGAATTTTATTTACTGTTTACATTACTAATATGGTAAAAGAAACTCCAAAAAATTCATATCCAATACCAACTTTACATTTTAAGTCCCTATACATGTGGATTATGTATTAAAATGACACAACATAAATTCATCTTACATTTCAACTTCAACCCGACTAACCCGACCCTACAAACCCGAAACCCGACTAACCCGTACCTTATTAGGGTCGGGTTTCGGGTGAATAGTTTTTCTAGAAAAACTCGACTAACCCGATTCGTTTAACCCGAAACCCGATCGGGTTGACCCAATTAAGAGCCCTATCCACCACCATTTAATTAAAATAGATGTATTTTGAGCGAGAAAGGTACCGACACCAAGGTTGCCCTCTGATTTTGGCGCAATTTCAACCAATCCACCCGATGGATTTTAGCATAAGGATCATTTTGATATTTTTTGCTTGATAGAAAAAAACATTAATCTCATGAAAATATATTATATATTCGTTTATGCATAAACCACGTTTTTTGGACCAATCCCGTACATCATGATACAAACAAATGATGGTGTTGTACCATGTGGAGCCATCTAAATGTCTCTAGTTATGGACACTATTTAAATATCCATTGATAATTCCTTTAAATCCCCATAAATTTATTCAAATTTTCTTATCATTTCAGGGTAGTACGACTTGCTTTTAACGAAAAAAAAAAAAAAAAACAGTTATAAAGGTTTTTTTTACGAACTAAATATCTCTTCGTCCTGAAAATAAATCTAAATGAAGTCTTTCTTGTGTAACTACTCTCATAGATAATCACATGCTAGTTGTAAATTATAAAGTCATATTTAACTATCATTACCTACTCATGTTTGACTAGGCAAGACATCACAATTCTCTTAGGACATGATTCCTAATTATTTCAATGTAAAGTATTAAATAATGACTTCAACAATTCAGTTTAATTTATAAGCGATTTGCTTTATATACATAAAGTGTATATTAGCTCTAAATTAATACTTTTTCTGTCAAGCAAAAAATATTAAACAAGACAGGAAAAGGATCATCTTGATATATAATATTTTGAAAAATCTAACTATCAACGTTTAATTATTATAAAACACCATTATCCATGTTATATCTATTAGTATTGAATTGCAGTTAAATAAACAATTAAGTTAGATATTGCAGTGACTAATTATAAATAAAATAAACCAATTAAAGTAAATTAATTATAAAACCTAAATAAATTATTAACTAAATTAAACCAATTATAAATCAAACTAATCTAATCAAATAAAACAAAATATAAATTAACTAAACTCTTAAAGCAATTTAGAAATACAAGACGAAAAAACATCATAAATGGTCTATGTGGTTTCCCCACATCTGAAGTTTAGTTCCTATGGTTTAAAAACATCTAGGATGGTTCTTATACTTTCAAAACTTTTGACGATTGGTCCTTATTGCTAACTTCGTAAAAAAATTTCCGTTAACCAAATAGCATTTTCGTCATTTCACTACCACAGGGACGATTTATGAGGTTTGTCATTATTTAAAGAAAATAAAAAATAAAAAATAATTATTTAATATAAAACTCTCTCTCTCTCTCTCTCTCTCTCTCTCTCTCTCTCTCTCTCTCTCTCTCTCTCTCTCTCTCTCTCTCTCTCTCTCTCTCTCTCTCTCTCAAATCAGTTTCCCTTTGATCCTGTTCTTCAATATCAAAAGCAAGAAAACTATATCCAACCCTAAACACCCAATTCCTAAATCAAAGGCGATGATGATGAATTTTTTGTTTTCAGGGTAAATCGAGTGATGATGAAGAATTGTCGTATCTTGGAGGGGTAATTTCTAGAGGCTTGTAATGGAAAGAAGACGATTTCCTGCAAAAAAAAAAAAAAAAAAAAAAAAAAAAAAAAAAAAAAAACCCATTGATCCTACTTCATAAACAACATTACACTGAAATCCAACGAAAAAACGGCGTTACTCACCTTTAGAATCGAACAAAGGAAAAAAGACGAGATTCATCCGTCTTCTAAGAACATATAAATGTTCACAGTAGTGGAGACCCAAATCGGCTAACCGTTTAACCACAAACCTAGGCTATTCTCCGGCTGATACATCTAAAATTGAGGTCAAAGTAGAACCGGAAACCGCCTTTCTGACTTTATTAACTAACCCAGGTGACTGATTACCTGTGAGTAGCCATAGGATTATCATCCCAAAAGAATAAACATTAGATTTCACTGTTAAATTTCTAGTTTGAAGAACAACCGAATCAGTAAATGAGAAAGTTCTACTCCCCTCTTCATATAGGCGAAAACTACGGCATCAGAATGTTTCCTCGTTAACCAATGGGGAAAATCTTAAATCACAGAGCTTACAAGAGAGTTTAGAATCTAGAAGGATGTTTTTGGGTGTTAAATTGTCGTGTAGGATCTCTTCAGGTCGAGAAGTGTGCAAGAATAAAAGAGTATTTGCGATTCAAGAAATTGTCGTGTAGGATCTCTCAGGGTCTCGAAGAGGAGAAGAACAGAGGAAGCCAATAATCTTTAACAAACACACATCTCCATGAGAGAGAGATCTGATGGAGAAACATTGAATAGGGCTCAAAAAGAGAGAAATCGAATGGGTTTTTTGTGCATTTATTTAGTGTGTGCATGGGTGTATACGAGAGAGACAAAGATATAAAGAGACCTTTGCATATTATTTCATTGAAAAAAAATGAAAACATCATAAATGGTCCCTGTGGTAGTGAAATGACGAAAATGATATCCAATTAACGGACAAAACTTAACGGAGTTAGCAATAATGACCAATCGTCAATAGTTTTGAAAGCACAAGGAACCAGCTATAATGTTTTTAAACCACGTGAACTAAACTTCAGATCTGAAGAAACCATGAAGATCATTTATGATGTTTTTTCTACAAAGACTTGCATTATATCTACAGCTTTTCAGGAAATTTTTTCAAACGAACAATTTCAACAAAATCTTTCGATTTCTTATTTTACTATATCTGGTTTATATATTCATCTATCCGTAGAGTACGATGAATGTAGCATAGAGTACATTCAATGTAGCACGACACCTGCTTCCACAGCCTAGTTTTCACGGTTTTAAGTTGATCTCATTTTGCTTGCGGCTACCACATGAATCATTTTTATTTTCTTTTCCTCGGACTGCTCTTCCACATCCTAGTTTTCACCGTTTAGGTTGATCTCATTTTATGCTCGCGGCTACTACATGAATCATTTTTGTTTTCTTTTCCTCTGACCGGTAAGATGTCTCAGTTCATCAGGTTGTTAGTGTTATCCATAGATTTCAGTAGCTCATAAAGTTGTCTCTTTCTTATCCATAGATTCAATTATAGTTTGAAAGGTTAATCTATTCGGAAATCTCCAGAGCTATGCTTTATTTCAACTCTACGGAGCATTTTGTCTTACTACGTCCTTCCCCGTCTATTACGCATATGAAAATAATAGAAAAATAGGATTCAGTTGACATCTGTCTTTCTCTGAATATAGGATTGACTAAGATTCAAGCCATAACACATGGTTTCATAAAACCACACAATTTTCCCATGCTATTGGAGCCGGATATAACTTGGCGACATTGATCACTTCCCATGACACCAAACATCATAACATGTTACTATTTAGGTCCATTGTAGCAAAGGAATCATTTATAACTTTAGGACCCCCAAATCCATGAGGGTTGATCAGGCTAAAAAGCTTAAAATTATTGTCTTGTAGTATACATATAACATATATAGATTTTCTGAATTCTGATCTGGTAAAACCTTACAAACATAACTATTAACTAAACCCTAAAACATAATCCAAAACAGAGACCCTAAAATCTTTACCTTCTAAACCGCATGAATAGGACTATGATTCGAATCCATTTTAGAAGAAGGTCTAGCACCAGGGTTACTTGCATGAAACGCCGACTGCCGGCTCAGCCCTCCAACTTTCAGTGAAGTCGGAGCACCACCACCATCACCTAATGTCAGCTTCGACATCCCAAGAAGATCATCAACATTGATCGGACTCTTTGAATGAACAGCAGTCGGCTTCAGAACTTCATGAGCTTCAGTCTTAGCCATGGAATCTTGATCTTGACAAGAGGGTCCAGGCCAGTACGGAATAGCAACCGGTATGATCGGAGAAACGTACGCCGGAAACATCATCGGAATCAAACACTGTGAACCAGAACCACCCTCGAGATTTACACTTACAGTTGCAGGTGTTGGTGTGGGGTCGATTTGGGGATCTGCGGTGGTTGAGTTAGCGGAATCCATCGACTCGCATTCTTCTTCTTCTAGAGTCGGGATGGTTAATGGGTTTTTGACTGATTGAGTCTCCGGTTGCGACGGGAAATCGTCGGCGACGATGTCGAAAAGGCTGGATCGTCGTTTTCTTCTTGAGATATTGCTTTGTCTGATGAAAAATTTCTGAGCATGACTTGCGACTTGAGTTGGTGTTCGTGTAATCACATAGTTTCTCGCGATTCCTCGCCAATCCCCTTTTCCGAGCTTCTGTAAACCTAATAAGAACATCCGATGTTCTTCCTCCGTCCATGGAACGCCTGCAAATCGAAACACAAAATCAGGATGAAATTTACAAAAACTGATTAAAACCCTAAAAATTCGATATTTATTTACCTTTTTTCCTTTCACGGCTTGAAGACGAGCCGGCAACGAAATCCTCCGAGCCGTAGCCGTCACCGGCGGCGTTATGATCCGGGGTATCTCCTGGCGAATCAAGGTCGGTGCCGCCGCCGCCACCGGAAAATCCATTGAAGAAGGCGCCGCTTCCGGATCCGTTACAGTGACTCAAGTTTCCCATACTTGCACTCTTCCGAATCGATCCATCTGTAATCCGAACCCCAAATAGCTTCAGACCTCGATTAGGGCAAGTTCGCGAGTTGTGTCCATTGTTGCTGCAATGAGAACATCGCCTAGTCATCGTTGATTGACTGATTATCTCCTCTGTTCTTCAAATCGATTGCTATGAAGATCGCGTATGTAATCGAAAAGGAGGTGTAAATTAAGGAGATTGGGATAAAGAATTATGCTTTTTGATACGTTTGGGTAGATAGGATTTGAGATTTGGACGGATGTTGGTTGAAGAATTTATTAAAATTGGATTGAATGAAAGAGGAAATGATGAAGAACACACGACAAAGATAGAGAGACAACATGATCCATTTGCAAATAAATGTGTATATAGAGTCGACCAGGTATAAATTTCATTATCGCCCTTTACTTTCATCTAGTTTACAAATATAGTCCTTATATTTACTTAATCATCTAAAAGGTACTTACATGCTTTAAAAAACTAATTTGAATAGCTTTGCATCATAAGCTTTTTTTTTCTAAATAAAAAATTTTAAATCTTATTTTTGAACAAATTATTTTTAAAAATAATTCTAATTTTTTCTTACAAGTTAAAAGTAAAAAGTTTCTACATGTCATCAAACATATTTTAAGGATGTTGATATGGATCACATTCTCTATGTTATGTCACTTTCCGGTCTCCATACAATATTATATTTTTTAGGAAATAACTACCATACCATTTTATTATTATTATTATTTTTAAGATGAAATGTATATAAAAACAAATATAAAGAAATTAAATGAATAAAGACGATTGGCTTTTAGTCCTCCACCCTACGTTGTACCATCTTTTTTTTTAAAACGGCAAATCTATACTACTCCTAATACCACATATGTCTCCAATAAGACTTGAACCCTCAACCTCTAAAAAGGAGGGCAACACCCGGACGTTGTGCCATCTTGAGTAGTTAATCTCTTCATATAACATGAATGCAGGGCAGTGTTTCCATCCCCTCAACGTCGTTTAGGGCTTGCCACATCACCTCCTCCACGTAGTGGGGTCCTATACCACACATCCTAAGGGTAGAGGGAATGAATCATTCTCAACCTAATATTACATCAACTTTTCTCTCTCTTCTTTCTTTTATCTTTTCTAACACACAACACATGTAAACGGTATCTTTCCCAACCCATCACATCATTAATTTTAATTTAATTAAATGAGAAAAAATAAAATAAAATGAAACATAAAATATATATATATATATATATATATATATATATATATATAAAGAGAGAGAGAGAGAGAGAGAGAGAGACGGCAACGGGGGTGGGGAATACAGGGGACCCCAATCCCCATCCTCATCCCCATCAAGGAATATAGATGAATCCCCGTTCCCACCCCTAACGGGGACCGGAGATCCAATGGAGAATCGGGGATTTCTTTTTCTCTTTTATTATGAAAATTTTTATGTAAGGAAAAAATCTAAATTTTAATTTTACCTACATAAGTTTAAATATTTTAAAAAACATAAAAATATTCACATATTGCATAAAACTATAAACAAATTTCTACAAAAATTAAATTCCTATATGAAAAATCAAATAAAAAATGTATAAGAGTGATATTTGAGGTAAAATAGATAAACCAATGAGAAAAAAAATTATACACGAGGTTAAATTGGATAAAGAAGAAGTAAAAGTACAATTCCAACCAAGTAATGACTAAGAGTTTGTTTTTGTTTGGATAAACTTTTAGATATTATAAAGTATACTATAAATATATGTTTTGTATTATTTGTATATATATAGTAATATACATATCCCGGGTCCTCATCCCCATCCTCATCTCCATTTTTTTATTTGGGGATTCCCCATCCCTGGTCAACTTGGGGATTCCCCGATCAAAACGGATATGGGTTTTGGGTTTCCCGTTGGGTCTGAGGATTTTTGTCATCCCTATATATATTAAAAATAACATTTAATTAAAAAACCACACTACAATAATATTAATTAAATTCTACAAATGAAACACGACAAACTAAAAAAATACTTAAATTCTAAAAAAAAAAAGAGTAATTTTTTAATATATTCCACGCTACCTCATAACGAAAATATTTCATGATATCGTGTTCGATATACTCGTTTTTTTGTTGCGTTTAGAACTTCTTTGTTGGAAACTTTAGGCTCCCGTGTATTCATCTTATGGGTGAAAACAATATTAAACTTTTTAACTTTTTGGTGCATATTTTCCCATTGGTATGCAATTTGATGTGTTGAATGATCTGAGCATCCAAGTTGCTGCTTAAAATAATTTATAATTAATTGCCAAAAAGATGACGATATATGTTGAGTAACATGTCTATTTTCGAAAGGGTCGGTGTATGCTCTCACCAACACCACTTCTTCAATTTCAGACCATTATGCGATTAGAACTGGCCTAAAAATGACATCCATTTTCAAATTTTGAATTGAAATGCAGAGAGTAGAGTAAAATGGAATAGAACTAAAATAAAGATAAGTGTGGTTTTGAAATGGTATTAGGGGTATTTATAATAGGAAATTTTATTAAAAAAAATATTTAAATTAGTGTCTTTAGGAAGAATCACATGTCTATCAACCCACATATGACCATTGGAGCGGTACCAATTTTGTCTCGAAGTCGTTAGCTCAATGATATCAGTGATATCCGTCAGCCCAAAACCTCTAAATCTCACCACTCAGTACACCCTAAAAGGTGCTTAGACTTGTGTTATGAAATCTATTGTGGCAGTTAATAATCATAATTAAATATTCAGTTTTAGCATCATGTGTTGTGGGTGATATTATTTTACATATTGTACTAACTGATAATAAATTGTTTAATTAAGGTCTTGTTTGGCAAAATAGGTAAAAAAAAATAGTTTCTAGCTTATAAGTTAGCTTATAAACTATCTTTTAGGCCATGTTTGGCAAAAATAAGATAGTTTATTGTAATTTTTTGTTTAGTACAACAAAAAAAAATAGCTTATTGTATGTAGCTTACAATATAGTTTTTAAAAAGCTGTTTGAAATAACTTTTGAAAAGTTTATGAAGTTTTTTCAAGAATATTTTAAATAGACCATTAATTAGTACAATAATTTTATTTTAGTTTTATATCTAAATATCCATTTACGTCATTTTACATTTAAAATCTAGTTTATCAGCTATTTTTTACTAAACACTATTGATTCATAAGCTAGTTTATCAGCTATCATCTATCACCTAGTTTTTTTAACTAAAAGTTAGTTTTCCAGCTAGTCTGTCAAAAATAATCTAACTTACAACAAGCTACTTCCATGATTTTACCAAACATTAAATTACAATAAACTAACTTATTTTTTGTTAAAGAGAACCTAAATACTTGATGAATTTTAATTATTACGATATATATATATATATATATATATATATATATATATATATATATATATATATATATATATATAAAAATTAAAATTGATTTTTTTTTAGTTTTTTAAATTATATTAATATTATTATTATTTTGTTTTCTTTAATTCAGTGAATATATATATATATATATATATATATATATATATATATATATATATATATATATATATATATATATATATATGCCAGTTTACTATTTGTAAAGTCAAAAAACAAATTATATATCTAAAAGTATTATTTTTCTATGTACTTTTATTAATCTTTTAGGATTTCTAGGATTTTAGGATTCATGTGTTTTCTATTGAAACCTCAAAATATATATATATATATATATATATATATATATATATATATATATATATATATATATATATATATATATATATATATATATATATATATATATATATATAAAGAGAGAGAGTTAGGTTCAAATGTTTTTACAATCTATTGTGTACTTGTAACATTGATGATGACCAATCATTTTAGTTATTTTAAGAAACTAATTAATGCATATTAAATATTGAAGGTTTAATTAATGCTCATTATATCTTTAACATGTAATATACATTAATTATTTTCTAAAAATAACTAAAATGATTGGTTAGAATCAACCTACATGCACACAATACATAGTTAGAACATAATAACTTAACCCTATATATATATATATATATATATATATATATATATATATATATATATATATATATATATATTCATGTTGTTTAAGAATTTACATTTACAATATAACAAATGTATTTATTACCAATTTATATATATATATATATATATATATATATATATATATATATATATATATGAATCTTAGGAATAATAAAGTTATCATTTTTTGGCAAAATTGGTCCTGCACTTTGCTCCTCATTCTTTTTACCTATTCTTAATGCTCCAAGGCATTTGGAAAATTCATAAAGAATAAATATTATAGCACATGTAATCGATCTTGTACCCAAAGTAAATGGGACACGATTAATGATGTTTCACATAAAGACATGGTTCTAGACCATTCTTTTGCCATAATAATTTTTGTTTGCCATATTCTCAAAATTTTACTATGAAAAGGGAAGCCGTAATCATAATCGAATTTTGAGAACGCAATATATAGAATTTTCTTAAGTTGAATCAATCCAACATGAAATTAATATATAAATTCTTGACTAAAGGTGATTAAAATCTCAATATAAGCTCTTTAGAATGATTATAAACTTAATCTAAGCTTTTTAGATTTGAAATGAAGTATAATTTCCTCTCCCTTAATTATAGCAAAACAACTTTTTCAACCCCTTCAACCTCACGCATTGAAACTTTTGTTTTCTATAATTAACATTTATAACTTGCAATACTTATCATAATTATCATTCTCCCACTAACATGATGATTATTAGCATAACACTTATGCTCCCATTAGCTTTGACATGTACTCAGAAATCAGCTATTAACCTTTTTACCAAAGGTCAGATTTCTGATACTAGATTGCTTTGATAAGACTATATCAAAATCATACACCTTATCTTAGATAGCTCACAGGTGTGTCTAAACAATTTCAGAACTATGAAAAGGAATGTCGTAATCATAGTCTCAATTGGTTAGACCTTTGTTGTTTCTCATAAGTCCATGTTAGTGTAAACTACTAACGACTTTGAGAATGCAAAGATTACTATCTACTTAAAATCTACTTAGTGAAATTGTTTGCTCACCATCATTTTCATGAATCGGAGAGAAACATTATGACACTTAGATTTTTATGGTGTATGAGTTCCTACCCATATGAATTTGTCAAAACCTTAGTCATAAGACAGCTTAATGACAAATCCAAACACATATGGACTGAACTTATGCAATTTTAACGTCTTGCCACCTGGCAGTATAGGGTCTGCCATTGCTTCCAAGTTGTTATGCAACCAATTAAGAACTCTAAGAACTCATATGAAGAGCCAACTTTAACTGGAATGGGCACAAAATATGTCAACACGATAGGTTATAAACCTCAAGTCGTGTGCTAGTGAAGAACCTCAGGTTTTATTCTTGATTAGCTCTTGAGACTTTCAAGACCTTTAAGACTCCCACTGTCCTCTTGACATATAAGACTCTCTTGTCAAATATTCAAGGGATAGTGCGGATTCTTTATCAAGACAAACACTTCACATAATTGGCCTAAGTTGGTCTTTGTTTTATCCAAAACATCACAACTTGCCAACTTCAAATGTTCAAGAGTAGGACACTTTTACTCTTACATTTGACACGTGTTTTTAAACCTTTCTTTAAGATATGTCACTCAAGTTATAATCTTAGAGTATAACTCTAAGGATTGTTTTGGAACGAAGTATGACTTATCTTCTTGATTTAACCACTTCAACAATTCATAACTCCTCTTCTTAGCTATCAGAATGCACTTAGTGGATGAATCGTGATAAGGTCTCTTAATCATTAAGATGATCATATAACATGATACTAAATTACTCTCCCATCTTTTCAGATTTGAGAAACTTTTATCCTTCTGCCTAATTTGATTCTTCTCATTCGTTCTGCCATACATCGAAAATTTTCCAATGTATCAGAATTATACTTAAGCCTGTAAGTATAACCATATTTACCAAACTTTAGTAAATCATTACAAATAGTCTTATCGATTATTTGTGGTGGGCTTGATCAGTGCACATGAATGTGTACTCGATCTCTTAGCCCTTCAGGATCTTTTAGACTCCCACTGTCTCCTTGACATATACGACTTTCTTGCCAAATATTCAAGAGATAGTGTGGATTCTAATCAAGACAAACACTTAACACAATTGGCCTAAGTTGGTCTTTGTTTTATCCAAAACATCACAACTTACCAAATTCAAATGTACAAGAACAGAGAACCTTTTACTCTTACATTTTACTAGTATTAATAAACCTTCTTTAAGATGTGTCACTCAAGTTACATTTGTGGTGGGCTTGATCAGTGCACAAGAATGTGTACTCGATCCCTTAGTCCTTTACTTGACTCACACATCCATGTGAACAAGTAATTAGTCTTAATTTTCCAATGCTTGAAAGTTCTCATTCATCATAGTATACAACTTGCATGATTCCAAGTTCCGGTCCAATTGAAACTGACATTTTTGGTCCTTGCAATCAATACTTTTACACTTTTTAGGAACCTTTTAATATTTAAAGTTTGGCCACAAAACTTTTACGGTTTGACAACTTTGATCCTTTTTCTAAAAATTTGTTAATTCCTATCCTTTAATTCTTTAGCCGTTTTGACACTTCTGATCCTTGCAGCCAAAATTTTTACATTTTTTCATAAAAACATGAAAAAACGGTTCGGACATAGCCCGGACTTTTCACCCTTTCATTTTCTACGTCTGTTATATTTATCGATTCGGAAACAATATTAAAAGTTTTTGGCCCCCGCGTTGCGGGAATAACCTTTCTAGTTATAATAATAGTTTTATAAATATTTTTTAAAAAGTTATGTCATCAATAATTCCAACAACTACTTTTTGTCCTGACAAATTTATTAACAATGAAAAGTGGGCAAACATCTTTTAAAAGTGATTAAAAAGAAAGTTGAATAATACATAAGTTGTTGTTTTTCCTTAAAATAATCAATTTTGTTGCACAAAATATGAAAGTGATTATTTGATCTTTAAATAGTCAGATGATTAAAACCAAAATCAATTTCTACAAACACTAAAAATTGATTATCACGACCTGAAGTAACAAAATCAAAAGGTAATCGTGTTTTATAATGCAATCCCAAACAACTCATGAATGCAAATTAAAAATGTGTCATTATTAAAATCGACACAAAGTAAAATAATCAATTTTCTTGCACAAAATATGAAAGTAACTATTTAATCTTTAAGAAAAATTAAAAAATTTCCAACCTTTTCTGTAGAAGGATATTTGAATAAGGTGATGGTGGAGAACCGGATTTCTTTTGAATCGTATAAGATCACTTTCTGAAATGATATTTACATCCTATGTTTGGGTTATAGGAAATCCACCTTATGAAAATCCAAAATGACACTTGTTTTTATAGGCACAAAAACACATGTCAAATCGTCAGAAGGTTCTAAATTCTTATAAAAGAAGAAGAGATGAGAAGGTTAGGGTTTTCGCCTTTTATATTAGTTAGGAGAATCATGAATTTAATGACATAATCAATAGTTACCAAAATTGATAAGATTTATCAATTTTATCATAATCACCCACCGCCAAGGGCTCTATCCCTTGGACCCCACTAGGGTCAACGCCCCTAAGACCTTGTAAGGGGGTGTGGCCCCTTGACCACCGTTTTCTATCGTACCGGGTTATAACTCTATCTTATATACACATGCACTCCGCATTTTCCAAACATATAATATAGAGTACAAATAATAAGCTCGTTAGCTCACATATAAGTTCCAATTACATTAAAATGTCTTGTGAGACTAAAATCACCAACATTTTCTTCTTAGTTATCATTCTATTTATTGGATCAAGACAAGTGTTAAAATCAAAAGAATTGATTAACAAAGAGAATTAATAGTAGCCACTTGTCATAATCATATATGAGCAGAAAGATAAATAGAAAGAAAATATTAAAAAATATTTAAATTTTCAATCTTTAAATAGTCGGACGATTACAATCAAAATCAATTTCTCTATTCAAAAGCCTTTCAACAAAAACATGTGGGTTAAAATTGAACATAAGACAAAATGCAAGTACTAAAACATTAATATTCCATTCCTGTACATTTTTTCACCTTTGCGTGCATAAATTCGGTTTAATGCGTCTCATTAATACGGTATTAAGTTCAATTTAAAAAAAAAAAAAAAAAACAAAAAACAAAAAAAAAACAAAACAAATAACAAACAAGAAAAAGAAAACTTTTTATTCAGTTAAAATATATGTAATCATAATTTAGAAGTTTAAATATATTATCAAAGAAACTATTATAATGCTCAAGAACGAGCATAACAATTCACTAATTATGAAAGATCTTTTGTTTTGTTTTTTCATAAAAAAAATAGATAATTACATTATGTAATGTTAAATGTTTTATAGGATATTATACAGCCCAGTGGGATTTCATTTAATCCACCAATATTCTTTTTTTAGCATATTAATCAACTCGTTAAAGGTATTAAATTTATGTAATATGGATAATTTAAACTAATATTACGATTATTATAACATTGGAGATTTTCTATATTTTGCATTGACTTTTTTTTAATTTGAAAATATCTAACTTAAAAGTGAACCAATTATTGTACCAAAGGGTACGATAAACAATGTAAAATAATATATTAATATAAAAATATTTAGAAAATAATATTTTGCATATAAATTCATGATTTGCATGCGCACCACGTTTCTTTTGCCGTCTTTTGAGGGTATGTATATAGACACGTGGGATACTAATGTCCGTCTATTATTACATTTGGCACCAAAAATTTAATACCTTTTTTTTTCTTTTTCTCGTTCACTACATACATTTCATTTGAAATATATTTTTCTTATAATATAAACGTGACTATGGTTTTTATTTAAGCCTATATAATTATGAATGGGGTTGTGTTTAATTATATTTTGTTTCGAATGGTTTAATGGAATACAAACAAAAATAATAATTAAAAAGTATCAAAGGAGTCGAGAGAGACTCAAAATGTGTTCTCAAATGATGATATAACATAGATTTTGGTTATATATATATATATATATATATATATATATATATATATATATATATATATATATATATATATATATATATATATATATATATATATATATATATATATATATATATTGTCGTTATTATACAGTTATATATCTACAGGAATCTTTATTATGTCACTTCTTTCATGGTTTGGCAAAAATATTTTTCTTTAGCTTTTATATTCGGCCAAACAATTTTGTTAAGTTAAGTATAATATGGAATATTACATTCTTCATAAAAGGAATTTTATAAAATTTACATGACGTCATGGACTCAAAACACCTCAAAATCATGCCATTATCAATTGATGCAACGGTTTCACAATCGATGGTTAGGCTATTGCACTATTTACTTAGCAATATGTTTTTTTTTTTGGAAATGCACATCTCTAACTAAGTTTTCGGATCAGCTTTCGTGTACCTGTTAATCTTTTGTTGCGAACATGAGGCTATGTCTCATTTTTTGGAGTCACTTTAAGCGAACTTTCATGACCATGTTTGTTGCGTAGTGTCAATATTTGAGCATGAATCAATGTGTTAATCATATCTTTCACATGTTTTACCAACTCACTACAATCCAAATGTTTCGAATTTAGCAATACGTTGTAGTTTAAGCGGTTGTTATGTACAGTAAAATCTATTTATACCTACTTTATCGCATTGGTTATTGGTAGAACCCTTCTTATCGACACAAAACTTGTCGGGTACTTAGATGGATTCATTCCATGTCTTTGTTCAACAGCAACTAGAATATATATATAACTCTTAGCCTCCAAACTGAGTGTTACAATCTAGAAGGAACACAATGATATTGTTATCATCTAGGGACGACAAAAATCCCCAGACCCAACGGGGAACCCGAAACCCGCATCCATTTTAATCGAGAATCCCCAAGTTGACCGGGGATGTGGACGGAGATGAGGATGGGGATAGCCCTAGACCTTTAGACCCGACCCAGTATATGTATATTACTATATATACAAATAATACAAAACATATTTATAGTATACTTTATAATATCTAAAAGTTTATCCAAGTAAACAAACACATTAGTCATTACTTAGTTGAAATTGTACTTTTACTTCTTCTTTTATCTAATTTAACCTCATGTATAATTTTTTTTCATTGGTTTATCTATTTTACCTCAAATATCACTCTGGTATATTTTTTTTATTTGATTTTTCATGGATGAATTTAAATTTCGTACAAAATTTGTTTTGTAGTTTTATGTAATCTATGAATATGTTTATGTTTCTTAAGATATTTAAACTTATGTAGGTAAAATTGCAAGTTAGATTTTTCCTTACGTAAAAGTTTTCGTAATAAAAGAGAAAAAGAAATTCTCGATTCCCCTCTGTAGATCCCCGGCCCCCGTTAGGGGTGGGGATGGGGATTGGAATGAGAATTTGGGGATGGGGATGGGGATTGGGTCCCCTGTATTCCCCGCCCCCGTTGTCATCTCTATTATAATCAATTTCCAAACACACATATGGTGCATTATATTGAAAAGGAATGTTTAATGACATCTGGGACGCTTTATAAGGGTATAAACCTTATACTATCACTTATGAATTAACTCACAAAAGCAACCTTCTTAAACTAGAAATTGGAAGTGATGAATATATCATGACCTATGTATAATGTGCAAAAAAATTATGTTGATTTTCCTATCGTGATTAGTGAGCCCATGCATGGTAGGGATTTAGTCATCACAATCATAGTCAATATATCTTCCTATACAGAGTTTAGTATCTTTATCACCCCCCCCCCCCCCTTTACGGCTTGAGGGATAATAACACATATGATAACCTTCAAACACTTCTCATTGATCATGACTTTGTTTACAGAAATCAAAACAAACATCCTTCAAGCAAGTCTAATCTAAACTTGTAACGATCGCCTTCCGAGGTATAAATTATTTAGATTCTCAAGTTTTATGTTGGGCTACAATAGAATTTTTTATGGGATTGGGCCTCTTTGCTTTGGGCCGAGCCTTAGTCTGCCCATAAGTCGTACGCGGGACGTAAACCCGTTGTACGCTGGGCATAGCAATTAAATGAAGCGCGGGGAGGAGAAGCGTACGCCCAGCGTACGCGGCCAGAGGAAAACCCTAATTTTAGGGGTTTAAGGCTATATAAACCCCGTTATAGCCTCCTTCCCTGTTTTCCCATCAGCCTCCTCACTCTCAAGAAAACCCTAATTCGTTCTTATCCTCTCTTTGTGTGTGAAGAAGCTTTTGTGAGTGTTTCAAGGAAAGGAAGTAGTGTAGAAGGAAGGGAAGAAGTTGGAGAAGAAGCTTGAGCTCAGGGATCTGGACCTTACACCCTCTTGGTCAGCAAAGGAAGGTATAAAGTTCTGAACTTTCTTCCTCTTTCCTTCTAGATGTAGGTTATGGAAGTTTGGACCTTTTTAAGTCCAAAGGTTGAGTCTTGATCTTGTAAGTCGGTTTTGGAGTTTGGATTGCCATCGTTAAGGCTCAGAAACATCTTCCTAGCAATAAAGTTGTAATCTTTGTGGCTTATATGGAACCATGCATGAGATATAGTTAGCTCCATGGAAGTAGAATGTTATTTTTGGAAGTTTGAGCCTTTATAGCCTTTATGAGACTTGTAAGCCATCAAGTAAGCAACTTTATGGCTTAAGACATGGAACAAGCTTAGGATCTAGATTTGTAGCTTCTGGATCGGATTAATAAGCACTTAATGAGATTTTTGCTTAACAGGGCTGTACGCTGGGCGTACAAGGAGGTACGCACCGCGTACAAGCCAGCAGCGAGTACACTCAATGTACCTTGGTGTACACCCCGCGTACGCTACCAGTTTGGACTTTGAGCATTTGGGCCTCGGAGTGGGCTGTGTTTTGGACTTAGAGTCTTTGGGCCTTAGGAGTCATCAGAAGTCAGCAAATATGGGCCTTATAAAGGTGTTGGGCCTAGGGTAAGGCCCAATAGAGAGAATTGGGCCCAACATAGGAATTAGGGCCATTATTGGGCCTTTAGTAGGCCATTGGAGGTCTTAGAAGGAATTAAGCGTTTGGGGCCATGTTTGTGACCCACACCATAGCAGGGGTAAAATGGTCATTTTACCCTAAGATTAGTTATCAATATTTGATTTAGTGTTTATGGGATTTGTAGCCGGGGAGTTCTGGGGCAGCAGTCAGACAGTCTCAGTTTTAGCACCCCGGTAGCCAACATTACGAGGTAAGTTTCCTTCCAGTAGGAATGGGTCTACGGCCACAATACCGACCAGTTTAGTTGGCAGTAGTTCCGGGCCTTGGTCCGATGCAGTAGTATATATGCTTGATGTCTTCGTGATTCATGCATGTTCTGTTATGAGTAGTAGGTCGGGCACACCCGATATAGAATGTGATTATGCTATACGTTCATGATATGTTATATCCAGTTACTCCAGACTTCGGTCTGATGTCGGGTGGGGCCCAAATTATTCCGGACTTTGGTTTGATGTCGGGCGGGGCCCAAATTATTCCGGACTTCGGTCTGATGTCGGGCGGGGCCCAGTATGTTTTATCTGTATTATGGTATGATATGTAGTAGTTTGGGGGAGCTCACTAAGCTTTGTGCTTACAGTTTTCAGTCTTGGTTTTAGGTGCTTCCGCAAGAAAAGGGAATAGTTCGGGATGATGGCATTGCACACACCATAGTTTCAGCTTTTGTCCTGGGAGTCCCGACTACTTTAAGTGCGGTCGGACTGTGCACATGAGCAGAGATTGTACAGCTACTACTACCACCACCACAGCAGCAGATTTGATTTGCTTTCATTACAATCAGAGGGGACATAAAAAGTCCCAGTGTTCGAGTTTAGGCGCATCAGGGAAGGTATCGGCACCTGCCCCTGCTACTTTGAGGATTACGGACGGTCGTCAGGGCTGGGCTGAGGCGCCAGTGGCGAAGAGTAGAGCTTTTCAAATGACAGAAGAGGAGGCGCGAGTGACGCCTGACGTTTAGCAGAGCTACAGTATTGTTTGATTCGGGGGCTACCCGATCATTCGTCTCTCTTGCGCTTAGCAAGAGGTTTAGCAGAGCTCCAGGGGAGCTGGATTGTCCACTTGAGGTTGAGATAGCAGCTGACATGACCGTTAGGGTTGCGAGAGTACATAGAGGATGTTCCCTTCAATTGTTCGATGAGCAGTTTTCGGTAGACTTAGTCCCTATTCCCCTGCGAGGGAATAAGGTCATAGTAGGCATGGATTGGCTGAGGCCCAATGGGGCGGTGATAGATTGTGAGCTACAGTTAGTGAGAGTTCGCACTCTTAGTGGGGGAGAGTTAGTGATTGAGGGCGAGAAGCCACAGCGCGGACCAGTTCTGTGTTCAGCAGCGAGAGCGAGGCGCTATTTCCAGCAGGGCTGCGCCGGTTATATTGCCTATGTTTTAGATGCCCGGGAGAAGGGAAAGACTACGGTTGACGATGTTCCGGTAGTGCGAGACTAGCCGGATGTATTTCCCGAGGATTTGCCTGGAATTCCTCCTGAGAGACAGGTCGTGTTCAGGATTGACCTGATCCATGGTGCGGCTCCGATAGCCAAGGCACCGTATCGGTTGGCTCCTCCAGAGATGCAGGAGTTGTCTATGCAGCTGCAAGAGCTGCTAGACAAGGGTTTTATTAGGCCGAGCAGTTCCCCCTGAGGAGCACCGATTTTGTTCGTAAAGAAGAAGGACGGGTCGCACCGTATGTGTATAGACTACCAGGAGTTGAATAAGGTGATGGTGAAGAATCGTTACCCACTCCTAAGGATAGATGACTTGTTTGATTAGCTTCAGGGAGCATCTTGGTTCTCCAAGATTGATTTGCGCTCCGGGTATCATCAGATGCGGGTTAGGGATGAGGATGTGCAGAAGACTGCTTTCAAGACCCGCTATGACCATTATGAGTTCGTGGTGATGCCGTTTGGGCTCACCAACGCTCCAGCCGCATTCATGGACCTCATGAACCGCGTATGCAGGCCGATACTGGATCGGTCTGCGATAGTATTCATAGATGACATCTTGGTTTATTCCAAGACGCAGGAGCAGCATGAGGAGCACCTGAGGGAGGTGTTAGAGACCTTGAGGAGGGAGAGGCTTTTCGCAAAGTTCTCTAAGTGTGAGTTCTGGTTGCGCGATGTGCTGTTCCTTGGGCATTTCGTCAACCAGAAGGGTATACTGGTAGATCTGGCTAAGATAGAGGCTGTGATGCAGTGGGAGGTTCCGAAGTCTCCATCATAGATTCGGAGCTTCCTAGGTTTGGCAGGGTACTATAGGAGATTCATCCAGGATTTCTCCAAGATAGTTGTACCGCTCACCCGACTGACTAAGAAGTCGGTGGTGTTTCGTTGGGGGCCTGAGCAGCAGGCAGCATTCGAGACCCTCAGACAGAGATTATGCGAGGCACCATTCCTTACCTTGACAGAGGAAGTAGAGGATTTTGTAGTCTACTGTGATGCTTCGATCACAGGTATGGGAGCAGTGTTGATGCAGCGAGGCCGCGTGATAGCTTACGCCTCTAGATAGTTGAAGCCTCACAAGGCTAACTATACTACGCATGATTTAGAGCTAGGGGCAGTGGTGTTTGCCCTCAAGATTTGGAGACATTACCTTTATGGGGTCCGTTGTACCATCTACACAGATCACAAGAGCTTGAGATATCTCATGGATCAGCCGAATCTTAACATGAGGCAGCGTCGGTGGTTAGATGTGGTGAAGGATTACGATTGTGAGATCCTTTATCATCCAGGGAAGGCCAACGTGGTGGCCGGGGCCCTGAGCCGCAAGGTGGCAGCAGCACTGATCAGGGATATATGTCTGAGGATGACAGTGACTACTCCATTGTTGGAGCAGATCAGAGAGGCACAGGTTGAGGGCCTCAAGGAGGAGAGGCAGAAGTGTGAGAGGATCATGGGTCGAGTAGCTACCTTTGACTATGACAGTCGAGGACTGTTGACCCTTCATGGGAGAGTTTGGGTACCGTACTGGGGCGGTGTACGGCAGGTATTGATGGACGAGGCCCATAAGTCTCGATTTTCCATCCATCCAGGGGCGACAAAGATGTATAGAGATCTTCGACCCTATTATTGGTGGCCCTGCATGAAGCGGGATGTCGTCTGGTATGTAGAGAGGTGCCTGACCTGCAGGAAGATCAAGGTAGAGCACCAGAGGCCTCACGGAAAGATGCAGCCGTTAGACATTCCAGTGTGGAAATGGGAAGACATCACCATGGATTTCATCACTAAGCTTCCCAGGACCGCGCGTGGAGTGGATTCGATTTGGGTTATTGTGGATCGGTTGACGAAAAATGCTCATTTTATACCGATCCAGGAGAGCATATCGGCGGAGAAGCTAGCCGATATTTATGTGTGAGAGGTTGTGGCACGGCATGGAGTGCCTGTTTCGGTGGTGTCAGACCGAGACGTCCGTTTTACTTCTAGATTCTGGAAGCGGTTTCACAACGAGATGGGAACTCGTCTCCATTTCAGCACCGTTTTCCATCCTCAGACGTACGGCAGAGCGAAAGGACGACTCAGACTCTCGAGGACATGCTCCGGGCTTGTGTTCTAGATTTCGGTGGCAGTTGGGATACGTATCTTCCGTTAGCGGAATTTTCGTATAACAACGGTTACCATGCGAGTATTGACCGCCCTCCTTTCGAGATGCTCTACGGGAGGAAGTGCAGGACCCTGATTTGTTGGGGCGAGGTCGGTCAGCTTGTCATTGGGAGCACCGAAGTGGTGCTCAAGACGACAGAGTTGATTCAGCAGGTTCATAGTAGACTGTAGACTGCGCAGAGTCGGCAGAAGAGTTACGCCGACAGGAGGCGTTCAGACTTGGAGTTTCAGGTGGGTGACATGGTCCTCCTGAAGGTATCACCCTGGAAAGGTTTCATCAGATAGAGGGGCAAGCTGGGCCCCAGGTTCATCGGTCCTTTTAGGGTTTTGGCCCAGGTGGGTCGTGTTGCTTATCAGTTGGATCTTCCGGCAGAGCTCAGCCAGATCCACAACACCTTCCATGTTTCCCAGTTACAGAAGTGTTTAGTGGACGACTCAGCGGTTGTACCCTTAGAAGACATTCAGGTTGATAGCAGCCTGAATTACATTGAGAGATCGGTCACGATTTTGGACCGGAAGACAAAGACCTTGAGGTACAAGGTAGTTCAGCTAGTGAAGGTGCAGTGGCAACACCGGAAGGGTTCAGAGTGGACGTGGGAATCCGAGGAAGAGATGTTTGAGCATTACCCGGAATTGTTTTCAGATTCATTAGCAGCGGACTTCGAGGACGAAATCTGATTCAAGTGGGGGAGATTTGTAACGATCGTCTTCCGAGGTATAAATTATTTAGATTCTCAAGTTTTATGTTGGGCTATAATAGAATTGTTTATGGGATTGGGCCTCTTTGCTTTGGGTCGAGCCTTAGTCTGCCCATAAGCCGTACGCGGGGCATAAACCCGTTGTACGTTGGGCGTAGCAATTAAATGAAGCGCGGGGAGGAGAAGCGTACGCGCAGCGTACCATATTGTACGCCCAGCGTACGCGGCCAGGGGAAAACCCTAATTTTAGGGGTTTAAGGCTATATAAACCCCATTATAGCCTCCTTCCCTGTTTTCCCATCAACCTCCTCACTCTCAAGAAAACCCTAATTCGTTTTTATCATCTCTTTGTGTGTGAAGAAGCTTTTGTGAGTGTTTCAAGGAAAGGAAGTAGTGTAGAAGGAAGGGAAGAAGTTGGAGAAGAAGCTTGAGCTCAGGGATCTGGACTTTGCACCCTCTTGGTCAGCAAAGGAAGGTATAAAGTTCTGAACTTTCTTCCTCTTTCCTTCTAGATCTAGGTTATCGAAGTTTGGACCTTTTTAAGTCCAAAGGTTGAGTCTTGATCTTGTAAGTCGGTTTTGGAGTTTGGATTGCCATCGTTAAGGCTCAAAAACATCTTCCTAGCAATAAAGTTGCAATCTTTGTGGCTTATATGGAACCATGCATGAGATCTAGTTAGCTCCATGGAAGTAGAATGTTATTTTTGGAAGTTTGAGCCTTTATGAGACTTGTAAGCCATCAAGTAAGCAACTTTATGGCTTAAGACATGGAACAAGCTTAGGATCTAGATTTGTAGCTTCTGGATCGGATTAATAAGCACTTAATGAGATTTTTGCTTAACAGGGCTGTACGCTGGGCGTACAAGGAGGTACGCACCGCGTACAAGCCAGCAGCGAGTACACTCAATGTACCTTGGTGTACACCCCGCGTACGCTACCAGTTTGGACTTTGAGCATTTGGGCCTCGGAGTGGGCTGTGTTTTGGACTTAGAGTCTTTGGGCCTTAGGAGTCATCAGAAGTCAGCAAATATGGGCCTTATAAAGGTGTTGGGCCTAGGGTAAGGCCCAATAGAGAGAATTGGGCCCAACATAGGAATTAGGGCCATTATTAGGCCTTTAGTAGGCCATTGGAGGTCTTAGAAGGAATTAAGCGTTTGGGGCCATGTTTGTGACCCACACCATAGCAGGGGTAAAATGGTCATTTTACCCTAAGATTAGTTATCAATATTTGATTTAGTGTTTATGGGATTTGTAGCCGGGGAGTTCCGGAGCAGCAGTTAGACAGTCTCAGTTTTAGCACCCCGGTAGCCAACATTACGAGGTAAGTTTCCTTCCAGTAGGAACGGGTCTACGGCCACAATACCGACCCGTTTAGTTGGCAGTAGTTCCGGGCCTTGGTCCGATGCAGTAGTATATATGCTTGATGTCTTCGTGATTCATGCATGTTTTGTTATGAGTAGTAGGTCGGGCACACCCGATATAGAATGTGATTATGCTATACGTTCATGATATGTTGTATCCAGTTACTCCGGACTTCGGTCTGATGTCGGGCGGGGAGCGATGTAGTGGGCAGGCCCAAATTATTCCGGACTTCGGTCTGATGCCGGGCGGGACCCGATGTAGTGAGCGGGGCCCAAATTATTCCGGACATCGGTCTGATGCCGGGCAGGGCCCAATGTAGTGGGCGGGGACCAAGTTATTCCAGACTTTTTTCTGATGCCGGACGGGGCCCGATGTAGTGGGCGGGGCCCAGTATGTGCTCTCTGTATTATGGTATGATATGTGGTAGTTTGGGGGAGCTCACTAAGCTTTGTGCTTACAGTTTTCAGTCTTGGTTTCATGTACTTCTGCAAGCAAAGGGAAGAGCTTGGGATGATGGCATTGCACACACCACAGTGTCAGCTTTTGTCCTGGGAGTTCATTGCAGTTACCATGTTATGTTGATATAGTTCTTTTGTCATGACACATCTATTATAACTTTTTGGGATTTATGACGTACGATTTCATGATATATTATAAATGGTTAATATATTTAGTATTATTCAAACAAAAATTTTGGGGTCGTATTTTGGGTTGTTTTAAAACTACATCGTATGGCTAAACAACCATCCAACCTATCATTGTAATTTTTCATTACTTGTGACTTATGTGCAAGCCTTAGATTTAACACTTATACAAATTTAAACATCTTCATATGCTTGTATAAAAAGCGAAATAACCGTGTTGCAATACAGGGTGGTAGGGAAGGAATAACAATCATGGCAGGAATCATGTAGGCCAAAGTCATTTAACTAACATTAGTCAACCTCCACTTAAAATACAGTTTTTGGCCATTAGCAATAATGTGGCATCTATTACATTCCATATTGATTCCCAACTTTCATAAAAGTACTTGTTATAGAATAAACGAGAAAGCACAAAGAATCATACATACAAAGACATAATATTTAACGTGATCTAGTCAATGTGACCTACGTCTACACAGACATAGGGAGCATTTTTATTCACAAACTCACAAAAAGTAACGGTAAAAATCAAGACACATAAAGACCTCATAAAGATTCTCTAATGATCTCAAAAAAGATAACCTATAAATCCTAGTTAACAAACCATATTTATATACTAGGAATTAACCATGAAACCCTAATGGGTCAAGCCCACCCATTCATAGGTCCAAAATTATGTTAACCAATCACAATACGTTATGCATCTTCTTTTAGAATCTCTAATATTGATAGATGTGTATGGGTGCCTTCCATGCACCTAGGAGCGCCTTTGGCAATGTATGGAGCGAATCAGTAGTTTCTCAGTGCCTCAAAGAGCTTACAACTTATCACTCATGATTAGTCGTGCATCCTCCATGAGCAACGCATTCTCCCCTAGAAAATTTGTCAAAATTGCATCCATGGAGTGCATCCTTCATTAGCAGCACATCTGGAGAATTCAGGAGCGCATTCAGCAACAGACAGCGCATCATCAAAGGCCAAGAATGCATTATCCACAGCGTATCCTCTCATGTGCATCCTCAAAACATCGAGTGCATTTGGTGTAACACCCAGTTTTCAAGTAATTTTAAATTCATCCCTTGGGTTTTAATTATGTCATTATTGGTCCTTGAAATTGGGTGGAATTAGCCCTAAGAAGCCCCAGTGGCAAAATAATAATTATTGGGATCTTGAGTTGTACGTTGGGCGTACATATAGGTATGCTAAGTGTACTAGGGCGTGGCCTAGTACGTTGGGCGTACACATATGTATGCTGGGAGTACATGTTTTCGGGTGCAAACCCTAATTTTTTAGGGTTTGTGGATTATTTAAGCACCATTATGGATCATTTTGCCCAACTCTTTCAGCCTCCAAGTCCTCAAGCCGTTTTGAGTAAACCCTAACCCCATAAGTGAGCATCTTGAGCTTCAAGTGTGATTTTTGTGTGCCAAAAGGAGAAGAAAGTGCATCAAAGGAGTCAAGGAAGGATAGCAAGTTTGTAGATGTTGGATTATCATCTTCTTTGGAAGCTCCAGAAGGTAAAAAACTTCTACCTTTATGATTGGATGGTTTGGATCTTATTTTGGTAGCTTTATGGTGTTCTTTTTGTCCCAAAAGTCCCAATATTATGCATGCTTTGTTTTGGATGTGTTTGGCTGTCCTTTCAGACCCAAGGATGGGTCCTAAGACATAAAAATGAAGTCCATTTAGCTAGTTTGGTTCCTTGTTCTTTGTAGGAGGTCTTAATGGATTAAGACCATCTATTAAGGACTTTTTGGACGACCAAAGTCTTATAGTTTGAGGCTTTTTGGTTCTGAAGTTTGAGCTTAAGTGCTTAATCCATTAAGCACTTATGGAAGTTTTATGCCCCGCGAGGGTACGCCCCGCGTAAGGCAGGGTACGCTCTGCGTACTAAGTCAACCACCCCATAGGTGGTCAATGCGAGGCGAGGTACGCCTCGCGTATGCCTTCGATTTGGGTTTCAGACTTTGGGCTTCGGGTGTAACTCCCGTAGATCAAGGCTAGTCAATTTAAAGACGATAAGCGTCAAAACTGAATTTTTGATAGAAGAGTGTTTAGAATGAATAATCATAACCAAGTTGTAGTATATGTCACAAGGTTTCCGTGCATATAAAGAACGTCGAATCCGAGTTATAACGAAGAAGTTATGACCGTTTGAAGTTTCGCGACAGAACCGGCACGACACAGCGCGAAGTAAATAGTGAATTTATGTTAGAGTGATATTTGGCCTTAGCGAGCTAAATGAAAGACGTAAAATATGTTAAACCGAGAGCATACATAAAACTAACGTCTAAATCTGACTTCGTACGAGGAAGTTATGAATTTTCGAATTTTCAACTTAGCAGTATGCAGCCCAAAGTTCGGATTTGAGATCGAGTGATTTCTAGCCGAAACAATCTAAACGAGAATCCAAGATCTCTCTGGTAGTAGTGCAACGGTAAAAAGACAGACGAAAACGGACGTCAGATGAAGACGTTATGAATTTCTAACAAAGTTTTCCTGTCCCGGCCTACTAAAAATAATCTAATAAAAATAAAGTCAAAATTAGCCGACACATTATAAACGAGAGTTGTAGAGCATAATCTCACCTACGCGTGGATATAAAGAACGTCGAAAACGGAGATCGTACGTGAGAGTTATGATTTTCTGAAGTTCGAGGCACGCATCCCAAAAGGGGAACGCCCCGCGTTCAATTGGGGAACGCCCTCCGTTCAATACTTAGCTCCGGAGTGGCCACGTCGATGCTAAGTCAGCAGATAAGGGATAGGATCGGAACCCCGCTCCTACACACCGCGTTCGAAGGGAACGCCCTGCGTTCGCGACAGACTTCAGCACTATAAATAGAACATGAAGACAGCTGAGTTTGGTTGCCAAATTTCTTTTCTCTCTCCCGTGTTACCTCGTTTTACGTGCAAGAAATACCCCCGTAGCCCCGGTATCATCCCGACACCCGAAGCAAGTCCCGAATCCCCGAAGATCCCGAGAAAAAGAGTTTCCGAGCCGAAGCTCTACCCGCGAGAAGTTTGGTGTGCGAAGATCTTCCAGTTTCACCGAAGAATACTACATTTAGAGTTGTAGTGTTGTCCGATCAGCGTATTATCAAGTGAGTGTGTAGTTACTTTCTTCTAACACATAGATATGAAGTATTTGCTATGAAGTACGTGCTATGTGTTTATACATTGTTTGTTTACTTGAGATGGATGTTGAATTAATGTTTTATACATGTTTTAATAGATTTAAACTGTATATGTGTTTGCATCTACAAATATGTTGGGTAGAACATGAGTAGACGAAATAGTTGACGTGAGACGAAATAATAAGTGTTTTTGAACTCAACGTGTTCATTAGGTATTTTTGAACTCTATGTGTTCACTTGGTGTTTTTGAACTCTATGTGTTCGTTAGGTATTTTTGAACTCTATGTGTTCACTTGGTGTTTGAACTCAACGTGTTCATTAGGTATTTTTGAACTCTATGTGTTCACTTGGTATTTTCGAACTCAATGTGTTCATTAAGTATTTTTGAACTAGATTTGTTCACTTGGTGTTGTTGAACTGAGAGTGTTCACTAAGTGTTTTAGAACTAAGTATTCACCAGATGTTTTGAATTAAGTGTTCACTAGGAGTTTTAGAACTAGGTGTTCGTTAAGTAAGTTGAACTAAGTGTTTACCGGTTGTAATTTGAGGACCTTGGCAGTGGTGGACATGGTGTCAATTCCTTAGGTCGATCCTTAGGAATAAATGAATAAATGATAGTTGATTCTTAGGGTAAATCCTTAAGAAATAAAGGAGTTAATGGGGATGGGTAATTTGGATTGATTGATTGATGATTGAATATAATAATTATATTATTGTGGGTCGAAAACCCTATATGCTCACCAAGCTCCCAAGCCTGACCCCCTCAGTTTTCTTTGCATTATAGGTAATGGCACAAGAGTATAATTTGGTTAATTTAACGAGAGATTTTGGATTATAGACCGGTAGTTGTAAATAACTGTTATAAGGTTAAATTGTACTTTTTATGATTTTTGGTCTGTATCGGAACATGACATCCCGAGGTTTTATTATTTAATGAAAAGTACATTCTCTTTGAGAAATGTTTTGATAAAGGTTTATCATATTTTGTTTGGGAACAAATTTCGCAACTATTTTATTTAAAAGATTACTCTGATGTTAAAACAAAGCATAAACAAATTAGTCTTTTATGGCCGTGAAATTTGAGGATGTCACATCGGGTATTAGGCCATCTGTTGGGCTTTGATACTTGGGCCCTAAGGGACTATTTGGATAAGTGTGTCTGGATAATTAGAGGATTGGACCTTTAGATATTGGGCCAATCATGGGCCTTGAGGTAATTTGGGCCTTTTGGATCAAAGATTTGGACTTGGGCCTTGGCCCAGTTAGGGAAGGGGTAAAATGGAAATTTACCCTATGTATAAACCATTAGTCAAGGATGGTAATCCAATTGTTAATTGGATATTTGTTTGGTTGTGATAGTTCGGGATTTTTGTGAACCAGCAGTCGGAGGTCAGTATGATTCGGCATTGCGTGGTGAGTTGTCCTCATTGTACTTGAGGGTCGAAGGCACCAATGTCAGCTCATTGGATTTATATCATGTTATTCATGTTGCTATGCTGCTTTGATATGTCAGATCGGTATCCTGGTAGATAGGATGTTGTTATGCTTAGTGATCTGTAGATCTGTTTGACTGGTTGTAGACTACTATATGATCATCTGTTATATGTGCACATGTTTGGACAGTGGTTGAGGCTTCACTGCTTTGTGCGTAAGTCAACAGGTCGGGGCATACCAACCTGATGGTTGAATGGGCCCGAGGGTATTCCATCCCGAGGATGATTGGACCCATAGTATGTTGGCATTTCAACCCGATGGTTGAGGGGCCAAGGGTATTCCATCCCGAGGATGATTGGACCCATAGTATGTTGGCATTCTAACCCGATGGTTGAGGGTTCTGGGGTATTCCAACTCGATGGTTGATTGGACCCATAATATGTTGTTTTGTATATGTGGTATTGTTTGTGTGTTGGTATTTGGGGGGAAACTCACTAAGCTTCGTGCTGACAGTTTTGGTTTATGGTTTCAGGTACTTCAATGGATCGTGTCAAAGTGAAGGTGTGACCGTACACATCCTCGCGTTTTTGGACTTATGATTTCTGGGAAACTCTGATAATGTGAATGTTTTGAAAACTATGTGGAAAGCGATTCTGATTTTAAATAATGTTTTGGGAACAATGTTTTTTTATAAACACTTCTTTAGAAAAAGGGTTTTTTGAAAAGTTTAAATTTTATGAATTGTTATGGATATTACAAGTTGGTATCATAGCCTTGGTGTGAGTGAATTGGAGGAACACTCGTGTGAATACCATCTCAAACTAAAGAGAAAGATTTTCAAATGGTTTTCAAAATACTTAAGGAGTATGCGATGTGTACGATCAGTCGGAGCCGGTAAGTAGACCCCAAAATACCATATTGTTATTTGATATTGTCATATGATAGAACAACATGCTAGTGATAGGCTATGGATCTTCATGAATTTCATGATAGAATTGCCTGATTATATGATGCATGATAGCCTAGGACCTTTCTTTTATGGGATTGACATCATTACTGTAGTTGCTTAGTGTATGCATCATAGTTGTACATAACTAAGATTCTATAGCCTGAGAATATTTGGTTTAACCTTATTTCATGTTCTTGTTTGATGAAAGGCTTAGGGTAGGATCAGTGACTGTCTATAGGATCCAGTGTTATGTATGGCTAACATACACAAGTGTTGCAGGTTTGGTGGAAGTTTCATGAGTGAGTGCAGTGTTTAGTGAGTCAGCGCAAGGAATGATTAGCCACTCTGGGGAGAGTGAAAGCAGGGTGAAGGTGAATCCGTGGTACGGGGAGTTGAAGATCGAGGATTTTGTATTAGGATTTGTCTGATTTTATGGCATTTTAGTGCCAGTCGGCTCCTCTACGCAAATGTCGCTTGCTTTGTGCTTTGAGGAACTCATGAGTGATGTGAGTTAGCTATTAAGTGAATATGTCAAGTCACATGATAGTGATGGATTTGACCCTGCTGCGTAGTTCTCGTTTGAGTCTAACCTACATTTTTAGCTATAAAATATTAACAAAATTTTACAAACTTGTTAACAAATTATATTATAAATGTACGGTGTCACTAATCTTTTCACCAAAATTTGTTTGGAATTTTGCAGGTTCCTTAAAAGTGATGTTGTTCCATATGCTTTCATTATCCACTTCTTCTACAAACACCTTAGTAGGTTCTCGGTTCATAAACACTTGTTGCTCGAGTGCATGTAGCCGTTTCAACACCTCCTCTAAGCTTGGTTTCCCACTACGTCCACCTCTACCGTGAGAGCAACCACTAGAAGATATATTAGACGAAGATTTGTCTTGTCTCCTAAAATGGTCCCGTACAGGGGATGGAACTGAATTTCGTTCACCATATACATACTCTTGACATGACATATAATAAGAAGACGTCATCTCATCATCACTCGGTGACGTGTTATGTCTTGGTCGTCGTCCCTCCTAAAACAATTTAACATATTAAAAATTCATATAAAAGTGGAATCATGAATTTTTAAAATTAAAATAATATTTTAAAAACCTTTGTCATGTCAAAAATCTTGTTCACATCAACTTATTTCAATTTTTTGGTATCACTCCATCATTTGATCCGAAGTGTGTCTCTGTTTATTCGTAACGCAAATCCACCAGCATGAACAGCTGAAAGCATCTAATATAGTCATATCTAAAATTTTCACAATTATAGTAATAAAAATTAAAATAACTAACATAGCAATAAATCCTGAAACGGAGTATTTAAAAGTTTTGCGACGCTCCGGCAGTGAAAAATATATATATTCATCTTGATCTATGTATCCTTAAGGTCATCATAGGTAAACTCCTACAAATGGCTACTCCTAGCAAAACTGCCAAAAAATAAAAATTAATAATAATATACATTAACATTAATAATATAAAACTTTCAAATTAGACAAAAAATACATGTTCCAAACATCCAAATTCTCAGAAAAAAAAAAAAAAGAACATAGTCTTGTGGCACCCGATCATATAATTCTTTTTCCAAAAATCATTCACACAAAACGTATATAAGACACACTCTAACTGCATCATCGTCGGTAGCTTCAAAGAATGGATGGTTTAAAATAAAACTTTTCAACTCATAAATTTTCACCGAACTATTTGTATGGTTCGGAAAAAGACGTTCCCGCAATAAACATCTATTTTTACTACTATTTTTTTTCTGAGACTTTTTTCCCAGTCATTTTAGGATACACACCAAAATTAAACTCGGTTATCAAACAAAACTCTTCCGGGCCATAAACCATTTTCGTATATCCCAATCTAAAATATAACCGTTTTATGTCATCTGAGGATAAAACGGCGTCCGGCCGTAGCTGATGAAGAAACATTTTATGGAATATTAACCCGTCCCATTGATTAAAACACAAAGATCTTATCATATTTTCAGGATTGTTGAAGAAATTGTCCATGATGTCTCTAAGAAAATCGCAGAGAGAGAGAGAGAGAGAGAGAGAGAGAGAGAGAGAGAGAGAGATTCTCTAAAAAAGATAGTGAAAAATGGAGAAAAAAATGTTTGTATACAACAAAAGTACGAAATCGCAGATGGAAAGGCGAAATTGCAGATGGACTTAATCCATCTGCGATTTTAATGGCTAATTTTGTAATTTGGGTTTTTTGACTACTTTCCACGAAGTAATTAGTATATTTGGCTAAATTTGTAATTTTCTCTAACAACAACTATAGATATCATTCAACCATATATTATATTTAATTTTATTTATGAGTAACCCACATGTAGAGGACACTGGGACAATTTAGATTATAGAATTTTAAATGATGTTTACGTTATCATATAATTCTAAATAAACAACGTTTATACCAACTTATTCTAAGATTTATTATATAAGAGCTAACAACAATGTTATTGATATATTTGAAAAAATATATATTTGTAAAAATTCCAAATTTATTATTGTATTCTACGCAACGCACGGGTATTCATCTAGTATATTATATAGTAGCGGACATCATCCTAACATCATATTGATTTGAAACTTATATAACTCTTCACATTTCCTTATTAATTTGATATATGATTATTAAATATTCATATTAATATGGTATGATTTGAAAGGTTTTATAACTTTATTCTTAGTAACTTTTTACTATAAAAGAATTCAATTATTTGAGTAAAAATACACACGTACTCACACACAAATCACATAAAAAATATAGAGAAAACGAATATAAAGAAACGTTAGAAAGGTTTTTATGTTGGTTTAAGTTTTTTCGACCAGCAAATTATAATGTTAAAACTTTTTATTTATATGATTGTTATATATTACTAGTAGAGTAGTTTAATAGTTTTAATTATGTTCCATAGACTAAAAATTGGCTTACAAACATTGTTAAATATTAAATATGAGTGAATGAAATTACTTTCCCACTAAATTTATGAGTATCAAATAATGGTTCCCATATTATTATTATAGTTACGTTTTATGTCTATTTTATAGTTCAAAATCAAATTTATTTAATTGGTTGATGATTTGGATTTTCATTTGAGCATTTTGATATTATTAATAATAAATTATCATATTAAAATCTCCGTATGATACAACTTTTGATATTTATAACTTTGTACAATTTTTGTGACTACAAAAGAAGATAATATTTTTATGTTTGGGTGTTTAAAACTTTAAAAAAATTGTATTCATAATTATTTACCCAATTATTACATTTGGTAAAAAAAATTACAACTGAATTAATTGTAATTTTTTTATTACTATAAAAATGTCAATTGTTTGAGGAAACACACATAGAGAGACAAATCATATAAAAAATCATAGAGAAACGGATATGAAGAAATATTTGGAAAATTTAAAGGTTTGTGTGGTTCAAGGTTTTTCGTCACATTCAGAGAGGCAAATTACAATATTAAAACTTTTAGTTTGTACTTTTGTTATAATATGATAAGAATAACTTAAAAGTTTTTGTAATGTTTCATTTAAAGAAATAATATGATGCAAATAACTCTTAAAAGACTTATTTAATAAACATATTACACTTATTAGGCAACAACAAAAATCATTAATTAAAATATTAAATAGAAATTTGAAAACTTATGAGAGTTTGAAGTCATGCAAACAAAATAGATGGTATAAAATAACAACAATGTTTAAATGAACTTTTTATATTTATAAAAATTATTATTTTATATTTAATAGTAATACTTTAATTATTTTTCATAACATACATTTGTCATAAATTTTAAATGATATAGTTTTATTTATGTGCAACATGCATGTATCCGGTATCCACCTACTTTTATAGGGTTAATGACCTAGAAATGTAACGAATTTTTGTCTTTGTCCAGGTGATATCATACTGCGGAATGTAAGGCATACTGCGGAATGTAAGGCATGTGTGTGATATCATACTGCGGAATGTAAGGCATGTGTGTGACGTACAACTACCGCGCCAGCTCCTCCCCCTTCGAAGAAGAGGTACCTGAAACCAAAACTGAAAACTGTAAGCACGAAGCTTAGTGAGTTCCCCCACTGTACCACATACCAAATAATCACATAACAAACATATACTGTCAGGCATATCTGGGTGCCCGACCTACCCCTTCGGTCCACTCGACCGGATACTGACTAGCATATCTGGGTGCTGGTCTCCCCTTCGGTCCTTACGACCGGACACTGCCGGGCATATCCGGGTGCCCGACCTGCCCCTTCGGTCCTTACGACCGGATATTGCCAGGCATATCTGGGTGCCCGACCTACCCCTTCGGTCATTATGATCGGATACTGGGGACTATTTCACCCCCTACTACTATCACGTAACACATAGCACATAATCACATCATACTAACACATAAACATGTTACAGATAGCAGCAACCTTAGATGAGTGTCATAGAGACACTCATCTATCATACAACTCCTACTGGTGGGCTGGCATTGTGGCCGTAGACCCACCGCTACTGGAAGGTAACTCACCTCAAAATAGCTGCTGATCGGTGTGGGAACTGACTGTCTGCTGCTGCTGCCGCTCCGGAAATCCTCCGGCTATAATTCCCAAAAAAATACTCAGTCAAACACCGCTAATTTCCCCCATCAGGTAAAATGACCATTTTACCCCTGATCAACTCCAAAGTCAAAGTGAGGGTCAACTTCCAGTTGACCCGACTCGCCGAGTTGGCTCGCCCACTCGTCGAGTCCCGTCCATTTGATTGTCCTTAATCCCGTCTTTACTCGTCGAGTTAGGCTTTGACTCGACGAGTTCGCCTTCTAAACTGATGTCCAAGTCCTTCATCCTACTCGCCGAGTTGTATGAACAACTCGTCGAGTTCGTCTTCATCCGATGAACACTTTATACTGTGACTCGCCGAGTTGTATGAACAACTCGTCGAGTCTGTTCTTGATCTAAGAAGGTTGCCTTGAACTCGCCGAGTCGGGGAATTGACTCGCCGAGTTCTTTCATGGATGAGTTCGGCTTCCAACTCACCGAGTCCACCCGGGACTCACTACTCTGCTCGGCATGAACGAAAAGGGGGAAAAACTCGGGGACTTGCGGCTCGACTCGCCGAGTCTGATGAGCGACTCGCCGAGTCTGCCACATGCAAATATACACTCGATCTTGCTCGAAACCAGTTCATGCCATTTACAGATCTGGGTTCTTAGGGCAGGATTTTCACGTAAAGTTTCCAACTTTACGTGTAGAAATGCATAGAATGGGGATTAAAGGCGAAATAAGGGCTAAGAAGGTAGATCTAGGACATTCAAGCAATTTACTCCATAAAGGTTATAGATCTGAGCTTCTGGAGCTCAAACATGACTAAATCTAGCGGATAATCAACCTATTGTGAATTCTACTTCATGCACAAGCTTGGAAAAAGGTTCAAGAAGAGCTCAAAAGGTTCTCTAATGGGGTTTTAAGCATACAAACAGAAAGGAGCAGAGATATACCTCAGAGAACTCTGAAATAGCACCAAGATATCTGGTCTCCTTCTTCTCTTCTTGATCCACTTTCCTTCTTCTCCCAAAATCTTCAAGAAATCACTCTAAACACTTCAATCTCACAAGAAACGAGTTAGGGTTTGATGTAGGGCGCTCTGAGGGTGAAAAAGGGCGAGCTTGAGCCGCACAAGCTAGCTTAAATAGAGGGCAAACCCTTGGAATTAGGGTTTCATCAGACAGCGGGGACTCGCCGAGTCTGGAATATGGACTCGCCGAGTCGCCAACTTAAACATGCTCCGGATCCCGTCTCTACTCGGCGAGTCGGACCTACAACTCGCCGAGTCCAAGGCTAAAAATGAAAAACACTAAGATAAATTTTACGTACCAGGAACTTGGTGCTACGAATCTCCCCCACTTATTTTTAGACTTCGTCCTCGAAGTCTGCTGCTCGATCCTGAAACAGCTCAGGGTAATGCTCCATCATTTCTTCCACCGGCTGCCAAGTCCACTCGGACCCCTTTCGGTCTGCCACTGCACCTTCACTAATTCCACCCTCATGTTCCTTAGATCCTTCGACTTCCGGTCGAGGATTGCGACTGGGCGCTCAATGTAATTCAGGTTGTCATCAACCTGTATATCCTCTAATGGCACCACCGCTGAATCATCCACGAGACACTTCCGCAACTGGGAGACATGGAAGGTGTTGTGGATCTGGCTGAGCTCGGCTGGCAGATCCAGCCTATATGCCACCTTGCCCACCCGGGCTGCAACCATGAACGGTCCAATGTATCTCGGGCCCAACTTGCCCTGCTTCCTAATTCGGATGACGCCTTTCCAAGGCGACACTTTCAGGAGAACCATATCCCCGACCTGGAACTCCAGGTCTGATCGACGCATGTCGGCATAACTTTTCTGCCGACTATCTTCCTGATGTAGATATCGGCCACTGGCACTGGCACCCGGTGCCGTGCCACTATCTCCCTGATGTAGATATCGGCCAACTTCTCGGCCGAGATACTTTCCTGAATCGGAATAAAATGGGCGCTCTTGGTCAATCGATCCACGATGACCCAAATCGAATCCACTCCTCGCGCCGTCCGGGGAAGCTTTATGATAAAATCCATCGTAATATCCTCCCATTTCCATAATGGGATGTCCAACGGCTGCATCTTGCCGTGCGGTCTCTAATGCTCGGCCTTGACCTTCCTGCAGGTCAAACACCGCTCGACATACCACGCCACGTCCCGCTTCATGCAGGGCCACCAATAGTCTAGGCGAAGATCCCGATACATCTTCGTCGCCCCTGGATGAATAGAAAATCGGGATTTGTGCGCCTCCTCCATCAAGATCTGGCGCACGCCTCCGTGATACGGTACCCACACCCTACGGTGTAATGTCAATAACCCTCGGCTATCATAATCGAAGGAGGTGACTTGACCCACTATTCGCTCACTCTTCCGATGTTCCTCCTTCATAGCCTCCTGTTGAGCCTCCCGAATATGCTCCAACAGGGGAGTCACCACAGTCATCCTCATGCAAATATCCCTGATCGGCGCTGCCTTGCGGCTAAGCGCATCGGCCACCACATTGGCCTTCCCCGGGTGGTAAAGGATCTCGCAATCATAATCCTTCACCACGTCCAACCACCGACGCTGCCTCATGTTCAGATTTGGCTGATCCATGAGGTACCTCAAACTCTTGTGGTCCGTGTAAATGGTACATCGAACCCCGTAGAGGTAATGTCGCCAAATCTTGAGGGCGAAAACCACCGCCCCCAACTCCAAATCATGCGTCGGGTAGTTCGCCTCGTGAGGCTTCAGCTGCCTCGAGGCGTAAGCAATGACATGCCCCTTCTGCATCAACACTGCGCCTAAGCCTGAGATCGACGCATCGCAATATACCACAAAATCCTCCACGCCCTCGGGCAGGGCTAAGATCGGCGCCTCGTACAATCTCTGTCTCAGAGTCTCGAACGCTGCCTGCTGCTCAGGCCCCCATAGAAAGACCACGGCTTTCCTAGTCAACCGTGTCAGGGGTATGACTATCTTGGAGAAATCCTAAATGAACCTCCGATAGTAGCCTGCTAATCCTAGGAAACTCCGAATCTCGGATGGAGACTTCGGAACCTCCCACCTCATCACGGCCTCCACCTTGGCCGGGCCTACTGAAATCCCGTTCTGATTGACGAGGTGCCCAAGAAACTGCACCTCGCACAACCAAAACTCGCATTTAGAGAACTTGGCGTACAAGCTCTCGCATTTGGAGAACTTGGCGCACAACCAAAACTCGCATTTGGAGAACTTGGCGTAATCCGCAGGGTAGCTGGAGCTGGCGCCTTAACCGGCGCTGATGCTGTCAACTGGGGGCAATTGGCCTTCTTGTGGCCCCTCTGGTTGCAGTGGAAACACAGAAACTCAGACGTCTGCATCACCGGTGCAGGAGCGGTACAATCTCGGCTGAAGTGCCCTGACTTGCCGCATTTATAGCAGCCTGACGATCCCATCTTGCACGCTCCCTCGTGCGCCCTGCCGCATTTCTTACAGCGGCCCCGCCCCTATTGGCCTTTCGGCCCCACATCCAATCCCTTGGGCTTCTTCCCCGAAGCCCCCATAACATGTCCCTCCTCCGCTTTCCTCTTCCGGATGTGCTCCAGATCTATCTCCCTCTCCCTCGCCCTGGCAATCATAGAGTCCAAGGTGGGGAAAGCTGAAAAACTGACATGCTCCCGAATATCAGCTCGGAGCATATCATGGTAGCGGGTCCTCCTCATGTCCTCATCACCCGCATACTGGGGCACCAACAATGCTCTCTCCCGGAACTTGGCGGTGATCTCCGCCACAGTCTCCCTCGTCTGTCTCATATCCAAGAACTCCCTGGCCAGCTGCTGAAGCTCGACCGTCGGCGCGAACTCTGCCCTGAACCTGGTCACGAAGTCCGACCAAGTCATTTCCTCGACAGCCGAGGCTCCCAACGAGTCCCCCACGGACTCCCACCAATCCTTAGCTCGATCTCGTAAACACCCTGTTGCGAACCTCGCCTTCGACCCCTCAGGGCAGAAGCTAATTATCTGTGCAGACTCAATGTCGGCAATCCATCGTCTGGCAGCTATGGAGTCCTTTGCCCCATGAAAATCTGGCACACCACTGCCCCGAAAGTCCTTGAAGGACAGCGTGCGAGATCCCGACTGGCCAGATGCCATGTCGCTCCTGAATGCCCGGAGGCGATCCTCCACCAACTCCAATATCCCTTCCTTGATTGACCCGAAGATGATGGGGGTCGACTCAAGGATGCCTCTGGTGATCTCAGACGCGATGAACTCACGTAGCCCCTCATCTACTGGCTTGGAACCTGATCCCGAACCCGATCCCTCTCCTGTACTGCCAACTGCTGGCCTCGAACGTAGTACCACCATTCTGAAATACAAAAGAAATAACAACTGTTAGCGATACTGATACCTCTGGAGGGATCACACCTACTACAAGTTTCCTGGTCCTATCTTGGCCTTCCTTGATTCGGGTACGGATCCTCTGCTTTCAGTAGTACGGGCCCATACTACCTTCCACATCTATCCGTACCTTCTCCAAGGACTGCCTTGACTCCACCAGGTCCCTGCCACTACCGCTGACCACTGCTATACTCATCCTAGGCTTACCCTAGGAAAATCTCGATCTCCACTCGACCCGGTCCTCAGCTGCTGAAGGCCTCCTTGTGATGCCAGTTAGTCATTACCTGAACACCATCACATGTGATGAGGCTCAGATAATCCTTCGAGTAACAGATTCGTTCCTATAACGGTTAGACTCAAACAAGAGCTGCGTAATAGGGCCAAATCCAGCACTCTAAGATTATTCAACCCTGATCACATGTGACGTGACGTATTCACTTAATGGCTAACTCCCATCACTCAAAATCCCACAAAGCACAAAGCAAACAGCATTTGGACAAAAAGGAAACAATCTCAAGCAACTCTATCCTCACAGAGAAAAACTGAACTAGCATACAATGCTAAACTCATACTATCAGGCATAACCTAAACAGGCTATCCTACCGCTGTCTACTCAATTCTAGCATGCAACTTTTCATACACTGAAACACATAAAGCAGGCACATAAGGCATCACTCCTAGATCCTTAGTCCTATTCTAGCATGCTGTTCTACTAAAACTGATAAGCATAACATAAGATTGTATAGGTACTTTGGGGAATACTTACTTGAGCTTGGCTGGTCGCGCACATTACACACTTTGTTCTTTCTTAAACCCTTTACTTAGCCTTTTAGAAAACATTTTCTTTTTCCAAAATCCTTTAATCCCTGGATTTGAGTTCAAACACCCCCGAAGGTGTGTCTGAATCCCTCAAACCAGGGCTCTGATACCAACTTGTAACATCCCAAAAATACGAGCCAAAAGTTTCATTTTTAAGAACACGTACTTAGCAAAACATCAGGAATAAAACATTCAACGATCATATCATTTCACAAAAGATATTGCATGTCTGGAAAACATTTTTATAAAACATAAAAGTGTCAGAGTACAAATCCCCAAGTGATATCACATTGCGGAATGTAAGGCATGTGTGTGATGTACCGCTACCGCGCCAGTTCCTTCCCCTTCGAAGAAGAGGTACCTGAAACCAAAACTGAAAACTGTAAGCACGAAGCTTAGTGAGCTCCCCCACTGTACCACATACCAAATAATCACATAACAAACATATACTGTCGGGCATATCTGGGTGCCCGACCTACCCCTTCGGTCCACTCGACCGGATACTGACTAGCATATCTGGGTGCTGGTCTCCCCTTCGGTCCTTACGACCGGACACTGCCGGGCATATCTGGGTGCCCGACCTGCCCCTTCGGTCCTTACGACCGGATATTTCCAGGCATATCTAGGTGCCCGACCTACCCCTTCGGTCCTTATGATCGGATACTGGGGACTATTTCACCCCCTACTACTATCACGTAACACATAGCACATAATCACATCATACTAACACATAAACATGTTACAGATAGCAGCAACCTTAGATGAGTGTCATAGAGACACTCATCTATCATACAACTCCTACTGGTGGGCTGGCATTGTGGCCGTAGACCCACCGCTACTGGAAGGTAACTCACCTCAAAATAGCTGCTGATCGGTGTGGGAACTGACTGTCTGCTGCTGCTGCCGCTCCGGAAATCCTCCGGCTATAATTCCCACAAAAATACTCAGTCAAACACCGCTAATTTCCCCCCTCAGGTAAAATGACCATTTTACCCCTGATCAAGTCCAAAGTCAAAGTGAGGGTCAACTTATAGTTGACCCGACTCGCCGAGTTGGCTCGCCCACTCGTCGAGTCCCGTCCATTTGATTGTCCTTAATCCCATCTTTACTCGTCGAGTTAGGCTTTGACTCGACGAATTCGCCTTCTAAACTGATGTCCAAGTCCTTCATCCTACTCGCCGAGTTGTATGAACAACTCGCCGAGTTCGTCTTCATCCGATGAACACTTTATACTGTGACTCGCCGAGTTGTATGAACAACTCGTCGAGTCTGTTCTTGATCTAAAAAGGTTGCCTTGAACTCGCCGAGTCGGGGAATTGACTCGCCGAGTTCTTTCATGGATGAGTTCGGCTTCCAACTCACCGAGTCCACCCAGGACTCACTACTCTGCTCGGCATGAACGAAAAGGGGGAAAAACTCGGGGACTCGCGGCTCGACTCGCCGAGTCCGATGAGCGACTCGCCGAGTCTGCCACATGCAAATACTATACACTCGATCTTGCTCGAAACCAGTTCATGCCATTTACAGATCTGGGTTCTTAGGGCAGGATTTTCACGTAAAGTTTCCAACTTTACGTGTAGAAATGCATAGAATGGGGATTAAAGGCGAAATAAGTGCTAAGAAAGTAGATCTAGGACATTCAAGCAATTTACTCCCATAAAGGTTATAGATCTGAGCTTCTGGAGCTCAAACATGACTAAATCTAGCGGATAATCAACCTATTGTGAATTCTACTTCATGCACAAGCTTGGAAAAAGGTTCAAGAAGAGCTCAAAAGGTTCTCTAATGGGGTTTTAAGCATACAAACAGAAAGGAGTAGAGATATACCTCAGAGAACTCTGAAATAGCACCAAGATATCTGGTCTCCTTCTTCTCTTCTTGATCCACTCTCCTTCTTCTCCCAAAATCTTCAAGAAATCACTCTAAACACTTCAATCTCACAAGAAACGAGTTAGGGTTTGATGTAGGGTGCTCTGAGGGTGAAAGGGGGCGAGCTTGAGCCGCACAAGCTAGCTTAAATAGGGGGCAAACCCTTGGAATTAGGGTTTCATCAGACAGCGGGGACTCGCTGAGTCCGGAATATGGACTCTCCGAGTCGCCAACTTAAACATGCTCCGGATCCCGTCTCTACTCGGCGAGTCGGACCTACAACTCGTCGAGTCCAAGGCTAAAAATGATAAGCACTAAGATAAATTTTACGTACCAGGAACTAGGTGCTACAAGATCAGAAAGAAAAATCACAATACATTTAAATCTTGATGGGCAAAATCAAAGAAGATGAACACTAAATCATAAAGTTGGTTATGATTCTCTTATTAAGATTATAAATGTGCGAAAACAGTTGCGAAAGGTAACGAGCAAACCCCTCCTTTCTCTCTCTCTCTCTCGCTCTCTTCTGATTGCACAGTTCACAGCGGTTTGTTTAGATATGTTATTTGTTGAGTTCTTGATAAATCTATTTTGGATGCCATGTGTTCGATAAAATGCCTAAGAGAACCATTAATTAGTGTGTACAATGAGATACAATTATGAAATTATACTCTCATTTGAAGCTAATTTTTGACAACGATAAAATCAATTTGCCTCTCTTTCTCTCTCTGCTTAGAGATGGTGGTGGCGCCTTCAACCTCCCTCAACCTACATTTTTTTTTATAATTTTTCGTCTATAAATGAAGAGGCTTTATTAGGGTCTTGAAACTATAAATGATGAAATCATATCCGTTTTTGAGATATAGATCTTGTGTTTTAGGTTTAGGACAGAATTGAAGTCGTTAACTGGAAACCATGGGCCCTAGCATCATCTGAGTGTCATATTTCTGAGGATTTTGGGGTTTCTAAACTCTTACATGGATTGTATCTTTCTATAACTGCTTCAAAATCTATCTATTTGTATTTCTTAGGGTTATTGATATTTTTAGTACCCAAGATGGAATATCATCAAGCCATCATTAGCATGCTCACTTGCTGGGAGGTTGGTTTTTTATTGATATTTGTTAGTGTGTATTAAGTGTTAATTGTAAGTTAATATATATTCTTTTTCAAAAAAGATGGATGATTGACCTCCTATAGAGGATGAGATTTTTTTTTGGAGAAAATTCATTGTACTAAAGTTATCTTTCTTACTTATATGCTAATTTTTATAACATATTATCCAATTGTGACACTGTATTTTTAAATTCCCCAGGTCCATCTCTGTAACGAGCACATGTAAATCAAATGGAGCAAAATGTTGACAAAGATGTAAGTTGGTGTAGAAAGATGTCCTACACATTAGTTGGTTCCTAATTCAGGTATGTATTTATTTATTTTTATCACTTATAATTAATACACAATTCTTCATAAATATATGAAAATGTTGTTTCCTATTTCAGGTATTGATACAAGTAATTTGAGGTATTGATGCATGTAATTTGAGAGATCGTCGAAAACATACTTAAATATGTTTTATTAATATCTTAAATAGGAACAGTTTTAGTTGCATCATTCATTCATCATATAAACTAAGTGAATTTGAATTTGTGAACATAGACAGTTGATGCATGCATTATTCATTCATATATAGCTTCAATTATTCTTACCAGTTGTTTTTTTGCCAACAGATTGAGAGCTATTTTTGGCAGCTCTTTCTTTTTGCTTTATCTTGATGGTCATAACTATGTAAGTGATTAACATAATAATCATGTTAGTGATTATAGTTTTATTTTTGTGGATTATACGTATGAAGTACTCTTTGGATTGCATGTAATGTTTGAACTATTCTAAGTACATTTCTATGTACGATTCTATTCCGTGCAATTTTTCCAGTAATTTACATATTGAAATGTCATTAATGTTTGTTAAGTAGAAAGTACATTGTTATTTTTGCATTTAGCTTCTTTTTCGATCAAATGTAAAAAAGAGCAATGTACTTTTCATGAACTTGTGCGTAAAAATGTTAAGTACGTTGATTTCATTTATAAAATAAGTTAAAAATGTTATTCCTACAATTTACCCTATGTTTTTGTTAATCTTATATCCTGTAATTTCATATATAAGGATCTATTTTGTATTCGTATTCAAGTTTCAACTCGTACATTGGGTAGGGATGTCAAAAAGTCCCGTGGGAGCCCCGTCCCATTTGGGGGAATTTTTTTTAAAAAAATCGGGGATAAGGATGGGGGCGGGGGCAAGGTTAACCTCCGTTTTAATTACGGGGGCGGTGGCGGGGGTAGGCAATCCCGTCCCGAAACACCCATTGGGACCCTGTTAATAAATTACACATATATTTACATATATTAATTATATAAATATAATAAACAATAACATGATTTTGAGCTTCTAAAATTCATCAAAAAACATGTTTTTAAGTTGTTAGTATAATGTTTTTAAGATGCCATAACTTTTTATTTTTAACATGTAAAATTATACTATAAATAATTATTTGTTACCTAAAAAATAACTTCTTTTAGCATAAATAATAACTTCTTTTAGCCAAAAAAAAAAAAAAATAGGCAACCCAAAATCAATCGGGGACGGGGGAATGAGGGCGAGGGCGGGGGTAGGAAGGCTGAAAATTTCGGGGGCGGGGACGAGGAAACAAGAAAATTTTGGGGGCGTGGGATGCACTCCCCGTCCCATTTGTCCCCATTGACATCCCTAACATTAGGGGTCATTTCCATGGAATGTTTTTTTTAATTATCTATATGGTTGTTAATTGTTAAAACAAAAAAAGTAATGTCAGTTATAACAATGTACTTTTTAAGTACAATGTTATTATGTAATTGGGTTAGTTTGCTTTCTTGCGCTTAGAAAGTGTGGGTTTGTGTTGTCTGTGTTGGAGATATACAGTGTGTATGTATGTGTGTTATTGGTCTATGTCTAAAGGTTATGACAATAAATAAAAATAACTTTTTCCCTTTTATTTGCATTTATGAAAATCTTACACAATACAAATATAAAGAGTTGCAAGAACGTTATCATAACTTAGATTTGTAATTTATGATAATTTAATACATGGCAAAATGCGATGAATAACAACACACATTTAGTAAATCTTAGTAGTTTTTTTTATTTTACATGTGTTAAAGATTAGAGGTAATGTTATCTTTGGACCTTTTTTTCATTGGTATTTTAGAAACCATGGGTATTTTAAAAAATCATATTTCTAAATTTTAACCTAATCGTAAAAAGTGAGGTTTTTTAACTTCATCACAGTTTTGTTTAATACGAAAAAAAAATCAATCAGATTTTTAAATATTAACCTAAATGAAAACATGTAACTTTCTAAATTAATAATTGTTTGCAAATCTTTGATTAATGATTAGGGTTCCAAGTAACAATATTGTTTATTTCATGACCTATGAAAAATGATGACTCTTGGTTATGCTTCAATGTTCTAAATTTTATTAACAATATTTTTTTTATATATAATAATTATAAACATACTGTGATTTCCACGGATTATAATATAATATATTATATTGTAAACAAACATTGTTACAGCCGAGAGAATTCTGGTTTTTAGGTTTCTTCATAATTCGTAATAAAAATTATAATTTTTTGAAGAAAATTAAGATAACAATAACCGGAAGGGAATTTAAAAAAGAGGATATATTTGTTTATGTAAAATATGGTGGTGGTTGAGATCTACTTGTTTTGATATTACACATGATATCTTATCATTTACAAACCTTATCATAAAAAAACTTTATCCGAATTTATTTTGACACTTGGCTTCCCTTTATTCTCAAACTCCAAAAAAGTAATATATCTTCACCTTATCCCTTCCTTCACATTTTTTATTTTTATGTTTCACCCCATAAAATGATTAAAAAGAGTTACCAGATATATTTTCTTTTTAAATATGTTTCATAGTTTGTATCTATTTTTCATTATTATTTGTTCATTATCATTTCGCTTTTTTTTACTAAATTGCAATTTTATTGTTTGTTAAACTTATAAACAGAATTTCATATTGTCAATACAAAAATCGATTAAACGGAACGGGACAAAGTTTTCTTCTGTGACTACAAAGATTCCTCTAAGTTGATAAAAAGTTTTGCGGACTCAAAAGTAAATTAGAAATGATATTTCTGTTTTTAAATAAACAAATGAAGATATCAAATCATGTGACTTATATAAAATAATAAAACAATAATTAGTGGCCTTAGATATATATATGTAGGATAATGTAAAGACGGATTTACAATATAATATAACATGATAATCTACAATATGATGACAACACTTAAAAAGCTTTTAGAAGGACTTTAAGGCAAAAAATGTTATGGCAAATACACTATAAATTGAAAAGTAAATTCATATATTATAAAATACGTCATGAATTGAAAAATACATTTAATGTTGTAAAATATGTGTTTTTTCTTGAATATTTTTTTTATCTTTTTTTAAAGATTTTTTCAGACAATGATCAATTTAAAAAATATATATATTTTTTCACAATTCGTATAATATGTATAAATTAGTTAGTTAAGATTTTCTTTTTGAAAATGATCGAACATTAGAAAAAGGTTTGTTATACTTGGTTTTATTAGATAAAATTAATAAAAGTTTGATTCGACCAAAGAAATTTAAAAAAAAAAATGTTGATCATTATGGATAGCATAATATTCTTTTATGAAAGTTGTCACACATGTATTGATAACATGAAAAAAAAAATGGGGTTCACAAACATCCATTGTGGTTCCTCACTTTGCAAGGATAAAGAGAGATGGTTCATCTTTTGGACATTTGGACAATATGCTAAGAATCAAATTAGATTGCATATCCTCTCATGGTTTAACTAATAGAAACCTTCAATATTTAAACTTGAACATTGTATATAGAGATGTTAGTGACTTATCCGGTAGGCTACAGTTGGTTATATGTATTGATAACATGGAATCATGTAATATTATATTAACTGAAATTTATAATAAAAATATATGATACTTGTCTATATTATATATGCATATAAACATGCTAAACATCAAATTAGCTGAAACACGAATTAATCTATATTTTTTTTATGCCTATAGTTCATGTTATATTACAAACAACGCTATTATAAAGACTTTAGCTTAAACTTGGTTAGTTTTCTATGTTACATATATCTTCAAACCCTCAAAAAGATTAAGGAATAAAACATGTAACATAAGAGCACTATTATATTTCAAGTTTTGAGTGATATATTTGAACATACTTAAAGTTAATATTTTGTTTTAAATAATTATACTTTGTGTTTAATATCAGTCAGATTTTAACATAATCTCCAATAATATTGTGGATGACATTTGTTCAAAGTTCATTTTATAATTAAGTTGGATTAAAATTAAATAAAACAAAACAAACAGCTTTATAAATAATTCCGCCGCCTCCTGCTTTCCTTCTGCCATGAAATTCTTTGGTATGAAACATCGAATTAGGTTGTAACAATTTTTGTCATAATCTTTTCTTCAATATTATATGTCGAAATTTCTTATGCATACTTTCTTACAACTTGCTGATGATGGTGGTCTTGATTGGGATGTCCTACAGTAGAAAAAAGGTTTCTCTTTTATTTTTGTATTGAAAAGTTAATGGTTTGATACCAATAATCGATCAAAGATTAAATTATTTTTACTATGTTCTCTATTTAAAATTATAATATCTTTTTTGCGGAAAAGATTGTATCACGCACAATGACTTATTTACCAATTTTTAAAACATAAGGAGTATACAACTATAAGGTTCATATGTTTTTACCTTTTTTACATGTATTTTATCCCAAAAAAATAATAATAATGCACTTTTCGTCAGCCCTAATCTTTCAACAGGTTTCCTTTCTCTTTCATAGGCTTTATTTGAGAATTCTGTAGGAGAGTTGAACGAAGAAACTATATGAGAGGTCCAGGAAATTCCAAGAATCATTTTCAAGTGTTAAAAGCTTTTTTTAGTTCAGTTTTTATTGGTAGGTTCCTTTGATTACGTTGATACGTGTCTTAAAATTTAAAATTAAAATAGTAAATAATTGATTGTAGATGATGGATTATATAATATATACTAAAACTAAAATCATAATAAACATGATAGGATTCTTTAGGTGCTATTTGATTCGCAGAATATTGCCGAAGGAATTTGAACTGGAATTAGAAAAGAAATCTGTCAGGAATTTGAATCTAATTTCATATGCTGTTTAGTTGGCAGAAAATGGAATTGAAATTAATTTCAGAATCTGTTTGGTTCGTAGGAAATAGAACTGAAATTCATGACTTCATGTAAAATGACATAATTATTGTTTTTGCATTTTTACTTAATTTTACCTTGTTTTCTAACTTATATATAAAATACATTATGAAAATTATAAAACAGTAAAATTTCGGCGGTGGTGGTAGGGGCAATGGCGGTGATGGTGGCTGCAACGGTGTAGTGATGGTGGCGGTGGCATTGATTGTGGTGGCAAAAGCGGTGGTGGTGGTAGTGGTGGTAGCGGCAATGGTGGCAGTGGTAGTGGCGGCGGTGGCGGTGATAGTGGTTGTGGTGGCAGCGGTGGTGGTGGTGGAGGTGGGTGGTGGTGGTAGTGACAATGGTGGCGGTGGTGGTGGCAACAGCGATTGTAGTGGCGGCGGTGGTGGCAACGTCGACGGTGATAGTGGTGGTGGTGGTGGTCGGTGGGGCGGCGGCAGTGATTGTGATGGTGGCGGAGGTAATGGTAGCGGCAGTGGTGGCGGTGGTCAGTGATGGTGGTGGTGGGTTTTCTAATAAGTACAAGGGGTAAGTTTTTGTAATCTCACTTTCCTTGATAAGAAGAAATGTTTTCCATCCAACTTTGGAAGGAATTCACTTTACTCCATATGGTGGAAAGTTTATTTTATTTAGAAATCATTTTCCTTCCTCTAAATCCAACCAAACGCATGAATTCGAAGAAATTAGAATCTTTTTCCCTCGAATTTCATTCATTTCCTGCCAACCAAACGAATCTTTAATGTCTTTGTCCATACTTTTACGCCATATTTTTCCAGGGAATATTTTTAAATTAATATAGTTTTAATGTTTAAATATGAGATTATGGACTTTGGAGAAATTGAACTTTGAGAATTAATCTGATGATCAACAAACTTGGTCACGCGGATAAGCTTCAATTTTGACTTTGTCGTATGTGTTTGTCTTAGTTTTATAGTCACACAAGGAATATATATATAATCTTTTGTCCACCTGTGTAAACAAACGACAAGTACAGTATTTTGTATAAACAACCCAAAGTTTTGTTACAATGATTATCTAAAACGATTATAAGATTAATAAAAATATATTCATATTTTGAAAAACGTTAGTATTAACAAAGTAAAAACAAAATGGATAATAACCTAGGACGTAATTAAGTCTTAACTTTGTTTACATTAGGTTCTTGGGGTCTTTTTTGTACATGTTACACCAACATGGTGTTGGTTGTTATAACCATTTAAAAAATATAATAAGGTTTTAATATTGTCCATATTATATCCCTAAGGTTTTTTTTTTGTACATATTACACCAAAATGACTGTTATAACCGTTTAAAGAGGGGTAATAAGGTTTTAATTTTATCCATATTAAGTCCTTATTTTTAATATTTTTATCATTTCATCTAACTCTTTTACAATTTATATTAGTAATCTAGTTAGATGGTTTCATCAATTTATTTTCTCATTCACCACAACCACAGTTTCAATTAAAAGGTTTCATAACAATTTTTTATCATTTTAAAAAAAAAAATCAAAATCTTAATGACTAAGGTTATGTTTGGCACGCCACAGCGAGCTGATAAGGTAGTTTATTTTTCTATCTTTTTTAAGTTGTCATATTTAGCAAACCAAAAAAGTAGTTTATAATCTAGCGTTTTAAAAAGTTATTTAGACTAGTTTTTAAAAGTTTTTTTTTAATTTCCAAATATACCCTTAATTAATTAAGAAAAAATATTTTCTAAATGCCCTTTTATGTCATTATATAAATGAGAAAATTACAAATTTAGCCAAATACATTAATTACTTTGTGGAAAATAGTCAAAAAAAAAAAACTTAAATTACAAAAATAGCCATTAAAATCGCAGATGGATTAAACTCATCTGCGATTTTGCCCTTCCATCTGTGATTTTGTGAAGTTCATACGCGATTTCGTGGGATCTAATATAGAAACGTTTTTTTTCGTCATTTCTCTCTCTCTCTCTCTCTCTCTCTATATATATATATATATATATATATATATATATATATATATATATATATATATATATATATATATATATATATATATAATTTCCTTAGAGCTATCATGGATGATATCATGGACGATTTCCTTAGAGATGTTTTAAACAAATTTTCCAAAAAAATAACGACAAAAATGATAATTTATTGAAAAATTTTATATATATAATAAGGTTGTTTTGTAGTCAAATCTATCAATTTCATAATCAAAATTGAAAAACAAAAACAAAAAAATGAAAAAATGAAAAAAAAAAGTTCACAAAATCTCAATTTAAAAGGAGAGGGGAAAAACCAACTGCAAATGTACAAGTGGCTAAAACACATCTGTGATTTAGCCACTTGTATGTATGCAGATGGCATGGCAAAATCGCAGATGGATTATACCCATCTGCGGTTTTAGTGGCTAAAAATGCAATTTTGGTTTTTTTCTTTTTTTTTTTGGGCTATTTTCCACAAACTAAGTAGTATATTTGGCTAAATTTGCAATTTTCTCTATATAAATTTCAAATGGCTTATAAGTCAGTGGCGAAGCCAGGGTTAAAGTAAAAAAATATCCCCGATAAGTAATGGCTCCGCCAATGGGGTATCCCCAATACACCACTAATTATCGGGGATACTCTTTTACTTTGATCTTGGCTCTGCCACTGACTTATAAACTATCTGAAATTTATATAATGACATAAAAGAGCATTTAAAAAAGATGTCTTCTTAATTAATTAAGGGGTACATTTGGAAATTAAAAAAATAAAATAAAATAAAAAACCTTAAAAAAACTAGTTTAAGTAGCTTTTTAAAATGCTAGCTTATAAGTTACTTTTTAGTTTGCCAAACATGACAATTTAAAAAAAAATCGAAAAATAAAATGGCTTATTCAGCTAGTTGTGGCGTGCCAAACATAGCCATAATCATTAAGAATTTGATTATTATTATTATTAGTTTTTTAAAAATGACAAAAAATAGTTACGTAACATTTCAATTGAAATCGTGGTTGTGGTGAATAGGCGAGTAAAATAAGAAGATGAAATGATGAAACCATCTAACTAGATACTAATATAAACTGTAAAAGAGTTAGATAAAATGATAAAAATATTAAAAATAGAGAACTAATGTGGACAAAATCAAAACCTTATTACCCTTCTTTAAACGGTTATAACAACTATGTTGGTATAAAATATACAAAAAAGACCTTAAGGACCTAATATAAACAACATTAAAACCATATTACATTTTTTAAACGGTTATAACAACCATATTGATTTAATATGTTAAAAAAATAATAATAAATAAAAAATAAACTTAAGAATGTAACGTGACAAAATTAAAACCTTATTACCCTCCTATATATTATCCCAAAACAAAATCCAAGAAAGCTTTAAAGTTGTCTCCCAATGTTGAAGTGGCACCGGCAGTTGTTGTTTAATAATAAATAAATATTATTATTATTATTATTATAATTATTATTATTATTATTATTATTATAAAAAGGTCTATATGGTATATTAAAATTAGTATTTTAGTGCAAGTTTTTAAATTTTGCCATGACTTGTCCTTGTTGTTTTATTTTCTTACACCATGGTCCTTTGATTAAAGCTATGTTTGTACGACTGAAAAGCTAGTTGAAATATATAAAATAATGTAAAAGGTATTTAGAAAAATATATTTTTTCATAATTAATTAAAGATATATTTAAAAATTAAAAAAAATAAAAAAAAACATCAAAAGCTAGTTTAAATACTTTTTAAAAACCTAATTTATTAGTTACTTTTAGTTTGATAAATATGAAAATGTATAATAACTTAAAAAAATAAGTTAGTTTATCAACTAGTTAATTGTGATCTGTGCGCCAAACACAATCTAACACTATTAAAAATCACCATTAAATACATATACAATGACCAATATACTCCTTCCTTGTTTGTTTATCATTATGTTAGTTTTATTAATCATGTTTAAGTATGATAAATTTCAAAAAAGACCCAAAACTTTTACGTTCTATTTTTTTAAAACGAACACCCTTTTTTATCAATTCAAACAAAAACATTTCTTCAAATTCTTTTCAATTTGCTCAATTAGCAGGTTTGCAGGTTACTTTCTAGTTTTACGATGATAAATACGAAGTCTTTTAGAACATTTAGAACATATCAATCAAACTGACCCTTTTTTTTCTTGAATGATAATTTTCACAACCCAACACTTACCACTTTCCAACATTCCAAATAGCAATTACCCAATTCAAAAAATTACATTTAGAGTATTTTACCCATATTTAATATTTTCAAATAAACCCAATTTATACTCTAAAAAAGACTCATCTCTTCCAATTCATATCATAACACACACAAACAAAACTATAGCCAACAATGGCTTCTAAAAAACAGTCATCTTCCAGCTAGCCTCCTGCTTCTTCTCAATCCTTTTGATGGTGTTTGATTTGTTGTAAATCTTTCAGGGCTCTGAATCTGAATCTCATCATGTTCTTCTTCACAATCATCTGACCTCCATCGAGGTCCACCATTAGAAGAATACACAGGATCCCCCCTCTCCCTCTCCTCTTTGTTACTGAACATCATACACAAATTTAAAAAAAAAAAAATTGTAATAAAGAAAAATATTTATTTTTTTAATTTACCTCCAAGACATGTCCATAACATCACCAGAAGCTTCCACAACATCTCTTCTACCAAATCTACTCGGTCTTTCAGAATTTGTAGCAAGATTCCCGAATAAGGGACTAGAACTCGGAAGGTCATTTTGGTCATTTTGAGAAAGCTGCTTGTTCTTCCGAATTCTTGAAGAGCCTCTGTTAAACTCCTTTAATGGTGTTGTAGTGGTAGTGTTTATATCATCAAATTTGAAGCTTTTACTGATGGATTTAAGCATACTCATTCCTCTTTCTCTTTCTATATCACTAAATTTATTATTATTATTCACTTGAGGGGTACCATAATTTGTTAAATTCGATTTTGGTGAAGGGTTTTCATCGCCCATTTGAAAAAGAAGAGAAGGAAGAGTAGGATTTTGTTTTGGGAGATAATCAGCTTGTCCTGGAATATCATTCTCCAACAGGGGTAATTCGGTCATTTCACCATTTTTCACTTTCTCTTGTTCGACTTCCGGTAATAGCTGTATACTTTTGTCCTGTAAAACAAATATGACATATGACTTATGATCAACTAAATGTAAGTATTAAAGTTCATTGCTTTTTCCTTTTTTACCCCCGAAAAAACGAATAAACTTACAACTAATCCTTTTCTCCAATGTTGTATGGAACTCATTCTGTTTGCCACGTCATCATCAATTGAGTTCTTGGAAACAAATTCATGTTCAATACTTTGAAGCTTTTGGTCAACTTGATATGCTTCCACATATCGATAACGCTACAACAATAAGAAAAAAATACAATTTAGTAAATATTATGAGTTAATTTTATAGGTCAATATTTGTAAGATACCTGTAGATAGAAGACAAGAAGAAGACTTCCAGTATTGGTCAAAGGTTCATCAGAAGCATAATCCAAAAGACATTTGTGAAGATGTTTTTCTTCATCAACATTCCATGGTAATCCAATAATTCGGTCAACTAAATTCCTTCTAATACAAAGAATACAAATTTCTGTCACGAGTATTTCCAACCAATTGATTTTAATCCCACTTTCAAAATCATCATCATCATCATAAAAACCATGTCTTGATTTCTTTTTTTTGAATTTCGTGCAAATGGATCTTTGATACATGAATGCTTCAATCAGAAGCCCACATTCTACTCTCACACGGACACCTGTCACAGCCTCATTGAGTGAGAGTGAGACTAACTCTGTTGCATTCTCGCTTCCTGAGTAACGTAACACCATTAGAGCTGCATAAGGGTTTTCTCTTTCTAATAAAACTTGTGCCACTTTTGGATGTGTTGTGGGCCCCGATATCTCTGGGAGAAGCCCACAAGCTTCCTATGAAAAAAATAATCATCAAGTAATCTCAGTTTTAGATTAGGGTTCATCACTAAAATGACAAAAAAGGGTAGTGTCATCATGTCATGTGACAAAATGACCACAAAATGACCAATTTAACCTTCAAGAAATCAAGAAACAACTTGTATTTAGGGATAAATATGGTATAATTTCACACCTGTAGGGCTTCATCACTGTGGTCATCAAGAAGATAGAAAGTAAATGATTCCAATATTGAGTGTCTTGCTATGTTAAATGTAGAAGAAAAGTCATCTACACAGTATCTCCATTTGTCATCAGGTATTTTCCAGAGTCGATCAAACAGGTAATATAACAGCTGATTTAAGTTAAGAAGACGCAAATTACAAAACAAGAAAGATTAAGCAGAATGATGTATAAAAAGTTAATAAAACATAAGGAAGGAATCAAAGGATACGATTGCTTGTTTTGCTACAACCAAATCTGAACTTCCACAAAGAAACAGAATGTCAATAGCTGATCTCAGGTTTTCAAAAGGATAACTTCCCACCATTCCTTCTATTTTAACTCGTGAAAAAGATAAACCTCCATCTTTTTGTAAAGAAGCAATTTGAAATTCATCATCTTTATTTGTTGCATACTCCTGTTGTGCATCAAGATTTGATAAAGCATCTTCAATGAACAGCATTGCAATGTCTTTCCCTGAAGTTCCCATAGGAGAAGGCCACGCGCGTTTGACTGCCATTGACTTTCTCTCACGGACATCAGAATGCCATGAGGAGAAACTATCATGATGATTTAGAATTTCAAGAGATTGATGCCTTGTATACCAAATCATCATCTCCATATGCTGTGAATTCATGTTTGTGATAAAGGGTTAGAAGATAAACATCTTGAATGAAATGAGAAATCTGTAGTAAAAAGTAGAAAGTAAAAACCTGTTTTGTTTTTAGTATGCTCTCTTGTAAGTGGTGAACATCATGAAGCTGTGCAGAAAGGGAATCTTTGAAGGATGATTCGAATTCTTCTAGAACTGTGGATATGGAGGTTAGCCTTGATGTAAGCTTGAGAAGGGTGTTTGACTTTTCTTTCATTTCGTCTGCATTAAGATTATCTTTGGAGGGTTAAAGAAAACATTCTTGATTCTAAAACACAAGTTAAATAATAATTGAAAAGGTGAAAGGATACAAATAGGCTGAAGCTCAGCAATGATGTTTTTGAATGTTCTCTTGCACCAATCTTTGACAACCACTTCATCCAGCAACATAGCAACAACTGGATCACTAGAAACAGCAGTTTCATCCATACAAACATCTGTAATATCTGTTGGGAAACTGTTAAGAAGAACAGAACTTGAAATTAAGAGGGTTATAACAGTTATTAATAAAGAAAAGTTGTCTATTTCGTGGGTGTAAAAGGATACAATGGCAGATTAGAGATAGCAGATTGTTCTCTAATGCAACATCAAAAAACGAATACAGCCTTTCAATGTCTGCTGTTGCTTGTTTCTCCCCATCTTTTTCTTGAAACCTGTCATCATATCTCTTGGAAATAAGACCAGCTTCAATGCACTCATAATATAGGCGAAGAGATAGTTTATTCCCATTTTTTGAAAGGGGAATTCTGCAAATTGGGCAAACATCACATCGCTGACTACATTCTTCACATAAAGAGGCATGGCCACATGTAATCAACACACTTTGAACACATCTTCCACAGCTTCTTAAGTCCCTTGTAGCTCGACAATGCTCAACTTTTGCTTCGTTGCAGAGTTCACTCAGCTCAATAGATGCCAAGTTCTCTAATGCTTTCTGAAATTGAAAACCACTAGCAGATTAAACTTCTAAATCTAAACTATCAGTAGGAACACAGATGAGTCTAGCAAGAAGCCCCCATACCCCCAAGGCCCCAATAATAAATAAAAGAATTAAAAAGATGATAAAGATCATATAGAACAATTGCATTGTGGGTCATTGAAAGTTTCAAGGATCGATCAGTTTCCAGAGAGGTGAAAATATACATGAAAATATGTGTATGCGACTACACCAGAAGAACAAGTAGTTTTCCACCCTTGAGACCAATATACAAGCTATGGAAGAACCATACGGTTTAGCTCTAAACAAACCAGAGCTTCTGGTGAACCTTTAGCTGTCATAACAAGTTCTCATTGCAATAGGAAAAAAAATCGAATAAAAAAGGTCTTGTTTAAACAACTATGTTCCAATCAGACTTATTGCTAGGCTTTAACTTAAAACGAGAGCAAACAACAATTCAAGTTCTGAGAGAATAATAAAAAGGAGGGACTGAAATTTCTTAAGGTCTGAAAACCCTAAATCACTGACCAATTTCACACACATAACAATAATCCGTTTTTAACTAATTAAATCGCTTATGCACATGCTATGAGCATGAATAATCGAGTATCCAGAAGGAATATACCAAATAAATAGACTGTCGTGCATATATAGATGTATCATTGTGTGTATACGCATATACCTGGACTTTCTGGCAGCTGTAGTTGGGTTGAAGTGAGGGATGAACGGTACTAGGCCTTATTGTGGAGCTTCGGTTATCGGAATCCAAGTGTATCGCGGCTCCGTCGTCGAATAGCCTCCGTGCTTCCATTATTTCAGTCGGAGCTCAGAGCAGCTCTGATTTTTTATGTTTTGAGGGGGGAGGGAGAGGGAGGGTTTTGATTTCTTATTTGGAATTGGGGTGAAAGTTCCAAAGAGGCCAAAAATAACCTTTTAGTTTTTTTATTGCTAAAACTTACCTCAAATACTATGAATGTTATCACTCAGGTCACTTAAAAGACGATAAAGAAAGACAGAAAGTTACAAAACGATCCCTCAATTATTTTTCAATCCACATGTTAATTTATTCATATTGTTTCCTACTCTTGCATTTCCCTTTTCATTAATGGACAATTTGTTGCAAGATTACATCTCTTTCTTCATTAATGTTCCCGTTAAAGTATTTATGAATTAGTTTATGTTTGTAGATAAATCTTAACAAAGTAAATAGATGTTTTCCAAATTTCCTAACACCCCGTTTCCGAGTTCAACTTAACGAGAGAAAGGAAAGGAAATTGGTGGAAATGAGAAAAAAATAAAAATAAAAATTGGTGTTCCCAAGTTTCATTAAATGAAGGAAGTTGAAGGAAATGGAGAGAAATGAGATGATCACTTTCCCTCCTAACTTTCCTTCCGATTTGGGAGGATTCGGAAGGAAAGAACAAAATGATTCGTTTTCCTTCAACTTCTCTCCAACCCGGGAACACAAAAGAAAATTTTGTTTTCTTTTCCTTTCTCTTCTTTTCTCTCGCGACTTTCTTTTCTCTTCTCTTCTTTTCTTTTGTTAAACTCGGGAACGAGGCGTAAAAGTTCTAAAAGACCAAATTGTATTGTTATAATGTATATCGTCTATACTTACTTTTAATATAGTAAATTTTTAAAGGGAAAATTCATAAAAAGATTTATATGAAATTTTTATTTTGATATTGTGTTATTTTTTGTCTGAAATGGGATATTTTTTTTTTCAAATTGTTATAATTCTGACCACTTAATCAGCCAACCAGGTTGTTTGCAAATGTAGCATGTTGAAGTATCAATTTTGATTAAGGTGACAATTCATGACATGACACGATAAAATTACACGAAACAAAACAAAATTATGATGAAACTAAAATTTGAATTTGTGTTCGTATCAAGTGTAAAAAACATGATGTCATATCGTGTCATTTTTCGTGTTCAAAATTCGACACGGAATTGACACAATTTACCATCAAGTGTAAAAAACACAATGTCGTATTGTGTCAGGTGGAATGGGGACAGATTTTCTTGGAGTGCATGTCGTCCTAGGGCCTAAAGCATGAATACCGAGGATCGGCCAAAGGATGGAAGTAGTGGAGTCACAATCTCCAGAATGGCTCTGACTCAGCAATGTCCTCCTCCTAAGTGACAGCATGCTCGACAAGGTTATCATGGGATGACGAATCTGGATATGGTGAGTTGTATGTTGGTTCCCCATCGAACTCCTCATCGTGCTTCTCATCCTCCTCAACGGTCTCCTCCTCGTCTTCAAACGGCTCATCATCATCCTCGACTGATATCGGGGTAAGGGGTAAAGACATCGTAGGACCATAGTCACTCTTTGTCTCTAGCTTGTGTGGCACAACTTGGTCCTCTTCCGGTAAAGGATACGACACACAGGCCCATATGTCCTCTAGATCACTCTGATACCTTGCATAAGACATCAATCAGGAAAGATGTTTATGAGATATAATATAAGAATCAAAAATACATATGATTTCTTAATATAAGAATGTAGTAGATAGTACCTCAAGCAGTAAGTCTCGATTTAACTCGTAAATCAACTAATCAAACTAAGTTATCGATCCATAAATCCTTAAGCGCTTAGATTGTCAACTACGACATCCAGGTTTAGGTGTGCACCGTTCGGACCATAGTAAAACTTAGTTGCGCATTCTAGGTCTAGTTGTGGTACGACCGAAATATTGTACTAACCCTAAAATTCGATTTTGACCTAAAATCTTAAGTTGTGATTTAATTGGATGGTTTTTATGATATTTAGGTATATTTATAAGAGTTTATATGACTCTTCTTCTGCTTATTGTTTGATTAAGGTTATTTTATTAATTTTATGTTTTGTACTTCAAGACTATCAAGTAAGGATCGGCCAGGTGATAAGTGTCAGAGGGCAATATCATTTTAGCATATAGTCGTTCTGAAATCCAGCAACCTTAGCGATAGTTCAAACGAGTCACCTCTCCCATAAGTAGTCTATCCGTATGGTAATTAATAATAATACTTCTTATTATATTTAACTAATTTAGAGTGTATACCCTAGATTATAGTCGTAAGTCCTAAAGAATTACTAGTTCGCTATAACCTGTAGCTCTGATATCAATCTATCACCCCCCCCCCCCCCCCCCGCGCGACGGCGGAAACGTCGAGTCGTGTGACGTAGGGACATTTGATCAAGGTGATAGGTATATTGAACAATACACAAAAGTATAATACAAACATTAGTTTTATTTATTATAAATTATTTATGGGTTACATTGTTTGGAGTTCAAGCACACATCTTATTCATAACTAAGCATAAGACAAACAGAAACGATTTCCAGCAACTTCCTTGACTTCCTTCCTTCCACAACTACTCTCCACACTCATCTTCCTGGGAATACATGTATTTTGAAAACGTCAACGTAAAGTTGGTGAGTTCATAAGTTTTATAGTTTTCTGTTTTATTATTTTATTTGATCGAAAACTATACATGTTTTAAAAACCTTTCTTTCATTTAGGATGTATTACCTATCCTAATATTTATAATCTTTATCAGATTGAATCATACAACTACTCGAAGGCATCCCTCTAGGCAGCTTTAAATTAAGATTTTCCGAACAATATTACCATGAGCCCCTATAATCGACGTTGTGGACCGATAAATAACCCACACGACACTTTATCGGACGTCGAATGATATTACTTTTATACTTAAGAAATTTATTTTGTCGGGATTGTAACTAGCTATTGCAGGTGGAAGTGTCGGCCCCGTATAGATCTATACATATCTTTTTGGCTTTCACAACATTAACGATCATAGATTCGGAGTTATTCGAATTTAATCATGCTATAGGATGAATAATAACAACTCACCAACATGTGTTTATTAAATCTTAAGTATGATTATCATTTTATCTTTAGTCTTTCTTTGATACCAATTTCTTTTCATAATTTTTCATATATACTTAATCCTTTATATAATAATTATCTTTTATATATATTCTTTAATATGTTATGGTACAGTTAAGTACATTGCATATCCTTACGTTTTCTTCCATAATTATCAATTTATGTGTGTGTGTGTGTGTATATATATAAGATAATTATAATTAGTGAATATTCAATATCGGTTCTTGTATATTTTTTTTTATCATATATACACATTAATTACGATTATCTGGATAATAGGATATTAGGGCAAAGTAACAGCTAAGTACAACGTCTATCCTAAGATTTGGCCAACGTTACTTCTACTTATTATGCTATCCTAGGAAATCGGCCAACATAATATCTAGGTATAATCTTTACCTAGTATGTCGGGTAACATAACTGTTAGGGTAAACAGACGATACTTGTCAAGACTCAGACTAAATCGGATGTCACTTGCCAAGTTTTGATGACCCTTGTTAGGAAGTAATGCGGATAACAAGCAACAATATAAGCACACAAAGACACAGTATTTACGTGGTTCGATCAAGGCAACCTACGTCCACGAGCAAGAGGGGACTATACTTTATTTCAGAGTTCTCAAACATAGGTTACAGGTACAATTCACCAGAGATTAGTCCTACTCACAAAGGATACAAAGAGACAAGACTCAAGACCCTTCAAATGACTATGCATGCATCTGTAACGACCTAATTTTCACGTCCAAAAATTTCGTATTTAAAACATTACTTTAGAAAACATTAATAATTAAAAACATTGTTTGATCAAACCATATCATAACGTAAACCATGTCTAAAAGCCAAATCATACAACCAATCGAAATATCAGAGTATCAATCCCAGAGTAAACTCATAAGTGCGAAATCAAGGAGTGTGTGTGTGATGAGCCGCTACCGCGCCTGCTCCTTCCCGTTGGCTGAAGAGGTACCTGAAACAACAACTGAGAAACGTAAGCACAAAGCTTAGTGAGTTCCCCCATCATACCACATACCATACAACACATATCATACATATTGCTAGGCTATTATGGGGTGCCTGACTACCCGGTACGGCCATTCTGGGGTGCCGACTACCCGAGCGGCCATTCTGGTGTGCCGTCCTACCCGTGTCAAGCCATTCTGGGGTGCTGACTACCCGTGTCAAGCCATTCTGGGGTGCTGACTACCCGTCGGTCCTGACAACCGATCCTCGGGGACTATTTCACCCCCTACTGCTACTACTATCACATATCATAACATAACATATTATCAGACATATATGGGGTGTCTGAACTACCCTTCAGTCCTAACAACCGAACTCGGGGACTGCTCCCCTCCTACTACCTCTAACTCATATAACATATCATGCTAGCATATAAACATAACATCACATACTGTCAGACGTATCTACTCGGCGAGTCGGACCTATGAAAATACTCAATTAAGATTTACGTACCAGGAACCAGGTGCTACAAATCTCCCCCACTTATTTTAGACTTCGTCCTCGAAGTCTGTTGCTCGATCCTGAAACAGCTCGGGGTAATGCTCCATCATCTCTTCCACCGGCTCCCAAGTCCACTCCGAACCCTTGCGGTGCTGCCATTGCACCTTCATTAGCTCCACCTTCTTGTTCCTCAAATCCTTCGACTTCCTGTCGAGGATTGCGACTGGGCGCTCAATGTAATTCAGGCTGTCGTCAACCTGAATATCCTCTAACGGCACTACTGCTGAGTCGTCCACTAGGCACTTCCGCAGCTGAGAAACATGGAAAGTGTTGTGGATATGGCTGAGTTCGAATGGCAGATCCAGCCTATACGCCACCTTGCCCACCCGGGCTACAATCCTGAACGACCCAATAAACCTCGGGCCCAACTTGCCCCGCTTCCTGAATCGGATGACGCCCTTCCAAGGCGACACCTTCAGGAGAACCATATCCCCAACCTGAAACTCCAGGTCGGATCGGCGCTTGTCGGCGTAATTTTTCTGCCGACTCTGAGCAGTCTGAAGCCTGCTCCGAACCTGCTGGATCCTCTCAGTTGTCTTGAGCACCACTTCGGTGCTCCCCATGACTCTTTGGCCAACTTCACCCCAGCATATCGGGGTCCTGCACCTCCGACCGTACAACATCTCAAATGGGGGACGGTCAATACTAGCGTGGTAGCTGTTGTTGTAAGAGAACTCGGCCAAGGGAAGATAGGTATCCCAGCTACCACCGAAGTCTAACACGCACGCCCGCAACATATCCTCCAAGGTCTGGATGGTCCGCTCGCTCTGACCATCCGTCTGCGGGTGAAAGGAGGTGCTAAAATGCAAACGAGTGCCCAACTCGTCATGAAATCTCTTCCAAAATCTGGAAGTAAAACGCACATCCCTGTCCGATATAACCGATACTGGCACCCCGTGTCGCGCCACGATCTCCCTGATATAGATGTCGGCCAATTTCTCGGCTGATATGCTCTCCTGAATTGGGATAAAGTGGGTACTCTTGGTCAATTGATCCACGATGACCCAAATCGAATCTACTCCACGCGCAGTCCTGGAAAGCTTCGTGATAAAATCCATCGTGATATCTTCCCATTTCCATAGTGGAATATCCAACGGCTGCATCTTGCCGTGCGGTCTCTGATGTTCGGCCTTGACCTTCCTGTAGGTCAAGCACCGCTCAACGTACCATGCCACATCCCGCTTCATGCAGGGCCACCAATAATCTAGACGAAGATCCCTATACATCTTCGTCGCCCCGGGATGAATAGAGAACCGGGACTTCTGCGCCTCCTCCATCAAAATCTGGTGCACGCCTCCGTGATACGGCACCCACACCCTACAGTGTAGTGTCAATAGTCCTCGGCTATTGTAATCAAAGGAGGAAACCTGACCCACCACACGCTCGCTCTTCCGATGCTCCTCCTTGATAGCCTCCTGTTGGGCCACCCGAATCTGCTCCAACAGGGGAGTCACCACGGTCATCCTCATGCAAACGTCCTTGATCGGTGTCGCCTTGCGGCTAAGCGCATCGGCCACCACATTGGCCTTCCCCGGGTGGTAGAGGATCTCGCAATCATAATCCTTTACCACGTCCAACCACCGACGCTGCCTCATGTTCAGATTCGGCTGATCCATGAGGTACCTCAAACTCTTGTGGTCCGTGTAGATGGTACATCGAACCCCGTAGAGGTAATGCCGCCAAATATTGAGGGCAAAAACCACCGCCCCCAACTCCAAATCATGCGTCGGGTAGTTCGCCTCGTGAGGCTTGAGCTGCCTCGAAGCGTAGGCAATGACATGCCCCCTCTGCATCAGTACCGCGCCCATCCCTGAAATGGACGCGTCGCAGTATACCACAAAATCCTCTACGCCCTCTGGCAGGGCTAAGATCGACGCCTCGCACAGTCTCTGTCTCAGTGTCTCAAATGCAGCCTGTTGCTCGGGTCCCCATCGAAAGACTACGGCTTTCTTCGTCAGCCGTGTCAGGGGTACGACTATCTTGGAGAAATCCTGAATAAATCTCCGATAGTAGCCTGCTAATCCCAGGAAACTCCGAATCTCAGATGGAGACTTCGGAACCTCCCATCTCATCACGGCCTCGACCTTGGTCGGATCGACCATAATCCCGTTCTGGTTGACAAGGTGTCCGAGAAATTGCACATCGCGCAACCAAAACTCACACTTGGAGAACTTGGCATACAAGCTCTCCCTCCTCAGGGTCTCCAACACCTCTCTCAGATGCACCTCATGCTCCTCCTGAGTCTTAGAATAAACCAAGATGTCATCGATAAAGACTATCATAGACCGATCCAGCATCGGACTGCATACGCGGTTCATGAGGTCCATGAACGCGGCAGGAGCATTGGTGAGCCCAAACGACATCACCACAAACTCATAGTGTCCATAGCGCGTCCGAAACGCGGTCTTCTGCGTATCCTCCTCCCTGACCCTCATCTGATGATAACCCGAACGCAAATTAATCTTGGAGAACCAAGATGCTCCCTGAAGCTGGTCAAAGAGGTCATCAATCCTCGGGAGTGGGTAACGGTTCTTCACCGTTACCTTGTTCAGCTCCCGGTAATCTATACACATCCGATGCGACCCGTCCTTCTTCTTCACGAACAAAATCGGGGCTCCCCAGGGTGAACTACTCGGTCGAATGAATCCCTTGTCTAACAGCTCCTGCAGCTGTGTAGACAACTCCTGCATCTCAGGAGGAGCCAACCGATACGGTGCCTTGGCTATCGGAGCCGCACCAGGAACGAGGTCAATCCTAAACTCAACCTGTCGCTCCGGAGGTATCCAAGGAAGCTCCTCTGGAAAAAAATCTGCGAAATCTCGCACCACCGGAACCTCGCTCACCGTCGCCTTACCCGCCTCCCGGGTATCCATCACATACGCGACATATCCTGTGCATCCATGCTGAAGATATCTCCTAGCCCTCGCTGCCGAACAGACTGCAGGTCCACGCTGTGGCCTCTCGCCATGAATCACTAACTCTCCCCCACTTGGGGTCCTGACTCGCACTAGCTGCTGTGCGCAATCTATCACCGCCCCATTGGAGCTCAACCAATCCATGCCTATAATCACCTTATTCCCACGCAAAGGAATGGGAACCAAGTCTACCAAGTAGCGCTCCTCAAACAAACGCAATACGCAATCTCGAAACACCATCGATGCTCGCACCGATCAATCATCAGAAATCTCTACCTCTAAAGGGCAATCTAACTCGCCCGAAGTCTCATGAAACTTCTTGCTAAGCGCAAGGGAAACAAATGATCGGGATGCACCCGAGTCGAACAACACCTGAACTGGGATACCGTTCACATGGAACGATCCTAATGCATACACATACATACGGAGCACATATCAATATCATAACATCATAAAAATAAAATAGAGGGAAAGAATCATACCCGTCACCACATCGGGTGCGGCGCGTGCCTCCTCGGTAGTCAACTGAAATGTTCGGCTCCTCACCACCGGAGCCTCTGCCTTGCCCTGCCGGCCATCCGTGATCCGCAGGGTCGCTGGAGCTGGCGCCTTCACCGACGCTGAAACTGTCAACTGGGGGCAATTGGCCTTCTTGTGGCCCCTTTGGTTGCAGTGGAAACACAGCAACTCCGATGTCTGAATAACTGCTGCCGGAGCAGTGCAACCCCTGCTAAAGTGCCCAGACTTGCCGCACTTGTAGCAGCCTGATGATCCCATCCTGCACGCCCCCTCGTGCGGCCTGCCGCATTTCCGGAAGCGGCTCGGTCCTGACTAGCCTTTCGGCCTACCATCTGATCCCTTGGGCTTCTTCCCCGAAGCCCCTCCTGTCTATCCCTCCTCTGACTTCCGTTTCCGAATGTGCTCCAAATCTATCTATCTCTCCCTCGCCCTGGCAATCATGGAGTCCAAGGTAGGGCAAGCTGAAAAGATAACATGCTCCCGGATGTCAGCTCGTAGCATATCATGATAACGGGTCCTCCTCATATCCTCGTCACCAGCATACTGGGGCACCAACAAAGCCCTCTCCCGGAACTTCGCGGTGATCTCCGCCACAGTCTCCGTCGTCTGTCTCATGTCCAGAAACTCCCTGGCCAGCTGCTGATGCTCGACAGCCGGTGCAAACTCTGCCCTGAACCTGGTCACAAAGTCCGACCAGGTCATAGCCTCGATAGCTGAGGCTCCCAACGAGTCACCCACTGACTCCCACCAATCCCGGGCTCGGTCCCGTAAACACCCTGCTGCATACCTCACCTTCGACCCCTCGGGGCAGAAGCTAGTCAACTGTACAGACTCGATGTCTACAATCCATCGCCTGGCAGCAATGGGGTCTTTCACCCCATGGAAATCTGGCGCACCACTGCCCCTGAAGTCCTTAAAGGACAGTGTGCGAGGACCCGACTGGCCAGATGCCATGTCGCTCCTGAACGCCCTGAGGCGATCCTCCATCAACTCGATGATCCCTTCCTTGATCGACCCGAAGATAATAGGAGTCGACTCAAGGATACCCCTGGTGATCTCTGACGTGATGAACTCGCGTAGTCCCTCATCTACCGGCTCGGAACCTAATCCCGAACCTGACCCCTCTCCTGAACCGCATCTACTGGCCTCGATCGAAGTACCACCATTCTGCAATACATAATATAATCATTAGTGATACTGATACTTCCTGAGGGATCACTGCTACTTACAAGTTCCCTGGTCTTATCTTGGCCTTCCTTGGTTCGGGTACGGATCCTTTGCTTTTAGTAGTACGGGCCCATACTACCTTCCACATCTATCTGTACCTTATTCAAGGAATGCCTCGACTCCACTAGATCCCTTTCACTACTGCTGATCACTGCTATACTCATCCTAGGCTTGCCCTAGGGAAATCTCTGATTCTACTCTATCCAGTCCTCAGCTGCTGCAGGCCTCCTTGTAATGCCAATTAGCCATTACCCGAATACCATCACATGTGACGAGGCTCAAATAATCCTTCGAGACCCGACTCGTCCCTACAACGGTTGGACTCAAACAAGAGTTGTGCAGTAGGATCAAATCCGGCACTCTAAGATTATTCAACCCTGATCACATGTGACGTGACGTATTCGCCTAATGGCTAACTCCCATTATTCAGAGTCCCACATAGCACGAAGCAAGCAGCATTCGGACAAGGGTAACCATCTCAATCAACTCTATCTGCTTACAGGAACTGCACTAGCATAAAGTGCTAAGCTCATACTATCAGGCATAACCTAATCAGGCTATCCTACTTGCTGTATACTCAATAACTAGCATGCAATTCTCATACAACTGAAACACATAAAGCAGGCACATAAGGCATCACTCCTAGATCCTTAGTCCTATTCTAGCATGCTGTTCTACAAAAGTTGATAAACATCACATAAACTTGTATGGATACTTTGGGGAATACTTACTTGAGCTCGGCCGGTCGCGCACATCACACACTTCGTTCTTTCTCGAAACTCTTTTCTTAATTTTTAGAAAACATTTTCTTTTAGAAAATCTTTTAATCCCTCGATTTGAGTTCAGACACCCCCGAAGGTGTGTCCGAATCCCTCAAACCAGGGCTCTGATACCAACTTGTAACGAACCAATTTTCACGTCCAAAAATTTCGTTTTTAAAACATTACTTTAGAAAACATTAATAATTAAAAACATTTTTGATCAAACCATATCATAACGTAAACCATGTTTAAAAGCCAAATCATACAACCAATCGAAATATCAGAGTATCAATCCCATAGTAAACTCATAAGTGCGGAATCAAGGAGTGTGTGTGTGATGAGCCGCTACCGCGCCTGCTCCTTCCCCTTGGGTGAAGAGGTACCTGAAACAACAACTGAGAAACGTAAGCACAAAGCTTAGTGAGTTCCCCCATCGTACCACATACCATACAACACATATCATACATATTGCCAGGCTATTCTGCGGTGCCTGACTACCCGGTACGGCCATTATGGGGTGCCGACTACCCGAGCGGCCATTCTGGGGTGCCGTCCTACCCGTGTCAAGCCATTATGGGGTGCTGACTACCCGTGTCAAGCCATTATGGGGTGCCGACTACCCGTCGGTCCTGACAACCGATCCTCGGGGACTATTTCACCCCCTACTGCTACTACTATCACATATCATAACATAACATATTATCAGACATATCTGGGGTGTCTGAACTACCCTCCGGTCCTAACAACCGAACTCGGGGACTGCTCCCCTCCTACTACCTCTAACTCATATAACAGATCATGCTAGCATATAAACATAACATCACATACTGTCAGACGTATCCGGGGTGTCTGACTACCCTCCGGTCCTAACAACCGAACTATACTACTACCACATATAACATATCATGCTAGCATATAACATATCAGGTAGTAGCAAACCTAGATGATATCACAGAGACAATCATCTATCATACGTCTCCTACTAGTGGGCCGACATTGTGGCCTTAGACCCACCGCTACTGGAAGGTAACTCACCTCAAAGTAGTTGCTGCTCTGATCGGGAACTGACTGTCTACTACTACTGATGCTGCTCCGGAAATCCTATGGCTGTAATTCCCATAACATACTCAATCAAACATTGCTAACTGTCCTTTGGGTAAAATGACCATTTTACCCCTGATCATGCCCTAAGTCAAAGTCAGAGTCAACTTTCAGTTGACCCGACTCGCCGAGTTGGCTCTCCAACTCGTCGAGTCCCTACCCAAACGATTGTCCCGAATCCCGTTTCTACTCGTCGAGTTAGGCGATGACTCGACGAGTTCTCCTTCTAAACTAATATTCAAGTCCTTCATCCTACTCGCCGAGTTGTATGAACAACTCGTCGAGTTCATCTTCATCCGATGAACACTTATGCTAAGACTCGCCGAGTTGTATGAACAACTCGCCGAGTTCATCTTCATCCGAAGAACACTCATGCTGCGACTCGTCGAGTTGTATGAACAACTCGCCGAGTCTGTTCTTGATCCAAGGAGATTGCCTTGAACTCGCCAAGTTCCTTCATGGGTGAGTTCGGCTACCAACTCACCGAGTCCACCCAGGACTCACTACTTCAACTCGACACAACGAAAAGGGGACAAACTCGGAGACTCGCGACCAGACTCGCCGAGTCAGATGAGCGACTCCCCGAGTCCGCTTCATGCAAAAGCCATATACGCGATTTTGCTCGAATCCAGTCCATGCCAATCATAAATCTGGGCTCCTAGGGCCTAGTTTGCACGTAAAGTTTCCAACTTTACGTGTAGATCGTCACCAATAAAGGTTCTAAGGCTTAAAGTGCACCAAAAGGGGTAGATCTAGGGCTTGTGTGCAATATGAATGCATAAAGGCAGTAGATCCAAGCTCCAGGGACTGAATGGGGTCTAGATCTAAAGGTTAATCAACTTGAATTAACCAATAATGCACAACCAAGCTTGGGACATGGTTCAAGAGGGACTTTAATGGAGTAATAAGCATAGAAACAGAGGGAAAATGAGTTATACCTCAAGGAAATTACTGAGAGAACACGGAGGTGCTTGGCTTCCTTCCCTTCCTCTTGATTTACTCCTCTTCCTTCTCAAAATCTTCAAGTAAAACACACTAATAAGCCTCAAACTCACAAGAACAAGGGCTAGGACGTATAGAGGGTTTCTGAGGGTGAAGGAGGCTGTCTTGGGGCGGAAATGAGAGATTATATAGGGTGCAAACCCCTGAAACTTAGGGTTTCATCCAACAGCGGTGACTCGCCGAGTACCGGATATGGACTCGCCGAGTACTGGATATGGACTCGCCGAGTCGCCAACTTAAACATGTCCCGGGTCCCGTTTCTACTCGGCGAGTCGGACCTATGACTCGCCGAGTCCAAGGCTAAAAATGGAAAATACTCAGTTAAGATTTACGTACCAGGAACCAGGTGCTACAGCATCCCTATTAATACTTGAGAGATCAGACCTAAAACCTAATGGGCCAAGATCATTGGGCCATATGCCCATTAATGGTGACAACCAATCATATTTCGTCATGCAGCATCTTCTAGAACATTCTTGCATGTCATACAACCCATGAGCATCAACAACACACATGATGGAGCACCTTGTGCTGTAACATCTCAAAAATCACAACAAATTTTAGCTTTTTCAAAAAACAACAATTCAATCCATAATGTTTACAAAACCATTGTTTCAAATGTGTTTTCAATAATCAGAGTGTCCCAAAAATCCAGATAACATAAAACCGGAGGATATGCACGATCACGCCTTCTCCTTGCCACGATCCTCATAAGTACCTGAAAAAATACTAAACTATAAGCCAACGCTTAGTGAGTTCCCCCAAAGTACCACCACATAACATAATAAATAACATCATGTATATAGAGTCTGCATCATGACTGTACCGCCTCAACGGGCCTTCAGCGTATCTAGAACGCTCTTTGGGCCTTCAACCTGACTCGACCGCCTCGCAGGCCTTCAGTCTATCCGGACCGCTTTGGGTATCTTGGCCTTCAGTATCAGTTGATCCGCTTCAACCTAGTAAACCATAATATATCAATACATAACATTATCAATCAATAACAACAAACACACATAGTCATACAAATCTAATAGGGGTGAGCAACAGAATAGGGTACCCGCTTTTAAAACCGGAAGCGCCTCGGAACTATCGGTTCTGGAACCGAAACCGCCTTATGCGGTTCTAGTTCTAGTTCTGGTTCCAGTTCCAAAACATTTGGAACCGCCTTTACCGGTTCCGGTTCTTATTTTTTCAAAACCGCTACCCGCTGGATAACTGTCGGAACCAATATATATATATATATATATATATATATATATATATATATATATATATATATATATATATATATATATACATACACACACTTCAATTCAAATCAAATGAAACTCTTCTATTGTAATGTTTACGAGACTATAGTATTATTTTAAATTCATCTATAAACATCAGTGAATTCTTTTCCAACTCTAAATCAATAGCTTTCTATTCATTTGGTGTTGTACAAAGCAATATGATCAGTAGACATTTTCCATTATAATTCTCACTCTCTATAAATTTACTATGTCCATATAACCATATTGCATCTGCATCCCCATACATATAAATATAGAGAAACACAGTTACATCATATTGACTTTGATAGTTTCATTTTATTTACTTCTTTTTATAGTTTATTTTAGCATATTTCATCCATAATCTAGTTAATTTTCATGCACATTTTCCTTTTTGTTATTTTATGACTATTTCGGGCACTTTCTAGTTTCGTGAGCTTTATTGCAGATTTCATGGAGACTAGTGGAGCGGGAATGTTCGGGACGTATGGAAAGCGATGGGAATTGGTGGAAAACAAGGATCTTAGGCTTGATGGGTGGTGAAGATGATGCATGGATCGAGCTTGATGATTATTTGAAGGCTTGGAGAGAAATAAACATTTAAATTTGCAAGATGCGGGAGTATATTCAAGCGTGCATAGATTATTAATCGGGCGAGTTTATGAGCTATGAATCATTTGGAGAAGCCAAATTGGGCTTAAATTGAAGAAAACTTGAAGAAAAATGGGCTAGGAGCTGATTGGACTCGAACTGGGCCAAGTGGGCTAAGCTATGGAGGCCCAAAACCTCAAAGATGCTACATTCAGGGACCACCCGCGCAACAGCACGCAGGTCGCGCAACCTCCTACAGGGGCTTTTCCGGGAATTCATGTTTTGAGCTATATGGGGAAGTTTGGTGTGCCACTTTTCTCAACTCTTGGACATCCGATTTTTGGAGATTCTCTCTGGAGTTTTGAAGAATTTTGAAGGCCAAGAACACTTGAAGAGCATCATCTTTTCACCTCTTGATTCTTGCTTAATGTTTGGTATAATCTTCTCTAACTTTGTTTCTTTGAGTTTAGCCATGCTTGGCTAAACTAATCTTGGTTGACTTTTGTTGAATCCTTTGAACTTTTGTTGAATGTTGAAGAATCCATGAACATGTTCTTAAATCTTTATGGGAATGTTTTGTGTTTTAACATCTTATCACTACTTGTATGTTTTAGTTCATGAGTTTAAATGTGTTTGTGGTGATTAGTTGGCTAATTTCTTGATTAAGTAAAGGATCCTCAAATTAGCAAGCAACAAATGATTTTTGTGTTGTTTTTGCTTCACACAATCATAAAAACATTTCCTCCAACATGGTGGTGAAAGCATTTGACCCCTCTTGGATTTGGTGACTTTTTGGTTCTTAATGCTAGTTGACTTTCACTAATTACACGCTTAATGGAAATTGTGACTTTAACTAAGGAAATTGTTATGAGCTTCTCTAACCATTTTAACAACTAAGAAAAGTCTAGGTAATCTCAAGCTTCTTGTATTACTATAGCCAAATTAAGGATTTAAGTCAAGTATTGCACCATTGGATTCTAATGATATGTTCATCAAAAAGTCAAAGTGAGGAAACCTTAAGTCAGCCATCTTTCCCATATTGATTTTACATCAAAATCTTGTTTTTGTTAAATTGTCCATTTAAATAATAGTTTAATTCTAGTTTGTTTCAAGTACTTCAAAACACCAAAACCCCCCATTTTTAATTTATTGTTATTTAGCAAGTATTTTCACAAAGAGATATTTCATAGAGTTATAAATTGAACCAATCTCCGTGGATTCGATCCCTTTACCACTATACACTATTCTAGTGTGTAATATTTAGGGTTATTATTTTTGTTGGCCTCAACAACCACCAGACTTTCTAAAATATGAGGATTTTACTATATCCGAATACAAATACATTTCCTACACAAATGAAAAGCAATCCATTAATAACCGATAATTTATTTGTTTTTGTAACTAAAGTTTGTAATATATTTCTTTAAAGTGGATACCCGGAACCGAAACTGGAAGTGGCGGTTCCGGTTCCGGTTCCAAAATATTAAGAACCGATACAACTGGTTCCGGTTCCATGAAATATGGTCGGGTACCCGCCTATGCTTACCCCTAGATCTACCAGTCTAATTACATAGCCAGGACCATATAACTCTACATAATAACATAAAACAAAACAGGATATTTAATCCAATGGGGTCGACCTTGGTGTCTTTGACCCAAAAGTATAGTGAGGAAAACTCACCTTTCAAACAAAATACAATCTGAATGAATCTCTGCTCCGACAACCAGCTTTACCCGACTCCTAATAATCAAAACATTTCCCATTCTAAATTAATAACAATTTCCCAAAATAAAATCGGTCAAAATCGGTCAAAATCAACACAATCAGTCAAGTCAACCCAGTTGAGTCAAACCAGTCGAGTCGACCTAAACCACGTACACGGGGCGTGCCCACCGTCCGAGGAAGCAGGCCTTAAACTGAGTACACGTAGCGTACCAATTGGTACGCCCAGCGTACGCAGCTGGACTTCTTCTTAACATGTTAAGAGCTTAATACTTAAGATATAATGACCAAATTTCAGATCCAAGTCCCAAATATCATCCTTGACCATAAATTTTCCAACTTTATGGTTTTGCATGGCGAATAAGTGCTAAATGCTAAAAACCCCATCCTCTTAACCCATTAAGACAATCAAACACATGCATGGAGAAGGATCAAGAGACAAAACCCTACTTTTATGCTTCTAAACCCCTCAAAACATTTGAAAGGACAACTAGAATGGACTAGAGCATGCTATACTCCAAAAAGGTCAAGACTTGGGACAAAATGCTCATGAATCAAGGACTTAGCAAGATCTAATGAAATACAAGCCAAGTTTGAAACTTTATACCTCTTTGAGGTTGCTAGAGAGGTGAAGATCCCTGATCCAAGGCTCCTTCAAGCTTCTGAGGTGGTTCTACTTCCTTCTTTCTCCTTCAAGACCACCAAAACACACACACAAGGTCACGAATGTTAATAAGTGGCTAGGGTTTGCTAAAATCGAATGGAGGTGTTGGAGGCTGATGAGAGATGAGGTTGGAGGCCATAAAAATGTTTAAATAGGGTCCAAACCCTAAAATTTAGGGTTTGAGAACCTCGCATGTACGCCCTGCGTACGCAATGTACGCCCTATGTACTAAGCCCCCGCATGTATGCCTAACGTACATGACATATGCCCAACATACTAGACCTCGACCTGAAATTAAAAAAATGCCACTATGGTCCATTCTACAAGCTTTCTTATACGCAAGGGATAAAAACCATAAACCTTCATACTCAAGGGTTAAATTTGGAAATACCTCAAGTAACGGGTCATCTGAGCCTGCTCGGATGCAGCAAACTCATGACAAAACATAGCTCTCTTCGTGAACATCTTGGTGATCTCCGTCACTGTCTTATAGCCCTGTCTCAAATCCAGATACTCCTGCGCTAGCCTCTCACGCTCCACCGACAGAAAATATTGGGAACGGAACATATCGGAAAACTGCTCCCAAGTCACAGCAGCTCTTTGCTCAGCAGAATAGGAACTGGCAGCGAGCCTCCATCAATCCTTCGCTATGGACCTCAGAAGGTTCAGAGTGCACCTGACCTTCTGGCCACCAGGGCATAAATAAGTGAAGAAACATCCCTCCACATCAGATATCCACCTCATGGAAATGATCGGATCCCGCACCCCATCTAAAGTCGGGGGCTTCGTATTGTTGAAGTCCTGATACTGAAAAACCCGAGCCGGTCCAACACCAACAACTTCTATGGCTGCGGAGGCGGCAACAGCAACAGTCTCGATGATGGTTGCTTATCTGTCATCAAAGAACTCCTTCATCGCATACTTAATATACCCAAACAGCTCTGATATCTGATTCTGAACAATGGCTACAACCTCATTATGCAAAATCTCCCTAATCCTAGCATCCAACTCATCTGCCCCAATCTGCATGCCGACTCCTGATCCCACTCCGGATCCGATCTCAACTCGCGTCGTAGTCACCATACTGAAAATACACCAGGGAGATATTAGATAATACACATAACATAATAGAGGAACCAACTGCTAACATGTCCTATGCTTTCAGTAGTACGAGCCCATACTACCTTCTACACCTACTTGTAGTTGTCCCAGAGGATCATCACAACAACACTAACAATACTTTTAGCATACTCAAACTCTCAATCCTCACACCCTATAGGATATCTCTTTCTCTCTTTCTCTCTCTCTTTATATATATATATATATATATATATATATATCAAAACTAGCCGACTGACCCTACACCACTCATCCATGAAACTTCCACCAACCCTGCAACACTCATGTATGCTAGCCATACATTGATGGGTTTTGGTTCTAAGAACATCCTATGTGCTCATACAAACCCTAATGCTTGGATCTAGGTTTCTCTATTGTACATGCAAGTTATCCAAGACTATAAACCCTAGATCTAGAATATGACAATCAATATAACATATAATTAGGGTTTAGATCATACCTTGATTGTTATGTAGCAATAACAATCCCAAATCCTTCTTGTATTGACTTTAGAAAGCTTAGAGTCACAAATGTTACTCCTCTAATGGTTCACAAACACCAAAAGCAAGAGGATGAAGATGAGAGAGGATGGAGGCTGCCCAATATGTGTACTAACCCTAGAAGAGAAGTTCCACACATTTTTGAGCCTTAAGGGTTCTATATATAGTGAGGCTATTAGGGTTATCTAACAAGGAAACCCTAATTTGGATGCTTAAGCCCTAAGCAACCCATGGATTCCTTTCCTTAAGGGCTTGGACGATTTCCTTATGGGTTTCCCCATAGAATTCATCCACTCCTTAATATAAGACAATCCATGGACCAAATTGCAATTATCTTATAATTACAATTCCAGACCCTTAAGTTTAATTAATCTCTTTTAGTCACAAAACTAATTACCAATTAATTATTGACTAATATTAATTAAACAATATGATTTCTCCTTTAATATATAATTCCCATAATATATTAATAAATCATATTTAATCATTTCTCTCCATAATTCATCCTATCAAGTTGCTTTGGTGAAGGCAACCCAAAAGGACCATGCACCATCGGGTCAAGTACATACCAAAATAGTTATGGACTTAGACATTAATCCAACAGTCTCCCACTTGGATAAGTCTAATAACTATTATGCGTATGACTTCAGATCCTGATCTGCAATCGTAGCTTTCCAAAGCCGCTGTCAACTCTGATCCTATCAGATACGCATGTCCTTTAGATAAAGGGATCATATATTCCTCCATTCTAGATATCGTAAGACATGATTTCTAATCATTCTTCTTTGTACTTTTTCTCGACTTCCGATTCATGACGACTGACTAATTGAACAAATCAAATTAGCCCTAGCCCGGCCGAGCATTTATGTTTGTCATCACTAAATCATTGAGGGGCCCAAAGATATCGCTTTTATCCTACTTTGAATAAAAGGAACGGATAAACTTTGATACAATGCTTGCTTGCACTCACTTACCGAATTACACACAACAATATGTTTTATAACACCAAGTTACTGGTGCGTTTACATATTATCAATGTGCAACCGATTTGCAAGATACAACTCACACATCTCGGTTTCAAGAATATAAGATGTTATCGTCTCACCAATCACTCGTGATCCAATTCATGGAGTGATCCAAGTGAGCGTGGGTTTGATCCAATGCTCAAATCATATTCATAAGCACTCATGAACGTCGCAACAAACATTTGCTTATGTTTAATGCTCTTTAGACAATCCACACACCAATTCACGACAGTCTTCATTCATACCTACTTCCAACATATGAACGACTGCGACCCGTTTGAATAATTTGACTATGCTTAACCAATTAAATTATTCAGGAAGTCAAAACATGCAAAGTGAAGCACAAGAATAATACTAATCCCATATGGCCTCAAACCTTTGAGCATAAATAAAACACCTTTTATTTATCACCATATCGATTACTCATTATTTGTTGTTTCGGGTAATCAACTTCTTACTTGAATTATTACACTTGTCCCATGCTCTTAGCATGCACACAATGTTTACCTATGGTTCTTACTTTGTGAAATAGATCAAATTGAACACATTTCCAATCATTCTCATTTCACAACTCCAAATCATTTTTCATAAGTGTAAGAATATCAAATTCTTTCCACTTATAGAATATGTTAGATTCTAATATTTTATGCAATGATCCTTTCGTAATGTCACTGCACCAAAGTCACAAAGACTATTGCCAATGATATTACAAAAGTCCTCTATTGGAGATTGTTACAATACAATTCCTTAGATATGATGTCTCTCACTCAAAGTACATTCATTTGAACATCATTTTGCATAAAATTTCTAATCTAGACATAGATTTTCTATATTCAATTTCCAATACGGACACGTTTCCATATTTCCATATGACAACTCATTCTTAATAGAATCTTATCTATTCATAATAATGTCGATATGGTCCATCCAATATGGAAACATTTCCATATTTTCCAATACTATACTTCCAACTACTCACAAGCGACCAATCCTCGGCGAACTTTGGATTGTCCTTTGATAGTTGTTTTATTATCTTAGTCAAAACCGATTCTTGTCCTTTTTCCCTCTAAATGCGCCAGACATTTGGAAAATTTTAGAATGGTCAAATATTATAGCATTTGCAATCGATCCTATACCCGAAGCGTATGGGACACGATGCATAATGTCTTACATAAAGATTTGATACTTTATCAATCTTCTGCCATAATATTTTATTTGTTATGTTCTCAAAATTCGAATTGTGAAGAGGAATGCCGTAATCATAATCGAAATTTTAAGAACACACTATGTACCTTTGACTAAATTTATTAACATTCCACAACCTAACCCTTTAGATTTGAAATGAAGCATAATTTTATCTCCCTTAATTATAGCAAAACAACTATTCAACCCTTACAACTTTGCAAAGTATGAATCTTGTTTTCTATAATTAATATTGCCAACTTGCAATACCTGCCTTAATAATCATATAATCATAACATTTATGCTCCCACTATCATGATGATTATTATAAACATAACACTTATGCTCCCACTAGCTTTGACATGTTGTTTAGTGCTCGTTTTTCGATCTCTAAATGAACTAAAAAACTTATTTTTGTCCCCAGATTTTACAGTTTACATCATTTTTTGAGCTTAAAAAGATAAATTTACGTTAATGAGTGTAATCGACATAATATTTCTCGGTTGGTGTTTTTCTACCCATTCAGTTGGGTTTTTGACCTGTCTTGCATGGGTTCCTCATCTCTTATTCTATAGGACGATGAGAGTTGGGCTTCTTCTTATGAAGTCCAAAATTCTTAAAGGAATTGACGGCTTTCATCACCACTTGTCATCAAGTGCAACTCGAGTTTCTTGAGTTCCCTTCCTCCTATTCTACAGGTTGGTGGGAGATGGTTTTCTTGCACGAAATCCATAATATAGCACATTGTGCTTTGCATCGGAATCGACGGTATTCATTTTACTTGTTAATGCAAGTGCAACCTGTGTTTCATGGGTTCCCCACCGCCTAGTCTACGGGTCACGGTGGGAGTTTGACTTCCTCTTATGAAGTTCAAAAATCTAAAAGGAATTAACGGATTTTATCTTGTGAATACAAGATTGCCTAAGCTTCTTAGGCCCCCACCACTTATTCAACGAGTCTTGGTGGGAGTTGGACTCATATTATAATGTCCAAATGGTTTCAGCAAGGAATTGACGGATTTGAAAGAAGAAAAATTCATCACGAGCAATTAAGGTGAATAAAAGATGTTTGGCAGATTGACCACGTCTCAGTGTTTTCATCATATCTGGCTCATCCGAACTCCGATTTAGGCGATTCAAGATGTTTCGGAAACGAGACACAATTATCTACAAGTTTGAAGTTTTGAGTTTTTTCTGAATCGGTCGTTTTCCTGCTCATAATCGACGTTGAAGTTGAAGTTAGTTTGCTGGACGAAAATCATAAGCTAAAAGTAAGAGTTGAATTAAAGTTGAAAGATCAAGGGCTAAAGTTGTACAATGGTAAAAGTGAAAGATCAAGGGGTTAAGGCTGCACCATTCATGAAAGTTGGAGGGGCAAGATTGTAATTATGCTTTATATATATGGTTATTTACGTGATAAGAAAAGGAGACAGAAAAAAAAAGGAGAGAACCCTACGAAGAAAAAAAAGAATCGACTGCCGGCACAGTGCTTAAAAGAAATCCAAGAAGCCTTTATCATTCTTCGTCACCCTCTGAACTTTTTGGAAGCGAACATCACAGTGATAATCAAAACCGGTGCATGTGGTAACCGAACCATAATTGGGTGATTTCTTTTCTTTATTATTCTGAATTTTTTTTTTCCGATTATATTCCTATGCAGTTAGATACTATACTAAGTTTATTTTGTTGATTAGAATTGAAATCAAGGATAATGATGTTGGATTTTTATCTGTTTGTGGTGTTTAATTTTAATTTTATGGAGTAATTTTTATTAGGGTTTGGTTGACTAGGGTGAGATGGTAATTTTAATGTAGTTGATTTTGTTTGAACCAATTTTGTTGAAATCGAATAGCATATTTAAATGTGTTCTTATTTTAAAAATATAAATTTTGACGGGTAATTTTGTTTTGGCTAGCACTTGATCAACGTTAGTTATGGTTAATTTTCTTGGTTTAAATTTAATATTTACATGCTTATATTGACTTCGAAAGAAGCTTTATTTGTGACATCGTTTGAATATGAATGTGCGGTTTCGTTATCTCGCTTAAACTTAACATAGACGTGTGTTAGGGCATTTTTAACAAAACCATTGGACTTAATGCTTTTTAAAATCATGAACTACATAGAGATATGAGTGAATGTTTTTTTTTTTTTTATCGAATCATGAGACCGAGAGGTAATTGATAACTTTTGTTGGTGTTAAGTTATTCGTTTCTATATAATTGGTTTAACAAATTAGTTGCATTAGAAGAACTGTTGAACCCGTATAAGTCAACTAAACCCCATATTTCTCATAATTTTTAAATCGTTTAATTGTTTTCCTTGTTTGTTCGATTATTCTAGTTGTCCTTTTTACGTTGCTGAATTTAGTTTAATTTTATTTTAGTAGTTTCTTTAGTTTAATAAAATCAATCACTTTTGCAATCAATTGCCTAGTTCTCTCTTCCTTAGAATAGGATAGTCTCTGTGGGTTCGATATCTGGTCTTACGACTATATTACTTGCATGACCTCGTATACTTGCGAGTACGCGTTTTCGTCAACAAGTTTTTGGCGCCGTTGCCGGGGACTATTTTTATTTTTAAGTTAGAACATTAGGTAGTTGTTAGACTCTTAAACATCTTGAGGATATTTTACTCTGGCCGGTCGAAGATTCAGACCACCTGAATTTGCGCTTGATTGGGAGATTGAAAGAACTTTGAGAGGGTTGAGGAGACTTCGGATTCAAGAAGATATGGGAGATAACGTAAACAATAATGGAAACAGAGGTTTCGAAGGAACAAACCCGCCAATTGTCAGTGCAACAATTAATGCTGACAATTTTGAATTCAAACCTGTGATGTTTCAGATGATCAATAACAATGGTCTCTTTGGAGGTATGTCTAGTGATGAGCCCTTGTCCCATCTGCGTTCCTTTAACCAGATGTGCGATAATTTCAAACAAAGAGGCATGACGTCTGATGCATTTAGGCTAAGATTATTTCCGTACACACTACAAGGGAAAGCTAGAGACTGGTTTGAGTCTTTGCCTTCTGATTCCATCACCACTTGGGAGGAATTAAGAGAAAAATTCCTAAAAAGATTTTTCCCACCCACGCGAAATGCAAATCTAAGAAATGCCATCACATCATTCCAACAAATGGATGGTGAATCGTTATGGGAAGTGTGGGAGAGATGGAACAATTTGCTGAGAAAATGTCCGACACATCGATTCCCTGATGATGTGAAACTTGAGACATTTTACCAAGGTTTGGATGCTCAAACACGCATGCTAGTAGATACATCAGCTGGAGGAGCTTTGCTCACAAAGAGCTATGAGGAGAGCGTGGAGATATTGGATAGAATAGCAACCAATAATTTCCAGTGGCCCACAGATAGGGTACATGCAAGTGGTTCGAAAGGAAGTACACCGGCTGAAGTTCGTCTTGCAGCTCAAAATGATGCATTAGCAGCCGAGTTGGCCACAATCAAGAGCATGATGAAGAATATGATGTCAAGCAATGGGATGAAAGAGAAGAAGGTTGAATTTTGTGCGGTTTGTCAAGGCGTCCATGATTATAGTGAATGCCCACAGAATCCTGAATCTGTATTTTTCATGGGAAGTCAAAATTTCCCACGACAAAACAATCCATACTCTGAAACATACAATCCAGGATGGAGAAATCATCCTAATTTCTCATGGGGTGGACAACAACAACAAATGCATCCTCCGCAAGAGCAGTTTCAGCAAAGGCCTCAAAACCCGCCGGGGTTTTATCAAATGCCAAATCAACAAGTGAGACCACAAGGAGGTGCATTCCACCAGGCATCAGGAAGTAGTACAAAACCGGCAGCGCCTTCATCAAATCAAGAGATGTCACCTTTCGAGAAAGCAATGATGGAGTTTATGATCAAACAAGATCAAAAGACCGAGGCACGTGAAAAGAATCAAGCAATTGCTATGAGAAATTTGGAAAATCAGTTAGGGCAATTAGCACAAGCACTGAACTCACGAGAACCTGGAACGTTGCCAAGTAACACCCAAAATCCAGGTAATGTCAATGATAAGAGGCAATGTAATGCCATCACACTTAGATCGGGAAAGGAGTTAGCTCCAAAGAATCATGACTTACCAGTCACAGATGATGAGCAACACCCGGTAAGTGTTGAGACTCATAAGAAGAAGCACGAATTGAAAGATGATGAAAAAGAGTATGTCGAGATTGAGGACATAACTGATGAGGAGTATGGGCAGAAGAAAGTGAACAAGGAAGGTCCAACAAGTTCAAGTCCAAGTGTTGGAAATCAAAAGAAGGCCCAAGAAAAAGATGCTCGAACTGGTGCGATAGTTGCACCAACAAATTTGCCTTTCCCACCTAGGCAAAGTAAGTCTAAAGTCGATGATGGGCAATTTAAAAAGTTCTTTGAGATCCTTTCTCAACTTCATATCAACATCCCTTTTGTTGAAGCCTTGAAACAAATGCCCACATATGCAAAGTTTATGAAGGATGTTCTTACAAAGAAAAGAGTTTTTGGAGAATTTGAGACTGTTGCAATGACAAAAAGTTGCACATCAATAATCCAAAACAAATTGCCTGTGAAAAAGGATGATCCAGGTAGTTTCGTTCTACCTTGTAGAATTGGAAAGTTAGACAAGATAGGCTTATGTGATTTGGGAGCAAGCATAAATTTGATGCCTCTGTCTATTTTTCGAAGATTGGGAATTGGAGAAGCTAGGCCAACCACTATCTCACTCCAGCTGGCAGATCGATCAGTGGTATATCCAGAAGGTAAAATCGAGGATATTGTTATCAAAATCGACAATCTCTTTGTTCCTGCGGATTTTATCATTTTGGATTATGAAGCCGATGACGATTGTGGAATAATTTTGGGAAGGCCATTTTTAGCTACAGCTGGAGCTTTGATTGATGTGAAAAAAGGAGAAATCACATTGAGAGTGAATGATGAGCAAAGGACATTCAATATGTTTAAGGCTATGAAGCAACCTTTTAATATGGAAGAGTGTTCATTTGTACGAGTCATAGATAACTTGGTACATGTAGAAGTGGCTCAATTGAGTAAAGTGACTCATGATATTGAGGAAATTGAAGAATGGAAAATAAAGGAAGATGTGAGATGGGTCAAGGAGGAGTTGGACCTAAAGGATAGGGTAACTGCACCAACATTACCCTCTATTGAAAAAGCACCGGATTTGGAGCTGAAGCAGCTTCCAACACACTTAAAATATGCATACTTAAGAGATGATGATACATTGCCTGTAATTATCTCATCTCAATTGTCGAGTGTGCAGGAAAAAGAATTGGTTGATGTTCTCAAGGAAAATGAGAAAGCAATTGGATGGACGTTAGCAGACATAAAAGGAATTAGCCCGGCAATGTGCATGCATAAGATAAATTTGGAGGAGGGAGCAAAAACATCTGTTGAACACCAAAGGAGACTGAATCCATTGATGAAGGATGTTGTAAAAAGGGAAATCATCAAATGGTTAGATGCGGGGATTATCTACCCGATTGCCGACAGTGAGTGGATTAGTCCAGTGCATTGTGTTCCTAAGAAAGGTGGAGCAACAGTAGTCCAAAATGATATTGGGGAAATGATCACAAAGAGGACAGTGACAGGCTGGAGGATTTGTATAGATTACAGAAAGTTAAATACCGCAACTAGGAAGGACCATTTCCCATTACCGTTCATTGATCAGATGTTGGATCGTCTTGCTGGTAAGTCATTCTACTGCTTTTTGGATGGATACTCTGGATATAATCATATTTCTATTGCACCAGAAGATCAACACAAAACTACTTTCACATGTCCATTTGGTACCTTTGCTTTTAGACGCATGCCTTTTGGTTTATGTAATGCCCCAGCTACATTCCAAAGGTGCATGATGTCTATTTTTTCAGACATGGTTGAAAATTTTGTTGAAGTCTTTATGGATGATTTTTCAGTCCATGGTGATACATTTGAGAGTTGCTTGAAAAACCTGACTGCGGTATTGCAAAAGTGTGTTCAACATAATCTTGTGCTAAATTGGGAAAAATGCCATTTTATGGTAAAAGAAGGTATTGTGTTGGGACACAAGGTTTCTGAAAAAGGAATTGAGGTTGACCGAGCAAAGATTGAGATTATTGAAAGACTTGAAGCACCTATCAATGTCAAGGGCATTCGTAGCTTTCTAGGGCATGCTGGATTCTATAGGCGTTTCATAAAAGATTTCTCAAAAATAGCAAAGCCACTTACCCAACTTTTGGAGCAAGATCGAGAGTTTATCTTTGATGGTTCATGCAAAAGAGCATTTGAGGAGTTGAAAAGAAGACTTACTAGTGCACCTGTCATTGTTGCACCTGATTGGGATGAGCCATTTGAGATCATGAGTGATGCTAGTGATACAGCCATTGGTGCAGTACTTGGGCAGCGAAGAGGAAAGTTTTTCCACACGATTTACTATGCTAGCACCACCCTGAATGGCGCCCAATTAAACTACACAACCACTAAAAAAGAGTTTTTAGCTGTGGTATTCTCACTTGAAAAGTTCAGATCATATCTTATTGGTGCAAAAGTGATTGTATACACGGATCATGCAGCAATCAGATACTTGATGGCAAAAAAAGATGCCAAGGCAAGGCTGATCAGGTGGATTTTGTTGTTGCAAGAGTTTGATCTGGAGGTGCGAGACAAGAAAGGAGTTGAGAATGTGGTTGCAGATCACCTCTCAAGGTTAGATAAAGAGAGTACAAAATATGATCAACCAGTGATTCAAGATAGCTTTCCAGATGAGAGGATTTTGAGAGTGAGTGGAGAACACCCATGGTATGCTAACATTGTGAATTACTTGGTAGGTGGTGTATTTCCTGATGGGTTTAGTTGGCATCAAAAGAAAAAGCTAATGTCTGATGCTAAATTCTATTTTTGGGATGAGCCGTATTTGTTTAGACTAAATGTTGATAAGATGTGGAGGAGGTGTATCCCAGAAATGGAACAGAAGCAAATTCTAGAAAAATGTCACAACTCAGAATATGGAGGTCACTTTCAAGGTGAAAAGACTGCAATACGTGTCCTGCATTCAGGATTTTATTGGCCAAGTCTATTTAAAGATGCGTATGAGTTTGTGAAAAGATGTGACAGATGCCAGCGGACTGGAAATATTGGAAGAAGACAAGAGATGCCACTAAGTAATATAATGGAAGTGGAGTTGTTTGATGTTTGGGGGATTGATTTCATGGGACCCTTTGTGCCTTCTGATGGAAAGATGTATATCTTAGTTGCAGTAGATTACGTCTCTAAATGGGTTGAAGTTGTAGCATGTGTGAGAAATGATGCGAGAACCATAATCAATTTTCTAAAAAAGCAAATATTCTCTAGATTTGGCACTCCTAGGGCTATCATCAGTGATGAAGGCACTCATTTTTGCAATAGAATGTTAGGAGCCATCTTAGTTAAGTACCAGATAAAGCATCGAGTTGCCACTGCTTACCATCCTCAGACGAATGGCCTTGCTGAAGCCAATAACAAACAGTTGAAGACCATTCTTGAAAAAGTCGTAAATGGGTCAAGAAAAGATTGGGCAACAAAGTTAGATGACACTTTATGGGCTTATAGGACTGCCTACAGAACAAGTTTGGGGACATCCCCATATCAGCTAGTGTTTGGAAAAGCATGCCACTTGCCACTAGAGTTGGAGCACAAAGCTTATTGGGCATTGAAAGAGTTGAATTTAGACATGAAGGCAGCTGGAAAGAAAAGAATGGAGCAGTTGGTGGAACTTGAAGAGTTTAGGATGCAAGCGTATGAGAATGCCAAAATTCAAAAGGAAAAAGTTAAGAAATGGCATGACAAGAAGATCTTGAGAAGGGAATTTACTGAAGGACAATTAGTTTTACTTTTCAATTCAAGATTAAAGTTATTCCCAGGAAAGCTGAAGTCAAGATGGTCTGGCCCTTTTAGGATTGCCAGGGTTTGTCCAGGAGGTGCATTGGAGCTAATAAATGAGAAGGATGGAGAAAGATTCCTTGTGAATGGGCAACGAGTGAAACATTATTTTGGAGAAGAAAAAGAGGATGTGGTTGTGCTTCACCTGAAGCCAGTTGGAGAATGATCTGGTCATTTTTTTTTCTTTTTCTTTTCTTTCTTGTTTTAGTTTTAGTTTTAATGTTTATTATTATTTTAGTTTTTTTATTTATTTTATTATTTGTTTTGGTTTTGGTTTTATTTTATTTTTGTTTTTGAAATTTTCATTTATTTTTGTTCATTCATGGTTTCATATTTCATTTTATTTGTTTTGTTTTGTTCTAATAAATCTGTCGAGTGTGCAGCCCTTGTTTGCTATCCAGGTAGTTGGTGGTGAAGTGAGAGTCGTGGAAAGGAATAAGTTCGAACTATGCTTAGAGATCAGCCGTCAACAATATGAGTTCTTGGATTATCATATTATGTGAGACGACATACCATCAGGGAGTATTCTTTTTATTCTATTTTTATTGCTCGGGACGAGCAATGTTTAAAGTTTGGGGATGTGTTTAGTGCTCGTTTTTCGATCTCTAAATGAACTAAAAAACTTATTTTTGTCCCCAGATTTTACAGTTTACATCATTTTTTGAGCTTAAAAAGATAAATTTACGTTAATGAGTGTAATCGACATAATATTTCTCGGTTGGTGTTTTTCTACCCATTCAGTTGGGTTTTTGACCTGTCTTGCATGGGTTCCTCATCTCTTATTCTATAGGACGATGAGAGTTGGGCTTCTTCTTATGAAGTCCAAAATTCTTAAAGGAATTGACGGCTTTCATCACCACTTGTCATCAAGTGCAACTCGAGTTTCTTGAGTTCCCTTCCTCCTATTCTACAGGTTGGTGGGAGATGGTTTTCTTGCACGAAATCCATAATATAGCACATTGTGCTTTGCATCGGAATCGACGGTATTCATTTTATTTGTTAATGCAAGTGCAACCTGTGTTTCATGGGTTCCCCACCGCCTAGTCTACAGGTCACGGTGGGAGTTTGACTTCCTCTTATGAAGTTCAAAAATCTAAAAGGAATTAACGGATTTTATCTTGTGAATACAAGATTGCCTAAGCTTCTTAGGCCCCCACCACTTATTCAACGAGTCTTGGTGGGAGTTGGACTCATATTATAATGTCCAAATGGTTTCAGCAAGGAATTGACGGATTTGAAAGAAGAAAAATTCATCACGAGCAATTAAGGTGAATAAAAGATGTTTGGCAGATTGACCACGTCTCAGTGTTTTCATCATATCTGGCTCATCCGAACTCCGATTTAGGCGATTCAAGATGTTTCGGAAACTAGACACAATTATCTACAAGTTTGAAGTTTTGAGTTTTTTCTGAATCGGTCGTTTTCCTGCTCATAATCGACGTTGAAGTTGAAGTTAGTTTGCTGGACGAAAATCATAAGCTAAAAGTAAGAGTTGAATTAAAGTTGAAAGATCAAGGGCTAAAGTTGTACAATGGTAAAAGTGAAAGATCAAGGGGTTAAGGCTGCACCATTCATGAAAGTTGGAGGGGCAAGATTGTAATTATGCTTTATATATATGGTTATTTACGTGATAAGAAAAGGAGACAGAAAAAAAAAGGAGAGAACCCTGCGAAGAAAAAAAAGAATCGACTGCCGGCACAGTGCTTAAAAGAAATCCAAGAAGCCTTTATCATTCTTCGTCACCCTCTGAACTTTTTGGAAGCGAACATCACAGTGATAATCAAAACCGGTGCATGTGGTAACCGAACCATAATTGGGTGATTTCTTTTCTTTATTATTCTGAATTTTTTTTTTTTCCGATTATATTCCTATGCAGTTAGATACTATACTAAGTTTATTTTGTTGATTAGAATTGAAATCAAGGATAATGATGTTGAATTTTTATCTGTTTGTGGTGTTTAATTTTAATTTTATGGAGTAATTTTTATTAGGGTTTGGTTGACTAGGGTGAGATGGTAATTTTAATGTAGTTGATTTTGTTTGAACCAATTTTGTTGAAATCGAATAGCATATTTAAATGTGTTCTTATTTTAAAAATATAAATTTTGACGGGTAATTTTGTTTTGGCTAGCACTTGATCAACGTTAGTTATGGTTAATTTTCTTGGTTTAAATTTAATATTTACATGCTTATATTGACTTCGAAAGAAGCTTTATTTGTGACATCGTTTGAATATGAATGTGCGGTTTCGTTATCTCGCTTAAACTTAACATAGACGTGTGTTAGGGCATTTTTAACAAAACCATTGGACTTAATGCTTTTTAAAATCATGAACTACATAGAGATATGAGTGAATGTTTTTTTTTTTTATCGAATCATGAGACCGAGAGGTAATTGATAACTTTTGTTGGTGTTAAGTTATTCGTTTCTATATAATTGGTTTAACAAATTAGTTGCATTAGAAGAACTGTTGAACCCGTATAAGTCAACTAAACCCCATATTTCTCATAATTTTTAAATCGTTTAATTGTTTTCCTTGTTTGTTCGATTATTCTAGTTGTCCTTTTTACGTTGCTGAATTTAGTTTAATTTTATTTTAGTAGTTTCTTTAGTTTAATAAAATCAATCACTTTTGCAATCAATTGCCTAGTTCTCTCTTCCTTAGAATAGGATAGTCTCTGTGGGTTCGATATCTGGTCTTACGACTATATTACTTGCACGACCTCGTATACTTGCGAGTACGCGTTTTCGTAAACACATGTATTCAGAAACAGTTTAACTTTCAGAAAAACAATGTTTATTGAATTTCTTAAGTTCATGTTTCTAATACTTAGTGCTTTAATAATCTTTTATCAAGGCTTCTTGAACTTATACACCTTTGCCTTATATAGTTCATATGTGTGTCTAAACAACTAAGACTAATTGCCAAACCTCACAATTCAAATTATGGAAAGGGATACCGTAACCATAATCGAATTCGAGAATGCAATTTTACAATCACTATCTTCTTAAAATCTTTCTTAGTGAAAGCATTTCCTCACAATCATTTTCATGAAGGAGGAAATCTTATGACACTTAGATTTAAACGGTGTATGTGTTCCTATCCATGTGAATTTGTTAAAACCAAAGTTTACGACAAATTCAAACTCATATGGACCGAACTTTCTTAATCTTGATTGCTTGCCTTATGGTAGCACAGCTGCCCACCATGTCTTCCAAGTAGTTAATCAGCTCACCCTTTCCTATCAATGTACCTTTCATTGATTAAGGTGCTTGCCTTTTATGCATTCAAATGAGAACTCATAGAACTCACATACATAATTGACTTAATTGGAACGGCACAGAAACAAAATAATGTCAACACGATAGGTTGTAAACCTCAACTCGTGTGCTAGTGATGATCGATAAAGTTTATTTGATTTGTTCTTGAAACCTTTCAAGACCATTAAGACTCCCACTGACTCCTTGACATATAAGATTCTCTTGTCAATAACCATTTCTTGACAAACAAATATTCAAGAGTTAGTGTATCTTTTATCAGAACACTTCATAAATTGGTCCTAGTTGGTCTTTGTCTTATCCAAGACATCACAACTTTCCACATTTGATGAATGTTATAAACCTTCTTAATACTTATCACTCATTTTCACAATCTTAACTTTAAGACTTGTTATTGGAATGAAGTATGATTGACTTCTTGATTTAACCATTTCTTCAATCCTTGATTCCTCTTCTTAGACATACAATTGTACTAAGACTGACTTAGAGGATCAATTGAGATATGGTTCTTAATCATTAAGACCTATCATAAAGCATAAAAGCTACTACCCCTTCTTCTTAGAATGGAGAAACTTTTATCTTTCTACCTACATGATTCTTCTTATTCGTTTTGCTATTGATCTAAACTTTTTAATAAATTCCGAATTACACTTAATCTTATAAGCATAATCATATCTACTAAACCTTTAGTAAATCATGACGAATATCTTTGTTACTCTTATGGTGGACTTGATCAACACGCAACTTTGTGTATTCGATCTCCTAGTCCTTCACTTGACACTTTGTCAATGAATTAGTCTAATTTCCAAATATGAAATTTCTCATTCATCGTGCAACCAAGTTGCATGATTCCAAGTTTCTGTCCAATTGAAACTTGGGCGATGAGAAACTCTCCCTATTTGGTAAATTCTCGACATTTCCACAAATAACATAATTAAGAATCAAATCCATTATTGCTAATATTAGAAACCTTCAAACATCAATTTTCATGCATGCCATTGCAAGGATAAATAAATAATATAAAATCAAAATTTATTTTATTGCGGAAAAAATTTGTCCTTACAATGCAATTCATTGAAAAACTATGCTAATACATCTTTCTTAGCAATCTTATTCTAACTCTAAGTATTAGCTCAAGAATCTAATCTTTGAGAAATGCGATCGAAATCCATTCATTCACGGTTAGATTCTGCTCACTTCTTCCCTTAAGCTTCCTTTCTTTTCTTCGATCCTACAAAACATCAATTGTAATCTTATCACATTATGTATTAATAATCTAGAATATAAGCTTAAAAGAGTTAGTTAATGTATTTTACCTATATTAGAGCCATACGTTTCGACTCTCCCATCTCTTAGATCTCTTAGGTAAATGGGGCAGCTTCGTCTCCAATGCCTTTTTCTCTTGGCAATAAAAACAAATTGACTCATTTGGAACATGACATGGAACTACTTCAGACATTGCCTTTCTTTTATGATCAAAATTTTCGATCATAGCATGTCTTTCGTTGCCATTGTCTATATCCATAGAGGTATTGAAGGCAGATTCACAAATCAACTTTGCTTTTCTATTGCGCCAAACCATTGCTGATTCAGCAGCAATAAGCATATAGGTGAGATCTATAAGGGTCACGTCGCGGTTCATCATATAGTACTCTCTTACGAACTCACTATATGAGTTAGGAAGTGACTGAAGAACCCAATCAACAGCCATTTCCTCACAGACAATGGATCCCAACATTCTTAACCTATCAATGTGTGACTTCATCCCTAGGACGTGTGCACACACCGACTTTCCTTCTTTATGTTTACTTGCCAAAAGGGATTGAGTGAGTTTGAACTTTTCAAGCCTTCGAACTTGTGGGTTAGGGAGAACAATTGGAGGAGGTGGAGGAAGTGAAACATGATTTCTTGTTCCTCGATCAAATCGTGGAATATCATCTTCATGTGGAAAGCTTGTTCCACGGGATTTGGGAAGACCATAGTTGTCGAACTTTGACATCTACAAAACGGGAGAAAACGAATTCAAGTTAGTTGATTGATTGAGTCCTTAGTAAATCACCCAAATGAGATACTAAGGCTAGGACCCAACACAATATTCTACAACTCGGGAGAGGGATGCCGTAACCCAAATTGCAGAACATTTGAAGGTAAGTGAATGACGATTCACTAATTTCCACCATGAAAAACGAAAAAGAAATTTAAGTTTTAAATCTATGAAAACTCCTAGATCCTATGAGATTCATTGAAAATTTCAATGGCATGTTTAAATCTCGATATGCCCCTCTTGTTTGTGACTGGGATGCCGAGGATCACAAAGCACGTGTGAATAACCATGCAAACTACATGGTGCCCCCACATGTTACAGTCACCTATTCGATGTGCCGGTAAACCACACACGCTCCACCGAACTATGACAAACATTGAGTCACCCTTTGCTACCTTTGCTTAGAACCATTTAGTGTGCCGGTAAACCACACACGTTCCACTAACGTCTTCGCAAGGGCGCAAAGTGTAATTTCATGGAATTGCATCAGTTCACTTTTGCCTAAGTAACTAAGATTGGGAATTAAAAAAATTTAGTTACTTTAGTAATTCATTATACTTATAATGGAAGGTTTTTGTCCTATCCTACCCATTCGGCTAACGACCCTCCACTAATCAAGAGTGCGGTGGGTAAGAGTGGATACCCATTCAATCGTCATTTTATAGGCAATTTCCTTAAACACCCCTTATAGACCAGCTTCATGAATGAGGCCTACTAACGGTAAGACTGACTTTTACTCATACATATATATATATATATATATATATATATATATATATATATATATATATATATATATATATATATATATATATATATATATATATATATATAATGTTAGACTTCTAATGTTATATAGTATAGGGTGTATTTTACACTTTTAAAATATTAGGTGGTCAAATTTAACAATTATACTTTTAATTCAATTAAATTTTAAACCAAAAACTTTATGGATTTATTAAACCTCTTTTAATTATACACCTTAATTAATTAATAAAACCATAAGGGTGTGATTTGAACTTATCAAAAACAATACTAGGGTTTTAGAATTTCACATTCCTAAATTAAACCTTTAATCAACTTTTAAATTCCAAAATTTGAGGGCAAGTTTTGAAACATTTCAAAACATTAGGGTTTAGAATTTAAATATACATCAAAATTAAACAATTAATCAAAATTTAAATTCCAAAACTTGAGGGAAAGTTTTGAAACCTTTTTCAAAACATTAGGGTTTCAACTATTTAAATTTCAAAACAACAAAACTTTTGAGGTCAAATTTAAACTATAAAACCTAAAGGGGAAAATGTGAAAATTTTCATAACACAAGGATTAAATAAAAAATAATCTTAATTAACAATTAATCACATAATTATCCATATTTTGATTTATTTAATGATTTCTTGCAAAACAATTTATCAATTTAATCAAAATAATTAATCGATTATCACATAAGGAAACACATATTTTATTAATTGATAAATATCTTCAATTAGATCAAGAATATAGTCATATATATCAAAAAAATCGGATTTATATTGATCTAATATGATAAGGCAAGTATCCTCAAGCAAAAACAGCAAGAAATCCCGGTTTTCCCTCTCACTGACCAGCCGACTCGTCGAGTCAGGTATGGACTCGTCGAGTTAGCATGAACTCGGCGAGTTCATCTAAAAAACTCGGTGAGTTCAGCCCCCAGAAACACAAAAATCGAATTTTTTCAATATACAAAGCATCAATACAATAGAAACCAATCTAGTCTCTGATACCACTGATGGGTTTTGGTCCTAAGAACATCCTATGTGCTCATACAAACCCTAATGCTTGGATCTAGGTTTCTCTATTGTATATGCAAGTTATCCAAGACTATAAACCCTAGATATAGAATATGACAATCAATATAACATATAATTAGGGTTTAGATCATACATTGATTGTTATGTAGCAATAACAATCCCAAATCTTTCTTGTATTGACTTTAGAAAGCTTAGAGTCACAAATGTCACTCCTCTAATGGTTCACAAACACCAAAAACAAGAGGATGAAGAGGAGAGAGGATGGAGGCTGCCCAATACGTGTACTAAACCTAGAAGAGAAGTTCCACACGTTTTTGAGCCTTAAGGGTTCTATATATAGTGAGGCTATTAGGGTTATCTAACAAGGAAACCCTAATTTGGATGCTTAAGCCCTAAGCAACCCATGGATTCCTTTCCTTAAGGGCTTGGACGATTTCCTTATGGGTTTCCCCCATAGAATTCGTCCACTCCTTAATATAAGGCAATCCATGGCCCAAATTGCAATTATCTTATAATTACAATTCCAGTCCCTTAAGTTTAATTAATCTCTTTTAGTCACAAAACTAATTACCAATTAATTATTGACTAATATTAATTAAACAATATGATTTCTCCTTTAATATATTATTCCCACAATATATTAATAAATCATATTTAATCATTTCTCTCCATAATTCATCCTATCAAGTTGCTTTGGTGAAGGCAACCCAAAAGGACCATGCACCATCGGGTCAAGTACATACCAAAATAGTTATGGACTTAGACATTAATCCAACATACATAACGTTAGACCTTATAGACATTCGAATATTTATTCCTACCCCAAGCCCTTCATCAAACAAGAGAATGAATTAAGGCCAAATCAAACATTCTTAGGCTATAAGATCTTAGTTATGTACGACCATGATGCATACACTAAGCAACTACAGTAATGATGTCAATTCCATTAAAGAAAGAACCATAGGCTATCAGGCATCATATAATCAGGCAATTCTATCATGCAAACATCCTGAAGATCCCTAGCCTATCACTAGCATGTTGTTCTAACATATCATAATATCAAATAACAGTAAGGTATTTTGGGGTCTACTTACTGGCTTCGACTGATCGTAGACATCGCATCCTCCTTGATTATTTTGAAAACCGTTTGAACATCGTTTTAAAAATATTTTTCCTTACTTTGAGACTGGATTCACACGAGTGCTCCTCCAATTCACTCAAACCAAGGCTCTGATACCAACTTGTAACATTCATAAAATTCTCAAAAAATTTAAACTTTTAAATTTACTCAAAACCATCATTATTTACAAATTGTTTTCAAAATAAGTTCAACATCGGAGAAATCCTAAAATTGTGAAATAAAATATGAGGAGGTGCATGATCACGCCTTCGCCTTCTCGCGGTCCTCTGAAGTACATGAAACATAATCCAAAACTGTAAGCCCAAAGCTTAGTGAGTTTCCCCCAAAATACCAATACATAGCAAACAACAATACAAATATAATAACAACATGCAATGGGTCCACAACTAACATATTGGATTACCCCTGAGCCCACAACATAAGCCTAGCTTGCCCCTTGGGTCTACATCTTATGTCTGGCTTGCTCACCGACCCTCAGTACAAGTTTGGCATGCCCTATCCGACCCTCTACTCATATTTGGAATGCTCACAAGCCCTCAATATGAGTCTTACATGCCCTACCTGGTCCTCAGCTCATATCTGGTATGCTTCAGGGTTTGTTGGCTACAACACGGAGCAGTACAGCCTCAACCCAACCCACAGCATATGTCGACATATAACATATAATATCATATTCAGATAACAGGCAGTATCATAGGTAATCCTACAGATCTACCAAACTAGAATATCAAAACTAACATGCATATCTACTCCATACCCATCATACAATATCAGGTTATCAAACCAATCGACCGGCCTTGGTGTCTTCGACCCGAAAGTATAGTGAGGAAGACTCACCTCACAAGTAGTGTAGAACTGATAAGGTCTAACTCCAAATCTCATCTTATGAATCAAATGCCTACAATCACCATGTGACCAATTCCATCAAAATCACGAAATACCCAAAATGCCCTCAAAAGTCAAACTTGGTCAACCATGGTCAAAGTCAAAGTCAACGGTCAAGGCCAACAATCCATGTTAACCATACTCGTCGAGTGCATCAATAAACACGTCGAGTTTCTATAGAAATTAGATGGTCGGAAAAATCCCAACCAACACGTCGTGTTGGCTTGCAAACATGTCGTGTTTGCCCAGGCTTAATACATTCAGTTGTTCCTACGATTCTAAGGACTCCAAGACTGAAATCTAAACTCAAATTCTATAAAAAGGATAAAGTTTCCAACTTTATCCTTTGGAGCTACTCCAAGTGTTCAAAAACCCATCCACAAAGCTTGAAGATCAAATGGCTTAACTAACAAGCACAAAATCCTTGAGATCTGAAACCCAACCTTTCTGGAAGAGATTCTAGCATCAAAATCAACCCAAAGGTTGGTGGATTATAGACATGCATGTCCGATGCATGTCTTGAACCCAAAGTGGGTCAAAAGGGGGAAAATATGACCTATACTCCATGCATGATATCAAAGCTTGGCTAAAGACCATATCCAAACCACTACAAGGTCACCTTGACCTGGAGATTCATAAAGTTGCAAACTTTATGAGATCCATCCATTGCAACATCCAAGAATAAGGAGAAAAAAGGACAAAAATCAAGATCTAGCTACATAGAGGAATAAAAATCGGATCCTTGACACTTATAAAGGTCCAGAAGAGTGCCAAACTAAAGATGAGAGCTTTGCTTGCTGGCTCCTTGATTCCTTCTTCCAACTTTCTTATTCTTTTGCTCCAAAATACCACACTAGCTCACAAATGAGAGGGAATGATGATTAGGGTTCACATGGGCCGATATGGGGGTTTGGAGGCTGATAAAAGATCAGCCCTAGAGACTAAAGGGGATTATATAGGGTGCTAAACCCTAAAATTTAGGGTTTCTTATCCAGCCGCCAACACGCTGAGTTTCCCTTCACCAATACGTTGTGTTGGTCCATAAAAATATGCGACCCAAAAGTCATTCAACACAATGTGTTCCAATGGAAAAACATGCTAAAAGGAATAAATCTCATACCTTGAAGTTGAGATGTTACATCTAGGTTGGAGCAACATGACTCTCTTGGCGCAACAAGAACATGCATGGCACAACAAGGACATGATTGGCGCAACATCATACTTCATGTTGCAACAGGAGTGCCTCATAGCACATGTAATACCCAAAATCAGGAAGGACAATAAAGGAAAGAAAACCCTAAGTCAAAGGGTCAACTCGTCGAGTCCAGGGAGGAACTCGACGAGTCGGAGCGGGATCCGGGGGATCAATTAAGTAACCGACTCGACGAGTCGGATAAGGGGACTCGGCGAGTCTGATCTGAACAAGGAAAACCCTAATCACGGGAGTTGTATCCTATATAAAGGGTGTTATGTCCCTTCCTCATCCTCCATATCATCCTAGAGAGCATGTAAACCCTAGATTTCGTGTGAGCTTCCATCAGTTGAGAGAAATAACCTTGGAGGGGGAACCTTGGAAAGGAACTTGAAGATCAAGAGGGTTGCTTCAAAAGAGAGGTGTAGATCCGAGATCTACTTCAGTTTGTGTTCATCTTGGAGGTAACAAGCTGCTATCTTCCCTCCTTTGCATCTAAATTTATTTTTGTTACGAGATTTGGGGGATTTATGGTTGTTTGAGACCCAATTCGGGTTTGAGGCTTAGATATGTGGTTGCCACTTCAGATCTAGTGTTGGGATGGTCCAATATGTCGCAAAGCATCATATTTTGAGTAGTTGGTGAAGCCCTTTTGTCCTAAAACCTATCCCTAAAGTGTTTTGAGCCTAGATCTCCTTAGTTATACGTAAAGTTTGCAACTTTATGTAAGGATTGAGCTTTGGAAGTATGGATCTATGATTTGGAGCCCCTACATGGCTCGAAAATCCACTGAATGGATTAAGAACTGGAGCGACTCGGCGAGTCACATGGGTGGACTCGGCGAGTTGGATGAAGTTGGGCAGGAACTCGGCGAGCTGGAAGAACAAATCGACGAGTCTGTTGATGATTGTCTTGGACTCAGCGAGTCTGTTCTTGGACTCGGCGAGTCAAGTCGCGAAACCCCAAACCCTTCGAGTTAAGACTCGGATTAGTGAGTTGAGTGGGGACTCAGTGAGTTGGACAAGTCAGGACTCGGAAATCGGTAGACTCGGCGAGTCGGGGGCTGACTCGGCGAGTCGAGTCGCGGATGAAAGGATTCTGAGCTAATGAACTCGGCGAGTAGGGCTGACCTAGAAGGTTGACTTTGACCAAGACTTTGACTTTGACCAGAGTTGACTTTTAGAGATCAGTTAAGCTAAGTGATATATGTTTTGATATGGGTAGCTCGAGGAGCTAGTGGAGCAGCGGTTCAGGGAATTGTCGGTCAGCATCCAGAGGGGTTATCAGCAAGTTCAGCAGTACCAGGTGAGTTTCCATTCGTGTGAATGGGTCTAAGGCCACAATGCCGGCCCATGTAGTTATGAGTAGAAGACCCGGGGGTTAGCCCTAGGCACAGTATGCTAGTATGATATTTAGGACGAGGTCCAATGATAGCGGGCGGGTGCCCAAGGAATGGTTTATGTGATAATTTATACTTGTTGTCTGTGTGATACATGTATGTGCCTGGTAGGGAGGTGAGTGTGGGCGAGGTCCCGTATCTCACCAATAGCAGAGTGTGGATGGTGTTCCACATCTCATTAGTAGCAGAGTAGGGGCGAGGCCCAAGTTAGGGAAAGAGTGAGTGTGGGATGGGCTCGTATCTCACCACCAGTAGGGGCATGGACGGGGTTCCATGACTCATCAGTAGCAGGACAAGGGCGAGGCCCAAGATAGGCGAGGCCTCAAGACATGATTTATTAGTATATGTTAGCTTATGTGTTGTTATATGTTATATGTGCTATTTTATGTTAGCGGGCGGGGCCTAGTGATAGGCGAGGCCTAAGTTAAACAGATATGTATCCGAGCGGGGCTCGAAGCCAGGCGAGGCCTGGAGCGGCGGGGCCGTTGTGGCGGGCGAGGCCCAGAATAGCGGGTGTGGCCCAGTATGTGCAGTATGTGGTTATGCATGGTATGTGGTAGGTTGGGGAACTCACTAAGCTTCGTGCTTATGGTTTTCAGTTTTGGTTTCAGGAACTTCTGGTAGCGGAGGGAAGAGCTTGGGGTGATCGCATGGCACACACCATAGATTAGACAATCTGGGAATGTTTTACTCTGATAATAAACATATGTTTTGGAAATTAATACTCTGATTAAGTTATGGATTGATAATTATGTTTTAAGTAATGTTTTATAAAAGAAATTTTTAGTCTTGGATTTTGGGACGTTACAGCGCAAGAGGGATACCCTATGGCATAAGAAGGAATGCCCTTGATGCAACAACATCCTTTTTGGCCCAACCCTTTATCAGATGGCGCAATAAGGTCCCCTTGTTGCTCCATATCACTCCCAAGTGCTCCAAACCTGTTCTAGGTGCCCCAAACCCCTTTTTATATGATATGTTCCTTTGTCATACGATCCATTCCCTTCTCATATGAAATGTTCCTTTGTCACATGCTTCATGAACCCCAAGTGCTCCAGTGAGTTCCAAGTGCTCCAAATGCTCCATGAGCATGATCCAAATGCTCCATGAGAATGCTCCAATGCTCGAGTCACATTTAATAATAACAATTATGTATAATTTCATTGCTTAAGACTAGGCAAATATTCTGCCAACATATTATCGTATCATTTCATGTTTACATACAAACTACTAATATATTTACAAAATATATTTTGATAAAATAGATTGATAAACATGTATCCCCCCCTGTAAAATCTTTTAAAATTGTAAAAGTTGGGACGTGAAACTCACCCTCGATGCATGATACCTCTAATGTAGGGTTGATTCGGGTTCGGGACTCCGGGGCATCTCGAGATTGCAGCAGCTCGATCAGAGAGAGAGAGAGAGAGAGAGAGAGAGTCTAATTTGAGGGTGTGCAGAATGGGGCTGCTGACCCTGCTAATTATAGTCGTGGTTTTTGACGTGCGTGCGATCATCATGGCTCCATCATGGAGTCGCCACATGCCACTCTCTGCATGGGCCACGTTGCTCGCAATCCGATTGAATCCGATGTCAGGTGCACGCCACGCAATGACATGCAGCTCGTATGCACAAAAATAAATTTGAAAAATCCATATATTATGCATACGAGCTCCGATCTTTACCCTCTTTGTATCTATGTGATGATCTCGACTAGCACTACAACTTTCCTTTAGGTTGTTTTAGCTAGTTTTGATTTTCATCTTTTTGCCTAACGGGGTTAAAATAAATGATTTTACAAAAATCAATTCTCTCTCATACGTATCCCATTTTCGGCATTCTTTTTCCTAAAGTTCTTATCTCGAGGAGTGCTACGATTCTCCTTTACATAACTTTAATCAAAACTTAACGAATCTCTACGTACCGTTTCGACGTCGTAATAATTATTTATGTTGTTTATTTTACTTTTTAAAAAAATCATAATTCCTACAATCAGAGTCGGATTTTTACCAATTTTATATCCTTGGAATCATGTCGACGAGTACTTTATAAATATATCAATCGTTTTATATACGACTTTTTGGACGTTTATTTTTTAGTCTAAACGTCGAATATTAATGTGACAACATATTTGATTATATTTATTCATAAAATCAAACATTACTGTAACACTCTAAAAATTTCAACCAATTTAAAACTTCTCAAAAACAATCCACATTCATAAAGTTATTACAAAAAGGTTTTCAACGCTTTTATTATCAGAGTATTCCCCATAACCATATCATAAAACATAAACATGAGGAGCGGTACGATCACGCCTTTGCTTTGTCACGGTCTCCTGAAGAACCTGAAAACATTTAAACCACAATTGTAAGCCCGAAAGCTTAGTGAGATACCCCCAAAATACCAACCACATATATCATACGCATAACATGCCATATCATAACAGAACACAAAACAGTCATGCACTTCGGGTCTACTGTGTGACTGGTCCGCCGCACCAGCCTACAATCCACCTGGTCCACCCTCCGAGTCTAGCCATATACAACGAGTCTACAGTGTGATTGGTCCGCCCGCACCGGGCCTTCAATCCACCTGGTCCACTCTCTGAGTCTACAGTATGACTGGTCCGCCCGCACTGGGCCTTCAATCGGCCTGGTCCACTCTCCGAGCCTCGACACGTCTGGTCTGCCCTTGTGGGGCCTACAGCCTATTCGGACCGCTCGCTAGGCCTTCGGGATAGCCGGTCCGCCCTGGGTATGTTGACCTACAACACAAAGCAGGATCCGCCTCAACCCAACCCCAATCCAACAACCATGTACACATAAACATATAATCATATAACAATCCACATCCAATCAAACCGATCTAGTAGATCACATAACATAACCTCATCCTAACAAGGATACCGACCTAACCGGTCACTAGCACGACATCATCCTATACACCAGGATACCGACCTTAACCATGTTTCTAACATATACCATCCTAACTACCAGGATGCAAACATAGTAAAGCAACAACATAACAACAATACCCGGATTACAATCCGATAAAGGGCCGACCTTGGTGCCTTAGACCCTGTTGATATAGTGAGGATAACTCACCTCGCAACTGCTGACCGAAAAGATAAGATCACGCTGCCCCAACCTCCGACACGAACTCCACCACTGATAATACCAAAAGACTGAACTTAATAAATACCCATAATTACAAAATACCCATGGAAGTCAACTGGTCAACTCTTGGTCAAAGTCAAAGTCCTCAGCCAAAGTCAACCCTCCTGACTGACTCTACTCGCCAAGTCAACCCACTGACTCGTCGAGTCCCCATGATCCGAAACTCCCATAACACGACTCAACTCGCCGAGTCGCCCCAAGACTCGCCGAGTCCCACAACTATGAGTCTAACCGTACACAACTCACTGATTCATCCCCTGACTCACCGATTCACAGCTTAACCAGAAAAGGTTAGGACCTCACGACCAGACTCGCCGAGTCCAAGGCTATCTTCAACCAACTCGTCAAGTTGTTCTTCCAACTCGTCGAGTTGTTGCCTATCTTCATGCCACTCGCCGAGTACACCCATGTGACTCGCTGAGTACCTCTAGCTCTTAACTCATACAAAGGCTTTCCAAGCCATGCAGGGTCTCAAATACATAGATCTACTCTTATACAAGCCATCTATCACGTAAAGTGGCAAACTTTACGTGAATCCAAGGAGGTCTAAGCATAATACACTCTTGGCTAAGGTTTGGGACTAAAAGGCTTCACCAACAGCTCTTGAACAGGGACTTTATGCTCTTTTGGATCATCACTACTCTAGATCTGAGGTAGCAACCTCAGATCCAACCTCCAAACTCAAGATAGCACTAGATAAATTCCCAAAAATCCCACAAATAATAGATCTAGATGGATAACAGCTCAAGCAACGAATCCCTACCTCCAAAGAAGACTCCAACAGAATAATAAGCCAAAACCTTGCAAAGCCCCTTGCTCCAAGCCTCTTAATCTTCAAAGATTTCTTCAACCAACACTCCTTCAAGATCCAACTGCTCTCTAATTCTCTCACACACGAAAATTAGGGTTTCTGGACTTCAAGGGAGAGCAAAGAGGTTGGGGGAGATGGTATTATGTTCTTTATATAGGGCTCAATCCATGGGATTAGGGTTTTCTCCACATAGCACCAACTCGCCGAGTCCAGCCACCGAATCATTGAGTTGGCCACTTAACACGCAACCAGAATCGCGACCCTACTCGCTGAGTCCACCCATGGACTCGCCGAGTTGACTATCCACATTTTCACTTTGAACCCTGAACTTGCACTCCTGAACTCGGGATGTTACAATTACAATACTAAGTTATTACATTTATCAGTCCCTACTATTTCTTAATGGTGGTTGGTGATGAAAATTTTCTTGATTGTCACATAAGTAAAGGTAAACGTATAGCCTACTAAATATCTTCTTAGAGCTTTTTCTTTGGATGGCTTTATAGCAAGTATATCATCAATATTTTTGGTTGTCCACATAACAAATCAAGGGTAGCAAGTACTATACACCATCTTCATTAAAATCGCTGATTGTAATTCTACTACAAATGATTAGATCTTCTATACTTCCTATTAGGGGTGTGTGCAAGTTGGTGTGACCGAGTTTTAGATTTGTATAACATCTTGATTTTCTAGGTATTCCATTTTGACCCTTGGTTTGAACATTGTTTGCAAATAAGTCCCTAATGGCCTTTTTGTAGTATTGGGTCGTGCATACGTACGTTGGGCGTATGTGGCCAGGGTGCAAACCCTAATTTTTAGGGTTTGGACCCTATTTAAACATCATTATAGCTCCATACTCTATCTTAACTCCAATCTCCATCCCTCTTTGCTCTCATTTCGAAACCCTAAAGTGTGTGAGTGTATTTTGAAGCTTGGAGAGTCGTTTTGGTGCCATTTTGGTGCTCTTAGATGCGAATAGAGAACCTTGAAGTTGTGGTTCTTCACTAAAGGATTTGTATCCAACAACTACTATCCTTTATGCATATTTTGGAGGTATAAAGCTCCAACCTTGATGAATATTTCATTAGATCTAGTTATAGCTTCAAAGTTGGCACCTTTTGTCCCAAATCTTCCTCTTTGTGAGTATGGAATACTCCAAGACATTTGAGTTGTCCTTTCAGAGGTTTTAGGGTGTGATGAGTCGTAAAAATATGATATTGGGCATTAGTTTCTTTCCATGCATGATCTAGGTTGTCTTAATGAGTTAAGAAGTTAGGGTTTTTAGTTTTGGGTACTTAATTGTGACAACCTGAAATTTCTATCTTGTAGATCCAATCGATTCAATCAAATTCAGACTTGTTTTTGGCTATCTTTTAGCCCTGTTAAAGGTCTGTTTGGGTGTTTTAAGCCTATTACCTTCAAGCCGAAAAAACTCCATCATAAGGAGTTTACGACTGTAAACTAGAGTTTACGACCGTAAACACCTCCTTGATCGTGAACTCACCCCCCTTATATATGATATTCCTTCTTCCTTCACCACTTTTTCCACCTCTAACTCAAGAAATCAAATTTCCTCTCAACATTCATCAAGTTTTCACCCTGATCTTCCAAAATGTAAACAATCTTTCCATTTTATTAGTGGTTATGCTTCTTGATCTTGTATCACCCTTTGATTTCATCCATGAAAATCATCTTTTTGGGTAGATCTTCAAGTATTCAACATTCTCACCAAGAACACTCACTAGTTCTTGCACCGTGAACCCCCTCCCAAGCTTAAAAAACGTGAGTATCTCTTCTATCTCCTAGTTAGACTTGTTAAACTCTTGATTTCTAGCCTTGGATCATCACAAAATACATGATCATCAAGATTTTACAGCCGTAAACCCTTGCATGGCCGTAAACTCTTGTGTTGGTGCATGTTTTGGCTTCAAACTCCTTCAAGACCAAACCTAGGACCAAGAACACTTAGGGAATGCTTGTTAGAGCCATAAATCACCTCGTTTGCAAGCTCTTCAATGAGTGTACGACCGTAAACTCCATGATCGTACACTCATTGGCCGAAAACTCCCTTAGGCCGTAAACACAATGGCCGTAAACTCCATTGTGTGGCCGTAAACCCCTTAGATGCAATCCTTTGTGATTGTAACACTTCAATATAAGTGTTTCCTAGCCCTTGAGGTGAATCTCTAGCATGATTAGATGTAAATACACTAATTATATGCATATATGTGCCATTATGTGCTTAATACGATCCGTTTGTGTTCGAGACTTCACTTGACACTTAGCATCCTACAATCGATCTTACATTCACATCACTCACAACATGTGAGTTCATACCCCTTAACTTATATTTTAAATGATTTTAAAATGCTTTTATGGGGGGGGGGGTACAAGTAGAACTATTATAGTTGTTATATCAATCACATGTGATTATTAACTATAAAACAAGTGGATTTTCTTACACTTCAACCGTTTTATCAAACAAACTCTTCAAAACATTTTATAAACTGACATTAAGTCATCTGTTACCATTCAAATGGTTAAAAATCTTTTATATATTAAACTCTTTATTAAACTCTTTTAAACTTATATATTGTCAAAATCATGTCTATATAGATATAGTTATATAAGTAAGGTTGAAAGGACTTAGGACTAATAACTCACTTTATTTCTTGTTCCTTGTTTGGTTGTGGACTTAGGGTATCCAGTTATTTGCCTGAGTGTCGTTTGAATCTTAGTCGTATATTATGTATATATGTATAGATATAAAAGTCCTTACATCAGTTCAACACCTTTGGGTAGCAAAGGTGTACAAACATACTCAGTCATTCAAACAACATTACTATTAAACTATAATAGGTATAGTTTAGGGAATTACTACTCACTATTTCTAGTACAATGAAACATACAAGAGTCAGTTCATTCATGAGTCAATACAAACTTACTATTATGAGAAACAGAAAGAACATACTATGATGAGAAACTAAGAGAACATACACTACACTATACAAGAGAACATACTATACACTAGAACAGAGAGAACATACAATACACTAGAACATACTATACAAACACTAAAATACTATAACATTAATGTGAGCCACTACTTCATGTCATGACAATCTACTGTTGTGTCACGTTTTGTAACCAGAGTCTCCTGGAGGGAGAGCGTGAATTTTTGTATAGATCTATACAGGACTGACCGTCCTACACCTTGCTGCTAGCTACAATGGGACCTGCAGGTCTACGTGTGACGAATGTCATACCATTTTGACGTCTTTGAACGTCGTGTTTTTTTAGTCTATCAAGTATAGTTACAATCTCATCACATTTTACCTTAATTAACAAACTGGTTTAAGGTAGTTAGTACATTGGTAGTTACTTTTATACAATACTACAGTACATCGTTATTTTCCCATTGCATTCACATTGTGATCTTCTCACATAAACGGTAAGGTAAACTATATTTTGGTAATGATAGTCATACTTGGGAAAGATACACACTTTAACAAACAAACAAAATACAGAACATTCGGGCCTTGGTAGAAGGCTACTTTTTAGTAGAAAATATAGGATTTTCTAGGAGATACAAACATTTACTACAAACACTTACAAACATTTACATCAAACATTTACAAACACTTTCATACAAACAATGACACTAAAATACTTATGAACTCACCAGCTTTAATGTTGATCCATGCTTTCAAAATAACTTGTATTCTCAGGTCACTAGTAGACAGGTACCGATGACCAGGTTTTGACAAGATGGAGCTTTCAAGACTCGTCTCTATTTTGATTATTCATTTTTGGTGTCTTATAAACTATAAATAGAACACACTTGTATTAAAATTATATTATTAATGCAATGGATGATGTTGTTGCTTGTTTACTATTATGCATTGTTATGATACTGTACATGACGTCTCCGCCCCATAACGTTTCCGTCGTTCCGGTTTTGGGGTGTGGCATTAATAGTCATGCAAGATCATAAAGTTGGAAACTTTATGATTAAGGACATCATTTGAGGGCTAGATCTGGATTTTGGACGAAAAAGATTAAGGATTAAGCTCTTAATGGGAAGAGATGGTGGCAATCGCGTACGCTGGGCATACTAAAGGGTATGGTGCACATACATGGTCATTACTTCGATTATGGTCAAACAGGTAGTATGCCTTGCGTACCCGTTGAGTACGCCCGACGTACTCGCCGAGTTGACCTGGTTGACCAGGTTGACTTTGACTTTGACCAAGTTTGACCTAGGGGGTGTTTTGGGTATTTTGAGCCGTAATCTGATTTTGGGTCACTGTTTTTTTTGTAAAGCTGACCGATAAAGTCGATTTTCAAAGTAACGTATTGTTCAACTTTTCCTCCGACTATGAGGTGATTTTTCTCACTATATCTATGTGTCCAAGGCACTAATGTCGACCCATCATTGTGTTATGTAGGATAATAGTTGTTATGTGCCTTATATGTGTTGCATGTTCGGGTTGAAATAGACCCCAGGGTGGGGCCTACTATTTTATGATCAGGTTGAAACAGACCCCATGGTGAGGCCCACTATGGTATGATTGGGTTGAAATAGACCCTAGTGTGAGGCCCATATGTGATGATCAGGTTGAAATAAACCACATGGCGAGGCCCCAAGGCGGGACCCATATATGTATATCGGGTTGGAACACACCCCAAGGTTAAGCTCAATTGTCTGATTGGTATGTGGTACTTTAGGAAAACTCATAAAGCCTTCTGCTTACAGTTTTTGTTTATGGTTTCAGTTACTTCCGGTTCGAAAAAGAAGGGACCGACGTGATGACATAACATCCTCCCCTCATGATTTCCACACTTTTTGGATATTATTACTCTGATGATTTTGGATATTGTACATTGTGGATGTTTTAGAACAATTTGATGTTTGAACTATTGATTTTTAAAATGAAATTTTTTATCACTATTTGGGGATGTTACAATTTGGTTGAAACCGAACCCAAACTGATAATTTCAGTTTTTAGGTTTTCAAACCCATTGGGTTCGGTTTTTGAACGAGTTTGGGTTTTGGGTTTTGGGTTTATGGGTCGTTTTTTTGGTTCAACCCATGTTTTTTTAACGGCTAACACACACACACACACACACACACTCTCTCTCTCTCTCTCTCTCTCTCTCTCTCTCTCTCTATCTCTCTCTAAATACTACTGGACTTGAGCCCTGAACTCATTGGAGGAAGAAACACCTTCTCAACCTGTGGGTTGTTTTGGGTTTCAACCCATTTTCCAGCAATCATGAATAACATGAAACAAATTCAGTGCATAATTGTCTTCCGTACGTCGAGGCTCGAGAGCCTTTATCTTGCTTGGGTCTTATTCACGGATCAACTAGATGATTTACTGACTTAGAGATAGGGTATGTGTCTTCCTAATGCAGTTGTGCTTGTGAATATGAGATGCTTAGAAAGTGAGACGAGAGGAGCTTTAGTAAACAACGGGGTTAGGATTCTGAAAGTTTTGTACATTAATTATTTTAATAAAACATATAACATTTATTAAAATATATACCCATTATATAATTAGTAATATGTATACCGAGTCGGTTTTTTGGGTTTGGATCAGTTTTAAACCCAAACTGAAATTTTCGGTTTTGAAAAATCTAAACCCAAAACCGACGGTTTGAGTTCTGTTTCGATTTTTCTATATTGTTTTTTCGATTTTCAGTTTCGGTTTTGCTTGGCTCTACTACCTACTTCTTATACTATCAAATGTATAGCAACCTATACTACCAATTGTATAGCAATTTCTCAAGAAGTAACAAAATATGATGAAGATGAATATAATCGACATAGAAAAAAATATATAAATAAAAAGTTAAAAACAAACTATACAAAAAGCATTACATGTTTACATTCTTTTTATGTATGTAACCACTTTTTCTTTTATTTTCTAATATATTTCCCTTAGTTATACTCGAAGTCTTTGGATCAACAGTCACGAGTCTTGCTGGTCATGTTTTTTTGTATAAGACCCACACCCAACCAACTCCCTCCGCCTTTCCATACACAATTACACACCCTCCGTCACCTCCTCATCCTCTTCATTCTCTTGTATCTTTCTCTCTCTCACTACGTTCCAGTTTTAGGGTTCTTAAGCTTCTCATTTACCTGCGGAAGAAGAATTGCAGATTGTTAATGGAGGAGTGAGTAGTCTCTCCCCCATCCCCCCTCTCTCTACCTCTCTCTATCTGCTTTGTAAACATATACCCGTACAAATAAGCTATCATGGCGACGGTGCCCACGAAGAATCAGCAACGACTGCATAATTTCTCGCTTCCATTCCTAAAATGGGGACAGAGAACCCAAATCAACAACAACTGCCGCCGCCGCTACCGCAACTTTCCTCTCACCGACTCAGACCTCAATAATGACCGTAAACCTCATCGGTTTCATAATCGGGAGAGTAAAGACACAAAAACGAAAGAAGAGGAAGAAAACGGGGGAGTTTTGTTGGATAGAGGCGATAACACCGGGAAATCATCGGATGTGGCTGCGGCAGCTGATGGAGACGTTAAGCCATGGAATCTGAGGCCGAGGAGGTTCGTGATCAATACTGCTGATGGTAATGGTGCGGTTATGGGGGTGAATAGTGCAAAGTCAGGGTGGTTGTTGAGAGGTGGTGCGTCGGCGGCGGCGGCGGATGAGGAGAAGATTAAGGAGAAGGAGAAGGAGAAGGAAGAGGATCAGATGAAGAAGAAGAGGAGATTATGGATCTCGTTGTCGAAGGAAGAGATTGAAGAAGATGTATATGCGTTCACTGGATCAAAACCAGCTCGAAGGCCTAAGAAAAGGAACAAAACCGCGCAGAAACAAGTCGATGTATGTCTGTTGCTCCAGAGCTCATAAATTTCAAAATCTTCTTCTTCCTCGACTGATTATATTCATTGTTCAATGATTAACTGATTATCCGTTTCAAATTGCAGAATGTTTTTCCTGGGCTATACTTGGTTGGAATTTCAGCTGATTCATATCGAGTTTAAACTTCACAGTTCATACTATTAAGGTATAATCTTTCTTCATATCGCCATTTCTCAGCATCCATGAGATGCAATTCCTTTTTCTGAGTGGATTTCATAAATCTGTTCTTGGGTGTTTCTGAAGCTTTCATCTGTTGCAGAAGCAGAGACTAGAGAGTAGAGACAGATGAAATTGATCAAATCACAATCTACTTGGAAGAGAAAAGAAGCCTCATTTCGAGGTATAATCTATAATGTACTAATTATATAATAAAAATGGTTGATTTGAGTCTATGATTTCAAACATAAAAGTTTGTATGATACATATGAATGTAAAGGGTTCAGGTTATTAGTTTGTTAAATCTTTGAAGCTCAATGTTCTTTGAATGGAAGTTCCATGTTTGATTTTGTTCTTACTTGTTTTCCAGAATCATTCTGCCAAATAATTTGTGTTTTACTATGTGTATGATAGAAAATTAAAAATTTTCCTTTTGATAATGCCATTATTCATAAAGAAAATTATTGAAATGTGGTTTTACTTCAATTTTTATGTTACAATCATGTTTGAATCAGATAGAGTGATCATCAATGGAACATAGTGAAGAACAATCTAGTAAGTTCCTCTACTTAATGTCAATTACTTTTTGCATACATTTTTATAGTTAAATGCAAGAAATAGAAATGTACTTTTGTTGATTTGTTTATTATAGCATTTTACTTTCATTTCTTTGAATTATAACATTGTACTTTAGAAAAATATATCTAATTATAGAATGCCATTTAAATTCTAATCAATTTTCATTGTTATAATAAGTAAAAAAAATGAAAATACAATGCTATTTCTTGCATTTAGCCCTAAATTTTTATTCCATATAGTACATTACCTGAATCTTGATAGCATTTGTCCCTCCTCTATAAAACCATGTCATGTCACATCCATTATATAAACTTGTTTTTTTATAATAATTTATTTGAAGTTTATAACATGGACCCGTTCTCAATTTTTTGTTTGTTTTGTAATTATTTATTTAAAACAAAAAACAAATTATTACTTATTTTTAACCAATAACAATGTTTTTTAATTATACAACAAAATATCTAGTCAGTACCACTGTACATAAATATTAAGTTTAAGGATGTGTTTTTTTTTTTACAATTAAAACAGCATAATTTCTTATGTTATGAGTCATTACTCCAATATTCTTTCCAACTACATACAAAAAACATCAAATCAAAATATACATTAATATTTAACTGATGAAAAACTTGTTATAACTAATGTGATTTATTTTTAAAAAAACTTATAATATATTTTTTTGGGAATGACGAGTAAAATTCATTAGCACAAAGTAACAAAAGACTTAAGCGAGGAGCTCAAACCAATTACAAGAAAACATTTGAAATAGGAGACATAAACCATATATACCAATCAAGGTTACGACTTAGCTAAATTTTTTATCCAATTAAAAGTGCCAAGAGGGGTGAGCATTTGGACCGGATCGGACCGGCTCTTGGACCGGACCGGTTTCGAAGAATATTGTGGACCGTGAACCGGACTAGATGATACTTACCGGGCCCAGGTCTATGTTCGGGTCCAAGTCCAGGTTTTTCGGTTCTTGGACCCGTTTGGACTGGTACAACTTTATATGCATACGATAGAACTTGTTAAAATGGTTTCTGGATTTGATACAATTCTTTAAAACGAATATGTTGATGGGTTTGATACGTTACAACTCGTTAAAATGAATACTTTTTTGGGTTTGATAAAATACAACTTGTAAAAATGAATATGTTTTCGTTTATTATGCTCTTTGGACCGGTCAAACTTTGATTATTTATATTTTATACAATTTGTTTGAAGGATTGTAATTCATTAACAATAACACAAAAAAACAACAAAATTATAGTCTAAAATAATCTACAAACTCTAAATTACATGTTGGAAAAAACCGCATATCAATCTGACTTAAAACGAATGAGATATGCTTATTTAAAGAATTTCATAAAATATAAAAGCTTAAATTTCTTGCTGAAAAAGCTGAAATATTTCTGCTTTGATATCTCATCTTTGAAGCACTATAACTCATCGAATATAATACAAAAAACAACAAAATTATAGTATAAAATCATCTACAAACTTTAAATCACACTCATCGAATATAATACAAAAAACAACAAAATTATAGTATAAAATCATCTACAAACTCTAAATCACATGTTAGAAAAAACTGCATGTTATTCCAACTTAAAACAAATGAGATTTGTTTGTTTAAAGAGTTTCATAGAATACAAAAGTTTAAATTTCTTGCTGAAAAACGAAAATATTTCAGTTTTGATATCTCATCATTGAAGTGTTGTAACTCATCAATTATAAACTAAAAACAACAAAAATTATAGTCTAAAATCATCTATAAACTCTAAATTACATGTTGGAAAAAACCGTACGTTAATCTGACTTAAAACGAATGAAATATATTTGTTTAAAGAATTTTACAAATTACAACTTTTTTAAAAATAAGCCGGTCCAAAACTAGTTTTTACTCGGAACCGGCCGGACCTGACCGATTTTGCTGAAATCCTAGAACCAAGAATTGAATCGGGGTCCAAAAAACGGTCCAGTCCGGTCTCCATAGGTCCAAATGCTCACCCCTATGTGCTAATACTAATATAATCAGCCATAAGCATAATAGCTTGCCTTTCATTCCTGTAGACAACTATATTCCGGGCTTTCAAAATTACCCATAGAGTGGAGTAGATAAGCGATAACTCCAGCTTCTTAATTTTTTTACTATCAACCCTCGAACTCAACATTTCAAGTAGATCAAAGCAAGAGCAAGGTAGAGCAAGGTTGTGTTTGAAGGATTTTAGACCACTCCATCAACCATTTTCATAGCTTCGAAGCTACACAACAAGAAAAGAAAACATGACCTAGACTCTCATCCTCGACCCAACAGAAGTGACACAAGCTCGATGAAATATTTATACCATGTTTTAGTAAGTTTGGAAATATGAGAATCCTGTTTTTAAGCATCATCCACACAAAGCAATTAACTTTTAATGGAATCCATTGTACCCGGTTAAGCATCATCCACCTCGAATTATGATCAACATCATCATTAACTTTATCGAATACAAGGCAATCCTCGTTAGTCTCCAACGAATATAAATAAGGAAATAACTCTTTTAATGCAACGCTACCGCACCAAGTATCTTTCCAAAAATGTTTTATCACCATTTCCAACCACCTTCTTAAACAACTATAAAATTGAAAATGTCTTTAACTTTTAATTCCATGTCGATTTTAGATGTATTCAACCACACACCTTTTATGGATTTCTTGACAAGAGGTTTACCATCAATAAGCTTTATCTTATGAATTAACTTTATGAAAAAAAAAAACAAACGAGTTATATACCTACTCCTTAGCTGCTGCCACCATTTCGTAAGAAGTGCCAAATTAGCCGAGTCAAGATTGACAACTCCAAGACCGCCTTTTTCTTGGGCTTTGTAACAACATCCCAAGACATCCCATTTAACTTCTTTTTATCATCAGCTCCTCATAAGAACCTCCTCCTAATGCTATCAAGAAGGTTAAGAATCTTCATCAGAGTTCTAAAAAGAGAAAAATAATAAATATGTAAGCTATTAAGAACCAAGTTCACAAGTGTGAGACAACCGTCAAAAAATAAAGTTTTTGTCTTCCATTTTGATAATTTTTTCTTAAATTTATCGCCTTTAGAGTCCAATTTTTGGCAAGCTTCATATTTTTCCCCACGAGGAGCCCAAGATAAGCAAAAGGAATAAAAGTGGTTCACACATAAGGATTATAGCAAGTCTATTAACTTCCAAACTATCAACACTAACTCCGTAAATTTTACTTTTGTGTAAATTAACTTTCAAACCTGAGGCAAGGAAAAAACAACGAAATAATCTATTAAGGTTTACAAAATTAAGTTCTGACAATTATCCAACAAATGTCAAATCATCGACATATATAAGATGTGAGAAAGACATACCATTATTAGGAAGAGAAAGGCCTGAAAGTAATGAAGGTCACAAGCCACCTCCAAAGAAACATGCAATCCTTCCATAACGATAATAAAAAGAAATGATGCCATAAGGTCACATTGTCTAACCCCTCTCATAATCTCAAACTCCTTTGTAGGTGAGCCATTAATCAAAACCAACACCCTACTAAAAGAAAGACACCCCTTAATCCATCTTCTCAATTTCTACCCGAACTCCATTTGCTCCATAACCGAGTCGAGGTACTCCCAAATCAAAGAGTCAAATGCTTTATCAAAATCAACTTTGAAAATTAATGTTTTTTTCTTCACCTTTTTAGTAATGCAAGTAATGCAACAACTGACCATCCAAAATACTTCTTCCTCCAACATACGTCGTTTGCTCTGGGCTAATGTTTTGTCCGACACTTTTTATAAACGGTTAGCAAACACTTTTGAGAACACTTTATATAAGCAACCCACAAGGTTTATCGGCCTATAGTCTTTCAAACGAGTCACTGGTCTTCGGAATTAACGATATAAATGAAGAATTGTAGCCTCTGACCAATATGTATACCAGAAGCATGAAAATCCTAAACAAACACAATAACATCTCCTTTAATAAGATCTCAATAATGTTTCAAAAATTTAAAAGTAAAATCGTCCAAATTCGACGCCTTGCCATTCCCACGTCACCAAATCGCACTAATAAGTTCATCTTCACAAAACGGAGCGACGAGTCTGCCCTTGTCCTCCTTCGAGACCTTGAATATACTATTAATTAATTTGGGATGATTGTATATAGGCTCACCAAACTTATTAGAGAAGAAATCCCAAACCTCTTACATAATTTTTGATGGATCATTAACCCAAACCCCTTCGATATTCAACCAATGTATGTGATTCTTTCTTTTATTATTATTAACGACACCATGAAAGACCTTTGAGTTGTCATCCATGTCAATATACCATATCAACGGAGGAGAAACCACTAACGTCGCCGAAGAGAGAAAATCGAAGAAAATGAAAAAAAAGTAATGAAATCAGATGCGATTTACAAATATATCTCAAGCAAAAAGCCATGTTCAGTGATGAGAACTCAAAGTTCTTTTATGGTGTAGTTAATACTAATAAAAGAAAGAATCACATAATTAGGTTGAATATTGAAGAGTTTGTGTTAATGAACCGTAAAAATTATAAGAAGTTAAATATCTTCCTACCATTTACTTCTACTTGTATTCCTATCCATGTGAAATATTGACAAATGTCATATTTAAATAATATTAATTATATTTTAATATATTTGTCATCATTTCAAATGGTTAGGAGGATAAATAGGAAGATATTTAATTTCTCAAAAATTATTGAAGAGGTTTGGGATTTCTTCTCAAATAAGTTCAGTGAGCCTGTATACAATCGTCACAAATTAATTGGTAGCAGATTCAAAGAGGTATCGGAGGAGGAAGCACTCGTCGTTCCATTTTCTAAGCATGAAATTAAAAGTGTGATTTGGTGTTGTGGGAATTACAAAGCGTCTAATATTGGATTCGTTTTAAAGCTATGAGATATATACAATTTTATATTTTCTATAAAATAGTTTGTAATTTTTATATTATATATATTTTAAACAATTTTTAGTTAATAAATATTATGATGATCGAAACTCGATAGGACATATCGAGTAGTATCTTGTCAATATGGTTTCACCAAAATGGAAATGGTTTTGTGTTTTGGGCCTTTTGGCAATGGCCTGCAAGATGGCGTAATTTAGGCCCATTGGAGAAACCATTTACATATGGACCATATGGGCCATGGATGTGGTACAGTGGTTGATCATGACACGAATCTATCATAAATTAAGTGACATGATTACATGAACGTGGAATGAAAATAATTATGATCAAAATACGAAATTACTTATGTGATGTTTATCATGAATTTGACTTGGTTAATTTGTTACATTATATCCATGTGAATATGGGTTTTTTATTTGTACTTTTTTTAGATAACTATTTGTTTTTCTATAAATATTCAAATGAAGTCCATTACATCATTCAGTTTGAAAGAAACCTACAAAACTTAAACTTCATAATTTTGGATGAAAAATAAAAGTTGAGCAGAAATGAAATCGATGTATCCTTCATCTTCAAAGAAACTCAAAAAAATGGCTCCTCCTTTCATGAACAATTCTCTCCATTAACATCCTACATCTATAAGAGAGATCAAGAACAAGAAACCTAGAAAATCATGTTTTATGATTTCGATTGGGTTATTATCAACTGCATATGTTGCTTTGTATTTAGGAAGCTTTCATGTGTTTTATCTAGATCAAAATATTAAACAAAGAAGTCACATGTATACCTGTCTCTCTCTACTCTTTGACCCTTGGAAAACAATATATATTTTTTAAATCATTTACCACTATAAATATAACACTCAACCATTTCAAAAGCAACACTTTCTCTCATAGTCCATTCTATTTTTCTTCACCATTTCTTTTCTTTCTAATTCCGTTTCCATGTATCCATTTTCATTATCATCGTTGAATTTTAGTTGTCGTTTATCCTTTTTTGTCCATTGTACTATTTTATGTTTTGATCCAAAAATATGTTATGTTTAATTTTATTTTTAATTTTTTTACTTTAAATTAGCAAAATGTTTAATTTAATAAATAGAGTAAATTACACTAATGGTCCCTATGGTTTAGGGTAATTTGCACGTTTGATCCCTAACTTATTTTTTTTTAACTCGGAAGGTCCCTACTGTTTAATTTTGTTACATGCTTGGTCTATGTCTTACCTAAAAAGACTATTTTGCCATTAATTTTTTAATTTATTTAAATAAACACACCCTTAACCTCACCCTCTCACCTTACCTTACCTATCCCACCATTTTTTCTCTATTTAAATAATAGTTTTTTTTAGGTAAGACAAGGACCAAACACGTAAAAAAAACAAATAATAGGGACCAAACGCCTAACAAAAACAAACAGTAGGGATCTTCCGAGTTAAAAAAATAAGTTAGGGACCAAACGTGTAAATTACCCTAAACCATAGGGACCATTCGTGTAATTTACTCTAAAAAGTAAAATAATAAAAAATTTAAGTGTACTAGAATGAAGGGGTTTTCATATGTTATGGATTGAAATAAGTCGATATAAAAAATAAGAAAGTGACATGAAAGTGATGTGACAAATGGATTTGAAGATATAAAAAAAAACAAACTCACTCCACTTAACGATTAATGACCTTTTGGAATTTTTACAATTCATACCTTTTTGGAATGCACAAGATTGAATATGATTTTTGATAAAACCATGCCCAAGGATTGCATCTAAGTGTTGTAGGACAAAGCTATTGAGTTTAGGGTTCAAGGAAAACTCGTATCTTTGGTTGTTTAGTCTTTATTTGACATAATAGCTAAAATTTGTAAAATGATAGAAGATTATATGGAATATATTGAGTTATTTTATATATAATTAATAAACGATATAATTGTGATCATAAAAAAAACTCAATAAGCTTTGTTGGAATGTTAGTGTAAGTAGTTTTAAAAACAAACTTGTTATTAAACTATTTTTTTTATTTGTCAAAAATGACAACTTAAAATGGCTAAAAAATTATACTAGTTGTAGCGAGTAATCCTTAATAGAAATTCTATACCGAAAGCTAAAACACATCGAGTAATTTGGTTGAAAAATCCGAAAATTGCTATACCCACTTTGTAATTTGTTCTTCTATTTTTCTTGCTAAGGGAGGAAGGAATCATTCCCTCCCAACCCATTCAACCCACTGTCACATCAATTCCATATATCCACTCTGTCCCCAAGCACATTTGAGATGCCATTGACATTATACACAAATCTAGAATTATTTTTCTTTAGGGTATTGCATATGATACTCACTAGTGACATCGATATGATTATATAAGAAAAGGCACTACCAACTTAGATTTTATGCATTATACATGCAACTATTCATATTTATTAATATCTTGTTTGGGGATATACATCAAAACCAATAAACTTTACAGTTTAGACCACCATAATGAGAAAAAAGTATTATCATGCAATTTTACCTATGATCTCAACCATCAACCAGTTCATATTATCATATATTTTAATTTTTTAATCATCTATAATTTCTTATCCATCAAACATTTGATAAGCAGATACATTTAAATAATTTGAAATCAGTTTAAACAAATTTGGTAAAAATGACACGACCAAATAGTTGATTTAATTATTTAAAGCATTGAGAATTTTAATATTATTTTCCTTTAGTTCAATGATAAACATGATGATGTAGATGGGACTTTAAAATTAAAATAAGCTATTAATGATGATGTTGTGGAGCAATTCAACTCCAAACATGCTTCTCAAACAGTGTCCCACATTTGTCCCATCCAAGTTACCAGAATACCCTTATTGTAGTATCCCAAAGGTCAAAATAGTCCATTTATTTGGATGTGTGATCATCATTGGGACTACAACTAATTAATCATGGTTAGGATCCCCCACACGTGTGAGTTACAGTTAAACTAAACTTCCAAGTTGAGGGATTCGATTAGTTATGAATGATGTGTAATCACATGCTTAACAGCTCAGCCCACTCACATGGCCCAGATACGATTTGGCCCATTTCCCAATTTATTTTCTTTAATTTCTGGTACCAACTATGTCATATTAAAATTGGAAAAAATACTTTTAACTATTTTCTAGAAAAACTTTATTTTAAATTTATTAGATGAGATATTTTAGATCCATTTATTTGAAAAGTTGTCTATTAGGATTTCTTGCTTTCAAAATGAATAGAATTTCGGAACCTTCGTAGTGAATGGGTCAAAATACTAATACATCAATCTTCTAAATAGCTTTTTGAAGAAAATACATGCTAATTTTTACTATATAGTTTCTATGATAATGCATAATACACAAAAATTGAATATAATAAAATATGTTCAAAATGCCTTTACAAGTAATTGAACTAACTTGTATTAAAATCTACACACAAGTTACTTAACACATCCGATCCAACTATTTTTTTTTTCTATTCTAAACCTGATAATGACACAGACTAATCTATTACATTTGTAATTTTTTTTACATATTAACCAACAGTCAATCGAAAATCTATAAATATATGTTAAACCAAGCGTTCCAATATGTATCCATTCCATTTCATTATAGATTTTGTTTCTTCCAACGATTGAGGTGATGATCGATGGAATATTTATTGATTTAGTTTCATCGAGTACTTATTTCAGTCTTGGGGTCATGAGACATTAATTTGTGATGGTGGAACGAGGTTATCAAGGATCAATAGATAATCCTGAAGGAGAATGCACTTTTGTTGTTAGAATAAAACGAGGAGGTGGTAATAGGAGAGAGGTATTGGATCGACTAGATCATAAGGTTGCACCACTAAATTCTAATTTCTCAAATTTAAAACAACTATCACATACCTATTTTATCTCGGTAATCCAACCATCTATGGGGTTCATGAATTTTTGGATTTTTATGCCAAATATGATACGATTACAGATGTATTCATTGCTAGCTGAAGGTCAAAAAGGAAAGATCTTTGGCCTCGTTTGCTTTGAAGGGTGGAGAAGGTTGATAATATCATACACAATCTTTTTCCTTTGTGGATTGGATATTACAAGATCTTTGCTTCTCTAGTAATATTTGAAATAAATGAGAATTATCAATCATTCCCAAATAAGAATAATCAACAAAAACATGTTAGTGAATTGAGAATGGGTATATGTAATTTTAATAATATATGACAAAAAGGAGACAATATGGACGTAGATCGTATGCAAATACGATGATTGAGAAATAGGAATTGTGAAAGTAAAAATGAAAACCAAACTATGATAATATCATATGGGCTTATCTAAAAGTTAGAATTGCATGATCATATGACTCGTCAAAAGACACATTATTGCAATCTTCTTGGAAACATGAAAGAGTTATCGTTTGTAGCTAACATTCATGTCATGTGGAATAATGAATGCTTCACGAATTCATATTACAAGTACCTAAGAGGGTTGTAGGCCATGTTGGATTTTATGATGACTAACACTTGTAACAACTTTAAAGTCTATTATGCACTGTAGTCTTTGTTTAGTAAATTGGTACTATGGTATTGTGATTTTGAGGAGATGAAGATGATTATTTGATAAGAAATTTGAGGTATTCCTTTGCAAGCTTGATGTCATAATGCATTCATAAAGGTATTTAGAGAGTAAGTGAATGTTATATATATTCATGGTATTGATGAAGGAAACTAGTTTTGTTGGAGAGTTTGTATTAAGTTAAATTATATGAATATTGTATTGAAGTCAATATTATTCACATGACTGATAAATTTTATATGGCTTATGTGAGAATGATTATGGGGTGGGTCCCTAAATAAAAAATTATGATGACAAGTCACTTGAACATGAGGATGCTAGTCATGGATTATATGATCAACATTCAATGACTGTGGGAGTAAAAATGGATTTGAAGGAGATGGTATTTTGGAAGGTGTTCTAGGTAATTATATTCTAGAAATTAAAAGAAGATTTAAAATAACAAGGGAATATTGAATGGGTATGAAATTTTAGATATAGTATCTAATGAGTTGAATTTAGGCAATATGGGGTTCCAATGGTGATGAAGGTTAGTCCTTAGTTTGTGAAATTTGGAGGGTAACTATTAGTACTCATGAATATCCACATAGCTATATAGAGGTTGGCCACAAACACCTTAAGTAGGTGTGAAAGTCATAATATGGGTCAGAAGCTTTCAAGGTTTTGCATCCAACAACTTGAGTCCAACCACTTTTTTCTATGGCAAAACCTATTATGACTCATCGTGGTGTATTTTTGCATGCTTATTTCTTGTTAGCTACTTTCATAAAGTCTTGAAGTAACCACCTACACAACCACAATGATAGGTATTCTATTTAAAGAGGGGCATATTGTTAAAAAGGATAGGGCTATCTCTAAGCCTAACAGTTTTGAGTCTTAAAAATTTAAACCCAAGGATCATAGTGGTATATTATGATTGGAGAGCTATGTCGTATTACTGAAGTTGTAAAGACATTGGGGTATGATATTGTTACATCTCAAAAATCAAGGTAAAATTTTTCATTTTTGAAACCAATTCAAAACCTTAAGTGTTTACAAAACATGGTTTCCGAAAGACATAAAGATGAATCAAAGTATCCAAACATGATGATCTCATAAAAATCCAAGATGATGTGCACGATCAAGCTTTCGCCTTGCCCTTATCCTCTGGAGTACATGAAGCCATAACAATCAAAATGTAAGCCAAAGCTTAGTGAATTTCCCCAAAATACCACACGTGGAAAATAAACAAACATGAACATTGGGCCCACAACCTATGTTTGGAATACCCCTACACGGTCCTCAACATAAGTCTGGATTACCCCGAACCCACAACTTGAGTCTAGAATGCCCGTCCTAGCCCTCAGCCCATGTCTGGAATGCTCCCGAGCCCTAAGCATAAGTCTGGAATACCCCTACAGGGTCCTTAACCTATGTCTAGAATGCTCTCGGTATCTTGGCCTTCAACACAAAGTAGATTAGCCTCAACCCCAAACCGTTACAATATGTCGACATATGCACATAAACAAATATCAAATAAATAATAGATAATCAAGTAGATCTAACATATCACTACAACATAACAACATCCTAACCAGGGTACATAGCCTAGTGGGCCGACCTTGGTGCCTTCGACTAAGTGTACAATAAGGCAAACTCAGCTCATAGTTCGAAATATAGCTGAACATATCATTGCTCCAAATGCCAACTCTACAGGTCAACTATACAACAAACAAAGACCTAATCTTAAACTACTGCTCAAAATACCCAAAATGCCCTTAAGTCAAACTTGATCAATTTTATGGTCAAAGTCATAGTCAAAAAGTTAAAAGGGTCAACACAGACTGAGTACGCCCAATGTACTCAGTTACAATGCTCAACGTAGTAGATCCCTTCCTGGTTACGAGGCTCCAGCATGGTACGCTCAACGTACTACTAGGTACGCCCATCGTACTCGACCAATTCCATTTTCCTTTGTAACATTCCAAAAATCGTAGTAAAAATGTTCATTTTTAAAACCAAGTGCAAAACCATAATTGTTTACAAAACACTGTTTCCAAAAGTTATAATTACAAATCAGAGTATCCCAAAATCGAATATCATAAAATCTGAGGGATATGCATGATCAAGCCTTCGCTTTGCCTCGATCATCTAAGTACCTAAAACCATAATGTAGCACCATGTTTCGAATCGTTTCCTAATTCGGGGCTGTGACCCGAAGATCGGATATCATACGGCTTAGGGCCTTTGGGAAAAAGAGATTTAGATCCATTTCGGTGTGGATAATGTAGATTTGATGACCCGGGTGTTCGGTTTGTGTTTTGGAGCCAAAGGGTATATAGGAAAAGTATCAGTTTGGGATTTTTATGAATTTTGGATATAATATTGGGAAGTTTTAAGGCAAGAGGAATTGATAGGATTGTGTATCTTCTCATTACCTTTCCGTGTATATAAAGAACGTCAAAATCGGACATAGAGCGAAGAAGTTATGGCCTTCAGAAGATTGTGGTTTGTGGACCTTAGCCATGTATGCGGGGCGTATGCTATTAGTACGTCAGTCGTACTGGGTTGATGTTGATCGCGGGTTTTTTCCACGTAGGCATGGCGTACGTGGAGTACGCATGGGTACGTGGCTCAGAGGCAAACCCTAAATTCTAGGGTTTACACCATATTTAATCAACTTATAGCATCTCTTGGACATTTATTAGCCAACCTCCATCTCCCTTTACCCTAATATTGAAACCCTAGAGCATTTGGTGAGTTTTTGACCTTGAGAGTGAATGGTTGGTGTTTTGTAGGGGTGTTCGCGGTACGGTTTGAAACCGTGAAACCGGTCATCGGTTTGGCTTTACGGTTTGTATTTTTCATTACGGTTTGACTTGCGGTTTCGAACTTTTCAAACCGTAGTGAACGGTTCGGCTTACGGTTTTTATGATTTCAAACCATATAAAAACCGAGCCGGACCATAAGATATATATATATATATATATATATATATATATATATATATATATATATATAATTGTGTTTTATTGTATTATACATTAATTTTCATATACGAATAATAAAATTTAAATCCCAGGTTTAATTAGCCCAGATTAAACATAGTTTCTTTTGTGCACTATGGTGTAAATGAAGCCCAACATATAATTATTGCGAGTTTTTCTAGAGCTGTTAGATATTTTCCTAGATATACAAATGTATAAACACAGACCTAGGGTCTATTTGGTTTAATTCAACCTTTGTAAATATTATTGGTCTTGAAGATTATATAAATAAAATTACAACTATATCATTTCATATGTTTGTTGTGGTGGTTTCCGGTTGAAGAATAGAGGGCATGAGGTGTTGGTATCTCAATCAACAAGACTCGACATTCAGAAACCCCCAAGGGCATTATGGACAACATTTGTTCTCCAAGGAAAACTTTCCTCTAATACGTTTTTTTCTAGGTTCATCTGTTTTACAATATTTAAAAAAAGGATATGGACAACAATAGTGTTTTCATATGTTTTGTTATTTAAATTAGTAAATATCATGTAACTTAGTCCTGTTAGGTTATTTTTATTTTTGCAAGTTTTTCTTTTCATGTACCAATGTAATCGATTCATTTTACTAAATTAGTTTAATGAACTCGATTAAAATGGGCCTAAAAAGCCCAAACCGTGAAGTCAAACCGGAGCCAAACCGTTAGTAACGGTTTGGTTTGGTTCGGTTTTAAATTTTCAATGGTTCGACTTTGGTTTTTTGCTTGACAAAAACCGTTACTAATCGTTTGGCTTTGGTTTGACCTAAAAACCGAAAAAACCGGATCATGAACACCCCTAGTGTTTTGTGTTGAAGAATAATAAGAGTAACACTTGGAGGAGTGGCTTGAGCTTGTAGATCCTGGATTGCCTTCTCATTTGCAAGCTTTTTGAGGTAAAAAGCTCACACCTTGTTGAGTATTTATGCTAGATCTACTTTGTGGTGTTTCTTGGGCATTTTGAGTATTTTGAAGGAAAGATGAACTTTTTATCTACTCCAAAAGTAATAGATGCAAGATCTTAGCTCCATTTAAGCCCTATGTTCACAAGAATGCAAACTTCATGGATTTTTTTTGGTTCATGCAAGTATTAAGACCTTTATTAAGCTCTTTTTGAGCTTTTAAGTCCCATTAAGCCATGTATGGGTGTAAAGTTACCAACTTTACGTGATAAGTTACCCTTTAGAATAAGTCTGGAGAGGTTGACTTAAGGTCTTAACATGATAAGTGCTTAATGGAGTGGGTTGGTGGTCTGGGGAGTACGCTGGGCGTACCCAGCTGGTACGCTGCGTGTATTGGCCCTGAAAAGAGTACGATAAGTGTATGAGCTGAGTACGCCCCGCGTACTTAGCAGATAGGCTTTTGGGCTTGGCGATTCTCGGTATTGGGCCATGATTGGACTTTTGAAGATTGGAACTTGTTGGGCCATTAGACATATGATTTTGGGATTTTGCTAGTATATTGGGCTCCTTTGGACTCAGGCCCATGATGGGTTTGGGGCCCAATTTGGAAGAATAGGCCATATTGGGCTTTTGTTGTTATTGGTTTGGACTTCGGATTTTTGGCCAAGTGAGGGAAGGGTAAAATGGACTTTTTCCTCAGTTTTGGGCAATCGGACTAGTTTTCCAGCTATGGGTTGAGGACCAATAATTTATTTGGCATTATTTTGATGATGTTAGCACATGGATTTTCTGTATCGACAGTCCAAGCTGTTATCGTTGATATTCAACAGCGTGAGGTGAGTTTCCTCACCGTGTTTAGCGGATCGAAGGCACCCATGCCGGCCCTTGGATTGTATGGCTAGTATGCTAGTTGTCTGTGTGACTCTTGTGTGTGATATGTGTTTATATGTTACCGAGCAAGGCTCGATGCCGGACGGGGCCCAATGACTATTATGTATGCTATCTATCTTTGTGATTATTGCATGTGTTATGTGTTGTATGCTTGTATGTATACCGGGCAGGGCCCTATGTCTGACATATCTGTATACCAAGCGAGGCTCGATGACGAGCGGGGCTAAATATATGTTTGATATGTATGGTATATGGTATTTTGGGGAATCCACTAAGCTTTGTGCTTATGGTTTTATGGTTATGTTTTCAGGTACTTTCGGTTCGAAAGGGAAAGACCCGACTTGATAGCAGCTTATCCACCCATTTTCCGCATTATGATGATTTTGAGATTGTACTCTGATAACTGTTTTCTCATGAAATACTTTTGAATTATTAGAAAAGTATAATGAATGTTTGGCTAAAAGATTATTAGTGCTTTGATCGAATGAAAAATGAAACTTTTACGGCGTAATTTTTGGGACGTTTCAAGTTGGTATCAGAGCCTTGGTTTGAGGGATTCGATCATACTCTTGGGTATGTCTGAACTCAAACTGAGGGTTTGGTGAAATTTTCATAAAATAAATGTTTTATTAAAGGATTTTCTAATAAAATAAAGGGGTGTGATGCATGCAATCGGCCGAGCTCAGGTAAGTGATTCCCATAATACCCATACATGTTTATTATGTTACATGTTATGAGAATTGCATGCTAGATTAGGGCTAAGGATCTACTTTGGATTTCATGCTAGAAGATATGCCTTTATATGCCTGATTGTTTGAGCTATTAGAATTGCATTCTAGTATGTTTTCAGATAATTGGATATAATGATTTGATTAGTTGGTACACTGGTTAGATTTTCTGTTTCCTGAATGTTGCTTGCTTTGTGCTTTATGGGACTCTTAGTGATGTGGGTTAGCTACTAGGTGAATATGTCAAGTCACATGTTGCATAGGTTAAATAATCTCAAAGTGATAGATTTGACCCTATTGCGTAACTCTTGTCTGAGTCCAACCGTTCTAGGGTTGAGTCTTTTACCCGAAGGATTATATGAGCTTTGTTGCATGTGATTGTATTCATGAGGTAGTTAGCTAACATTAATGGGATATTTTCAGCAGCTGATGGCAGGGTGAGGTCGGGAACCTAGGAGAACCCAGGAAGTACTTTTAGAGGATTGGTTTCATTGTGTAGCGAGTATCTGGAGTATCAGTTTGAGAAGGTGACTTAGAGGATTAAGGATGATTCTTGAGGAAAGTATGGATATGTGTGGAAGGTTGTATTGGGCCCATATTACTGAAAGCACAAGATCCATACTCGAATTGAGGAGAGTCTTGGGAATCTAGGAAGCCTTTTGGATGAGGATTCATGGTTAAGTTCTGATCATTTGCATGATTGTTTTTGAGGATGGTGATGAGCACTCAGGAAGGAGGTTCTGGTTCTAGTTCCGGATCAGGTGCAGGTACTGAGCCGATTGATGAGTGTATACAGGAGTTTATTTCGTCGGATATCACCTGTTGTATTTTAGAGTAGACTCCTGCGATATTTGGTATGGTTAAGGTGGGATATTGGAGATCTTGAATGAGCGTCTGGGCGCATTCTGTACTGAGATTATGGCTTTTGTTAGAGCTCTCACTCTTTTCTTTCGTGAGTTCTGTGCTTGTAGAGCTCCCGAGTTCTTTGGGAAGAAGGACCCCATTTCCAGTAGGAGATGGTTAGCGAGCATGGTGAACGCTTTCTGGACGAGTTTCTGCCTCGAGGGGCCAAAGCTCATATTTGCTTCCTGTCTTCTAAAAGACAAAGCTCGAGATTGGTGGGACGAGGTAGACTTTTCCTTGGGAGGCGAACCCCTATAGACGATGAATTGGGATGAGTTGTGAATCGGTTTAGGTCCGAGTTTGCACCAGCCATTGAGGTGCAGCAGTTGGCGAGGGAGTTTCACGACCTTCGCCAGACGACTGAGACTGTGGCAGAGATGCCTGCCAAGTTCTGGGAGAGAGCTTTGTTGGTTATGCAATATGTAGTGGACAAGGAGATGAAGAAGGTAAGGTATCATGACATGTTGAGGGTTGAAATCAGGGAGTTTGTGAGTTTTTCAGGGTGCGAGACCCTGACTGATAGGATAGCTAGATCCCGAGAGCATGCGATCGATTTGGAGTACCTTGGGAATAGGAATTTAGGGCAGAACCATATTCCAGTGGGCCAGACGAAGAGGCCCAAGACTCAGGATTCATGTTTGGAAGGCCATCAGGTCTGGGGCCGTTGTGCCAAGACGCAGATCGATAGGCTTCACTATGCGGCTTGCCGCACTTGGCACATCGGCCCTTGCCCTGCTGGCCTCTGCTGTGAGTATCGGAGGTCATGGGGTTCTTGGCCTGACCCACTACTGTTTGCTCTTACTCTGGCTTCCGCTTCGTCCAGAGCTCCAACTCAATTTCCCGCTCACGGGCCTTCTCAATCATATCATTCAGGGTCTTGCACCCCGAAAAGCTCACGAACTCCCTGATGTCATCCTTCAACATAGCATGATATCTCATATTCCTCATCCCCTCGTCCGCAACATACTGCGAAACCAATAATGCCTTCTCCCTGAATTTGGCGGTGATCTCCGCCACAATCTCTATAGTCTGGTAAAGGTCCTGAAACCCCCTCACCAGCTGCTGCTCCTCAATACCCAGTGAAAACTCCTAATAAAACCTCTGCACAAAATCCTCCCAAGTCATCACTGTAACAGTTGTAATCCCAACCGCTTTGGTGACCTCCTCCCACCAGTCCTACGCTCTGTTCCTCAGCAAACAGGATGCGACTCCCACCTTTGCCGCCTCGGGGCAAAACCTCGTGCGTTGAGAATTCTCCATGTCAGCGATCCAGCGGCGGCTAGCGATAGGGTCCTTAGTCCCAAAGAACTCAGGCGCTCCACACGACTTGAACTCCCGGAAGGAGGGAGTTCGAGCCCCAATCTGACTTGCGGCAATTTCAGCTTGAAATGACCTGAGCCGCTTCTCCATGATCTCCATAATCCCCTCATTGATGGTATCGAAAATCACCGGGGTAGCATTAAGGATGCCACGAGTAACCTCGGATGCGATGAGCTCACGCAGCCTCTCATCAACCAGCTCAACACCCGAACCTGAACCCAAACCAGAACTCGATCCTAAACCCGAACTTCCTCGTGTAGTCATCACCATACTTAAACTGAAAATACAACATAGTAAACAATCGATAAAGAAGTTTAAGGGGAATCATCCTCACCGGTCTCCTCAGAGTTTCCAGGTCTGCCCTCGTCTCGGGTACAAGGCATGTGCTTCCAGTAGTACGGGCCCAATACTACCTTCCACACCTACCTATACCTTCCTCAAGGTCATACCTGATTCCTCTAATTCACCATACTATTTTGATGAACAAAACCCATAACCTTCGGGTTAGAATGCCATCGGGTCCACAACCACCCGATTGGATTACTCCCGACCCACAACCTTCCAGTTGGAATGCCACGACCTAATCAGTGATCAGAATGGAATGCCAATGTATAACCAATCCACTCAGTCATAGGACTGGAATACCTTGGGGATTACCCCTGACCCACAACCTTCCGGTTGGAATGCCCGGACCCAATTAGTCATCAGACTGGAATGCCAATGTATAATGGGTCCACTCAGTCATTGGAGCCTTAGAAACCAAAGAGTCAATGCATAATTAATTCTAATTAACCCATAATTAAATCCAAAATAATTGTGATTAATTCTTAATTACTTATTACTATTTCTAGTTAATGTATTAATCATATAATATAGGAATAAACCATTTATTTCAATTTCCAATTAGTTTATTATTCATATAACAAAGTAACAAATTATCATATCTCTACATATGTCATTTTACTCAGTTACTAGTTATGAGAGCGACCCAAAAATGATTTTGTTTTTTAATTACAAGTTAATACCAATTTAGTTATGAGCTTAGACACCTTAATCCAACAATGCTCCCAAAGCCTCTTTCTTCATCCACCACTGCTAAGCGTGTAAACCTGCCATTGTGTAAGGTCCGGTTCCTGGTATGTATTTTAAATTAAAACTTTCATTTTTGCAAAGGGACTCGACGAGTCGGAGGCCCCAGACTCGTCGAGTAGGAACGAAGGATTGGATGCGGAATTGAAGCCTACTCGATGAGTCGAGAGGTCTCAAATTGACGAGTAGGGCTACGAGAGTGAAACCTTAATTTTCAGGGTTTGCACCCTATTTAAACACCTTAACTGGCCTCAACTACAGCCTCCATCACCTCCAAGCCTTATTCATGAAACCCTAATCCATTTTGAGTGTTCTTGAGCCTTTGTTGTGTGTTCTTGGTGATTTGAAGCTTGAGAAGGAAGAGGAAAGCTTGGGGATTCAAGAGGAGGCAAGTAGATCCAGAGTTTGTGCTGTATTTCCAGCTCATATGAGGTATAAAGTCTATACCTTGTCTATTCATCTATTAGATCCCTTCATGGAGTAGTTTAGGGCTTTGAGGAACCATTTTTGGAACCATTCTTGGATGCAAGCATGTTTGGGGCTAAGGCTTCAGATCAAGAGCCTTTGAGGGACTCCATGGCATAAAGGTGCCAACTTTATGGCCATGGGAGTCCCATGTATCATATGAACCACTTTTTAGGGCTATTTGAGCTAAATAGCCCATGCATGAACGTAAAGTTTGTAACTTTACGTGTTATATAGATCCTAGGAGGCCAGATCTATGTTTAGGATGCATTAAGCCTGACTAAAATCAATTGTATGGATTAGACTTTGGGAGACTCGACGAGTCGTTCATAGGACTCGACAAGTTGGGACGTGGTTCCCCAACCTTTTTCTGTTACTGAACAAACTTGTTGAGTCTAGAAGATGACTCAGCGAGTTGGACGTGTTTATGAACTTGAAGATCAAAGAACTCGACGAGTCCAAGGATGAACTCGGCGAGTTGATAGCAAAACGACCCGATTTGTATGAAGAGGAACTCGACGAGTTCAAGGATGAACTCGGCGAGTTGATGAGCAAAATGTCCCAACATACATGAAGAGGAACTCGAAGAGTTGTTAGTGAAATACCCCGACTCTGTATGAAGGAGAACTCGACGAGTTCAAACGGAAAGTCCCGATTCTGTCATGAGGAGAAACTCGACGAGTTAGAGGGTAATTCAACGAGTTACATTGTGAGTTCGAGATTCTCCGAATCATGGAACTCGACGAGTTGACGGACCAACTCGGTGAGTTGAGTCAACCAGAATGTTGACTTGGACTAGAAGGTTGACTTTGACCATAGTGTTGACCTTTGACTTGTCCATTGGCCATAACTGACCCTTAAAGGGGTTATAAGTTTGAAAGAGTAATTAAAGAGATGTTATGTGTAGGAGTTTGAGGAGAGTTGATCCCAACACCAAGGACAGTTCAGCTACTTCACGACATTGAGGTGAGTTACCTTCCAGTAGAAGTGGGTCTAAGGCCACAATGTTGACCCACTGGTAGGAGTTGTTTGTTAAGATGATTGTCTTTGTGATAATTGTCTGGTATGCCACTATCTGTTATGCTTTATGTGCTAATATGCTATGTGATTATGTGATAGTGGTAAATAGGGGACTAGTCCCCGGACCGGTTGAGATATACCGGCAGGGTAGGTCGGGCACCCAGATATGTCTGACTAGGGATGAAAGTGGGTCCAAACCCAGACCGGATGGACCCGGACCCGGAAAACCCGGAACCGGTTAACGGGATTTTATAGAACCGGAAACCGGACCGGTATATAGGAACTGGTTCCAGTTCGGTTTCGGGTAAAATGGGTCTAGAACCGGAAAAACCGGAAACATCAAAGTGGGTAGGTTGGAACCGGATAAAGCGGGTTTAGAACCGGAAAACCCGGAAAAACCGTAATTTTTTGGTAATTACTTACTACTTAGTGGGTTGAACTTTGAAAGTTTTCATATTGATATCCCGACTTTAGGGGACTGTAACTCATTGAATACAAAACCAAAATTTACAAAATTATAGTCTAAAATCATGTACAAACTCTAAAATACATTCTATAAAAACCCGTATGTCAATCCGACTTTAAACGAATGAGATATGCTTGTGTTAATATTTTCACATAATACAAAGTACAAAAACAAATAACTGAAAAGTTGAAAATTTTCAGTTTTGATATCCCGACTTCGGAGGACTGTAAATCATTGAATGTTAAACCAAAAATGACAAAATTATAGTCTAAACTAATGTACAAACTGTAAAATAGAAGTTGGAAAAAACCACATGTCAATCCGACTTCAAACGAATTAGATATGCATGTTTTGAAACTTTCATCGAATACAAAAAAAAACTGAAAAACTAAAAACTTCCAGCTTTGATATCTTGACTTTGGAGGACTGTAAGTCAATGAATATAAAACTAAAACTGACAAATTTATAGTCTAAAATCATGTACAAACTCTAAACTACATGTTGGAAAAACTCGTATGTCAATTGGAGTTGAAACGAATAAGATATGCATCTTTTAAATGTTTCACAAAAATCGGTTCCGGCCCTAAAAGTGGTTCCGGTTCCATAAACCGGTTCCGGTTTTTAGACCCGGTTTACCCGGACCCGATGGACCCAAACCCGGATTACCCGGAACCCGGATAAAGCCAATTTTTAAACCCAGAACCGGACCCGGTTCTACATATTCCGGTTCTAACGGTTTCGGTTCCGGTTCGATTCCGGTTCCGGTCCGGTTTTCTGGTTCTAAATCTCATCCCTATGTCTGACAATATCATATGCTATGTTATTATGTGGTAGTTGTAGGGGTGAAATAGTCCCCGTAGCTGGTTGAAATAACCGGAAGGTAGGTTGGGCACCCAGATATGCCTGGCAGGGTAGGTCGAGCACCCATATATGCTTGACAAGGGGTAGGTCGGGCACCCCAGTATGCCTGGCAAGGATAGGTTGAGCACCCAGATATACTCAGCAGGGTAGGCCGGACACCCAAATATGCCTGACAGTATGTTTGTTGTATGGTATGTGGTATGATGGGGGAACTCACTAAGCTTTGTGTTTACAGTTTCAGTTTTTGTTTCAGGTCCTTCTTCGAAGGGAAATGAGCCAGTACGGTAGCAGCGCATCACACACACGATTTCTGCATACGAGATTCTTGGGTTTTGTACTCTGACATTGTTACTATGTGATGACATGATTTTGAGAATTATGATCTATGACTTTTTATGAAATGAAATAACTTGATGATGTTTTCTATAAATTGTTTTATAAATTGTATATAAAAAAATGAAAATTTTGGTTCGTATTTTTTTGGGATGTTACACATTGATCTTATTCTCCTTCCATCGTCGTTCTCATTCTTCTCAATGGTTGACAAATTTATAATAAAATAGGACTAAATTAGAAAAAAAAGACAAAAATAAATAAATAAATAATAAGAGCATTTAAGTCATTCCACACGAACATAATGGAATTGAATTTGGCGATAACTAGATAATGACCAAAGCCAATGGGATTTAAAACTATTAGGACAATTGTGGAATTGCAATCAGTTTTTTAAATGTATGACTAAAGTTGTAGAAAGACGTAAAACACATGGATGAAGATGTAATTTACTCAAAAATATATTTATATAAAATTATAGATACATGTATAAATATTGCTTTTTGAGAGAATTTTGTATATATCCTTATTAAACATCAAAATATCATATTTTTCCAACATAATTTCTAAATAACATATTTACCTTTTATAAAAATTTAAAGATTGTATATGTTTTTCTTAAACATAAAAAATTATACTCCCTCCGTCCCAAAATTATAGTTTATCTTTCTTTTTTGGTTTGTCCCAAAATAATAGTCCACTTCCAAAAATAAATAACATTTTTACCAAAATACCCCCTCATTATTACTTAACAAACTAAGCATTTAATGGAATATTAAATGCAAAGTAAAGACAAAACTGTCATTTTATTATATAAAGTTAGTGGTAATTAATGTTTTTCTTAATCTGTGTGTTTTTTGTCTGTGGACAATAATATTGGGACGGAGGGAGTATATGCCTTCTTAAACATCAAAATATCATATATGTTATTTTTAAATATGAGAATATCATATATGTCATTCTTAAACATTAAAATATCAATGATAATATCTAAAATATCTTTCATCTACAACATTACAATATTCAATAATAGTAAAAACTAAACAATCAATACATACATTCCATGAAGAGGGCTTGAGATAAAACATTTTGTCTGTCAATAGAACAACATTCTAACAATTTAGAAATAAACGTTCTATTATTTAGATATAGGGATAATATGGTTAAATTTTTTTAATTATTATAATAATTTTAAAATATAAAAAAGAATTATAAACTATTAAAAACATTGTAAAAAAAGATTTAGGTAAATATGATATTTTGAAGATTTATATAGAGTAAATATGATATTAAGAAATTAAGTTGGACAAATATGATATTTTGGTGTTTAAGAATAACATATAAATTCTCCTTTAATTTTAATTGATGAATTTAAACCACCTTTTTTAAACCAGTTTTTTTACTAGTTTTATTTAATTTTAGCTGTGCACATTGTTTAAGAACATTAAGTATTTCAAGTTTAGAAATAAATGTATAAGAATATTATTATTTTGTTAACACAAATGATATATATATATATATATATATATATATATATATATATATATATATATATATATATATATATATATATATATATATATATATATATATATATATATATGAGAAATTTACCAACTGTCATTAAAATAAAAAATAATTTGATAAGTAATAATTATTATTCTGGTTATTCAACAAAATTGTATTTTTTTGTACGGCGTATACATTAAAAAAGTCTAACAAGACGCTAGACAAAATTACACGGTACAAGCATTACAAAAGGAGATGCACCAATCGAACCAACAAATGAAATTAAATAAGTTCTATGCTTAATTCAATTATATTTAACCAATTTAATCTCATCCGCCTTTTATAAAGGGGAGCTTTTCCTTTTGTTGAACTTCAAGGTCTTCCAAATTAACCAAACCACCTAATAGATTAGGACAAGTTTTAAGTTTTTTCTTCACTTTTTTCCTTGAGGTTCATGCAACCCTGATCAACTCCAATTCACTTCCGGGGCATTTCATCAAGAGTAAGTTACACAAATGGTCCCTATGGTTTGGGGTAATTTGCGCGTTTGGTCCCGAACTTATTTTTTTAATTCGGAAAGTCCTAGTGTTTATTTTTGTTATGCCCTTGGTTCCTACTGTTTGTTTTTGTTATGCGTCTGATCCATTTCCTACCTAAAAAAACTATTATTTAAATACGGAAAACTAATGAGGTAGGTAAGGCAATGTGAGAGGGAGGAGGTTTATGGTGTGTTTATTTAAATAAATTAAAAAATCAAGGGCAAAATAATTTTTTTAGGTAAGATAAAAACCAAACGCGTAACAAAAACAAATAGTAAGGACCTTCCGAATTAAAAAAATAAGTTAGGAACCAAACGTACAAAATTACCCTAAACCGAAAGGACCATTCATGTAATTTACTCTTTCATCAATAAACCACTCCAATCTTGAAACAAATTCCAGCTCGGCATCAATAAAAATCATTATTGCATCATCAAATTAACTTAAATTAATATTCTGGAAATCCAAGAAAATATTGGATTTTAGAAAGAATAAAATGGAAATGCCGAGCTGGCTCTCAATAACAGCTGCACATGCGTGAATGCACGTGTGGGTACCCCGAAATGACCTGCCCAATTATTATTATTGTTTTTATTTTATTAATAAATATATACTCCACATATTTTAAAATAATCGTTTATATATTCTTTCATAACTAAAAAGTTTTATGCCCATGTCATGAAAACTAACATTTCTAATGTCGACATTGTCGTGATTTTTTTTTTTAAATTGTACACATAATAAATGTTCTAAATGAAATTGTAAACTTTAATAAATATTCTTTTCTCTCTAATTTATTTCAGGAATAAAATTAAAGTATCATTACCAACAATTAAAGAAGGAATATTATGGGATAAAATAAAACAAGCCACTATTTTTTTTGTTTAATAATATATTATATGCAAATTTTCCTAGTTTTTATATTGGAAAACTGTATCATGAAATTTTAATTATTAGTTTAGAATGCTTTTACTCAGATATATGTAAATTTAAATATCATATTTTTATAGAAAAACATGAAAACAATCACCAAGTAATTAGAAAATTATGTTTAATAGGCTCATAAAAAATGTTAAATTTTATAGATTGTACAAACTAAATTTTTGTTAAACACTTATCGAAATATGTTAGTACAAGCAACCCGAAAAATATTGTTTCAAGAACAAGTACTATAGTTTAGTGTTATCGAGACAAAATTTGAATTAGGAGCGCATCGATGAATATATAAAAGTGGTTACTCCCAGTAAATTAATTGTGGAATTGTGATTTGTGCAAATCCAATAGAATAATTGGGTATGATTTGCGAATTTAGTAAAGCTTATTTCTTAAAAGACAAAAAAAACACACACAAGTAATTATTGCAAAATCTTCTATGACGCATATAATTTATGTTTAGTATATTTTATTCAATTTTTAAAGTTATACCTTAATTATATTTTGTAAGTTCATCAATTTATAAGGCCAATAAACGTTTTATATCGACCATATATAAGACAATGCTTTTTTTTTTTTAAATGTTCTAATACATTTCAAGGGTTGGAACCCAAAATTCCTTTGATATGAAATTTTTATTAAAAAACAAATCATTGAATATGAAACTATCATATCAAAATATTTATAACTAAAGCATGAAAGTGATTTTGTTTAAGGAAATCATGTCAAATAACTTAACGAGGTTGTTTTTTTACCTCACAAAATGAAAAACCACTTTAAAAACTTACTTATTCAAAGTTTCAAACCAACTCTGTTTTATATATTCCGAGAATACAGAATTTTTTGACACATATATACATGGAAACTTATTTATTCAACCCACGATTACTACATATTAGTGACTTTGACCAATGACCATGACTTATAAGTTTTTGATTAATATTTCTTTTTTTGAAAAGTAACGGTAAATAATAATAATAAGTATTAAATTATATGTTAAGTTCGACATGATATCTTGTATATTATATAATAAGCATGTTATATGATTAGGAAATAGAAAGCATGATTTGCTACAATATTATATTAATCTTAATGACAAGTTGGAGAACCAAATGATGAAGAGATTTTAAGGTTGTTTGTTTATATATTTATAGAGGGGGTATTTTTGACCATTGACCACATCAGCCTTCGCACGTGCAGGGCAAATAGTGCTTTGCTGTTAGTGTGCTGTTTGCCACGTACGATCCACATGACTAGTAATCATGGAGTCCCATGCAACTTGACATTAATACTTATATTAACGAATTAATCCCTTTATTATTATTCTAATTAATCAATATCTTAATACAATGTAGATTTGAATCCTCTTCGCACGTTCTAAGAAGTTGAAGATCATCTAGTTATACGTGAAAAAGGATATTTTGGTCTTTCTACTATTGGGTTGAAACAATTAGTTAATACAATGTGTTATACAACCTTTAAAGATCCGAACATATCTTCGAATTCTCATATCATGTTCTAGAAAGTTGTAAATAGTATTGTGATATCTAAAGGGCAGTTTAGTCATTTACCTCATATAAAATAGCTTCGTATATATCTCTGAAAATATACTAAGACGGTTGCATTAATGTAGTCCCCCCGTTTGCCCACTTTACAAAGTTATAGCATAAATATAAATTCCAATGTATTCTCTATTATTACATGCAAAAGGGTATTTAGGTAAATTTGTGATAATAGTTGAAAGTTGAAACCTTTTGATCCATCACCTTTCCCATTTTCTACGTTTTCTATTAAAGTTTAGCAGAAAAAAATGTGTTTTTGTGTTTGTGTGTACGTATATGTATATCCATCCATGTGTGTATATATATGTTTATTTATGTACATGTATATTTATATATGTATGTATGCATGTATGCATGTAATCTGAACAAAAAGCTGTCTCTTTAGCCTTATCATTACATATCAACGACGACGTTAGTTTTGGCCCATTTTTTGGATTTTATTTTATTTTTGAAGAAATAAAATAACTGAAAATGATGTGTTACCAAAAAATATGAGGGGTAGAGGAGAAATAATGTAAGCACAAAAACTAGACATGTGGAAACCACCCTCTTTATGATTCAATGATGAAGACATGAATGGACCTAACTCATAACTCCCTTCTTCCAAATTATTGAAACCATCACCCCAATTATTGTTTCTTAGTCCCTACCAAATGATCTTGATTCTTGAAGTATATTTTAACAATAATATATTGCAGTATATTAATTATAATGAATTCTGTTTTGGAAGGTAACAAGTGTCTATTTTCAAATCAATCTTTATGATTTTATTCTGTTATCTTTTATTTAGAGAAAAAGAAAAATTAAAATTTGTCTATATTGCTTCATGATATTGTTTGGGACTTTGGGTATTTCATTGGATACTATATAAAAACCAGAAATCAAAAGGCATGATCTTAGAATATGTTTGGTATTGTGAAATGAATTCATAAAAGAAAGTGAACAACATAACGGTTAGAACAAAGGTAATAATATGTATCTTTGCATTGTATTGTCATACTTCGTTGTCAGCTAATAATGTTTTTAAAAGTAAATTTTTTCGCTAGATGATTTTTTAATAGTATCTTTGTTTTGGTCATTTTTATCAATAAAGATAAAATTTCAAATATCAATGGTTATTTGACAAATTATTACGTTAGAGGGTTAGAGTGGTGAGGATCTACCTCACCACTTATTTTTTAAGTGGAACGTCTGTTTTCACTATAAGAAATATTGTCATTGTCGGCGATACTTTTGCGGCAACATAGATTTTTTGCCGTCGCTTTGTCGCCGCTATTGCATTTACCGACGATTTTTGTCGCCGCTAATTTCCATTTTGTTTGTAGTGTTTACTATCACTCATATTTCATTAAGCAAAATGCATGAAATAATCATCTTTCACTATTTTTCACTTTTATTTTTTAAAAATAAAATTAATTTAATTTGAAATTATATAACTAAAAAATAAATAGAATTAATTACAAAACGATTAATAAACAAAAAGAATTAATTAAAATAGAAATATTTGATTACTTAAAAAAATTACATAATAAAACCTACAAAACATAATTAATAATTACCTAATAAAAATAACAAACCATTATTAAAAAAGTATGTCACTTTGAATCGCCGTCCTCATTATCTGCCTTCTCGCCCGAGCCCTCGACGAAAAAATCTGAATCTTAATTTGATTTGTCAAACAAATCATCGTGTCAGTATTCGGCATTGGGCTGTATGTGAGCCCTGTAAATGTGTCCCTCCAAATCCATATGAAGGGAGTGATGAATGTCGCGACCATGTACATAACGTCATTTTAGTTGTAGCTGCATATCGCGTTTCCTTTATCTTCTAGAATCATATTATGTAATATGATGCATGCTTACATTACGTGTTGCAACCTTTTCACTTCATATGATATTGCCCCAACTTGTAGTACTTGCCAACGCTTCTTGAGTACACAAAATGTTCGCTCTACGTCCTTCCTAACTGACTCTTGTGCCTGATTAATTTTTTTTTTCATCATTTGAACATGTGAACGATTTCACAGAAAAATAATAATAATGTAGGATATATCTCATCGGTAAGATAGTGTCCGCGCTTATATGCTACTGCATTTGCATCAAATGGTACATCGTACGACTTTCCATATTAGATGTCGTTGAATACCGACGACTGGTCGTGAACATTGATGTTGTTGTCTGCACAAACTGGACCAAAGAATGCATGCCATATCCAAAGATCATGTGATGCTATTGATTCTAGAACAATCGTCGACTCTTTATGAACGCCTCATATGTATTGATTAGGCCATGTGTTAGAACACAATCCCGAAGACTAGTGCATCCAATTGATGCTACTTAGCATTCCAGGGAACCCATGCCTACTTTTGTGCACCTTGTACAATTGGTGGACATCATTGATCGTCAGTTTGAGCAAATATTGTTTCCCGTAAACCAAAGTAATATCTTTCGCGAACCTGTATACAATTTCCCGTGTGGTACACTCAGACATGCTCAAATACTTGTCCCATTTATTTGCTCCCATGTTGTATGCTAACTGACGAATTGTGACTGTGCATTTTTGAATAAGAGAAAACCTTTTTTGCCTCTCACATCTCGCTTGGTATGAAAATATGGAAATCAGCCTTCCAAATCGCAAACAATATGTAAAAATAACTCTTTCCTCATCTAGAACCGTCGTCGAAACTTTGAAGTGTACACGAAGTTATCTGCAAAATAGTCTTCTATAAGACGATTCTTCCTGACTTCACGATTTCTCTTCAACAAAGGTCTTCTCGTTTGAGACCATGAACATGAATTTTGACCTATTCAGTTTTGGAAATACGCCATTGTTTTTGTCATGACAGAACCAACAAATGTTGCCTCTTCTTGTAACGTTCATAAAATTTCATAAAAATTTAAACTTTTCCAAACCAACCAAAAATCATATTCGTTTACATAATAGTTTTCAAAACATGTTTATCATCAAAGTATTTCCCAAAATCCCAAAACATATCATGAGGAGGTGCAGGATCACGCCTTCACCTTTTTGCGATCCTATGAGGTACCTGAAACATAATCCAGAACTGTAAGTCCAAAGCTTAGTGAGTTTTCCCCAAATTACCAACACAACACAAAACCATAATAATACAATAAACAACATGCATATAGAGCCTTCAGTCTGAATGGAATGCCCCACCACCCTACATTCTACCTGGTACACTCAAGGAGCCTTCAACATGACTGGTACGCCACTTCGGGCCTTCAGTCTATCTGTAATGTTCTCCCGGCCTTTGGCCTGACTGGTACGCCCCACTGACCTTCAGTCTATCCGGGACGCCCTGGTTCTGTTGGCCTTCATCACAAAGTCGGACTGCCTCAACCCAACCACACATAACATGTCGACATATACATAACAAATAAACATATAACCAGTCAACAACCAAATAGGCAGATTTTACAGATCACTAAGCATAACATCATCCTATCTACCAGGATACTGACATAACATATCACTACAATACTCAATCATGCAATAATCAGGATAACAATCCAAAAGGGCCAGCCTTGGTGCCTTTGACCCAACAAGTACAGTGAGGAACACTCACCTCATACTGACGAATCACGCAGAAAACCTCCAGTTGTTGGCCCACTAAAATCCCGAACTATCATAACAAATAAACATCCAATTAACAATTGAATTACCATCCTTGACTAATGACCAAACCTAAGGTAAATGACCACTTTAACCTATCCATGATTGGGCCAAGACCCAGGCCCAATTCTTGATCCAAAAGCCCAAAATTACATAAGGCTCGCTATTGGCCTAATTTTCCAAATTGGGCCCAAACCCCTTTTTGGGCCTTATCCTAAGGTCCAACTCTTCACTTGGCCCAAAACACTCATACTCAGGAAGTCCAATCAGGCTCCAAATCATTCAATCCCAAAAGGTGGCCCAAAACTCGAAACCCAAACTCAAAAATCCATAGATAACATACGTTGGGCGTACACTGGAGGTACACAGGGCGTACGCAAGCCTCGCATTGACCACCATCAGGGTGGCTGACCGAGTACGTGGGGTGTACTCCTCCCTACACAGGGCATACCCTCGCAGATCCCAAAAGTTCATTAAGTGCGTAATGGCTTAAGCATTTAAGCCCAAATTACGGATCCATGGTCCAAATGCACCTTAGAGTCATAAAGTCTCCAACTTTATGACTTTAGACGTCCAAAAGTTCTTAATTCAAGGTATCCATTAAGACCCTTCTACCAAATGCATGAGACACTTCTAGCCATTCAGACCTCATTTTTATGATTAAGGACCCCTCCAAGGATCTGAAAGGACAACTCAAAACATCCAGTACATTCCATGCTCAAGATGGAGCATTTGGACCAAAAATAATCATAAAAAGAACCCAATAAGAGATCTATTAATTCAATCATAAAGGTATGAACTTTATACCTTTAGATGATCGAGAAGGAAGCCAAATTCCCAGATCCAAGCCTTGCTTCGCATTCCCAAGATTCTTGATGCAATTCCTTTGTCTCTAAATCACCAAGAATACACTTTAAGGCTCTCACTCTTACTCAAGGGGGCTAGGGTTTTGGCAAGAATAACTCAGGGACTTGGAGGCTGAAAGGATAAGGGCAAATGGTCCATAATGATGTTTAAATATTCTTCAAACCCTAAAATTTAGGGTTTCACCGGGACACTAGTACGCCCAGCGTACATATATGTATGCCCAACATACTAGGTCATGCCCTAATACGCCTAGCATACTCACATATACGCTCATTGTACACTTCCTGCCCCAAGATTTACCAATTTGCCACTAGGGCTTCTTAGAGATAATCCCAACCAACTCTAAGGACCAAAATGACATAATTAAAAAAATAAAGGGAAAGATTTGAAAATACCTGAAATCCGGGGTGTTACACTTCTTGCACCATCGAATCGGAGGATGAAGATGAAGATGACAACATTGTGACCAAGTGAGTTTTTTCAGTGAAAGTATAAAGGTAGGTGTGAAAATTATGTTAGACATATTTTGTATTTATAGAGTGGTAAATTTAAAAATAATATATATATATATATATATATATATATATATATATATATATATATATATATATATATATATATATATATATATATATATATATATATATATATATATATATATATATATATATATATATATATATATATAGGAGTAGGATTAAATGAGAACACCAAAAAGGTTGAGAACGCGAGAACAAAGTATATTTATTTGTGATTCCATGTATTCATTTGTGGAGAAATGATAAATTTTTACGCCTTTAATTTCAATTGAAGAGAAAAATCATATTCATGTTGATTGTGCGTAAAAAATTATCGTTTCTCCACAAATGAATATATGAAATCACAAATGAATATACTTGTTCTTGCGTTCTCAACCTTTTAGGTGTTCTCATTTGATCATTTCCATATATATATATATATATATATATATATATATATATATATATATATATATATATATATATAATGTTTGTATCCATTAAGATTCAAAAATAAAAAAAATAAAATATCATTTTTTATATATCAGTTACTTTGAAATAAAAAATAAGAAAATAAAATCGGTCAATCACATGAGGAGAGAAACAGCGGGGTACCCTCCCCTCACCATTTCCCCGCAAGGCCTAAACCGCACCCACAATGTAGTGTAATAGGTTTCGGCTCCTGTAGCTCTTTCCCGCACCACTCCTCCTGATCTTATAAGCATAAAATGGTTCTTTTATGACATATTGTTTTTATCATGATTAATTATTTTTATATTTTAATAACACAATAATGTAAGTCTTTTGACTTCTAATAAAAAACGAAATAAAAAAAAAGATAAAACCAAATTTGTGAAAACATATTTTTACAAATTAAAATTACATAGAGGTATCTATTTTAATATATAAATTAGAGAAAATGACAAATTAGTTCAACAATATTTTTTTGAATTTGTTCATTCAGCTCCTTAACTTATATTCATGCTTTATGAGAGAATAAACTTGTTTTTGTCGTGTTTAATTGGTCTTTTTTTCAATAAACGAACAAGTAAGCCGGTGACTTTTTTGCCACCTCATCTATGGCACTGACTAGGCGTCAATGTATGCTTTTATTTTAAAAATTAAGTGGCTTATCTATCTATCATTTCCCCTAACCTCTCTCTCTCTCTCCAATGTTTACGCATTAATATGAGTTCTTGTTGATGAAGAACAAGAACATCAAATCAGACTTTTTGCAACTAAATGGAAAATATTTCTGAAATCTATTTCATCTCCTCTCAGCCCCCTCCTCCCCGTTCCAAATTGAAATCTATTTTATCTCCTCTAGACCAGATTTTCAAATATGAATATGATGTTTTCTAGGTCTAGACCCGATGATGATTTGATCAGAATTGGGGATATCAACACAAGCAAAACTCTCATGAGGTAGCAACATAGGAGAAACATATTCCCAATTATGTATCACGAAATCAAAACGAAAGAAATAAAAGGATCAAAGTTGATAGATCATCTGGCATACCCACAATCAGGGTTAGTGTTAGGTTTTCAGGTTCGATGGACAACGGAAGAGATGATGACGATGATGGAGGATGAGGAGTCACCATTATAAATGAATCTCTATATCGTGAGCCTCTATGAAAACGATCAAATTCATGTTCAGATCATGTTTCTGTTAATTTTTTCTGTTTCGATTTCGACCTGTTCAGATCACCCAAGATAAAAGCCCTAAAATCGAATGTGTTCTTGAAGAAGACGATGAAACTCACAAGCAAGGATGAATCAAATCTGGAGGTTATGAAATGGTTTACAAATTGACGATTAACGATTCAACGTCTTTAGATGTGAAGAAGCTACGAAAAGAAACAACAAAACATGATCAATGATTTGAAAGAGAATTGGAAGTAATGGAAGATTGGATGTCATTCTTCATGGTACAAATTTATATAGTTTTGACTTTTGAGGTTGAATTTAACTTTAAAAGTCAAATTGATTATGTGGATTGCCACGTGCTAGCCATGTCATGATGACTGGACATCTAAATCTTCTTCAATGACTGTGTGACATAGTGGACATGTTATTTTAGGTTAGATGGACGAAACAAGCAAGTTCACATCTACGTTATGTCTCATAAAGTACGAAAATAAGTTAAAGGACTGAATGATAAAATTCGAAAAACATTGTTAGACTTATTTGTCATTTTCCCTATAAATTATAGTTATGGATTTAATTCAATGTTGAATTTAGATTTATGATATAATCAAGTAATTGTTATTGTAAATACCAAATACAACATTAAATACTTTGTAAAATGCTTAACGTTATTTTTTTTTAATCAATCCGTGTAAAACACCGATTATTACCTAATGTTTTACTAAAAAAACATAAATGTTATTGCAAGCATAAAAAATAATTTATAAAAACAATTTATATATCTTTCAATTAAAACACCGCTCCTCATATAATGAAAATACCAATCCAAAACAATGAATAAAATTCTGCTAGGAATACTTTATTTTATTGTTCTTCGCTAAATAAACATAATTTTTTTAATTCGGTTATAATACTTCATTTCATTCACTTTTCGATTGATGAGTTTTATAGGGGTTTTAAGAGTATTCATTTGTTTCTCGTATAATTGATTGTTTAAATTTCAATTATGAAATAGGTAAAGCAAAAGATGAGATTGTTTGGACACACTCTAGTCTAAATAAGCATAACATTTTTGTTTTTTTTTCTTTGTCTTGTTTTTGTCAGGAAAATCGAAGTTGTACAGAAACAAAAAAAAGTGAAATATCGTGATGGATCGATCAAATGTTCCTTTCAGTTTGAGTCGTGTCGATTTTAAAGTGTATGTTAGTTTGGGGGTAACATTGACCAATGAGTGATCAATAAGCTAAATTAAATATGAGTCGATACATGAATTTTGATACTTGTTTTTAATATGTTATTCTTTTGAATGTTTTTAATATTTGTTCTTTTGTCTTGACTTTCCCTTTTTAATGTTTTTTTTTTCGATTTTTTTTGGAATGGTACTTTATAGATGAAAAAAAAAGAGAAATTGAATTATCATGGTAATTAATAAATATTAGTTATAATCGTACAACGAATGAGAAAACAAATGTACAACAAGTTGCGTCGTTAAGCCTTTTTATATGGTAAAACCGATTCTTTTGAAGACTACATCCATAGATCTAGGGAATATAACATTGCTATGCATGATCCGTTGTAATCTACTAAGAAGCTCCACCGCATCTGGCGCAAGGAAACCAAACCTATCAAATGCAAATGGTATGAACACATGTTAATTTTCCATGCACGACTTCTCATGTTTGGTGACCTTACATGTATCAACTTTTAATGCAGCATGTCTAGCTGTGAAACCCCTAGCCCTCAAGCCTATTAGAGGGGATACCCATGTAAGGTCCACACATATGTGTTTCACTCCAACCCATCCAAAAATCAAAACTTTAGCCGATCTAAGGGTTGACATTCCCTTTGTCGGGTCAGTCAGGAAATTCACAGAAGGCTCTTTCTTGGTGGAAACCCCCGACACGCTTAAATATGTCGACCAAAACATCCCTAACCATATTGTGCTTGTATTTGAACCTCGGGAGTTCTTTGCAATGAACTGCATGCACTCCAAAAAAGTCCAAACATGCCTTGCCACACACCGAACATATCTCGTCGGCTGAGAATATTGGAATCATGTGTCAATATTTGAGGATGGTACGATACTTTACAAGAGACATATGTTGACCAAGCCATCTATAGGGATAGCTAGAAGAAAATCTTGAGCATGTGGTGCACGTAAACACTGGAAGACTTCTTTCTGACGAGCCGTCATGTTGAAATGCACTTCCATATCTTGGAAAATTTTACTAAAAAGATTTAGAGGGGGGGGGGGGACGGGCGGTGTCTTTAGTAATAAAACTGCTAAGGTTAATGTCTGTAAGCTTGTTACGAAGAGAGGCTAATGCATAAACATAATCAAAATCCATACCATAAATGTCGCTATCCTGTAAGATGTGGTCTTGCAATTCCCAAGATTGGGCCCTTGAGGCAACAAAAGTGTATGAGGTCGCCTCTACTGCCAAGTATAAACCCAAACCACCAAACTGAATGGGTAGGGAAACAAGTCACCGTTGTATGTCGCTAAAGAAAGGGCCACCACAAACCACAATGTCCTTAATCGCCCCGCGCAACCCATTGTCGAAGAACAACACCGTCTCCTCCATGTGAACGGGTTGGCATGCCCTTAGCCCAAAGAAAGATTTAGCAATACTCGTACAAGACCAAAGTAGATGGAGCTCACTTTGCGGATCAGACAATTGTGGAAGAAAGCGCATCAAATTCATAATGTTTTCAACTCTCTTTATGACTAAGCTGTTATTGAAACTAGCATCTCTACTAATAACTCCCCCATGAAGTTTCACCCCCAATGGCGGCCTCCTGATGCCAACTGGGAATAGCCTCTCACGCAGCTTCTTATCATCATACGAGGGCCAAAAGAGCTCGTTTTTCTTGATATTTAACTCAAGGCCCAATTTTGGGCCAATAACCTTAATGATGTCTAACGCTTTGGCCACCTCCTCAAAATCTCCAACAAGTGTGTCATCATCAAGGTACCATGCATGGAGAAGAAACTTGTAATTGTCTCTATTATTATATAAGAGTGGGTGCAACACAAGGGTAAAGAGAAGTGGTCCTAAAGGGTCTCCTTGCTGAACTCCAGTAGTAGACCAAATATGCATGTCTCCTAGATACAACCTTGCTGCTTGACCACATAGGAATTCTACCCACAACGATAACTTTTTTTTCACATCATGGTAATTACTTATTTCGTTTTTTTCACATCCAAATAACTTTTTTTTGTATATGTCTAGATAACAAACTTGTTGGAGGTGTTCATATAGGACCATTATGGTAACTTATATATATATATATATATATATATATATATATATATAACAAACTTGTTAGAAATGTTCACATATAACCGTTATGACCGATTGTAGCAAGTTACAACTAGTCATAATGGCCATATGTGAACACTTCCAACAAGTTCGTTACATAGATGTGTACACAAAAAGAAAGTTACCCAAATATGAACAAAACGCGCGAAAAGGTAATTACTTTGCTAAGTTAATTTCCCTTTTTATTAAAGTGGTCAATTATAATATTTGTAATATTAATATATTCAGTTATATTTTCTTAAAACAATATTTATTAGCATTTAAATTGGCCACGACATATTAAGAGTCGTTTTTGATAGCATAATAGTGCTCTGGTTCGTTACATAGATGTGTACACAAAAAGAAAGTTACCCAAATATATATATATATATATATATATATATATATATATATATATATATATATATATATATATATATATATATATATATATATTGTATGTTAAATTCTTGTAGTACATGAAGCAAACTACGTTAAAGATGATGTTCTTCTTGATGTTATTGGTCTTCGTCTCTGATACTTTTAGTCTCTATTATAGTGCTCTGGTTCCTGACTTGTTTATTTTTCTTTAACAAATTTAACATGCTTTGCACGTACACAAATCTCAAATCTTTTGCTTGACATGGTTATCGGTATAAACGGGTGGTGTGACATGGATGGTGATTGCCATATTTATTGTCGAGTTGGTATGCCAACATATATTCTTAATTTTTTTCATGTGTACATAGTAAATTTTAATTTTTATATTTAATATTTTAAACAACAAAGTTCTATAAAATGACGATGTGTTTTTTCAATGTCAAATCAAAAGTTTTTATTTTACCATAGTAATGTATTTTAAAAAGATATTTACCAAAATAGTGTGGTTTTTAAAATATTTACCATTTAGGTTATATTTTATACCAAATTAGAATTAGAAGGTAAAATAGAAAAGAAGAGAAATTGAATTATCATGGTAATTACATTTTCGTTTTGTTCACATTTAGATAACGTTTTTTACACATCTAAGCAACGAACTTGTTAAAAGTGTTCACAAATTACCATTATGACCGGTTATACAAGTTACAGCTGATCATAATTGTCATATGTCAACACTTCCAACATTTTCGTTACCTAGATGTGTATAAAAAAATTTACCCAAATGTGAATAAAACAAAAAGGTAATTACCATGATCGGTCAACGTCCCAAAGAGGAAAAAAAACTAACATTGAACTAGTAAAAAGAAAAGTTACATGCAAAAATATTTTAGTACCGGTAAACACCATTCAGATTTGATTAATTACTGTTATTATATTTTTCATTTTTAATGTTTTATATTTTTGCAAGTTTTGCTCATATAGTCGGTCTTTTTCTTTTTAGTCATTCAAAATAAGAGGTTCTTGAAATTCAAAATGGAGCAAAATATAGCAAACTAGGCGAATGCTCGCGCGTTGCACAGAAACATCTATATAACTGAAATCTTTACATGTTGTTTTTAAATATAACCATAATGTTATTGTTAAATTTGATATAATAATTCGTATAGTAAGGAGATATAATATATTGATTATTTTGAAGAGTAAATTACACGAATGGTCCCTATGGTTTGGGGTGATTTGCGTGCTTAGTCCCTAACTTATTTTTTTAACTCGGAAGGTCTCTACTATTTGTTTTTGTTACGAGCTTTGTCCCTACTGTTTGTTTTTGTTACGCGTTTGGTCTCTGTCTTACCTAAAAAGACTATTATTTAAATAGGGAAAAATTATAGGGTATGTAAGGTAAGGTAAATGGGTGGGGTTAGGGTGTGTTTATTTAAATAAATTAGAAAATCAAGGGAAAATAATCTTTTTAGGTAAGATAGGGACCAAGTGCATAACAAAAACAAATAGTAGGGACATTCCGAGTTAAAAAAATAAGTCAGAGACCAAACACGCAAATTACTCTAAACCATAGGGACCATTCATGTAATTTACTCTATTTTGAATTATATGATAATTCAATCTTTTGAATGACCTCTACCCGTGGGATACTCATGAATAAAATAAAATATAATATATAGTAATGTTATTTATAGTTGTAGTTATTATTAATTAATTTTTTAAAATTTATTTTGTTTAAAGTTTTAATTTCTATCATTGTAATTATTAAAATATCAAACATTTTTTTTTTATTTTAAAGGTAACAATATAATCATTTATATAGAGTTATTTTTAACTATTGTTATTATAAGTTATTTTAAGCTAATTATTTGAAAACTCTTAACGATTATAAAAATATCATTAGGAAATATTTTAGTAAAATTGATATTACAATTTTGTTTTTGCATTTAACACTATAATTTATCATTTTTAACTATTCACAAAATATTCTTTTGGTTTTTTAAGTGGACCTGAAATTTATATTGAAGTTGATCTTCTAATGTTATATTTAAATCAACAATTTAAGTATTTTGTCCAAATTGTTCAAAAGCTGTAGCTTTAAATTGATAATGGTTTACATACAACAACATATTAATTCTAATAAATTAAGTATAATATGATAAAAGTTAAAGACATAACTTTATAAGTAGAAGTAAAAATATTATTTTAATATTGAAATTTAGTTTATTTATGATTACAGTTTAGGTTTGATACTTATTTAACATTATTAACCAACTTATAATCATTATTAGAAAGACACTACAATTTATCGCTTTTAACTATTTACAAAATATTCTTTAGGTTGTTTAAGTTGAACTAAAATTTATATTTAAGTTGATCCTGTAAAGTTATATTTAAATTAACAATTTAAGTATTTTTATACAAATTGTTCAAAAGTTGTAGCTTTAAAATGATAATGGTTTACATACAACAACATATTAGACCTAATAAATTAAGTATAATATGTTAAAAGTTAAAAACATAACTTTATAAGTAGAAGAAAATATATTCTTTTAATATTAAAATTTAGTTTATATATGATTACACTTTAGGTTTTATATTTATTTAACCTTATTAACCAACTTATAATCATTATTAAAAAGAAATTGAAAAGTCATGGGAGTTTCAAATGAATGTGGTGAAAGGAAAAATGTTAGCTTTATAAGTATATAATGATTTGACCGCATCAAAACGTTTATGTAGATTTGTTGCAAGATTAGAATATACTGACCAACGAATCCAACCGTTAATCGATTGAGATCGAGGGCAATCTAAATCCCCCACCCACTAACCAGATCTCACATAGTTGTGGTCAAGTGAAAGAAAGTAAAGAGATGATCGGTCATCTCCGAAACAAAAAGAACGGAGAACTAAGTTAAAAATCATTCACTTGATTTTTTTTTATTAAACCTCGTTTCAAAGATAATTTTTTATTTTTTTATTTTAGAATAGATAAAACATATACATTGTCAATGAACCCTCAACATTTTAGTAAAGAAACATCTTTAATAACATTTGACAATGCTATGCAAATGATCTTTTGGACATATAATTAATTAATTACATACAATAATAATTATTTCAGTCTAATTATTATATAAAATAGTTTTTCTAAAAACACAACGTTCTGAAGTGTTTTCAAAATTTTAATTTGTATAAGTAAGTTGTCGAAAATAGAAAACACTAAAAGTATATATATATTTTTTTACAAAAACAAATACCTAAAATAGAAACCGAGCAAAAAAAAATATGTTATTGATTCAGGGGCGAGCTAGGTGGTTTTCGGGGTAGCTCGGGACATGGTTGTCAAAATCGTGGAAGATATGAAAAACATGTCGTAAACATATTGTATTTGAAGTAGGATCGTAAGATCTTAGGTATGATTGTAGGGTCGGGATCCGATCCAATACTACCTTTCCTTATTATTATTATTTTTTTTGTAAATAATTTTTTTTTACAACATTATGTCTTTTACTCTTTACTAGTTTGTCGTTTATCATTTTGTGTTGTGACTTATAACTAATATTTGAAAGTTTTATAATTTTTGAACTTTGAAATATTTTTAATATTTTAAAATTATAAATCAAAATTATAATTTATTTTGTGGGATCTTAGGATCTCAATCCCAGCCTTTTAAACCAAAAAACGATCCTACGTAGGATCCCGATTCTGACAAACTTAGCCCAGGATGTCATCAAAAATTTCTAATAGTGTAATTTTTTTTCAGTAGTATAATTTTTAGTTTTTTTTAACCTATCCATTTATTTCTTTTTACTTTCATTTTAACTCCACCACTATTTTCTTTTTTACTTTACCCTTTTAAATATGAATAGGCAATTATATTATATTATATGATGACCGTTGAAAGAAAAAGAAAAAGAAATTGAAAAGGACAGAATGGTAAATAAATACAAAATGGACAAGAAACAAGTTGATTGGAGGAATATTATTGTATTGATGTTGAACGCGGCCTCATGGGATTGGCCCAAGTTCACGTGCCTTCACATGGGGGTGGGAATTGTACGGACTGTCTTTGTTTTTGTTTTGTTTTTGTGGGGCCCACAATGAGATCCATTATTGAGGTTGGGGGAACACGTGGGACTGTGCTACCACGCACTAGTGGGGACACCTAATCATCATCCGACATCATGTCGGCCCATACATATGTCCTACTCACTCTCCCTCTTTTCCCCGTTTCTTTACTACCCTTATTTACATTCTATCACAAAAAATTGAAGTGTTTTGTTAATTTTTAAAAAATTTATAATGTATTAATATATTTTTTTTTAAAGAAATGGATCACCAACACCGGAACAAGTCGTTTCAAAGTCGAATACGGATCAAGCTTTACGTAGCGGTTCGAACTCACAGGACCATACTTAAAGCAATTTTGGAATTCAATATCAAGATACATTATATTTCAGACTTCGTAAAAAATAGAATGTGATCGTGACAATATTAAGATATTATGGATCAATTATTTCTTCTTTTACTTGTTTATGTATTTTTATGGATTATTAACCGAAAAAACATATTTCGTAATGCAAAGAATATGTCCGGAACAAAATGTTAATGTGTAGGGGTTTTGTCGGATATAGACAGTTTTAGGGTTGAATTCCAAAAAATAGATAAAAAACAAAATTTGAATTTCCAGGTATAGAAATGGATTCCGCGGATGTGAGCTCTAAGGGCTCTGCGGAATTAACTGTAGCTCTAAGGGAGCTTTGCGGAACTGTTCTTCAGCGTTCATTCCTCGGAGGGAGCTATGTGGAATCGTTCTTCAATTTTTACGGATCGATTCCTCAGAGGAAGCTCAATGGAATTGTTCTTCAGCATTCATTCCTCAAAACTGTTCTTCAACCTTTTTTTTGAAGGATTGATTCCTCGAAGCCACACTTAATTCTGCGAAGCCCATGGAGCACACATCCGCGGAATCCATCTCTATATCTGGAAATTCGTTTTTTGTGTCTATTTTTTTTTTTTTTAAATTTAACACCACAATATAGTTTATATCCAACAAAATCCCCAATTTGTATGATATTGTTTACCATTTATATTCAATTTACAAATACCGATTGTAATTGTTTTGATGTTACTTATGGTTTTTTTTATGGTAAAACAGATATATATGGGGCACGATAATTTATGAACGATTATACAATCAACTGAATATGATATTTACGAAAGTTTACAAACTTATTCATTTCATAGAAGTAGAGAAAAATAAGCATCATAAATGTAAGTACAACCTAAGAAGGTTCATATACATTTTCAAAATTGTATTAATTATTTTTATAAATTATATTTTAAAGTTTTATTTTTACGAATATTGTGATACATGATTTTGGCAAATCTGAATTTTGAAGACTTCCAATTAAAAGTTTATTTGGTACCGGAAAACCAAATGTGGTCTATCGGGCTATTACATGGTAGAAATAAAATGGTTACAGAAGATTAACTATGAGGTGGGTGTTGATGTAGATCTAGTATGATTATATATATATATATATATATATATATATATATATATATATATATATATATATATATATATATATATATAGAGAGAGAGAGAGAGAGAGAGAGAGAGAGAGAGAGAGAGAGAGAGGTTCAAATATTCTTCATATTTATTGTGTGCTAGAATACACTAATAATAATTTAGTAAAAACTAAATTATTATTTAATCAAATAAAGATAGATATTAAATCATTTCCATAAATATTTGTATATCAAATAATATCCATAATTATAATTTCTTTTTTATGGAAACTAATAAATTCGTCATTAATATCAGCAATGATATTTTTAAGAATAAATTCGCATCTAGATGAGTTCGTATTTTGTTTCATGGCCCACTAACTCAAAATACAACAAAATTGCTTAAAACATAGAAAACGAGAGTGTATTCTAGTAGAATGAGAGTTTATTTTAGAAAAATGAGAGTATATTTTAACAGAATGAGTGGTGCAACTTTGTTGTATTTTAAGTGATGAGTCCATAAACAAAACACGAACCCATATATGAAAACCTAGATGCGAATTCATTCTGAAAGAATGTTGTTGCTGACATTAATGACGAATTTAATTAGTTTCCCTAAAAAAGAGAATTATAATTATGGATATCATTTAATATACATACAATTATGGAAATTAATTAATATCTATCTTTATTTAATTTCTTTAATTATATAATTATTTAATTTTATTAAAATTTTAATGGTGCATTCTAGCACACATATACACTCACACACGCACTTCATGTCATAAATACTTTTGTTAGAACATATACATATGGCTCATATTGAGGCTGTGCTAGGGCTACCTAAAGATCCTATCATCAATCAACAACCTGGAAGTATTGTATGGTGATTTACCCCAGTAAAGGTGCATGGTACATTTGATAATAAGGGTACCACATAAGATGACGGTTTGTCACATGGGTTTTAAGTAAAAAGTTAATTTTATATGTAGTATACTTGTTATTGCATTGTTGAATATTTAACAATATATAACCATTAATTTAATGAAGGATGACACTATTACCCCTATACAACTGGATACCCCATGAGATGAGAGGTTATTACAGGAAGATGGATAAGTACATGTCTACAATACAGATCGATATTGTATGTATCGATGCATCCTCAAATAATGACGACATCATTGAAGATGCACAGTTAGATTACCAAACACCACCCTTAGAACTTAGGCAAAGGAAACGAAAGATAAATGTTTTGATTTAGTTAAAGTCTCTATGGGTACAGATGAAAAAGAAATGAAGTACCTGCATATGCCCATCCTCTTTGGAAGATTGCATGGATGATAGTATTGTCAATATATTTGAAAAGCGCAATGGTTCGGTGATGGAGTTTTGGATGCTTCCAAATGAGGACATTGACAACGACTAACTGTAATGTAAGTTTTCTATGTTTGCTTGTTATCATTATATAATAAATAACTAGGTGTGGGACCCGTGTATTACACGGGTTTATTAAAAGCTCCAAAAGTAAAAGGTGTGAGCAAAAAAAAAAAAGAACATTCATGCATGTTTTGGTAACCACAAGGACCATGTTCATAATAAAATAAGTAACAACTGAGTTCGTGACCTTTGGTAAATCACATAGACCCTTTATGTAATTTAATCTTAATTAACCTATACTAATAAAATTAATTAATATGAATTCACAAATGGAAGGTATTATCTACATTAATATAATTATACATTAATTAATATATTAATAGAAAGAGAAATTCACAAATAGGAAGTTATTATGTACATTAATTAATATATTAATAAAATTAATTAATATGAGATGGTATTTAATAGGTGGAATTTGACTAAAAATGAAAATTTCTATAAAAATGACAAGTGGATATTAAATAATTCAAAAAATCTAGAAAATGACAAATGTCAAAATAAATAAGAAAATGACATGTGGCAAAATCATTCTTATTTATTAGGGTAGATTAGTTAGGTTTCTTACACTTTTTTATGTATATGTTGATCGACAACACATTATGCTCTAGGTATCCTTGCTTCTATAGCAAACACCTAATGATGCTTAGTAGACAGTTTTACCATCAACTTTCAATATAGATGTAAAGGATTGGCGTAACATGGCTGATGGAAGCCTTTACTCCAACTTGGTTTGAATGTGATAAAATATACTTGTGTTTTGATTACATTACATAAGTGTTAGTCAGCTATAAAACATATAATAATATGTTATTTCCAAGTATTTGTGCGACTATACATCCCTATAAATATAAAAGATGCCCACTATTTTTTAAGGGTTTTCGATTTCCGATTTTGCACGCTCACTATCTACAATAGTTAAAAGTCTTGGAATTATTCTTTAGAATATACACCCTAGTTTAGAACTATATGAGCGCTTATAAAAAAAAAATAATGTATATCCAATGTTGGGGTACCCATCCCATTGATGCAAATACCTTCAAGAGTTTAACACTTAAACTTGTGATGGCGACAAACAGACCACAGTAAACCGACGAAAGAGGGGAATGTGGAGTTTTTGTATGTTGGTTCCTAGAGAGTTTGACCACTAATCAATTAGTGAGCATTAATGGTTACACCACCACTTGGGTCGACATATATCGGAGGCAGTTTACTTGTGTATCATGGGGCACACGTCAAAAGTAGTAGTCCATTTAGACATATTATTATTATTTTAACATATATGGATATGCAAAATACACATATGTAAATAAGAACATATAAGTTTCTCTAACTGTCATTCTATATCTTTAGTACGACGTCTATAAATCTCATTTTGGAAGAACACAATTACAGTAATCAACAACATCACAAATAGCCGTAATATGATCCAACGCCCTGACATCATGCAGAGATAGCCAAGGTTTCTATAATTAACATTTCTAAAATATGGACATTTTTTACTAATATAAGATCTACTTTCGAATATGAACTCACATAACTTATATGATCATATCCATTATATGTCACCTTCCCTTAGCTCTATATTACAAATAGTAAATGTAGGTTTAAACAAGACTTGAACAACTAGCCACTTAAGATTAGTGATTTACTTTACGATATTTGCAAGATTCCTATCAATGACCCAACAATAATGTCGTCTTCCCATAACTTGTGAATGTAGGGTTTATTGTGGATCAATCATTTTAGTTATTTTAAGAAAGTTATTAATAAATATTATTAAATTAAAGATAATAGAAAAATACCTTTAAATTTTATTGTAAGGGTATTTTAGTTAATTAAGATAAATTTTAAAAAATTAAATTCCCTATTTTAGGGGATAATTAATTCCCTTGATTTAGAATTTTTGTTTTTTTGTTAAAATTAAATCAATTTCAATTTTAACGTAATTTGTAAGCATAACCGATTTATTTTGTTAAAATATTATTTTGTTAGAATGATGTTCTATGATAATGTTTTGTTACAATGTTATTATGTTTGAATGTTATTGAATACTAACCAATTCTCATATATTCATAGAAATGCAAACTTAAAGACAAATTCATATATATTCTTACACAGTAACAACCTTATACAATTTAATATAGTTATAAATATTCTAACAGAATATCATAACAAATAAATAAGATTCTTAAAAAATACATTCTTGAACAAATATAGTTGATCTTCTTCAATGGTCAAAAAAATCGACGAGATTCCAACTATTCGACTTGATTCCAACGATTTTTACGAAAATGTGATGTGTTATGGTAAGAATGTAATTATTGGCAAATATAGTTTTTCTTCACCTTGATTCCATGTCTTACTCTTGTATGAGTTTGTATATTATGTAAACATTCAAACAGAGTGATTCTATAAATATTCTACAAGAATTAATCTATAAATATTCTCTCAGAATGGTTTTGAATATTCTTAAAGAATTTGTATTATGAATAATATACACAAGGAACAAAATATTCTTAAAAAATTTGTATTATCAACAATATACATAAGGAATATTCAATTCTCAAAGACCATGTTAACAGAAAGGTACCTAAGAAAAAAACAACTATCATGTATAAAAACATTAGTTAATTAAAGTTTAGTAGTTTTTTTTTTCAAAATTTAATTAACCTACCATGATATATACATCCAATTTCATCTTAATGCGTCACATTTTTAAGAAATCAAGACCAAATTAAGTAAAATTCCACCCCTTAGTCTCTTAGGATTTTTAACAAACAGTTGGTAGGCACTCAACGAAATTTTGCTCATTTCATCATTTAGGTATTTAAATGTATGTATTGACCACCTAAAAACATTATCCCACCTGTAGGACAATTACTACATTACTAGGGTTAATTAAATACTAAGAACAAGGAAAAAGAAACACAAATTACATATCAAAGAACAAGGAAAAGAAACACGAATTACATATCAAGTCACTCCCATATGTGCATAAAGTTTACCAATCAATCCGAAAAAGTGATAATTGGGATTTCCACAAAACCATTTTACTAGTGTTAAATGAAGATATGAAAAGCAATGTATTTTCTTTAGGGTTTTGTACGATCAAGCAAACAATGCTCTTATCTCCATAAAAAAGGGCAATTATTGCAATTGGGTTTTGGATTTTACACATATGAACAAACAAAACTGCCATAAAAGAATGTGATTGAGAACAGTTATAGTGATATGACTTTTATAGATGACTTTAAGTTATTATCTAAATGGATATTCATTTTGAATTGTAGCATGAAAGGTTTCAAATAGGAGATGGTGGTAGATTCGACAATATGGGTACGAACACATTAGTGCAAGTGAAGTACCCTAGGAGTGTACCTGGACTAGAAAACTTCATAGTTGACCTTGCATTCGTTTTGAGTAATAAATTTGCATTATAAATGTTTTGTGAAGGTGCAGTCATATTGATTAAGGATTCTTGAGATCACAGAATGTCAATGCATAGAAGGAGAAAATTCCACTACATCCCAGAAAATGTTGAGGATGGAGATCTAGTTGTGAAGTGAATATCTTTTTGATGATTCATTTAGAATATTGACGAACAAAGGAAAACATGGTATGCATGATAAGAGAATTGGCATGAGAAATGTTAACAACTTTAGTTGTTAAGTCGATTACCTGAAACATTTATACAATAGATAAATAGGTAATTATTATGGTGATTAAATAAATGGAATTTATATTCAAAGAGTATGATGCCATAGAGTAATTATTTTATTATTGTGTTTCATTTTGCGTGTTAATTCCTGAATATTAATTTATTCAAAATGGCACAGTCAGTTATACTTCTGGGTGTAAGTATTGAATATTAATTTAAGTTTGTCATGAATTGATTGTAGATTGTCCACAGGGATTGGAAATTGCATATGGATTGTTGTAATATTCATGAGTACTTTGAAAATAAGGATTTTAACTATTTTTAAACCCGCGGTTAGAGATTTCATGGATTAAATCACGAGTAATTCTAAGATGATAACATCTTCTATTCTTAAAACAGAAATATATAAGTAATGTATTACAAATCAGTTGTGCATTGATTTACTCCAATGCATCTCGTAACTGGGTGTTATAAAGTGTAAGTTCATGCATGATTTGGTGAGTAAAATGTATGATTATATAGTCAAAGTTTATTCATTCCTTTTTCCATAACATGAAAAGTGATATCTTTGGGGCCCTCGATGATTTGTGGTTGACATCCAAAGTGCTTGGCTGAGCCCGGACTAAATTGATGTGTTCAGTTAGTAGTCTGGATTCAGTCATCATAAATCGGGAAATCGAGACACATGATCTTGGACTATGAGATTGATTCTAATTTGTATCTCATGTCTATACGATATCTTGTAGAATAAAGGGATAAGTGATCACTTATCTTAGGAGCACCATCTAATAAGAGTTCGGAAGTGTGTTAGGCATTTCAAACACAACAAATGATAGGGGTACAACAGACTCCAAATACACTGCTTTAATGCACTAAAAAGTAGTACAATGCAAGCAGGGTCCAACCACAAAGACACAGGATAAAATTCTATACCTCTTTGCGCAAGGTACTTTGGTCACAAAGGGGGGTTTTGTTTGCAAAAGTAAAATAATAAAATAACAATCCTCTTTAAAAGCATGCACAAAATGAAATAAACTTGTAAACAATTTGATTGAATGATTCTAGTTCTAGTTCTCAATGTTATTGTTCAACTTGATTTTGACTTGATGTAATTCATGATTGTTATTCTAAGTTGGTACTGAAAGATATTAACACGCTCTAATACCTCTCTCTTGTCAAATTATCTAACCAAAATACGCTCTTTGACTAGTCCTAGCTTTACTGCTTTAACCTATACATGCTCTTAAATTGTATTGAAAACTGAATTAAGTTTTGTACAAGTTTCCGAACAATGTTCATTTCTTCTCATACGCTCGGAAGTGTGAAAACATGTGATATATGTTTTACAATTAGAAAACTTATCGTTTGTTACCGATTATTAACTTCATAAAACAATTAGGTGCCCCAAAAGTTAATTAACTACACAAAAATTGAATTCATGAAAGTGGCCAATCAAACACAAATCAAATTCAAGGATTCTAGTTTAAGCAAAAACTTAATCACTAGAATAGAATCACAAATTAAACATTAAATCATATGCTTCAAGTCAAGCAATCAACATATTTTGAACGAGAGCTAGAAATTAGGGTTTCTTAGCCACACATGGGTAAGAACAAATCAAACAAGAATAAAGATGATTGAAATGTTTAATACTTACTAAAATGAAATCAAAAGTGTTAGCAATGATTTGGTCTTCTCAAAAGCTCCAATAATTCTCCCAAAGTTGCTCCAAATCGCCAAAAGTTCTCCAAAAACCGTCTCTACCTCATAAAATGAAGTCTTCCCTTGTTTTATTAAGGCTCACATGCTTGCAATAAGACCATGCGTTTTTAGCATGGTCATGCCTTTTTCCCATGTGTTTTTTGCATGGCTATTTGTCTTGACCATGTGTTTTTGGCATGGCCCATGCTTTTTGCTAAAATTACAATAAGTCTTCATTGTTGTCTCCATATTCAGGCTAGCTTCACCATGAGTCATGTTGCTCAAATATAAGATGAGAAAGGACAAACACGACCCGTGTCGGTGTGACAAGAACCGTGTTTCAAACTTAGTCCTTTGCTATGATGATAATGCAACAATGACTTGGGTTATGTCTTCATATGCTCTTCCATGGCATGACCAGTACATCTTCTTTTCATGCTCCAGAGCACCATGATCCATGATCCAAGCTCCATGCTCCATGCTCCGTAATGCCTACAAAACAAATCAAAAATAGTGAATTACCAGACATTCTTAATAAGATATGCAATTTCCCAATTGATTAACTAAATGCAACAATTATGAAGTAAAATGCCATGAAATGGCGGAAATAAACATGTAAAATAGGTGCATAAAATGCACCTATCAAACCTCCCCAATCTTAGACCTTTCTTATCCTCAAGAAAGAACAAAATGAAGAATCACCCTAGAGAAGACGATAGACGACTAAAAAGAAACTAAGATCAAAAGAATGGAAAGAACGAAGGGAACTTAAAGGGAACTAAGATTGAATGCATGCAATAAAAGAAAAACTAATGAAAATAACACATATACAAAAAATTCTTTAGAAAAGTGAATCGAAGAAAAAAATTTAGAAACACAAATATATTTTTTAATATTGTATTTTTTTTATACGATCAGACTATACATCGATAGGGCTCCAATCACAAGTACCTAGGTGACCATCCTGCTACCTTTCATGTAGCACAGACTCCCAAAGTGAGGAAGACCACGAAACGGTGTAACCCAATAGTCCAACCATAGTTTTATTTAAACTTTATACCTTAATTAACTTTGTGAGCGAGAAAAACACAGTCTGGCATCTCATGTCCTTAACACTATATAGTCAAGAATCAGAATCGACGTATCCTTAAGAACCCGTCATGGCAAATCAGCTTTCGCTGAAGCAGTGAGCCCACCCGAAGGGGCCCAAATCCTATGATTTCACTTTTTCGAGAGCGACAAGTATCATATCACACAATTCTTCATTCCCCATATTTGACTTTGAGATGGCTTCTGATTTGATTGAACTTGGATTTGTATCTTCATTTTGAGCTTGAGTTCTTCAATCAACTTTTTGGATTTCTTAAAATTTCTTCGATTGAAACCCTATGCAAGAATTTTAAAACCCAATACAAAAATCAATTCAAACTTTACAAATCAAGAACTAGGGTTTATGAAGAGAAATTCGATTTTACCCATTAATGGATGAATTTCAACCTTGATAATGAATGATATGAGGTTAGGAACCCATAACTGTTGGATTAGGTGTCTAAGCCCATAACTATAATTGGTATGTACTTGACCCGATAATAGCATGGTCTATTTGGGTTGCATATCACCACGACAATTTGATAGGATGGACTTTTGAGAAGAGGTTATTTATGATTTATTATTATATTAAAAGTTCTAATATATTAATATGAAATCATATTATTTTAATTAGTATTGATTAAGAATTAATTTGGAATTAATTTAGTGATCAAAAGAGACTAATTAAATGTAAGGGGATTGATTTGGTAAATCAATCATTCTTATGGTATGGGCTTATGGTTATTTAGGATGGGTTAAACCAATATGGTAGTCCATGGAGGTTTTAACCCATGGATCCTAAGTAAGATGAAAAGTCATTCACATTAGGGTTTACATGGATGTAATTAGGGATGTTATTCGGGTCGGAACCGAACCGAACCGACCCGAACCCGAATAAACCGAAAACCGAATAAGGGTAATTGTATGAACCGAAAACCGAACCAAATAAGCAATACGGGTTCGGTTCGGTTCAGGTATTATTCGGTTCGGTTCGGTTCCGGCCCGAATAAGCCAAATAACATGTACAAGATGATTAAGGAGCCGAATAACCCAAATAACCCAAATAACATTTACAATGTGATTATAAATATTGTATTTTGTATGACTTTTGTAGCTTATGATAAACACGAATAACATGGATAACACGGATTAACTATTCTTGATATATAAAATGTAAAATCCAACCACTACAATCTTAAGATATAGTTATTAAGCAACATATTAAACAATAAACATTAAACATCCAAAATACCTAAAAACTGTCTATAAGTATATAAGTTAAACATTAAACATTATGTGGGTATTTTGGGTAACGATTGATAGAACACAAGACCGAATAAGCAATTGTACAAATGGAAAAAATGTGACTTTTCATATTCGGTTCGGTCCATTTGGACCGAATAAGCCCTTATTCGGGTAACCCAGACCGAATAACCCGAAAACCGAATAAGCCTTATATAGATACCCGAAAACCGAATCGAATTGCTTATTTGGGTCTAATTCGGTTCGGTTCGGTTCGGTTTTCAGTTCAGTTCGGGTTTTCGGGTCAAATTCTCATCCCTAGATGTAACCCTAATCCTAGCCACACTATATAAGAAGATCCTAGGCTACTAAAATCGGCACCTAGTGTTCTTTGGAAGACAATAACCGATTTTTAGTGTGCATAAACTCTCTAAAAAGTCATCATTTGTCTAAAGGTGTGTTGTGAACCATTTGAGGTGTCACACTTGGGGTACTAAGTTATTAAAGGCCAAATACAACAAGTTCTAAAAGCTACATAAAGAGGTAAACTCCTATCTAGTATTTTATGTTGTTTATGGCAATTGCATGCTAGTTGTAGGCTTAATGCTTTGGAAACAATATTACATGTATAATTAGAGAAAACATAGATCCAAAACATTTAGGGTTGTATGTGCACCATAAGATGTTACAGTATACTAAAACCCTTCAATAACAACATACCTTTGTGCCTTAATCTTGGATTAATTGAAAGAAAAATCAAGACTTGATTAGGGTTAGGAGGTCTCGGCTAAGAATGATGAGAGGGGAGCAAATGCATGATCGTGAGGGATAGAGAACGAGAAAGAATTGGCACAATGTCGATTAGCTTAGGCATCCCCAAACCGCACAACTATAGAGCCCGTGATTTTCAGCGTGTTAATTTTTTTATGCGACATGACTTCGAATCGAAATCACACGGTCATGAAATTGGCCATGCTTTTTTTCTTAACCCATGCGATTTTCAATTCTTTATCGTGTGATTTTTTTTTGTTTTGAGGAGTGCAACTCGGACACACGGCCGAACCATAAGCCGTGTGTTTCGTGACTTAGCCCGTGCGTTTCTACTCTTGAATGTGTGCTTCTTACCTGTTTCCTTGCGATCCTCGATGACACGCACGGTCTAATGCTTAGGCCGTGCGATTTGTGCTTTACTCGTGCGTCTTCATGTTTTCCTATGCCAAATGTTTTTTTATTAAAATCCTCGAAGTGTGGGCACGGGCAAAAGAATTGGACTGTGCCCTTTTTGCTTAGGCCATGCGTTTTTTTTTTTGTGAGGTCATGCTTTTTCTTTTTGTTAACATCAAAAATCATGATTTTTTTTTCAGAACCAAATTTTCTCTTGACCCTTAAAAAAGAAAATTGTTTGTATGGACCCCTCGAAAAGACTTAAAAACATTGCAACACGGAAGTATGAAGTAAAATAAAGAAAATGGAGAGAAATACTCCCGAGTTGCCTCTCAGTTAGGCTCCCTTGTTTCAAGTCTTTGAATCGACTTTGCCATTTAGATTTACTCAATGTAGTTCGGGCGTTCCAAGCTATTAACCTCCATGTCTTTCTCTTGGAAACCTTCATAAAAGACATTTAACCTATGACCATTAACCTTGAACACTTTTCCTGTTTTGTTACTTTTGATCTCGACTGCACCATGATTAAATACATTAGTAACAATCAATGGTCCCACCCACCGGGACCGTAACTTACTGGAAAAACATTTAAGTCGAGAGTCATAGAGTAATACCTTTTGACTAACCTTGAACACTTTTCCTGTTTTGTTACTTTTGATCTCGACTGCACCATGATGAAATACATTAGTAACAATCAATGGTCCCACCCACCGGGACCGTAACTTACTGGAAAAACATTTAAGTCGAGAGTCATAGAGTAATACCTTTTGACTAATCTCAAAGGTCTTATGTGAGAGGTACTTATCATGGAATGCTTTGGTCTTGTCTTTGTAGATGTGTGAGCTCTCGAATGCTTCATTTCTTATCTCCTCCAACTCTTGAATCTCTAACTTTCGGTGAACACTCGCTTCATCCATTTTCATGTTTAGATTTTTGACAACCCAGAAAGTTTGTGCTCCAGTTCAACAGGGAGATGGCAGGCTTTTCCAAACACAAGTCTATAAGGTGACATCCCAATTGGAGTTTTATATGCAGTTTAGTATGCCCAAAGAGCATCTTCTAGTCTCAAACTCCAATCTTTGCGGTTTGTGTTCACTGTTTTGTCAAGTATGGACTTGATTTCTCTGTTTGACACTTCATCTTGTCCATTTGTTTGAGGGTGATAGGCTGTGGACACCCGATGTTGGACTCCATACTTCTTGAGAATTGATCCAAGAGTTTTTTTACGGAAGTGTGTGCCTCTGTCACTTATCAAGGATTTTGAAGTTCCAAACCTACATAAGATGTTAGCCATGACAAAATCTACAACAACTTTAGCATCATCAGTTCTTGTTGGCTTTTCCTTTACCCATTTGGAAACATATTCAACACCTAAAAGGATGTATAAGTTACCATAGGATGAAGGAAAAGGACCCATAAAATCAATACCCTATATATCAAATATTTCACAAACCAAAATGGGGGTCAAAGGCATTTGGTTTCGGGAACTCAAAGAACTTGTCATTTGACATATCTCATAACTTTTACCAAAAGTGTAAGAGTCTTGAACGAGTCGAGGCCAAATAAAATCCACAGTATAAATTTTTTTGGCAGTTCTTTGAGGACCAAAATGCCCTCCATAAGCATAACTTTGACAAAAGTTGAGGGTAGATTGTACCTCATGTTCTTCAACACATCTTCTTATTACCTAATATGCACAATGTTTCCAAAGGTATGTTTCATCCCAAATGTACCTTTTCGCATCTTTCTTGATCTTATCTCTCTGTGACCTTGTGAGATTAGGTGGGAACTTTCCTGTAACCATGAAATTGCATATATCCGCATACCAAGGTGGTGTTTGGATAGCAAACAAGTGCTCGTCTGGGAATGTGTCATGGATGGCAGTCACATCTTCGGGTTGAACTATACGGCTCACCATGCATCTCTAAAATGTTGTGGGTGCATTGCATAGACCAAAAGGCATACACCTATAAGAAAATGTGACAAAGGGACATGTGAATGTGGTTTTCTCTTGGGCTTCCGGGGTTAACAAAATTTGATGTAAACCTGAGAAACCATCTAAGAAAAAGTACTGAGATTTACCCGCTAATCTCTCTAACATTTGGTCAATGAATGGCAAGGGAATATGGTCTTTTCTCGTTGAGGCATTCAACTTTCTATAGTCAATACAACCTCTCCACCCGTTTTGCACATAGGTTGGCACCAAATCTCCCTCGAAATTCTTGACGACTGTGACCTTGACTTCTTTCGGGACTACCTAAATGGGGCTCACCCATTTACTATCTGAGATGCGGTAGATCATACCTGCATCCAAAAGCTTCATGATTTATTTCTTCACCACCTCCATCATGGGTAGATTCAATCTTATTTGTGCCTCTCAGGTTGGTTTGAAATCTTCTTCCATGAGAGTCTTATGCATGCACAAGGAAGGACTCAACCCTTTTATGTCATAAATTGTCCACCCAATAGCCTTCTTATATTTTTTCAGCAAAGTCACCGACTCATCTTCTTCTGCAATGGACAGCTTATTGGAGATAATGACAAGCAAATTCTTCTCTTCTCCAAGGTATGCATACTTCAAATGATCTGGAAGAGTCTTCCATTCTAGCTTAGGTACCTGCAAAATAGAAGGAAGAAGTTTTGTCTTAGAAATGGGCAATTTCACATTGGTATTATCATACCGCAAAGTCTTCCTTTCTTCAATCCTAGGGTTATTAAGTTTTTGGTGTGAACCATTAGAGACTCGCACACTATTGGAGCTAGGTTTTCCAAGCAAACAAGAAGAATTTGATTAGCTTGATTGGAATCAAAAAAAGGAATGCATTCTTAACCATGAATTTCAATTCATAGAGTTCTAGTTTGTTTTTTTCATAAGTATGTTGCTATTTGATGTGAAAAAGACATTGATTCATTTTAGGTTGCATGTACCCTTAAGTGTTAAGAGAATTTATGAATGTACATTTGTTTTGTAACCTAAAATCCCCATCAGTATTGTGATATATGGTATTTTGGGGAACTCACTAAGCCTTGGCTTATATTTGTTGAATAAATGTTTTGAGGTTGTTCCTTTGATCGGGGAAAGGCTCTAGCGTGATTATACCCGCATCGAATAAATAATTATGTCTTTAAACTTCCGCTAAAAATATCTTTTATATTAATTAATGTATGACTCTAATCTTTTAATGAAAAGCTGGCTTTTGGAGTTATTTTGTGTATGTTTTAAAAATGAAAAAATTGTATTGAAAATCGGGACGTTACAACTAACCAAGTAACATAACAAAATTCCCGTTTTATATAAATCAAGAAATATGAGTCACATGCTACCCATTAAAACACACATTTTTGTTTATATTTTGATGATGGAGCGTGTGTGGTTAACCAACACATCATTTCGAGAATATAAATTAAAATGGTGTCGCTCGGGATGTTATTTTGTTGATGGAGCGTATGTGGTTAACCAACATGTCAACATGAGGATAATTTTGCGTCGAGGATCGAGCAGTTTTGCATGGTTGATTCACCATCTATTTAATGGCTAATGGTATCCCCATCATTAAATTTGATATGGGCACAATCGAGATTAGCATGCCATTGAACGTCAATGAATCTCAAATAATCTAGGAGCTTCAAGAGTTTGAAACTGGTAACTTTATTGTGTGTTTACGACATCTCTTTACACATCGCAAAGCCAATTATAGATCCTAGCCTTGTTAATAAATCATTTAGGGTTAAAAAATTATTGTAACACTCAAGAATCAAAAAAAAATTAAAATTTTCAAAAATCAACCATTCATCATCATTGTTTACAAAATTGTCATTGTTTTCAAAGTCTTATTTCAAATCAGAGTTTTTCCCAAGATCCAGTGACAAAACAGGAAGCTGTGTACAATCACGCCTTCGCCTTCCCACGATCCTTAGAAGTACCTGAAACCACAAACTAAAATCGTAAGCTAAAGCTTAGTGAGTCCCCCTAGAAGTACTGCTACACAAGCATATAATCAAACAGATATCGGGTCCACAACCTCCTGGTTGGATTACCCCTGGCCCATAACTTTCTGTTTGGAAAGCACTGGCCCACAACCTTACAGTTGGAATGCCCCGATCTCTTAATTGACAACACAAAGCAGTACAGTCCCAACCCCACCATACCATGTCGACATGCACATAATAAATAACATATATCCAACATCAACTAATCATATAACCACTTAACACACAAAAAGGCATATCTACAGATCACTACTGAATATGAACATCCTATATACCAGGATACATAACTAAAGGGGTCGACATTGGTGCCTTCGACCCACAAGAACAGTGTCGAAACTCACCTCATAGTCTAACAAATATTTGAACAAAACACTGCTCAAAATACCGGCTCTACAGGTCACCTATTCAACAAATAGATATCAAGGCTTAACTATGACTCAAAATACTCAAAATAACCTTAAGTTTGAGTGTGTGTGTTGGGCTACGCACGACATATGCCCATAATCTTCTTTTCTTAACAAGAGCTTAATGCAATAAGCTATTACATCCAAACTTCAGATCCAAGGCTAAAATACCACTAAGAGTCATAAAGTTTCCAACATTATGACTTTGCATGTCCATTAATTACTTAATACACAAAATCCCAACATCTTAATTTCTTAAGATCTTCTAGAGCATGCATGGAGAAAAACTAAGCATCAAGATCACATTTTTATGACTTAAGACCCCTCTTAAAGCCTGAAAGGACGACTTATTTGGCTAAGAACATGCCACGCTCAGGAGCAACCATGTTTGGGACCAAAAGTGCCCTAAATGAAGAAATGGCTAGATCTACAAGATTGAGTAATCAAGTTATGAACTTTTTACCTCCTGGAGGTTGCTAGCAAGGAGATAATCTCGGATCCAAGTTGCTTCCAAGCTCCAAGTTCTTCTCACCACCTTTTTCTTCTTCAAGAATGCCACAATATACAAAGGTAAGTTCAATATGCACTCTTCTCACTTAGGGTTAGCTTGGGGGTCGTTTTTGTCACATGGAGGCTGGTGAAGGAATGAGAAATGAGAGATAATGATGCTTTAATATGGACACAACTCAAATAATTAGGGTTTGAAGTATTACCATGTATGCCTTGCGTACGCGGTGTACTCCCAGCGTACTTGGGTCCTCCCTAGTACTCCTGGTGTACACAACATACGCTCAACGTACTGACTTCCAGGCTAAAATTACCAAAATGCCACTATGGGCCAAAAGTTAAAATGAAATGTTCTTTCATACTCAAGGTTAAAATTGAAAATACCTCATCATCGGGATGTTACAATTATTTTAAGGATAAATTCAAACTAACTAAACTTACTTTCAACTTTTATACGTCAAACGACAACAACAACCCTCCTCCTCTTCCCTCTATAAACTCGAACTTCTCTATCATATAGATCCTACATAAGGATAAACTTACCAGTCAAAACTACATGGGATGGATTTTCAATTTAAGGATTGCATTGAGGTACGAGGGAAAAGAGTTTATCCTCAATGAGAACCTACGTTATGTGGATGATGATTCCTATAAAGAAGATATAGTTACATATAACAAACATGATGATGAATCTACAAAATTTGCTTGCGTTATGTTAGGAACCTTGTCTCCTGATCTTCAAAAGAGTTTAGAGAGTCTCAGGGCGTTTGAAAAAACGAGCATCTCAAGGAAATTTTCAAAGAGCAAGCTCGGAAAGAAAGATATGAGATTATCAAGTCCTTCATGGCTTGTAAGCATCAAGATGGGAATTTTGTGTGTGTGTGTGTACATTCAAAAGATGAAGTCGTACATTCACAATATGGGGAATTGGGAGTCGAATTTCCAAAGGAATTATCCATTGACATGGTATTGAACTCGCTTTCAAGCTCATATCATTAGTTCATCATGAACTATAATATGAACAATATCGACAAGACCCTCATGGAGCTTCATGGTATATTGAAAATTGTCGAAGCCAGTTTGGCGAATACTAAAACAAGAAGAATAAATTTTCTCATGTTAAGGGTAAAACCAAGGGTATATCTTCCAATAAAGGCCTTAAGAGAAAATCCCAATCTAAGATTGCGCTTAACACTGGCCCAAAGGAATACATTTTCTTTTACGGCCAAGAGAAGGGTCACTGGAGACGTAGTAACCCCAAATACCTTGAAGACACGAAGAAGAAAAAAATCATGGGTGGTGGCTCATCAAGTATTGTTATGATTGAACTTCATAGTATGAAAACTTCTAATTCTTGGGTTATTGATACGAGATGTGGTACTCACATTTGCTCGTATTTACAGGGAATAAAGGAAAATAGAAGACTAAAGGATGGGGAGTTAAACCTGATCATGGGTAAACAGGGAACTGCACCTGTCATGAATATTGAGGTATACGAGCTTATGCTGAATAATGAAGTTTCTATTATATTAGTTAATTGTTGCTACTCGCCAAATACTACACAAAACATTATTTCATGTCATGCATTATACAAGTATGGTTTTCGTTTTGCTTTTGATAATGAAGTTGGTGACATTTTAGTTTATAAAAACGGTTCCTTTATTTTCAAAGTTTTTCCTTGTAATGGTGTTTATGAAAGTGTTGTTTATGTAGGCAACACTAATAATCTAATGTCAAATGCTGGTTATTCTAATGTTATTGTATTAGACAAGTCGTGCTTGTGATATTGTCAACTTGGGCATGTGAACAAGAAACACATCGCTAAGCTCCAAAAAGATGGGATGTTAGAATCATTTGGCTTAGATTCGAATGATGTATGTGATGCTTGCATACTTGGCAAGATGACTAAATCACCTTTCATTGGAAAATATGAACAAGGAAAGGATTTGTTGGACTTTATCCACACTGACATATGTGGGCCATTTAAATCTGTCACAAGGCGTGGTGACAATTACTTTATGACTTTAACTGATGACTTTAGTAGATAAGGATATATCTACTTAATGAAGACCAACTGGGTAAAAAAAATCAAGAAGATCCGATCCGATAAGGGTGTAGAATACTTGAGTCTTGAGTTCATTGATCATCTTAAATATTGTGGGATCGTCTCCTAATTTTCTCCACCTAGAACACCACAACTGAATGGTGTTGCTGAGAGAAGAAATCAAATGCTACTTGATATGGTTCGATCAATGATGAATCGAGTTACGCTTCCAATAAATTTTCAGGGTTATTCTATAAAAACAACTGCTAATATCTTAAACCTCCTACCAACTAAGAAGATCGCTAAGACACCATAAAAAATATGGAATAGGAAACCTCACAGTCTTGCACATTTGAAAATATGGGGTTGCGAAGTTTTTGTGCGTCGCGAGGCGAGTGATAAACTAGAACCGAGATCGGAAAAGTTTTGTGGGCTATCCTCAAAAGTCCTTAGGTTATCTTTTCTACAATGCTTCTGAGAAGAAAGTGTTTATTTCTTGAAGAGGATTCTTCCTCAAGATGGAGCTCGTGACTAAAGAAGCTGGTGGGAGCCCAATTGATCTTGAAGAAATTCAAGAGTCAAATATAGGAGGACCAACAGTTGAAAATGACACTCAACCAGAGGTTGGACAGCCTATTAAACAAAATGACATAATTCCAACTCTTCCCCTTCGCAGACCCAATAGAGTTTGTCTCCCTCCTGAGTTTTATGCTTCCCATATAAAAACTGAAGGAGACATATTGATCAGCAGTTGTACACTGATTAGTATGGATGAACCATCTAACTATCGGGAAGCGATGGCAAGCTCCTAACCTTTTAGATAGAACGAGGGTATGAAAATTAATATTCAATCCGTGTATGATAACCAAGTTTGGAATTTTGTTGATCCTATGCCAGACATTAAAATCATTGGGTACAAGTGGATCTTGAAGAAGAAGACCGAAATGGATGAGAATGTGCATATATATATATATACATATACATATATATATATATATATATATATATATATATATATATATATATACATAGTCTAGATGCAAAAGGTTACACTGAGACTCAAGGAATTGATTATAAAGAAACCTTATCACCAGTAGCCAAGATAAAGTTTATTAGAATATTACTTGCCATATCAACCTTTTATGGCTATGAAATATGGAAAGTGAATGTGAAGATTGCTTTCTTAATGGGAAATTGGAAGATGATGTCTACATGGAACAACCTGAGGGTATCATTGATCCAAATATCTTAATTGAGAGTACAAGCATGAGAGGTCTATTTATAGACTCAAAAAAGTATCACGAAGTTGGAATCTTCGCATTCATGAAATGGTCAAAGAGTTTGGACTTTCTAGAGGTGAGGATGTATCTTGCGTGTATGTCAAATCCATTAGGAGTAATGTGGTCTTTTTAGTATTGTATGTTGATGACATACTCCTTATAGGAAATGATATTCCAACCTTTCAGAGTGTCAAAAGTTGGCTTGGGAAATATTTTGCTATGAAGGACCTACGAGAGGCAGCTTATTTACTAAGCATTAGGATCTATAGAGATAGATCTAAACATCTAATTGGATTGAGCCAAAGTACATACATAGATAAGGTTTTAAAAGATTGAAAATGAAAGATTTTAAGGGTATCTACCCATGCAACATGGCATAAGATTGAGAAGGATCAATCTCCCATAACTGAGGAAGATATGAAAATAAAGAGTCGAGTCCCATATACTTCAGTTATAGGATCGATCATGTACGCGTGAAATGTATTGGACCTAATATCATATGCTCTGAGCATCGCTAGTCGGTATCAGGAGAATCTTGACGATAGTCATTGGACGACCATAAAGAATATCCTCAATTATCAGAAAAGAATTAAAGATACATTCTTAGTATATGATGGCAAAAAAGAGTTAAGGGTTATATGTATTAAAATGCAGGTTTCCAGACTGACAGGGACAACTCGTGCTCATATTCAGGTTGGGTGTTTTTTCTGAATGAAGGAGATGTTATGTGGAAAAGATCCAAATAAAAGATGGTGGCAAACTCGACATGCGACTCTGAGTATATTGCAACATGTGAAGCATCAAAGGAGGTTGCATGGTTAAAGAACTTCATTGGCGGAAAGTATCATTACATTCGACATAGGGTGGAAGACGGAGACATCATCATGAATAGGGTATCATCTGAGGAGAATCATGTTGATCCGTTCATGAAGCCACTATCAAGAGAGAAACATGACGGCCATGCGAGGACCATTGGCATGAGACTAGATACTGTTTTGATATAATTATTTAGTTGTAACGCTCGCAGATTTGATCTAGTCAATTTCGAGATAATAAGCATTAAAAATGACTTCTTGATAGAAGATTATTTAGGATAAATAATCTTAACCAAGTCATAGTATATGTGACAAGGATTCCAGACATATAAAGAACGCTGAAAACCAACTTCGTATGAAGAAGTTATGCTTCTTCGAAGTTTCGCTATTACACCGGTATAGCTCCGCGTACCTTAAAAAATGAATTTTCGATAAAATACTTTTTAGCCTAATAGATCTAAACGAAAGTCGTAGTAGTTGATAAAATGAGAGTGTGCATATAGAGAACATCCAAATCTAACTTCATAAGAGGAAGCTATGATTTTTCGAAATTTCAGCACAATAGTGCGGGTCCATAAATCGAAATTCAAATCGGTTGATTTTTAGCCAAAACAATCTAAATGAGAATTGAAGATCTCGTAAATTTGAACCCGTCAATATAAACACAGTCGAGAACAGAGTCTGTATGTAGGGTTTATACCTTCTGCAATGATTCCTGATAGTTTAAGCCTATAAAAAATCTAAATTTTGGATATAGTGAGAATTATCTATTGATATCTAAAGGAAAGTTGTAGATCTCCTCGATAGCTTTCTGGGGATATAAAGAACATCAAAAATGGATCTCTTATGTAGAAGTTACGCCACTTTGAAAATATGAAAAACCACGTGCACGAAGTACGTGACGCACGCGATGACGTGACACCATGAGAGAACACCACATGGGCATGTCGAGGTATCCCCTTTCTTCCGAGACAAGGCAATGTGGCTCAAGGAGCGAGTGACATGTGGCTCTAGTAAAATGCGACATGTGTCATCTTCTAGAAGAGATCGAGGTTGCCCACTCTGGTAGTGACAAGTGCTACTAAACTGATGGACCAACACACCTAATGATGCACGACCCGCACCCCTGAACCCCTATAAATAGACTGAAAAACTTGCTCAGTTCACCTCACAATTCATCCCAAACTCTCTCTAACCTCATTTCTTCTTGAGTTCGATTTTCTTGAGGTTCCTAGGGGTATTTGGTAAGGTTTTGAGGAATCGAGGTGTCTGAAAAATATAATCTTTTGGTTTCAGAGTCATGTCCACGTGTTTTTCCCTGTTTTCGCTAAAACCTCTATAAGTTAAGCTAAACTCTTTTGCATTCAGTGTAACTTATATTTATAGTCATAAGTCATTATTACGAACCTAGAAATAAGATTTATCAATAATTCCAAGTCATTATACTGATTGATGTACTTAAGGGAGTGTTAACGTATCCCACTAGGAATACATAAAATATAGTGGAACCATCAGTGTGATAAACGATTTGGGCAAAGAGCAGTGTATGCCTAACGTCGGGCCCTCGCTCCCCTTGCTCTCATGTCCCCATAATCCATTCATTGGCACCCAAGCACCAAAGCTAGTGTCAAGAAAAAATAGTATCGGTCGCCTCTCAGAGTGACAAGTGCAGCGCTCAGAACGTTGCTCCTAGCAAACCTGCACCAATGGCAAAAGACCACGTGTGGAACACAATCCACCAACCAAAGGGAATCTATCCCTGCCAAACCTAAAAAGGTAAAAGATGTTTTTGGGAGTCGGTTCCCCCGGCCACAGGTATAAAAAGGTCCTTTCTCCTCCAAGATAATGGATCGAGAAATAAACCCCTAAAACCCTTAAAAAAAATTTCACCTTCTCACGAAGAGGCCAACTAACTTGATCGTTAGAACCTCGTTCCGGGTCTGCCTCCCAGACGACGACTGATGATCTTGTTTTCTTTTTTGTGATTCTCAGATCCTTCATTCCATCATTCAAAGAGAAGGAGTTAAGCTAGAGACATATCACAACAAGGAGAGGTGTCAACATTAGTAACGTTGGCTTGGTTATTGAATTTCAGAAAAGCTATTATGCCGAAATGATCCTTCTTCTCAACTGTCCTGCGTTGCTAATCCTTACTTGATAGATCTTGATGTAGACATTATGATTAGTGAGAAATCTAGACTATAATTATGATTGTCACCAGGATTACGAAACTAGACTAAGTCTTAGTACTCTATGCATCTAGGTCTTTTTAAAGTACGAAGCGAAGCACTGCCGATATCTTCAATCATCCACTTTATCAAGTGAGTGCATAGTTACTTTCATTATATACACAAATAATGAAGTATTTAGAAAATTGAATGTCATATGTGTTTATGTGCAAAAATGTTAAGTGTTAGATGAAATATTACAAAGATAAATTATATGATTTATACCGTATATGTATTTTATAGATTTAGTACTTTGGGTAATGAATGGTAGTAATAAATTCCATAATATGATGAAAGAAGTAGGCAAAGATAGAATGTAACGATGTAGGAAATGATATTAGCATACCAACGATGTAGAAATGGTACTAGCATACCAACGATCTAGGAAATGGTATTAGCATACTAATGATGTAGAAATGGTATTAGCGTGCCAACGATGTAGGGATGGTACTAGCGTTCCAATGATGAAGTCACCTAGCAGAGTACAAGTGACAATCACCAGACTATTCATGTCTGTCCCATGGAATATAGGCATGTTTATAACCTGTAGGTGATGGATTTCGTGCCCATTTGTTGTACTCTACCTTACTGACACGTACTTCGGAGAAATCCCTGTAACAGTATTGTCAGCAATGACGATTAAGATAAATCCTTAGGACAAATCCTTAGGAATGAAAATAGAAACCTACTGACACGTATTGCTGAGAAATCCCGGTAACAGTACCGTTAGCAACGATGATTAAGATGACCCCTAGAATAAAACCTACGGGAGGAATAAATAAGAAAATAGGGATGAATAATCGGGTTAATTGTTTGATAATTAAACATATTAACTTTATTACTATGTGTTGAAAACCCTGTGTACTCACCAGGTTTTCCCAACCCGGCCCACTCAGTTTATTTGTATCACATGTATCGATGTGAATGTACATTACACTGAGAGATTAAAGGAAACGTAGTATAAATTAATGTAAGATCTGTTTATGCTTATGTTTTGTGTCAGTTATAACAATCCTAAGAATTTATAAATTAATGAAAAAAATTTCTTCAGATACGCCTTAATTTGATATTATATCATTTCAAGGATATTTTTTGGTGACCAATTCCACAATAAAAGAAATACTTTGTTTTAAATAAGCATACACAAAAAATTTCAAAACGGATGTGAAAATGGGGATCTCACATTAGTAGTTAGTTTAATTACTATGAAACATATAACAATATGAATTGTAACCATTTTGATATTTATCTCGTAGTGACTTAATAAAGAGATTTTGTTATCAAAGTTGTATTAGCTCAACTACTGTATTTCACTTTTTCATGTTTAGAATCTTACTTCCAAAATATTTAATTATGTTAAAACTTCCATAATCGGTCACACTCTAGGAAGTAGATAAGTGATTTAAGACTGTCATGAGTATTAGGTGATTAAAAAAAGTTCTTTGGCCATTGCAATGGAGATTGCGCTGACACTACACGAGTACTTGAAAATGGAGATTTTAAGTATTGGAACAACCTGGAATTAGAGATTACATCTTAGTCATAACTAATTCTAAGATAACAATATCTTTTATTCTTCATACTGAGATACATACTTGGGTTTTTGTTTGCAAAATCAGTTGTGCATTGGTGTGCTACAATGTTATCCATAACTAGTACTCATAAAGGGTATTTTGCATGTATATTTAAACGAGTAGACAAAAAATACATACTAAAAGTTTATTTGTTCCTTCTCATCATTAGAAAGCGATATCTATGGGCATCCTCGAAGATTTGGTGCTGACATCTGAAGTGCTTGGTCGAGCCCTGACTAAATTGTCCTGTTCGATTTAGTAGTCATATGTAATGTCAGAAATCGTGAAACAAGAAACAGAATGTTGAACATTGAGATTGACCCATATCCATGGTTCATGTTCATAAAGATATCTAGAACAAAGGAATAAGTTGATTAATTGTCTTTAAGGACCAAATTCTAATCAGAGTTTGATAGTTGCAATACATGACTACTCTCTGTTGATTGTTAGTGAAATATTTTGATCCTGAAAAGTTAACGACTTGTCCAAGTGGGAGAATGATAGAAATAGTGTCCAAGTTTATTGACTGTTTTGAAAATATTTCTAATAATAGTAGGGTCCTTTGGGTTGGCCTTATGACCCAAATAACATGCGGAAATGGAGATAAATAAGTTGTTGATGAATTAAGAAATTAATAAATTAATTAGAAATTATTTTGGTAATTAATTAAAAGGTTTTAATCAATTAAAAGGCTTGAATATTAATTAATTAATGAGATTAATTGGAATATTACAAAAGCCATTGGTGGTCGTATGATGGACGGTTTTGACATGTCCTTAGGATGGGGATAATGTTGATTTGAATCAGATAAAGATAAACCCTAGAGTTAGATTCACTTTAGGATTCTATCTGCAACCTATAAACAGATTGCTAGGGGTAAACCTTAGAGAAGCTTATCCCTTACCTAAATTCGTCTATACTCATTCTTTCTTTATCTCTCTCTCTCTCTCTCTCTTTGTCTCTTTCTTTCTCTCTCTCTCTCTCTCTCTCTCTCTCCATAACCGAAGTCACAACCTCTCTCCTAAGGGTTGGTTATTTCCATATAAACCCTATATTGGGATTTCTTCCTTTTACTTTTGGTGTTGTGGGTATGATTCCATTATAGGGGTGCTACATTGGATCTTTCATCCTAGCAAAAATCTGGAACGCATAAGATTATAATCAGGCAATCCATAGGTTAGCAATTTCTTTCTTCTGTTGATTTTTAAAGTATGTATTGAGAATGGGATCAACAAGATTCTACTGCAATGGTACATCCATTCACAAAGTAGATTTAGATTTATCACGATGGCATGATAGGTTGACATGTTCTTACCATTATGGTCGATTTGTAAAGAGCGACTAACTATTACATAGTCCTTTGTATTTGGACCAATGATGCAATGTATAATTGTTAACTTACATAAATATACGAAATAATGATGTGGAATGATTTGTCAAATTTTATATTGGATTGTGATCATGCAATGTATACATTGCATCTACTATGAAGCCTGATTAAAATACGAGATTATGTCGAATATTTTGATATTTTTGTATCTAAACCCCATGTAAATTATGAGATATTATCGTTATATGTATATGTTTTTAAAATTCATCTATATGGGTTGAAATTCAAAGCTTTAGAAGATTTCGATCGTTTGAATATAATCTTTCGTTGATGGCGAGAAGAAGGACCTTTGAATGCATATATGGATTAAAGCTTTTTGGAAGGACCTTTGAATAAATATATGTATTAAAGATTTTTGGAGGGACTAGATACTTCATCCTTAGGTTGTATATTTATATTTACTTATGTATGATTTGTATATGATATGTAATTGGAACCTTGTTTGATAAATTTTGGTAAATCACAACTTAAAGTTATAAATTGATTTGAGTTTATACACTTTAAGTGTATAAAAGATAAGATGTTACATTTTCAATCTCCAAAAACTTTTTAAAACTCCCTCTTTATTCCCTTAACTAAACTTATGTAAAAGTAGGTCGAACCATTCAATTGTTACCTCTTAATGCTTCATTAAGAGGTGTCAAACAAGCCTAAGGAGTGTACAAGTTAGTCGTTCAACTTTGTTCTTTTTTTCTCCTGAAGTGTGTCATATTTTCAAACATTAACATTAATTTCTATTAATGTTTAAGTTATAAAAATAAAAATATAATATTATCTGACTATAATATTTTTAATAATTAGTATATATGTTATTTCGACAATATTGTTAATGACATAAATTTGCTTACAAGTATATAATTAAATACTCTACCTATCAAAAAATAAAATAAATTTAAATGTTTGATTATAATATTAGAGTCTGTAATGAAAATTTTTAAATATAAGATAAAAGATCTGGTCTATCAAGAGTCATATTAAAGTGATATTGGTAATTAACATATGATACTAATGGGGCACACCATCAACAACTTGATACAATTGATTATTTATTAGAAATTAGTTTTAATAAATATTCAATAAACTTTAATAATTAATTAAAAATTATTTATTTATTGGAAATAATAATTTTCATTAGCATGTAATATTATATAATTCAAATGTTATGAATTATTAAGTCATGCACAATATTTTGGACTACGTAAATTCTTTTGTCTTTTACCAAAAAGTTAAAGTTTATATTTTTTAAACTTTGTTTGTAAAATATAAAACTCATGTCTTCTTTTTTGTGCATATGGCCAAAAATAAGAGAGATGAAGAAGGATATGGACTTTTTATCAGTTTAATCAAAAGTAAGGGCACTCTTGCAAGCATGGGGAACATCATGTCTTAGGAGCATGGGTTGTGCTTAATGTTTAAGACCCTTTGTGGAAAGGACACACTTTATGGGGCCTTCTTTTTGGATTCTTCCGCACTTATGCAAAAACGTAAGTCCTTATGGACTTGGGATTCTCTCTCACTTTTTATCATCTCATGAAGAACACTTACTTGTATTTTCTCTCTTGAAATTCATTTTTATATGAACTTCAAGCTTAAGAGTTTTAAGAGTTTTACAAGACTAGCATATCTTAAATCAAGTTGAGTTCTTGTTGTTGTAAAAAAGGTTCCACATTTTCCATCAACTTCCAAACATTCCCTTGAGTATTCAAAGACTACAAAGGTTGTTATGCTCTTCTTCTTCTTCTTCTTTGGTGCTTGTTTTTCTTTCCAAACTTTGCGAGAAGAACCATGGTTGGTTATAAACCTGTTTAATGTTGTTCAAAAATCAAAGTCATTCGTTGCTAAAATCTTATGTTTTTGAAAGTCATTTTGATTAAAACCCGAACATAAGATAAAGGATGATAAATTTATAATAGAAATAAATGATTAGAAATAGAAAGAGGGTCGGTCCAAACATATATATATATATATATATATATATATATATATATATATATATATATATATATATATATATATATATATATATATATATATATATATATATATATATATATATGTAAGGCCTGTGGCAAAAATGAAAAAAGGGGCCCCTTAGGTAATTGGTTACTTAATGTTTACGTTACGTAGTTTTTATATATTGGGGACAAATATTAAAACATTACATCTTATTGTAGAAATCTTATTAATTAGAATAAATCACTCTATTAAGTTCTTAACTTTTAAAAAACATTTCAATGTTTTCTTAGCATAAATGTTTTATTTTTGACTAGTAAGCCTAAAATAATTGATTTGAAATCGTTGAAAGTGTTGTTACTTAAAACGAAAGAAGAGGATGAAGCCATCAGTGAGACACTCTTAAACACACACACATGTGCACACACACACACGCACACACATATATATATATATATATATATATATATATATATATATATTATAACACTCGATTTCTAGATTTGAGTTTTTGGTAGGATCGCAGCCCAACCATAGGTTAGTCACGACACTATGGTTTAATGAAGGTAACAGCGTGACAAGTACTGGTCATGGCGAGAATTAGCTATTTTGAGAAACCTTTATTTTTGGGCTTTGGGCCCTATTTAAAGGCACTAACTTCTAGGGTTTTCCTCATTTGGCAACTTCCACACTCAGAAACCTCTTTCGCCCTTAACCCTATCCTACGTTGCAAGTTTGGGCCTTATCTTCCATTTGGGTGAAGCTTGAAGGTGGTGAAGTTCTTCCTTGGTGCTTAAAAGTGTTGTATAGTGGGGAAGCTTAGTAAGCTTTATTCCTACATTTATGGATTAAGTGTTTTTCAAGTACTTCATCATATCATGGGAAGGGAAAGGCTTGAGAGTACACGTGCATCGACTTTTTGTTTTGAGATTTTCGCATGTTCTGTTTTATAGTATGATTACGATATTCAGATTTTGATCATCAAACTATGGTTTTCTTATGAATGAATGAATGTTTTGAATGAAATATTAACTTTAAAAAAATGAAAATTGGGTTTTAAAAAATAGGATGTTACAAGTTGGTGGTTTGAGGGATTTGGATGAACACTCGTGTGATTCCAAACTCAAGTTAGGATCCGAAAGATTTACAAAACTTTTTTGAAAAAGAAATTCATGGAAATATTTAGGTTAGAAATATGAGCCCATCATTGTGTCATGTTCTTGTCTGATTGTTGCCTTGAGATTGTGAGCATGGTTTTCTGACCAAACGTTAGTTTATAAAAGGACGATGTGATGCGTACAGTCGGTCGGAGATCTAAGTAAATTAATTAGGCAAGTATTTAGGCAAGTATTTGACCCGATTGTGCATGGTCCTTTTGGGTTGCCTTCACCATAGCAACTTGATATGATGATTTATTAAGAGAGAATAAATATTATTAATATATTATGGGAATAATATAAAGAATAATAATATTGTCATTTGATTAATATAAGTCATAAATTAATTGGTATTAATTTGGTGACTTAAAGAGATTAATTAAATAAGAAGGGTATAAACTATCAATTGTTTGATAGTTAAACTTTAGACTGTAAATCCATATTGGATAGATGGTGGATGGATTCTAGAAGCTATGGATAGCTTCAAATCGTCCAAAGGGTTATCTAAGGAATGGATTTGGATAGCTTTAAGAGAAGATTATCCAATTAGGGTTTAAGCTGTAAACCTTAAGGAGTCTACAAGTATAAATAGACCCTATAGAAAAGGGAGATTGGCACTTGATCTAAAGTAGAGAAACCCTGGCCGAATTCCCTCCCCTCTCCTCTCTCTAAAATCATCCTCCTTGCTATTTGGTGTTTGTAAGCCATTAGAGGAGTGACAATTGTGACTCTAGAGCTCCAAGACAACAAGATCAAACAAGAGATTCAAAGGTATGATTCTAGATCTGATTTAGTATTGTTCTTATACCTAATTAGTCATTAGAAGTCTTGGATTCAAAGCATGTTTAATTAGAAAGCCTAGATCCAAGCATTAGGGTTTTGCATGCGCACATAGGAAAGTTCTTATGGCTAAAACCCATCAGTGGTATCAGAGTCTAGCTTGGTTTTCATTAAATTCTTGCTTATTAGTTTGAAACTTAACTGCAAAATTCGATTTTGTGTTTCTGAGTCATGGACTCGGCGAGTTCCATAGTGGAGTCGGCGAGTTGGCCTGACTCGGCGAGTCACTTGGTGCACTCGGCGAGTCCAAGCGTCAGGAATGGCCAGATTCGGGATTTCTTCATGATTATCTTATGGAAACTTACCTTAATCATATTAGATCAACCCTAATCTGATTTTCTGATATATATATGACTATAATCTTGATCTAATTAGAGATATTTATCAACTAATAAAATATTTAATTTACTTATATGATAATTAATTAATTATTTTGATTAATTTGGTAATTATCTTGAAAGAAAGCTTGAATAAATCAAATATAGATAATTAGGAAATTAAATGTTAATTAAAATTATTTGTTATTTGATCCTCCATGTTTTAAATGTTTAAAACTTGTCCTCAAGTTTTGAAATTTATATTTTGTGATTAAAAGTTTTAATTTAGACAATTTAAATTTCAAACCCTAGATTTTAAAAGGTTTAAAATACAACCCTATACTAATATAATATTACAAGAATAATATGTATATATGTATAACTAAAATGTTAGTCTTACCGTTAGTAGGCCTCATTCACGAAGCCGATCTATAAGGTGGGTATAAGGTTGCGGCCTATAAAATGGCGCTTAATGGGTGTACACTCACACCCACCGCTTGCTTGATCGGTGGAGGGTCGTTAGCCGAACGGGTAGGATAGGGCAACCTCATCCTCTCATTAAAAGTATAATAAGTAATACAAAGTAACTACACATATTTTAAAATTTCCCAATCATAGTTACTTTAGGAAAAGTGAATTGATGCAATCCCATGAAATTACACTTTGCACCCTTGCTAAGAAGTTAGTGGAGCGTGTGTGGTTTACCGGCACACTAATTGGTTCTAAGCAAAGGTGGCAAAGGGTGATTCATTGTTTATCATAGTTTGATGGAGCGTGTGTGGTTTACCGGCACATCGAATAAGTGATCGTTATAATGAAGGCACCATGTGAATTTGCATGGTAATTCACACCCGCTTTGTGATCCTCGGTATCCTAGTCACAAACTAGAGGGGCATATCGATATTTAAACATGCCATTGAATAGTTTCAATGAATCTCATCCGAACCTAGGAATTCTCAATACATTTAGGACTAATAGTTAGGTTTTATGGTGGAGAATTAGTGAATCTTCATTCACTTACCTTCAATTTATTTGCATGTTAGATTACGACATCCATTTTCTAATATGTAAATGTTGTTGGATCCTAGACCTAATTTTTCTTATTGGGTGATAATTAGGGATTCATATTCTAATCTATTTTGTCCTTTCTATTTGTAGATGTCGAACGCAAACAACGCTGCTACTAGTTCTTTCACATTGATGAGCCTTTGCCAAAAGGTCACTTTCGATGGAACGAACTTTAGCGAATGGATAAGATACATTCGCACTATTGCTCGATATGAGGACAAAGACTATGTCCTCGATGAGAAGCTCGAGAAAATCAACCCTGAAATCGCTACTCCGGCCGAAATTACCGCTTTTGAAACTCATGAGCGCGATGCAACGAAGGTACATTGCATCATGATAGCCACCATGAACTCCGAATTCCAAAAGTCCTACGAGGACGTGTACTCGTACGAGATGCATCAAGACTTATTGGAGAGATACCACCAAAACGCGAGACAAGAGCGTTATGAGATTTTCACTAACATGATTTCCGCTAAGATGGGTCATGGAGAGTCTCTTACCGTGCACCTGCAAAAGATACAAAGGTATGTCGACCGCCTTCGCAAGTTAAATGTTGACTTTGGGGAAGACTTGGCGATCGACATGGTGCTTCACTCTTTGCCTCCGATGTACAATCAATTTAGGATGACCTACCACATGAACAAAGAGGAGGTCACCCTAAGCAAACTCCAAGATCTATTAAGGGTCACTGAGAGCAACTTCAAAGACAAGTCTGTTGCACCAACTCCCAATCCACCCGCTGGTCCTGTCTTGGCTATTGGTCAAGGAAAGGGAAAGAAGAGGAAGGCTTCGTCTAAGAACTATCGCAAGGTTAAAGCCCGAGATGGTGCCTCTTCTAGTGGGACCAAAGTTGATCCTGCTAAGCCCTGCCCTAACCCTAAGGAGGTAGAGTGTCACCACTGCCACAAGATAGGACATTGGAAGAAAGCTGCCCAAAGTACCTGCAAGCCATCAAGGAAGGAAAGATCAAGTCGTCTTTCGCATGTATATACACAATTAAATCTAACGATTCTAATCATGCAATTTCTTGGGTTCTTGATACCGGTTGTGGTTATCACATTTGTTCTAATGTGCAGGGACTAAGAAGAAGTAGGGATGTGGAGCAAGGATGGATCAATCTAATCATGGGGAACAGAAGACCGTCGCCTGTGACCAAGATTGGAGTGTATTCTTTAGTGCTTAGGAATAATTTATGTTTAGATTTGAACAATTGTTGCTATTCGCCAGAAATGGCTAGAAGCATCATTTCATTTCATGGTTTGTTTAGACAAGGTTTTAGATTTTCTTTTAATAATGAGAATGGTTCAATTTTAGCTTTTCTAAATGGTGTCTTTTACTTTGAAGCTATACCATGTAATGGAATTTATGAAACCGTTATGATTGTTGATAACTTAGGAAATGATGTTTTGAACATAGATTCTTCCAATAGTATTGATAAAGCATCCTTGTGGCATTGTCGCCTTGGACATGTCAACAAGAAACGCATAGCCCAACTCCAAAAGGATGGAGTGTTGGAGTCATTCGACCTTAGGGAAGATGACATGTGTGAGTCTTGTTTGCTTGGAAAGATGACTAAATCACCCTTCACGAGTACATGTGAAAGGGTGAGGGTCTATTGGACCTAATACATACCGATGTATGTGGACCATTTAGATCAACCACGAAGGATGGGAACCGCTTCTACGTGACTTTTACCGATGACTATAGTAGATATGGGTATATCTATTTAATCAAGCAAAAGTCAGAAACCTTTGAAAAGTTCAAAGAGTTCAAGAATGAAGTGGAGAATCAATTGGACAGGAAAATCAAAATGCTTCGATCTAATCGAGGAGGAGAGTACCTAAGTCTTGAATTCCACGATTATCTCAAGGAGTGTGGAATAGTTTCACAATTGACGCCTCCTAGGACACCGCAGTTGAATGGTGTGGCAGAAAGGCGTAATCGAACCTTATTGGATATGGTTCGCTCTATGATGAGTCGTGCTTCACTATCAATCTCTTTTTGGGGGTATGCCTTAGAGACTGCCGCCTATATCCTTAACCGAGTCCCTACTAAGAAGGTTGTCAAAACACCTCACGAGATGTGGACAGGGAAAGCTCCCTCGTTAGCACATATCAAGGTTTGGGGTTGTGAGGGTTTCGTAAGACGAGATACTCACGACAAGCTCGAACCTCGAAGTGAGCGATGTATTTTCATCGGCTACCCGCAGAAATCCTTTGGATATCTCTTCTATAGACTGAAGGACAATGTTGTCTTTGTTGCGAGGAGAGGAGTTTTCCGAGAGCGAGAACTCATAAGCCAAGGTGAAAGTGGGAGGCAAATCGAACTTGAAGAGATTCAAGAGTCGATAGATAAAGGAACCTCTACCGCTGGCACTCAACCCGAGGAGGAAACTCCGGTTGGACCGATTGACGAATCCTTACCTCTTAGACGTTCCGATAGAGTTAGAGTTCTACCCCTGTTTTATGGTTTTCATATTACTACCGAAGGGGACACGTATATTAGTGATGGTACACTAATAAATCTTGATGAACCTAATAGCTATAAGGAAGCCATGACAGGCCCGGAGTCTGCGAAATGGAAAGAGGCAATGGATAGCGAGATCTAATCCATGTATGATAACCAAGTCTGGAATTTGGTTGATAATGTGCCCGGACGTAAGACCGTTGGGTGCAAATGGATCTTCAAGAAGAAGACCGACGTGGATGGAAACGTACACACATATAAGGCGCGATTGGTCGCGAAGGGCTTTACTCAAACTCCCGGAGTTGACTATGATGAGACCTTCTCACCAGTTGCGAAGATAAAATCTATTAGAGTGATGCTAGCAATTGCCGCATTTCATGATTATGAGATTTGGCAAATGGATGTCAAGACCGCTTTCCTTAACGGAAAGTTGGCTGAGGATGTTTACATGGCTCAGCCAGAGGGGTTTGTAGATCCGAAGCATCCGAATAGAGTGTGTAAGCTTGAGAAGTCCATTTATGGACTTAAGCAAGCGTCTCGCAGATGGAATCTTTGCTTCGATGAGAAAGTCAAAGAGTTTGGATTTTACGAAGCGAAGATGAATCTTGTGTATATGTCAAAGCCAGTGGGAGTATAGTAAGCTTCCTCGTTCTATATGTCGATGACATAGTACTCATAGGAAACGACATCCTGACTCTGCAGGAAGTTAAGTCCTGGCTTGGGAAGTGCTTCGCTATGAAGGACCTCGGAGAGGCTTCTTACATTTTGGGAATAAGGATAGTAAGAGAAAGAAGTAAGAGACTAATTGGACTTAGTCAAAACACTTACTTAGAGAAGGTACTAAAACGTTTTAGTATGGAAAACTCGAAGAAGGGAGAATTACCGATACAAAGTAATGCCAAATTGAGTAAGACTCAAAGTCCGAGTACCGAAGATGAAATAGCAGAAATGAGCCGAGTACCATACGCTTCCGCAGTTGGCTCAATCATGTACGCTATGACTTGTACTCGCCCTGATGTAGCCTTCGCTTTGAGCATGGTTAGTAGATATCAAGGGAACCCTAGCAGAGCCCATTGGATTACGGTGAAGAATATCTTTAAGTACCTTCGGAGGACGAAGGAATGGTTCTTAGTCCTCGGAGGGAGTGATGGCTTGAAGGTGCAAGGGTATAGTGACGCCAGCTTTCAGACCGACAGGGACAACTACCGTTCGCAGTCAGGCTGGGTCTTTACCCTGAATGGAGGAGCAGTGACATGGAAGAGTTCCAAGCAAGAAACCGTAGCTGATTCAACGTGCGAATCACAGTACATTGCAGCGAGCGAAGCGTCGAAGGAGGCAATATGGCTGAAGAACTTCATCGGTGAACTTGGAGTTGTACCTGCCATAAAGGAGCCCATAGAGATTTTCTGTGATAACGAAGGAGCGGTTGCCTTGACCAAGGAACCGAGGGATCATGGTAGATCACGACATATCGACAGAATGTATCACTTCATTAGACATCGTGTAGAAGAAGGACAACTCGTAGTGAAGAGGATATCATCGGAGGATAACCCAGCAGATCCGCTTACAAAGGGACTGAGTAGGGTTAAGCACTTGCAGCATGCTAGGAGTATTGGGCTGAAGGATGATATTCGCATAGATTAGATAGTATTAGATACGTGTAATAGATAAATGTAATTAACATTTGATGATTAAATATAGGAGTTTTATTTATGAGTAATGTTACTGACTTATGTTAATTATTTAACTATTGTTTCACTTTGCATGTTTTGAATTCCAGAATAATTAAGTTTATTAGGAATAATCGAATTATTCAAATTGTCCACAATCGTTCATATGTTGGAAGTAGATATGAATGAAGATTTTCATGAATTGGTGTGTAGATTGTCCAAATGGTGTTAGACATAGCAAAGGTTTGCTGCAACGTTCATGAGTGCTTATGAACTAGTTTTGAGCATTGGAACAAACCCGCGCTTGCTGGAATCACCTTATGGAATATGATATAAAAGGGTGATCGCAAGACGATAGTATCATATAGTCTTAAAACCTAGATATATGGTTTGTTATTTGTTAATTGATTGTACATTGATAATGTGAAAACGAATCAGTAACTCGGTGTTATAAAACGCATTGTTGTGTATAGTTGGGTAATGAATAAGTAAATGCATATAAGTCGAAGTTTATCTGTAACTTTTATCCCAAGAGGGTAAAAGCGATATCTCGGCCGCTCGATGATTTGATTTGACTTATGTGCCGGGCCCGGTCAGAACTGAATTGATGTGTTCGATTAAGTTCTATGTCGAATAAATCAGAGATCGAGAAACCTAAATGCTTGACTAATCATTCCATAGAATTGTCAACATGATATCTAACAGAGGACTGTACAATCCCTTATCTAAAGGACAAAATTGATTAGATCAGAGTTTGACAGCGTCTTTGAGAGCTATGATTGCAAATCGAATTGTACTTGTGCATATAGTTACTAGACTTATCCAAGTGGGAGACTATTGGAATAGTGTCTAAGGCTGCAACTATATTAGGCAAGTATTTGACCCGGTTGTGCATGGTCCTTTTGGGTTGCTTTCACCATAGCAACTTGATAGGATGATTTATTAAGAGAGAATAAATATTATTAATATATTATGGGAATAATATAAAGAATAATAATATTGTTATTTGATTAATATAAGTCATAAATTAATTGGTATTGATTTGGTGACTTGAAGAGATTAAATAAATTAGAAGGGTATAAACTGTCAATTGTTTGATAGTTAAACTTTAGACTATAAATCCATATTGGATAGATGGTGGACGGATTCTAGAAGCTATGGATAGCTTCAAATCGTCCAAAGGGTTATCTAAGGAATGGATTTGGATAGCTTTAAGAGAAGATTATCCAATTAGGGTTTAAGCTGTAAACCTTAAGGAGTCTACAAGTATAAATAGACCCTATGGCAAAGGGAAATCAGCACTTGATCTAAAGCAGAGAAACCCTTGCCGAATTCCCTCCCCTCTCCTCTCTCTCAAATCATCCTCCTTGCTATTTGGTGTTTGTAAGCCATTAGAGGAGTGACAATTGTGACTCTAGAGCTCCAAGACAACAAGATCAAACAAGAGATTCAAAGGTATGATTCTAGATCTGATTTAGTATTGTTCTTATACCTAATTAGTCATTAGAATTCTTGGATTCAAAGCATGTTTAATTAGAAAGCCTAGATCCACGCATTAGGGTTTTGCATGCGCACATAGGAAAGTTCTTATGGCTAAAACCCATCACTTTGAACTTAAATATCGTTTACAATTCTTATAATATAACTAAAAAAAAGATTATAATCTTGTCCATGCAATACTATCATAATACATGATATACATTTAACATAGAACACAAGTAATAAGAAATATATATATATATATATATATATATATATATATATATATATATATATATATATATATATATATATTTAAGTAAATAAATACTTTTATTAAGATTATGATCTTCCTATACACTCACCTGATTGTAGGTGAAAGACTCACGACTAAGTCAGTGCCTCGTCCATCACTTTAGCTTTTCCTTTTAAAAGACCTATATACGAATATTACTAAATTTCAATTATCGTTTATATTATTTGCGATGATAATAAAAGTATATCAACTTCATCAGTCATACCAAAAGAATATTGAGATCTATCAAATAAAGAATGACCAGGTACGATCATATTAAAGGTAGGATCTATTTGGTAAAAGGAATACTGTTCGGATAATCCACTTTAAACACCTCCTTAGTTCTTGCCTAGACATCACTCCTGTAAGTAGATCACTCAGTATAACGATTGATGTTGCTGATAAACATTATTTATAAGTTTATAATAACGACTATAAACATAAATGTAAGTTATATTTAAAGCATAGTAAGTATACCTCAACTTACAGGTTTTCTAGAGAAAAGGCGGAAATTGCATGGGCATAACTTCGATACCGAAAGCTCTTTTTATTGGGACTTCTTTTGTTATAGAGCTACTAAAACTTGAAAACTCCAAAAGTTGGGCCTCAAGGTTGCAGGAAAGTTTGAGAGAGAAATGGAAGAAAGTTGTGGAGAAAATGAGCTGAAATCGAAGGTTTATATAGAATTTTTTGAAAGGTGCATCGCGCACTATACACATGTTATTTTCTGGTTGGTCCAGATCATCAAGCATACAGAGGAAGGGAATCTTCTGGTTGAGGAAGGTCTTGGATATCTTGTGGGGCCACGTGTCTCGCCGGGTGTGGTGCTCTTATCGGGTATTTTTTGCATTCTTCAATAAATCATAACATCCGTATATAGGATCCATTTACGATGTTCTTTATATCCACGATTTCATATCGATGAGTAATATAACTTTCATTTGGAACTTGTCGACTAATTCACACTCTATTTTTATTTTACAGTTTGTGAAGGTTTCATTATAAAAGATTTTGCAATGAACTCCGTTTTCGACGTTCTTTATATCGACGAATTTGTGTTTACATAGACATTAGCTTTCATTTACAATATTTTGTCTAACGAGTAACTAATCTTCGTTTCGTCTTTTATTACACACATTGTTATATTGTGTCGAACACAAAACTTCAAAAAATCACAACTTCCTCATATGAAGTCAGATTTTGGTGTTCTTTAGCGGTACTATGAAATTTATTTAGATTATTTATCCTAAATAATATTTTGTTTGTAATTGTTATTATCAGTTTTTGTTACATTAATAACTACAGTTATATAAATATTATATCACCATAATATTTATCCGTATAACATATACATAGTAATCATATACCAAGAAACTTTGTAAACACCCAACACGTAAGGATAATTATCATATATTTATTTATAATAAAAATCACATTAATTTGCTAACATAAATAAGGATTTATTGATGATATGTCTTACAAAAAATATGGGCATTACAATTCTATAGCCTTAGAATGCTTGGTTTAGCCTTACTTTATGTTCCTTGTTTGGTTGTGGGTTTATGGTTTTTTCATTTATTCGACCGTCTATTTAATTTTGGGTCACGTATGAGTTGCATACACGGGATGACCATCGATGTTAGCAGAGATTTAAAGCCGTAGAAGAGCATGGTTAGAAGAAATCCTAGAATGAGAATTTAGGAATAATCAAGCATAGTGACGTGGAAACTTTGGTATAATTATAGGGACGGGTAAGGATAGGCGAGGAAGGTTGTATGAGCCCGCACTACTAGAAGCACAAGATCCGTACAGGGATCATGAATAATCATAGAGTTACTAAGAAACTGGTAAATGAGTGAGTAGTGTGAGCTAGCACTATGATCTGGTTTGACCAATTTCTTTTATATCTTTTAGCATGGTGATGAATAGGCCGGGTAATGGTTTTAGTGTGGGAACGAGTGATCTGGGAGATCGGGCTTGAGTGATGTTTAGATTTGGGATTTGATTGCTATTAAGGTATATGTGAAAGTGAGGTAGATGATTCCAGAGGTGTTCGAGTATATCAAGACCAAGCTGGTAGCCATGTTTGATGAGAGATATGTTGTTGTCACTGATGTTGTTGCCGTTGCCGCTGTCATCAATGCTTTTGGGCAACATAGAGCCCGTTCGGTAACCTACAGTGAGTTTTGTACTACCCATCCTCCTAATTTTTATGGTGGTATGGATCCAATCATCAGTATGAGATGGATTATCGATGTGGAGAGTGCTTTTCGCTTGTGCTTATGTTTGGAAGTGCTGAAGGCGAAGTTTGCTTTGAACCTTCTCTTAAGTAAGGGAAGGATTGGTGGGGTATGGTTTCCAAGACCTTTTCTCCTTATGAGAGTGAGGCTATGAATTGGGAGAGGTTTACTGGTATGTTTAGAGCAGAGTACGTCCTATAGGTGGGGAAGGAGCGTTTAGCTGAGGAGTATTTGTCACCAAAGTTGATGACGAAGTCAGTGACTGAGATCATCAAGAAGTTTACTAAGAGAGTTTTATTTTATTATAAGTATTCATCTAGTAAGATCATGAATATGACTCAATATCTAAGCATGTTGAGGACTGAGATCAGGAAGTTCATGGTGAAATCCAAGTATCAGACCCTATTAGAGTTGCAGTCTCAGGCTAGGAGAAGTAGTTGGAGCTTGAGACCTAGAAGAGAGGTAAGAGACAATCTTCAGTCCAGTCACAACCTGCAACAAAAAAATCTACAACGGACGATGTAACAACCCGAATTTTAACGAAAATTTTAACTTTTATACATATAAAAATTAACCACAATTGTTTCCAAAATAATCCCATTACATAGCTATAGTGTTTCAAAAGATCATAGTACCAAAAACTAGATACCGAAATATTGGAGAATGCATGTCGCGCCATCAAGCCGAGCCCTTGCCCTTAGAACAAGAAGTACCTGAAACATCCACCAAAACTGTTAGCACACACTTAGTGAGTTTCCTAAAACATGCAAACATAAACTCACATAATATCATGCACACATACATATAAGTTTGCCATGGACTCCCTCCATGGTCTCCGTTGGAATGTCATGGGCTACCCTTATGGTCTTATATCCCCGAGCCATGGGCTCTTCCCATGGTCTTGCCATGGGCAACTCCCATTGTCTATACATAATTCCACATATAGATCAAAGCAGCAAACAATTACATTCTCCAATACAAATCATCTCATAACCATTAATGGGTCGGCCTTGGTTCCTTCGACCCATGAGTGTAGTGAGAAGACTCACTTTTAATACTGACCGATAGTTGACTAGGTCCTGGCTCCGAATATCAGCTCTACTCAACCCCTAAACAGAAACACTTCCTTAAATGCAACTCAAAATGCCCTAAAACCCCTTATAAGTCAAACTTGGTCAAGGATTAAAGTTAAAGTCAAAGTCAACGGTCCGAGTTAACCCAACACACCGAGTTGTCCTTTAACTCGTCGTGTTTCTCCATTAACTGCACAGATCAGGAAAAATATTATCAACTCATTGATTTCACTAATGAACTCACCGAGTTAGCCAGAAATCCAACAACCTAATGCATTAAGTTGTTTCCATTGAATATAGAAACTCCAATTGTAACATCCATAAAAATCAGGCCAAATTTGAACTTTTCAAAACATTTCAAAACCATTAATTATTACAAAAACTTGTTTTCAAAATAGTATCATATCAGAATATCGCAGAAACAAATCATAAACATGAGGAGCGGTATGATCACGCATTTGCCTTCCTGCGATCTCCTGAGGTAACCGAAACCAAAACTGAAACTGTAAGCACAAAGCTTAGTGAGTTCCCCCAAAATACCGATACATAACAACAATACACATAATAACAACATGTAATGGGTCCACAAATCTACAGACTGTATTACCCCCCCTGTGCCCACAGTGTGAGTCTGGCTTGCCTTTTGAGCCCACATCTCACATCTGGCTTGCCTCCGAGCCCACAACATAAGTTTGGTTTGCTTTCGAGCCCGCAGCTTATGACTGACTTGCCCCTGCAGTTTCAAGACTGAAACCTAATTGATCTGTGCTCAGTACGAGTTTGGCATACCACTTGGTCCTCAGCTCGTATCTGGTATGCTAATGAGTCCTTAGTATGAGTCTGGTATGCCTTTCCGGCCCTCAGCTCATATCTGGCATACTCCAGGGTTTGTTGGTCACCGCACGAAGCAGTGCAACCTCAATGTTACCCTCACAACATGTCTAATATACAACTAATTGCACATACAGATAATTAAACGGTAACATGGGTAGTCCTAAAGATCTACCTAACTAGCATAACAATCTAGGATGTATAACTATCTCATACTCAACACATCATCAACTACTGGGATATCAAATCCAATGGTTCGGCCTTGGTGCCTTAGACCCCTTAGTATAGTGAGGATAAATCACCCCGCAATTGTCGATCTCAACTGATGAACCGAACTCCCGAATCGCCGTCTCACCACGAATCCCGAACTATCCAAAATAACAAATATTAAGTCAATAAATGGGAAGACTAATCTTGACTAAGAATCCATATAGTCCATTTCGCCTTTTTCTCTAATTTGGGACAAGGCCCAATAGCAAATTCACTATCTAAAAGTCCATATACCTAAGCCCATTAATGTCAAAAGCCCAACAGAGGTCTTACACGGGGGGTATTCCTCTGGTACGTTGGGCATACTTCTATTTGTGTTGACCACCATAGGGGTGGTTGACTCAGTACGTTGGGCGTACAGATATTACGCGGGGCGTACGCGGGGTTTGCCAAAACTCTAATAAGTGCTTAATGGCTTAAGCACTTAAGCCCAAACTTTAGATCCATTGACCAAATATGCCTAACAATCATAAAGTCTTGAACTTTATCACTTTGGACATACAGAAAGTTCTTCACACATGGTCTTAATCCATTAAGACCTTCCTACTCCATGCATGAGACACATTTAGCTATTGGGACATCATTTTTATCACTTAGGACCTCTTCAAGAGTCTAGAAGGACAGTTTATTTCGTCCAAATCATATCATGCACCAACTTGGGACTTTTGGGACAAGAAATGGTTCCTTAAAGCTAAAATGGCAAGATCTATAACATACATGCATAAAGTTTGAAGCTCTTTGCCTTCTGGAGCTTCTAGGGCACCAAACAACTTCAGATCTACTAGCTTGTTCTCCTTCTCCAACTCTTTGATGCAAAACCTTCTTCTCCAACTACTCAAAATAAACTCTATAAGCTCACATACTCAAGGAAAAGAGTAGGGTTTGGGGAAAACGACTCTAAACAGTGGAGGCTGAGGTAAGGGAGGGTTATGAGCTCATAAGGTTGTTTATATAACACTCAAACCCTAAATATTAGGGTTTCCACCTGACGTGAGTACGCCCAGCGTACTAGGGCGTGCCTAGTACGCTCAACGTACCTTATGTACACTTACGTACTCTCTTGATCCCAAAGTTGCAACTTTAGCCCTTAGGCTTCTCATGGGTCGACTCCTTTAATCCCCAGGGACTACAAATGACAAAATAATAATAAAAGAGAGGATTCGGAAATACCTGCAATATCTCGGGATGTTACACCAATTCTCAGATCTCCTCTAAAATGATGTCTAGAAGGGTAAAGTTTCCAACTTTACCCTTTGGAACCACCATAATGAGTCAAAACCGAACCCTAGACTCATTAGAGTGAGGCTTGACCCATTAAGCCCTTAAACTCCAAAGGCATAGACCCAAAATGCAGATCTGGCATCCAAAGGATGGGAAATCACGTAAAGTTTCCAACTTTACGTCCATGCATGCTAGAAAGAAACTCTAGGGTTCAAGATGGGCTAATAAAGGACTTATTGCATGAATGGGGCCTAGAACTTAGAAAAGCTTGCAACTTTAAGCCAAATGAGGCCATAAAATGGTCAGACTTAACATAACAACCCCTGGTACACTCAACTTCTTGGACATCCCAACCATGAACACAAAATCAAGATAAGAAGAGATCTAGATGATAACAAAGCAAGGTATAAACTTGACACCTCCTAGAGACTACAACAAGTGGGGAGATTCTGGGTCTAAGTCTTCCCTCAAAGATCTACACCTCCAACTCCCAAGCTTCTTCAAAAGAACACAAAAGATCAACACTCAAGGCCCTCCACAAGCTCACACAGTTACAAAAGAAGATGCTACACACTATTTAGGGTTTCTGGACAGGGGAGGCTAGTAAGGACGCCAGCCGAGGGACTTAAGGCCTTTAAATAGGGTACAACACCCTATAATTTAGGGTTTCCTTCCCAGCTGCCAACTCGCCGAGTTGGGACACCCCGACTAGTCAAGTTGATTCATTAATTTCCGCTGCCAAAACCCTCTCGATACACCGAGTTGGAGCTTTCAACTCCTTGAGTCCCAAAGTAATTATAAAAAATTGGAGAAATAAACTTATACCAGAACCAAGCATTACAGAAGATTTAGGAACAAAAGTCCAGAGAGGCACAAAGTGTACTAAGTGTAGTAGACTTCATGATACAGTGTGTTGATCGTTTGGGTGTCACATTTGTGGTAGGGAGGGGCACTATAGCATAGACTGCATGCAGAGTATGCGAGTATGCTTTCGTTGGGATCAGGTGAGCCACATCAAGGCCAATTCCCCCTTTCATGTATCAGGCATAGCGCAGACTCCACCACATGCGCCTTTGAGGATCATGAATGGATGACATGGGAGAGTTGAGGCTTCATAGGCCAAGGGAAGATCCTACCAACTTATTTTAGAGGATTTGAGATAAGTACCAGTAGTGATCTCCGATATATTTTCAATTATTTTATTGGTAACATCCAAATCCTCGAGTTATGAAATTTAAGGTTACAAGTTCTATGATGGCTATGACATGGTGGATGTATTACCACGATGTAACATGGTTGCATGAGTTGTTTATTCCATTTAGGTGTCACGACGAGCCACTCTATTGGTCAAGACATGACATTTGATCAGGGGCAAACCCTAATTTCCGGATGTAGGCACTATTTAAAGGAAGGGAGGGCTAGGGTTTTCTCCACCATCAGCCTTCATCACCTCCTAACCCCTTGAAGAAGAAAGCCTTTGTGGGGTAGATAGCATCTTGGCAAGCTTTCAAACTTCATTTTATGATCTCCTAGACTTTTGTGAGTAATCAAGTTCCAATCTTGATGCATTAGGCTTCTAGATCTATGCTTTTGGTCCCTTTTCTCCGCATTTGGAAAATTTTGGATGGAAGGATTCCATAAAGTTGACAACTTTATGGATCCTTAAGGTCCCTTGAGGATTATATGCTTTGGGTCTAAAGTTAGATTTAGTTTTGAATCCATGTATGTGATTTTGGTTCCATTTTCATCCTTTTGACCTAACATTAGCTCAAGAGATGCATTGGACATGCATGTATATAAAGCATTGATTTTTAGAATTTTTTTTGGAGTACGAAGGCCCTTTGGAAAGTTAGAATGGATGGCTTAAAGGATTAAGGGCTTAATGCATTAATGTAGCAATTGAGAATTTCTCATCACCAATTATCACTAAAGATTAACATCAACCGATGATAATGGTAGAACTTTTTATAGTAATGGAAAATATGATTTGTTAAATGATAATAATAGGGTAAAAAATGATTGACCAAAAAGTTATATAAATTTTGATGATGGTTAGTGTATTTGGAAAGTACACAACAAAGTGATCCCAATGATATAAGCGTTACGAAAATCTGACTCCGATTGGAGGAGTTATGATTTCATAAAAGATAAAACCAACCGCATTAATAATGCCATTAACGTCAAAATAACATAAAGAGATCGGTTGAGTTTCGACTAACGTCACTAAAAGGAAAACCATAATAACTTGTGAGATAAAGACTTTGAAAGGAAAAGGTTCAAAAAAGGAGTTCGTATGAAGGAGATATGATTTTTAGAAAAATATAAAATACGGGTTAAAAATGAAAGTCAAAATTTGACAACGCAACCTTCAAGAAAGTTGTAGTACTATTAGAGAGCTACACAAATATATAAAGAGGGTAAGACACAATATTCATATAAGGAAGATATGAATTTTTATAAAAGATTTAGGGGTGCACGCCAAGTGCGTCTCTTGCCCGTTGTGCACACCAGACACTTAAATTCGTCAAAGATTATGGAGACGTGGACCGTCAGAAGTGTGACATGTGGCAAGCTCTGGATGGAATCACGAAGCGAGTGAACGCCACACGCACAACCTCTATAAATATAGGTGCAAACTTTCTGATTTTATCATCCAAAACACTTTATCTATACCTCTGAAGTTGTTTCAGAGACCCTCTTGATGGCACAAAGCTTTGGATGCAATGGCTTGGATGCTTCAGAATACGCTAATAGAGTGAGTTCACGGCTCCCTATTTTACTATTTTAAATGTTTTACCAGGGGGGATACATGCTTATCAAATGGTTTTATCAAAATATTTTTATATCTATAAATATCAAATCATTTTATAAAGGTTAAAGCCTTAGGATAATGTAGATATAGAGACTATGCCTAGTTGTAAGCTGTGAGATTATGCTTAACAATTATGATGCCCAATAGTCTAGGAAGAGATAATACCTAGATGTTATAATGGCCAAATCCCTAGGATAATGTAGTACTTAGAAGTTATGTTGCTCAGATATAGAGATATGCAACATACCTAGTTGTTACTGTACCCAAATATCTTGTTTTCAAATAGCCTTAATTAGGGTATATATATGAATACTTATATATACAAAATAATTATGAGATCAAAATTTATAATTATGTAATATAAGACAAAGATTTATATTTATGATAGTTATAGGAAATCCCTAGGAATGATTAAAAGATAATATATAAAATATAAAAGATAAACACCTAAGGTCAATGCGTTAGTGAGCTGTTATATTCATCTAAAGGCCTTGATTAAATTTGACATTCTCCGATACCTATAATCGTTAATCTTGCGAGAGCTAGAAAGATATGTATAGATCTATATGGGATCTGATAACCCCACCTGCAATTGCTAGCTACACTCCCGATAGGATAACTTTCTTATTATTCACTATGCGACGTCCGATAAAGCGTCGTGACAGGGAAATTATTAGTCAAACATCGTCGATTATGGGGGTTCATGGTAATACATTAGATAGCCTTAGAGATCAGAGTACCATTAGGGACGCCTTAGAATGGTAGATAAAATACGTTCGGATCATTAGATATCACACAAAAATAGTAAATTAGGATTAATAAATATATCCTAAAAAGATAAAAAGATAGGATCGGTATATATCCTAGAGATAATAAGATAGGATCGTTTGATATCCTACAAAGATAGCAAATTAGGATTAATAATAAATCCTAAAAGATAACAAGATAAGATCGTTAGATATCCTGAAAAGACAGTAAGTTAGGGTTTATAAAATACATTAGGAAAGGTTTTTCTAAAATAAAAAGGATTCTTAAATTAATATAATCAAATAAAAGCCAAAAACTATAAAAACCTGTGTACTCACCAAAATCAAGTTGATGTTTTCAAAAATCGCATATGTGCCTAGGATGAAGTAGAGATCAAGTCAATGAAGGATTATCAGCATGAAGACTTGTAGATTTTCGTTTAGATAGGTAATTATGATCGGCACTCTATGATTTGGGAAATCTTTATACAGTCACCACTCGTCATTTTCCACCATCAGCTGGGGAGGGTGTGACAATTAAGCTGCCCCAGTGCAGTTCTCACAACATGGCCATGAGGATGCCTCGACGTGATGATAGGAGATCATTGACTGTTTTGGACAGACTCTATTACGACGTGGTGGAATGACCATCTCGACGTGACAATAACATTGACTGTGACTGAGTTGGATCATGATCGGGACTTTGATCAAACCTGAGTTTGTTCTTCACGACATGACCATGCATTGATTCAATGTGAAAGGCAGCTGATGTTGACTTTGACTGTTAACATTGATCGTTAACTTTTTGACCCAGTTGACTTTTGGTCAAATGCTAGCTCTAGAGTGTAGAATAAGGTGTAACCTTGTGTGATTCAATAGGTGGATTTTAGCACCTGTCTATTGACGATGAGTTGTGGTTTGTATGACTTCGTGAGAGAGATGAGTCTTCTGACTATACTATGTAGGATGCTAGTTGTCTTTGTGATACTTGAATGAAAGACCATGGGGATAGCCTATGAAAATTATCTTAAAGACCATGGAGGTATCCCATGAAACTTGGATGTAAGACTATAGGGTAGCCCATGACATTTCAATTAAAGATCATGGGGTAGCCCATGGCACTTGGATATAAGACCATGGGGGTAGCCCATGACATTTCAGGGAAAGACCATGGACGACATTTGACTGTAAGACCATGGGGTAGCCCATCTTGTTTATAGAAACGACCATGGTATGTGGTATTTTGGGAACTCGCTAAGCTTTGTGCTTACGATTTTGTGGTTTAAATATTTCTGATACTTCTGGTTCCAAAGGGAAGTCCCGAAGTGATCGCATAACATCCCCAAGAGTTTATTTCCGCATTACCTGTTTTAGATTCACTATGATATTTGGGAATACACTTAAACAATTATTGGCTTTTGAACAAATGGTTGTATGGTTTAGGTGGTTGAAAAACAATGTATTTGAGATTTGTGTGTTTTAAAAACAAAAATTTTACTTAGTATTCTTGGATGTTACATTATTTTCCATTCTGATCTTTTGCCTTATTATTATTTGCATATGTATAGAGTTTTTCTTTTGTCTCTTTGCGATGAATGCCATTTTTGTGGGAAAATATTCGGTTTAGACCTCCTTAGATCTTGTGGTAGATTATAGGAATGGGATTTCATAGACTCCTAAATTTTGACTTGACCCTTCCACCTGTTGTTGTCTGATAAAATATTTTAGGGTAGAGTTGAACGATTCGAAGGACTATTTAATTCAATTTCTATTTTATTTCTTTGGATCAAGGTTGATATAATTTTGGATGGGTTAGTTTGGGATCATGATGATGGTACATTAACAACATTTACATGGTATATATTTCAAAGTGGAGGAGAGTCGACACTTCGTGAGGGATGAGTTTAGAGTCGCTCGGTCTTTAGATTGACTGCTTGGGTTAGACGGTATTTGCAGCGGCGCACAAACTTCAGAGTCCTAAGTTGGTAATGTTAGATATGTTGTTTTCCTTCTAAGTAACCATAAATATAGATTTGATAGGTACTTTCTCGGATTTTAAGGTGTTGTTTATGTATAGAATTCAAATATTTTAAGGGATTCAAATTGAGGATCGTGACGAAGATCTCCTTGCCAGTTCTTGTTTTATAGGTCTTGGGGATTCGATTCACGGTCTGAAAGCCTGATAGGGATAGTTGGATTTCATGATTTTGACTTATGTCTTTGGGTTGAACCTGAGAGTCAATACTTGTCGATGGATTGGATAGAGACCGAGACTCATTAGTGGTCGATGAATTAGGTTGAGCCCGAGAGTCATTAGTGATTAACAGATAGGGTTGAGCCTAATAGTCATTAGTGGTCAACGGATCGGGTTGAGCCCGAGAGTCATTAGTGGTTGACGAATCAGGATGATCCTGAGAGTCATTAATGGTGCACAAATCGGGTTGAGTCTGATAGTTATTAGTGGTTGATGGATCTAGTTAAGCCCGAGAGTCATTCGGGGTTGAGGGATCGGCGTAAGCCCGAGGATCTCTAGACGTCATTGGCTTAGAAGTATTTTCTTCGGAAGTTGGTTAGTAGATAAGCCGGGAAGATGATTGCTAGAATTATAAGTATCAGTTGAATCTCAGATCAGTGAGTTTCTAATATTGGTAAGTCTTCTCTCTAGGAATTAGTTTGCTCTGTTGTGCCATGAGATAGGTTGCGTTGGGATGAGAAGAATTGTTGGTTAGTGGGAATAGAAGATTAGACCACGTATATATGTATATGTGTTTGGGAAATCTATAACACCCGATTTCCAGATTTAAGTTTTTGGTAGGATCGCGACACAACCAATGGTTATTCGCGGCACTATGGTTTAATAAATTTAACAGTGTGAAAAGTATTGGTCACGACGTGACATAGTTGTTATGAGAAACCCTAATTTTCGGGCCTTGGGCCCTATTTAAAGGCACTAACCTCTAGGGCTTGCCTCATTTGGTAGCCTCCATACTCAGAAACCCTCTCTTACCATTAACCCTAACCTTTATTGCAAGTTTGAGCCTCATCTTCCATTTGTGTGATACTTTGAGGTGGTGGGGTTGTTCCTTGGTGCTTAAAGGTATTGTATAAGTTCAAATCCATCCAAGCTTCTTCACTTTTTTAATTTCCTAGGCCTTGGAATGTGGTGCATATAGTTGACTCTACGGGGCTTCTAGTAGTGTTATTTCAACTCTTCGATTTATGTGAGTTTTCTCACTATATATGTAGTAGTATATCTCCCTTGTATGCTATGATGTAGATGTATTGTAGTATGCTGATTAGGCAAGTACGTTACCTTAGTCGTTTGCATGTTGATTGTTTGATGACTAAATGGTATGATATGTTGATATGTTATGTTTGGGGAGTTGATAGTGGATCGGCATGAGAGCCGAGAGCCTAGATTAATCACATTCAAGTTAGACGTGCACAAGAGTCGTTAACTGTTGGTTCAAGGTTAGATGTGCATGAGAGCCATTAACTGTTGGTATGACTAGACGTGCACTAGAGTCGTTAGTCATTACTTATCGAGGTAGATCGGCACTAGAGTCAAGAGCCTATGTTTGTATGCATTATTTGTGTATTGTGGTATGTAGTATATTGAGGAAACTCACTAAGTTTTATGTTTATAGTTGAAGATTAAATATTTTTCAGATACTTCATTAGATCGTTGGAAGGACAATGTTTGACTGTACACGCGCATCGACTTTGTGTTTTGAGATTTCCTCGTGTTCTATTTTATGTTTTGATTTAATTATTCTAATTTTGATCACTAAACTATGGTTTTCTTACTAATGAATGAATATTTTGAATTGGTTTTAAAAAAAATAAAAAGTTGGTTTTGAAAAATAGGATGTTACACTGTTAAATTTTAAAAATTATAAATTTGTGTATAAAAAGAAGAAGTCTCACAAGGGATTGAAAATGAAACATTTTATTGAACCAATAACAAATATTTCTGAAAATGACGAAAAGGTAAAATTTCTTTTTAAACCAACTAATTAAAAATTAAAAATACCTCCAAAAGAGCTATTCTTTTAACTTATAACGTACCGGATATTTATGAAAATGGCAAAAGGTAAATTTTCTTTCCCATTTTCTTTTTAAACAAACCAATTAAAAATTTAAAATACCTCCATAAAGTAGAAATTCTCAACTTATAACACACTTGTGCAGAGTCGAACTCATAACCATTGTTGCAATGGAAACGAATATGACTTTTTCAATTCATCCGGGACCAATTATGTTATTTTTTTTCTAGACAAATAGTATTTATTAAATACTGAACATAATTAATATTGGACCCCCTAATTTTCGTGAGGCTTACAGAGATCATCCGACTTGTCCATCCTATTAGGTCGGTCCTGATTACCAAATGGTTTGAATGATATTATAACAAAACTCGCATGTCTAATAACAAAAGGTTATCTAAAACTTTCTCCAAATATTAGATACCTAAAAAAAACTAACATTAAAAATGCTCCTATATATAGAAAAAATATATATTAACAAGTGTTAAAATGTTCTTATATTTTCATAATATTTGAAGTGAGTGTAGGCGAAAGGGAGGGGGACTTGTTTTTACGAAAGCCAATTTAAAAGTAATTACAGCTCTGATCCCTATAGTTCACACGTATGTATAATTTTAGATTATTTTTTCGTTTTTGATATGCCTCGTTGCTAAGGTTTCCAAAACTTACATGTGTGGTTCTTAAGGATGTTACCATCAATCCCCCCTTCCATTAAATGTCTTTAAAAGAACCAATCTTTTGAAAACCGATTTTTTAATTGAACCGGTCGGATGATGTTTTCCGGTTCAACCGGATGGTTAAACCAGTTCTATATTTTTATATGTTTTTAGTTATCCTGGATATATTAATTACAAAACTTGTCATCTTTTTAGTTTTACAAACGTAAATAAAACGCAACATATAAAAACAATCATTATAGAAGTCAAAATCAACAGGGCCGGTCCTGTGCAGCTGCCCACTTTGCCCCCCTCTAAGCCCCCCATGAAAATCAATCAAAGAAGCCCAAAACAAACACAAAAATTCAAGAATGTCCGGTTCAACCCGGTCCATTCCGGTTCAATTCAGCCGGTTGAATATGTTTTTTACTAAAACCGGCCGGTTCAATCCGGTCAGAAAATCATTATCAAACCGGTCCAAATCGAACCGCCCTCATCTCCGGTTCCCGATTCGACCGGTTCAACCGGCCGGTTCGAACCAATTTTTTAAAACACTGAAAAGAACCACTATTCCCTTAATTTGACATTTTTCGTTATTTTGATATTTCTAATAAGTCAAGACCATTTGTGAAAAATTATTTAAAAGATGCACTAGAACCCTAACAACCTTGTTGATCTACGATTTCAATGTCAATGCTCTCTGTCTCTCCCGCTCCTGGTAATTCCAACACTAACAACTACTTCTCTTATTTTACCATCTGTTATGTCGTTGTCCTCTTTCCTTTCAACTTCTATTACCATAGTCCACTTCACCTTATACACTTATATTCTAAAAGAGATTGATGACCCTCATTTCCTCCATGACTCCATCTTTATAATTCTTTAGAAGTTGGTGTTGTTGTATGCCACATATGCTTGGAATTGGAACGTTGTTATGGTTGGAATCTTTTATTTTTTCTTCGATTGGAATATTGTAGATGTTGCAGGAATTGGAAATATGGGAAGTTATAGGATGCTAACCATGATATCCAGAATTCAGATTTCGACATATTGTATTTGTGTGAAAACGCTTTTTGAAATCTTTTTTTCTAAGTATAGGTTGATCGAATTTTGGCTCTAACTTCATCGTGTTTTGAGTTGCAGATTAGAGGTTTCATATTTGTTTTGATTTTGATTAAGGGATTAAAGGTTGATTTTTATTTTAAGTTAGGTATATGAGTGTGGTGTATGACAATGGTGGTGGTGTGTGAGGTCTACCTTGTACGTTAAAGTATCAAAACATTATAAAAAATAAAAAGAAGAGGTGGTGGTAATATGGTCATTTAACAAAGGAGAATTAACGATAACACATACAGGAACCACATATGCAATTTTGGAAAACCACGACTCATCAAAAATTGAAAAATTAAACTAAAACTGCAGATGTGTATAAACCATAGGGACCAAAAGTGTAACTTACTCTTAATTTTATCCAAATCTATGTTTTGTGTTAACAGATCACGCGCAGGGGTAGAGAGTAGGATTTGTATATGGAAAGATAAGAAAGCGGAGTCGTTCAAATGATTATACGAAGAGTGCGTGTCTGCTAACAGAAAGACAAGATGACACGCACGGCTTGTGTGTTTGTCGCTGATGTGGGCCCACACGCGCCCCTTAATTCGTAACTTGAACGTAATTATATACTTGACACTTAACCAATTAAATTCATTGATTTAAAATTTCTTTAATTTCTTGAAATAAACCATCTTTGTATATATGTTTTTTATATTATAAATACCTGTTATCGTTTATTAAAAAAAAAAAAAAAAAGAACGATACATATCTATGTAATATGATGATTCGAATGTATGTTGTCGTTAAAAGGTAATAAAGTTATATAAACAATTAAAATATGAGAAAATGCTACGTAGTTATTATGGCTAATGACTTGTTAAGATTTTTTTTTTTAGATCAAAAAAATAAATCAGATCTATCCCTCAATTTTACCCTTTCATTTGCACAACACATTGAGAAATTCTGTCCCCTTATTTCGTATCAAGGAACTCGAGAAATGGTTCAAGAAAAAAGAATATGCCACATTAAGTAAAGTTTATTTTTGCAACTTTAATTTCATATCTTTTATGTTTATTTGGAAAAGTTCCATATCATCTACTCGTACTTGAATACGGTTTATAACCATACATTTTTGACTTCGAGGAATTTGATTTTCGCTTTATCATATTGTATAGGATTTTGTTTATAAAATTTGATTCTAACGTATTGTATTTATATATTTTGTTGTAGATTTGAATCATACTTATTCATTCGTATTATTAAAGTTTCATATTCTTAGTATTGATTCGTGTTTTATCTTTGTTTTTTCTTCAAAGATACTGTATTTGTATGATAATGATGTATATTTGGTAAAATATATAAACATTGGTCTGGAACTAAAAAATAAGTACCAATGATTATTTGCATGACTAAGAATAGGTTTGCAGTGCAAAATTATTTTTTACATTGCGGAATTGCAACTATTTTTTATTATTTGATTTGTATTTATACTTTAAATTTTATATTTAAATGTACACCTTTGTTTTATAAAAAAACGGTGATAAGGTATCTAATTACTCGTACTATTGAGACAAACTTGTGAATGAGTGAACAAGTATATTGTTACAATTAAATAGGATTGAAGGGAATCATATTGAGACAATTGGCTAAGTTGAAGAGAAGCTTGGGACAAGATAAGACTAAGAATTGTAATTAATCAAACTAACAATTAAGGTAAGTATTTGTGGACTCTTTTAATTTGCGTACATATCATAAATAATTCAGACACAATTATGTAATTTGTCATTGCGGTTTGCCAATAAAAGTTGACTCAATACAACTATCAAAACGTCTATGTGTTGGGTCCACGTGGTTTTATTTTTTGTTTGGTTGGTCCATGTGGTTTCCAAAAACTACCCGAACAATCCTTTTGCCATGTAAAAATTCTTTTTTGCCATTTTTTATTTTTGTTTTATATTTTTTATATGGTGTTATGTTTTATATGATTAAAAAAGAGATACCCATCCCCCCCCCCCCCCCCCCAAAAAAAAAAAAAAAAAACCTTTTCTCGTCCTTCGTCTTTCCTTTGTAGACAAACACCACCAGACAACCACCATGGTGTTTGGACACCAACGTCGCCATCAGCTCAAGACATCCACTATTGACCAACACTACCACCAGACAACCCTTTGCTCCTGACCGACACCGTCGTGACCAAGGATATAGGTTTGTTTGGTTTAGGGGAAATCGATATAGGAGACACATCGAACACAACTTTTCTCTACCACCCACCGACATCTGAAACCCAAACCCACACCCTCTCCCATCTAAAACTATCACCCGCACACCGCCATTATCTAAAACACTCACTCTTTGTCTCTCTAAAACCCTTATGCCACTCCACTCCATTATTTTCTCAAAAACTCACCCTCCGCTTCTTTTGAGTTGTTCGTTTTCAAATTTTAGATACCCTAAATTTTGTCATTAGATTTCTTCAAGTTGTTTCAACTTTTTTATAAGTTTTCTTGGTGAAATTTTTGGAAACTTTGGAAAATTTTGTATCTTATTCGGCTGTACAAGCTTGAACTTAAAGATATCGAAATCTGATATGATTTGTTTTTTTATCTTCAAATATGATATGTTTAATGCTTGAAATTTATCTTGATCCGTTTTTTTTCTGATGATGGTTGTTCTTGAATGTAAAAAATATCTTGTGAATATGATGATATGTTTGAATGGCTTGAATGTTAGGAATGCTCAATTATGGTCGAAAAAGGATCATGATGTTATCTTTCTTGTGTGGTTTTAAAAAATTCAGATGTTTGAGTAGAATCTAATGTTTGCTAATGTTTAAGTCTAATGAAGTTTCCTTTATATTTTCTTCGTATATGAAATAAGAAATTTGGAGGTGGTGGCAGATGCAGTAGGTTAAGTGTTAATGAAGACGACCCAACTGTTCTTTTGACTCCCTTCTTGTAATCCCAATCAATAACTTTTTTGAATATGGAATAATGTTCATGTGTGTGTTCTGGGTTTAAAATCATGAAGACATGTATGTGAGCGAAACAAAGATTTTATAGCGCCGACGACTGGTGGTGACTATGGAGAGGGTGACCTAAAGGAAGGAGAACAAGAAGGAGAAAGATGAGGGTGGGGTGGTTTGGGTTTAATTTATTTTACCTTTTTTAAAAGAAAATAAATAAATAAAAGTCTAAAATAAAATAAAAGGGGTAAAAAAAAGTAATTTTCATGCTAAAAGGATCAGACAAGCAATAAAATCAAACCGCATAGACCCACCATGTAGACGTTTTGATAATTGTATTGAATTAGCATGTTTTGGCAAACCATGAGGATCAATTGCATGATTTTGTCAATAATTTATTTTCACTATAAATGCTTTAGTTCTAAAATGTTTTCCACATATTTGATAGTTTCTAATAAAAAGATATGCTTACAAGTTAATTTTACATGATAAATTTGACATGATGCATGCCATGACATCATAAATGTGTAGTATGATTGCATTTGGAATAATGTTTGTGATATGCCTGTACATACCTACCTATAATGTGGTTGCATAGATTCGAGTAAAGGTTATAAATTAAAAAGCTCAGTCTCGTAATGATAAACAAAAATCCTCCAGACAAGGACAAAACAAAAATATCAATTATAATGATAATCAAAGAGCCTCTAATAGGGAATAATATTACCCATTGTTGTAAAAACCCCGACTAGGTCTCGATTAATCTCCGATTAATCCATAGGTGCTACTCGAGACAGATAATAGTGGTATTTTAACATTTTGAAGAAGTTTTATATCCCTAGAAATTATTTGAGGCATGATTAGTGTTGTATTAATCATATTAACCTATTTTGTTATGATATTTGTGGTATTTATGAACTTTGATATGATATTAGTCATATTTAATTTTTTAAAATTCTGCTAATTAACAATTAATGGTTCCCGATTAATCCCTCGATTAATCTCCGCCTAGCCGATTAATCGCTTAACCCCAATCCACCGACTAGCTAACGTCGAGCGTTTTTTACAACTTTGATATTACCTGAATTCAAGTATTTGAGTTCATGCATTGCAATTTACACATTAGCATGAAAGTAAGTTACAAGTTAAAAGTATGTTTGAACTTTGATAAATGTTTGATTTATAAGTATGTTGGAAGTTTGATAAATGTATGACTTAAAAGTATGTTAAAAGTTTGGAAAGTTAAAGGCTTTCTACAAAGTTGATAAATAATTTTGTGTCTAAAACCTATGTATCTCAAGAGACGAAAGTCTTATGTATCTCTCTTTTAAATAACATGTACTATAGATACCAAAGACAAATAAAAGTGACATGTACTCCATTAAACACTTTTTGGACTTTTTGTGACATATTTCGGAAAATTAAATTTAAAATATTTTATAAAAGGGGGCATTTATAAATCAATTTGTGGATAATGGTCATGTCCTTGGCATTCAAAATGTTTAAATTGCTAAAGCATACGGGGATGTAACAAAATAACTAGAGACGGAGGCAAAGTAACAATTTAGTGTCTTTGGAAAGTTAAAGGCTTTCTAGAACGTTGATAAATAATTTTGTGTCTAAAACCTATGTATCTCACGAGACGAAAGTCTTATGTATCTCTTTTTTAAAATGACAAGTACTATAAATACCAAAGACAAATAAAAGGGACTTGTACTCCATTAAACACTTTCTGGACTTTTTGTGACATTTTTCGGAAAATTAAATTTAAAATGTTTTATAAAAGAGGGCATTTATAAATCAATTTGTGGATAATGGTCACAAACGGTTATGTCCTTGGCATTGAAAATGTTTAGATTGCTAAAGCATACGGGGATGTAACAAAATAATTAGAGACGAAGGTAAAGTAACAACCTTACATACATTTTAAATACTAACTAGGTGTAAGAATCATGTATTACATGACTTTGTTTTAAAGAAAAAAATATGAAATTCTATATATTGGAGAAGTTTGAATTTATAAGAAAAAAATAGAAAAATATTGAATTGTTAAAATTAAATTGTATGTTTTTCTTTTAAATTAAAAAAATAATTTAGATAAATAAATAAAGGAAACTAATGAAACTTTAATTTAGAAAATTTGAAATTAAAAGAAAACCAATTAATGAAATTGATATGTATTTATTATTACATTTATTGCAATTATTACATTTAAATATTATATGAAATTAATAAAATGAAAAAAACCACAAAATGTCATATGAAAAAAAATTAATTGAAAATAACCACAGAAAGACATGCGGCCAAATGAATGAGAGTGTGACATATGACAAAAACTTCTTTATTTATTATGGAGGATTACATCATTTTCTAAATAAACAAAAGCTAAAACAATCTTCGATCTTCAACTAAATCTTTCAATCTAAATGCATAGGTTACACTTGGAAAATCTACACAACATTTTTTAAGCTAACTCTTAAGGGTAGTGGATAAGATCAACAATCTAAACCCAAAGGCAAATATAAAAGGTTTTCAAAACAATAAATATTTTTTACATTCAATATGAAAAATCATTTCAAAGACATGCATTTGCAAAACAACATCAACTCATCAATAAAAGTTTAACAAATTTCAAAAGAACAAAAGTTTAACATTCTTTTACTTCCAATTCCTAAGTCATCACAAAGACCAAATCTCACAGTCATGCCTAAAATATGAGCTTAATGTATAAATAGTAACAAGAACACAATACAAACATTTGTCCGTTTTAACAAACTAGGTATCATTGAGCCATCATACTAGACCACATGTGGCATAACAAATATACAAATGGATTTGACGATGTTCTGTAATGCTGACACGACCCTATATCTATTCTAAGAATGTTTTGGGTGCCCAAGTCATACTCGCTGCAGTATTCATAATCCATCTTAAGTGGATGCACATGTACATGTCAAAATCATTCAAAGTAACAAGTTTGTCCACATTTTTAAAAGCTCGTTGTAAAATCGATTTCATGAACACGCACATATACATATAATATTCACATATTACTAACATATGAAATTTCAAGTAAAAAAGGATATATATATATATATATATATATATATATATATATATATATATATATATATATATATATATATATTATAGTGGGGATTCATATTCTTTGGGTAAGAACCTCAACTTATACTAAATGTACCAATTCATTTCTAGTGATGATTGGAAATTCATGGATCACCTAATAAACAATAAACATTATTAGTTATTGACACTAATCCAATTCTATTTATCAAATTAATGTTACTAAATTTGATTAACCCTTTTTAATTCTTAAGCATGCTTTACTTATACCTAAGGTAACAATAGAAGTGACTGAATGCTTTCCCAATGTCCCAAGATCAAGTTACAAAAGATTCAGTCATTCTCACACATTATTGCATAAGCTGTGGGAAATAAAAAATGGATTTTTCCATGACCAATAGTGTAACGCCCAGTTCCTGGTACGTATTTGTTTTGATTAAAGGTTCTTTTTGGAAGAGCTACTCGGTGAGTTGTAGCCCTAACTCGTCGAGTAGATGTCGAGATGGGTGCGGGTTTTAAGTGGTCTACTCGGCGAGTCCACGCCTGGACTCGGCGAGTAGGCCAATCAGGAGGAGACCCGAATCCTTAGGGTTTGCACCCTATTTAAATTTCCTTATAGCCCCATCTCAGCCTCTATCATCCTCAGAGCGTTCCTTGTCGAAACCCTAGCCTCCATTTGTAAGTTTGAGTGATTTGTTGCCTTGTGAAGGTTTTTTAGGGCACATTGGAGCTTAGAAGGAGAAAAGAAGAGTTTGAAGAGTGCACGAGAGGGAGTAGATCCGAAATCTACTTTGGGAGAAGCTTCCATTCAGGTAGTAAAGTCTCTACCTTGATCTTTAGTTCATTAGATCCCATTTTGTCCCACTTTGGTGGTTTTCAAGCCCTAAAACACCAAACTCCATGTGTTTGTGCTTAATAATCCGAAAGGACTTCAGATCTAGACTTTATGGACGTGTTAGAAGCATAAAGTTGTTGTGGTTGAAGTCATTGAGGACCCCCATGGAGTGCATGACCTCTTAAAGAGCTTGGAATTGCATTTTTTAGCTTATAGGGCCATGCATGCATGTAAAGTTTGCAACTTTACGTGTTAAGCATGCCCTAGGATCATAGATTTGTGGTTTTGAAGAGTTGCATGTCTCAGATTTGGCTCATATGGGAAATGGGTCAAGGGACTCGGCGAGTTCTATGAATATAGCCTTAGACTCGGCGAGTTGGATGAACAACTCAACGAGTCCTATGAAGATTGCCTGGTACTCGACTAGTTATTCTTCAAACTCGGCGAGTTGTATGAACTGTTATTGTGTACGAAGGGTTTAAGTGTCAGAATTCCAACCCTTCGTGTTTGCACGTTGGATTAGCAATCTAACGTGTTCCGATAGTCCTAGAAACCCCAGATCCTCATGCAGGATGTTCGGATAAGGATCTGGAAGCGAGTGGGAAGTCTGCTCGCATGAACTCGGCGAGTTGTTCATGGACTCGGCGAGTCAGATCGCGAGCCGGTCCCATCGTCCTGAGTGGTGAGTTAAGGACGGTTCAGTGAGTGGGAAGAAGGGGCTTGTAGAGTGGGACCGGGTTAGTGGAGAAGGACTCGGCGAGTCGGTGCCATGACTCGGCGAGTCCAGTCAACTAGAAGTTGACCTTGACTTAGGAGTTGACCTGGGTCGAAGGGAGGGTCAGTCATCTGACCTAAGGGTGTGAATGAGAGGCTAACCTATGTTTATGATTTATAGTCGGAAGATTTCTGATTCAGCAGTCAGGCGCTTAGCAAGCAGACTTCCGTAGTTACTTTCGAGGTGAGTTACCTTCCAGTAGCAGTGGGTCTACGGCCACAATGACGGCCCACCAGTAGGAGTTGTATGTAGATGATGGTCTCTGTGATATTCATCTAGGGATTACTACTACATGTGTTATGTTTATGTGCTAGTATGATATGATGCTAGGTGCTAGTGACAGTAGGGGGATATAGTCCCCAAGATATTCGGTCGATAGGGCCGAAGGGGTAGTCATACCCATCCCTGCTAGATAGATTCTGATATTGTGATACCTGTTATGTGGTAGTAGTAGAGGGGAGAAATAGTCCCCAGTATCCGGTCGAGAGGACCGAAGGGGAGGCCAGCACCCAGATATGCTAGGAAGTATCCGGTCGAGAGGACCGAAGGGGAGGCCAGCACCCAGGTATGCTAGGCAACATCCGGTCAAGAGGACCGAAGGGGTAGGTTGGGCACCCAGATATGCCTGACAATATATGTATGTTATGTGGTTATATGGTATGTGGTACAGTGGGGGAACTCACTAAGCTTCGTGCTTACAGTTTCAATTTTGGTTTCAGGTACCTCTTCTTCGAAGGGGAAGGAGCCATCGCGGTAGCGGTACATCACACACATGCTTTGCTTTCCGCATCATGAGATCCTCTTGGGAAATTGTACTCTGGCCCTTTAATGTTTTATAAAAATGTTTCTAGACATGAAGTACCTTTTGTGAAATGATATCACCGTTGAACCTTTTATTTCTAATGTTTTGCCGTGTACTTGTTTTAAAAATGAAATTTTTGACTCGTATTTTTGGGATGTTACAAGTTGGTATCAGAGCCCTGGTTTGAGGGATTCGGACTCACCTTCGGGGGTGTCTGAACTGAAATCAAGGGATTAAAAGATTTTCCAAAAAGAAATGTTTTCTAAGAATTAAAAAAAAAGGGTTTTGAGAAAGAACGAAGTGTGTGATGTGCGCAACCGGCCGAGCTCAAGTAAGTATTCCCCAAAGTACCCATACAAGCTTATGTTGTGTTTATCAGTTTCAGTAGAACAGCATGCTAGAATAGGACTAAGGATCTAGGAGTGATGCCTTATGTGCCTGCTTTATGTGCTTCAGTGTATGAAAATCGCATGCTAGAATTGAGTAAACGGCAGTAGGATAGCCTGTTAGGTTATGCCTGATAGTATGAGTTTAGCTCTGTATGCTAGTTCAGTTTCTCTCTATGAGGGCGGATTTGCTTGAGATTGTTCCCTTAGTTCGAATGTTGCTTGCTTTGTGCTTTGTGGGACTCTGAGTGGTGGGAGTTAGACATTAGGTGAATACGTCACGTCACATGTGATCAGGGTTGAATAATCTTAGAGTGCTAGATTTGGCCCTATTGTGCAGCTCTCGTTTGAGTCTAACCGTTGTAGGGACGAGTCTGTTACTCGAAGTATTATCCGAGCCTCACCACATGTGACGGTATTCAGGTAATGGTTAATTGGCATTACTAGGAGGCCTTCAGCGGCTGAGGACCTGGTAGGGTGGAGCCTGAGATTTCCCTAGGGAAAGCCTAGGATGAGTATAGCGATGATCAGCAGTAGTGGAAGGGATCTGGTGGAGTCAAGGCAGTCCTTGAAGAAGGTACAGATAGATATGGAAGGTAGTATAAGCCCGTACTACTGAAAGCAGAGGATCCGTACCCGAACCAAGGAAGGCCAAGATAAGACCAGGGAACTTGTAAGTAGTTGTGATCCCTCAAGAAGTATCAGTATCACTAATGATTGTTATTATGTATTGCAGAATGGTGGTACTACGATCGAGGCCGATAGATGGCGGTTCAGGAGAGGGGTCAGGTTCGGGATCAGGTTCCGAGCCAGTGGATGAGGGACTACGCGAGTTCATCGCGTCAGAGATCACCAGGGATAGTCGACCCCCATTATCTTCGGGTCGATCAAGGAGGGGATCGTCGAGTTGATGCATCAACCACCAGGATTTGTAAACTCTTCTTTCCCCGGTTATGTTTGCAAGTTACGCAAATCACTATATGGTTTGAAACATGCCCCACGAGCTTGGTATCAAAGGTTTTCTCAATACCTTCTTAGCATTGGGTTTGTATAGAACAAGAGTGATAATTCTCTATTTACCTTATGCCGAAACAACCAATATGCTTATCTTCTTGTCTACGTTGACGATATTATTCTTACAACTTATTCTCCTCAACTCAAATATGATGTCATATCTTCACTCAAGACATAAGTTGATATAAATGATCTTGGAAAACTCACATATTTATTGGGAATTTTTGTCAGTTACTCATCGGGTGGTATGTTCCTGTCTCAACATAAATATACTACCAAAATCCTCAAAAGCACTAAAATGGAGAGTTGTAATCCCGTTGCTACACCCACTGATACTAATTCCAAACTCAGCGCAACTGGTGGTGATTCCATTCAAGATGTATCAAATTATCGTCAATTGGCTAGTGCCCTTCAATATTTAACTTTCACTCGGCCCGATATAGCCTATGTTGTTCAACAAATTTGTCTATTCATGCATGCACTATGGAAACCACATTTGAATGCCTTAAAAAGGATCGTACGATATTTGAAAGGCACTCAAAAATCTTGGTTTACACTTAAACAAATCCACACCTTCTCAACTCATTGCTTATATAGATGTCGATTGGGGTGGCTGTCCAGACACTCGTCGATCTACTTTAGGATATTGTGTCTTTATAGGAGACAATATGTCTTGGTCCGCTAAGCGACAACCAACTCTTTCCCACTCCAGCGTTGAATCGGAGTATCAGAGTGTGGCAAATGTGGTTGCTAAGGCTTGCTGGTTGCGTAATCTTCTTCATGAGCTACATACCCCTCTTAAGACTGCTACATTGGTGTATTGTGACAATGTTTCAGCGGTCTATCTTTCGGGAAACCTTTTCAACATCAACGCACCTAACATATCAAGATGGGCATTCATTTTTTTAGAGACAAGGTGGCTCTCGGTCATTTTCGAGTTCTTCATGTTCCGCCCGCCTATCATTTTTCCAATAGTTTCACTAAAGGGTTGCGTCGCCAATTTTTCTTGGATTTTAGATTCAGTTTGAGCATCCGTCCTCCTTCTACTCCAACTGAGGGAGGCTATTAGTTGATATTGTATAGATATTATTTTCATTTATCTATGGAAGTTATTCTTCCCTTCATTATAGGGATTCAATTGTACTTATATATACAGATACATAATGAATGAGAAGGCAAAGGAAAATTCATATTGTTTTACAGCTACGAGACAAACGGCCAAGTCATTGTCGCAATAGATCAAAGTAGCTTGTTAAATTGGAAGGTGAAGTTACAGTAGAAGGTTTCTGGCCCAGCTAGTTTCAACGACGACATTAGCAATGCCTTTGTATTCAGACTCCGCACTTGACCGAGAGATGGTGGCTTGTCGTTTTGAAGACCATGATATAAGGTTATCGCCCAAAAACAAAAAGTATCCTGATGTGGAACGTCTTGAGTCGGGGCATCCTCCCCAGTCATTATCGGTATATGCGGTTAGTTTCATATATTGGTTTGCACGAAAGTGAAGTCTATGTGTAATAGTTCCTTGAAGATAACGAAGTATACGTTTGAGGAACTAAAAATGGAATTCTCTTGGTGCATGTATGAACCGGTAGAGTTGTTGAACGATGTAAGTAATGTCCGGGCGTGTGAATGTGAGGTATTGTAGTGCTTCGGCTAGGCTTCTATATAGGTATCCATTGGTTAGAAGGGAGCCTGATTCGACACTGAGTTTTGAGCCCGTGTCAACTGGAGTTGTGATTGGTTTGCAATTTGACATATTTGTTCGTTGTAGTCTTTCCTTGGAATACATGGCCTGCGATAAAAATAAACCCGAGGAGGTCCTTTTGGTGGTGACACGAGAAAATTGTGTAAGGGACCTAGGTCTGTCATTACCAACTTAGTAAAAAAAAAGTGTGTATGATTCTTTTTAGAAGTTTGTCATTTGAGGTCGTAAGAATCATATCGTCTACATATAGTAGGAGATAGGATGTAGCATTTCCTTTGTGAAAATGAATAGAGAGTAGTTGGAGATGCTATGTGTTGAATCGACTGTACCACTCTCGGGGTGCTTTTTTAAGGCCATAGAGAGATTTTTGTAAACGATACACATGGTTAGGTTTCTTTCAGTCCACAAAATCGGGGGGTTGATGCATGAAAGTTGTCTCGTTTAGATCCCCCTGTAGAAATGCATTTTTCACGTCAGGTTGACTAATAGGTCGTGTGGGTTTCACCACTGGACTAAAAGTTTCGTCACATTCAAGGCCCACCTTTTGGGATTTTCCGTTAACGACCAAGCGTGCCTTATATCTTTCAAAAGACCCGTCAGATCAATGTTTGTGGCGGTAAATCCACATGCAACGTATGACATTAGAGTTCGTAGTCCGTGGGATAAGATCTTGCGTGTGATTTTGTTGCAAGGCTTTGAACTTGGTGGTCATAGCATCCCACCAGTTTGGGTCGGTAAGGGCTAAGTGAGGTGATTTTGGTGAATAGGAGATGGTTGGGGAGGAGTAAGTATGAAGGTTCATAGGTTGTCATGGTTTGAATATACCACGTTGGGATCAGGTAGCCATGTCGTGGCATGGTGGTTGCAGATTAGATGGAGGTGGTGAAGGAGGGGGTATATAGGTAGTAGGTACATTGGTGGGAGAATATGGATCCGAGGGCGATTGGGTTGTATGTGGAGGATCTGTAGGTTGTGAGGGGGTGGAGATGTATTAGGTGTGGTGGTTGGAAAGAAAATATCAAAAAGATTAGGGGGAAGGGTAGAGCTCCCGGTTTGGGTAGGGTAGGGATGAGTGGTGGAATATGGAAATTTCATTTCGTCAAAGGTGACATTATGAGACAGGAAAACTCTACCGTAGGAGAGTTCAAGACAACAGTATCCTCGGTAATTTGGTGGGTAACCAAGAAAGATGCAAAGGGCGGAGCGAGGGTCGAGTTTGTGTGTTCGGTTTGGTGATCGGTTTGGGTAACATGCACACCCAAATATACATAGATGGTCTTAGGTAGGGTGTCGATGAGAAAGAGCGGAAGCGAGGGTTCGATGGTTAAGGGTTTTAGTGGAAAGGATGTTATGAAAGTAGGCAGCGGTGTGAAGGGTTCAACCCAAAATAATGGTGGGAGTGAAGCATGAGCGAGTAATGCAAGTATGATTTCATTTAGACGACGAATCATTCTCTCAACTTTGCCATTATGCGGGGAGGTTTGGGGGCAAGAAAAACGAAAGTGTAACCCGTGGGTGTTTGCGAAGTTGTGAAAATGGGTGTTATCAAATTCACAACCCATGCCACATTGGAATGTTTTGATGGTCGAGTTGAACTGAGTATGTATGTACGTATGAAATTGTTTGAATTTGAAAGTTTCAAACTTGAATTTGAGGGGATAGACCCAAACGTATTGTGTGAAGTTGTTAATTAGGACCATGTAATATTTGAAACCGGAGTTGATGGGCACAGGTGAAGTCCATAATTCATAATGGACTATGTCAAATGGAAGTAAGGTGGTGCTTTGTGAATCATTAAACGGTAGGTGTTTATGTTTAGAGATTTGATATGAGTTGCAAATATGATTCAAACGACTAGTTTTATTACATGAGATAAATGAATTTAAACGAAGTTGATCTAAGACATTATCGCCAGGATGGGCAAGAAGAGCATGCCATAACTCTAAACTGGAAGTAGAAAGCAAAACAGTTGCAGAAGATGTTGCTTGTGTAATAGGATAAAGGTCACCAAAGCTATTATGTCGGGAAAGGATCGTCCTACTCATCAACTCCTTCACAGAAAAACCACAAGGGTCAAATTCAATAGATAAATTGTTATCACATGTGAACTGTCTAACATAAATGTTGTTCTTAATGATTTGTGGTGCGTGAAAGACGTTATTCAATAGAATGGTGTGATTTGGAAGTGTAAGAGTGGTTTTCCCAGATCCAAGGATGAGGATACTATGACCATTTCCAACATAGACGGACCGAATATAGTTGATATTATGGGTTTTTGAAATTATACCTTCATCACTTGTGATATGGGATGTTGCTCTGGTATCCATGAACCACTGAGATGAATCTGGTGGTTCCAAGGTCATCATGTTGAGGGCTTCACCGAGGGCACTCGGGTCTAGAGGATCCGTTTCAGCAAGTTGAGCAGATGGTTATTGGGCTTAGCGTAGCATTTAGGCTGTTCGATCACTTATGGGCTGATGTGGTCCATAATTCCAAGGATAAGCCCAATCGGGTTGAGCTGGGAAGGGACTTGGTGGAGATGCATAGGTTGCCCAGTGAGGATATGGGGTATAACCAGTTGGAGCGGGAGGAGGCCGACTGCTTTGGTATTGTCGTTCATTTCCATGACATTGATTAGTGGAGGTTTGGCCACCACGTCCTCTCTGAGGTGTGTGCTGAGGGCGACGATTTTGCAAAGTCTATCGCCTATGAGGAGGTGCATCATGAGCTTGATTGGTGTGTGCAGTAACAAGGGTGCTACCTGGTGTGAAGTTTCCTTCACAGGTTGACTGGCGGTGTTGCTCCAGTTGTAGCATACTACATGCTATGTCCCACAAAGGTAGTCTTTGGTTAATGAAAGATGCTACGGTGTCAAATTCAAAAGGAATTCCACGAACCAGTTGAAGAACAAGACGATCATATGTGACAGGGCTCTCGACATCATCAAGTTTGTGTGTCTAAGTCCTTAAGTCGTTGACAATAGTCGTCTAACGAAGACATGGATGAAAGTTTCAAGTTGTTGAACTCATGTTCTTAGGCTGTTGCATGGGATCCTTTATTGTTGTGGAAGATTAATTTGAGTTTCCTCCAAGCATCGCCTACGGTGGTGTTGGGTTCCAGAATTCGAATGAGAAAAGTGACTGAAAGTGTACCATAAATCCATTGAAGAACAATGACATCAACTTTGGACCATGAGTCATAGTCGGCATCACCGGGTATGGGTGGAGCACTACCGTCAATATGATGTAGGACCTTGTAGCCTTTGGTATGGAGTTTGAACAACTTTACCCATGATGAAGAGGTGACTTTTGTGCCATCAAAAACATGTATGTTATGCTGGATATTAGTGACGGCGTATACTAGGTGAGGGTTGGTTTTACATGTTTTGTCTTTTCGACAGCAGGAGCATATTTTCCGTGGCAAATATGAGAAGACGATAAATAGTGAGGTTAAACATCATATAAATAGAAATACATATGAGACCTAATCTAAACCTTAAATTGATTGAAACTAAACCCTAATCACTAACACCCCCCCCCCCCCCCCCCCAGTTTGATCGGGAGGGGATGATTAAACTAGAAAACAAAAACATAAAGCATAACATAAATTAAGACAGTGGCAGCGACGGTGGTAGAGCTCCAACGATGACGGCTAACAACAACTGCTCGTTAGAGAAGGAGAAAGAAGAAGCGACGATCAACTGTGGTTCCTTTGTATAAGAAGAGAGGAGCGGCCGCGGCAACGATCATCGAGTTGGCGGCAGAGGAGTCCAGAGAAAAGCAGTGAGAAAGAATGGGGGTTCGAGCTGCAGTGAACGGATCCTATTCCGACTAATTTGGAAACTAGTTCTAAAGAAGAGACAAGTTAAGGAGAAGGCAGAAAGCTTAGAGGCAGGAGCTATCCACGAGGAGACATAAGCAAATGAGGTAGTAGAAGAAGCTGAGGCAAGAGCTCTAGTTTGGTGTCCGCGACTGTTTTATTATTTAGGAAGAGAAAAAAAAAACAAACGAAGAGAATATGAAGCATAATGAAAGCGGCGGTAACATGTTGTGGTCAACGCTAGGATTTTAACCTAGAGTTGTGATACCATGTTATATAATAGAAAGTTTCATTGATAAATAGTAAGATTAAACATAATATAAATAGAAATACATAAGAGACCTAATTTAAACATTAAAAGACTTGGGCCTAAACCATAATCACTAACAAAACGAAAAAGTAAGATTTCACGTTGTCTTCGTATAGAAGCCTTCTAGATACGTTTATGTATCATTTCCTAAAATGTTAATTATGTGAAAACGCTTTGCTTCTACAGAGCTAATTATTTCTAATTAAATTCCTGTTAACAATATCACATCCAGTAAAACAGGTCCTAATATGATTTGATTTTGTGTTTTATATTAAATAAATTTTATTTAATAAATGATAAAATTTTCATTTTCTAATAACATTACAAATATATTTACAAAATGAGTAAAGGAATCAAACTCATTTTCCTATTTTATCACAAAAAAGTGACATTTATTTTCGGAAAAACAATTTCACACAAAATTCTGCATGTGACAGTTTAGGCTTTTAATATACATAAAAATACACCAATAAATATTAAACAACTCAAAAAAATTATCCCAAAAATATTAAAGTATTTAAAAGGACCTTTCGCACTTATTTTTGATTAATTGTGAATTTTCATTTCGTTCTAAATTCAATGTTTTTTTTCTCTGCAAATAACGAAAAAAAGGGTTTTTTTATTTAAAGGAAATGATCAAAAGGATGAAAAGCAGACGAATTTAAATTCAGATAATACATTCATTCAAAAAAGTAAGGATAAAAGAATTTTAAAAGAAGGGCAAAGGTGAAAACCTGAATATTAGTGTTATGCATTGTCACCAAGTTTATAAAAGTAAAATAAATAAATAAATAATAAAACTGGATTGTATAATACTGTTTGGTACCAAATCAAACTCTGATTTAAGACTTGTTTTTGGTCAATTATTTACGTCTAATTTGTGTGACATATGTTGTTAATTTAGTATAATAAGACTCATAATGGACAATTACTGTAAAAATATATATGCCGATTCTTTTATTGTGATGAAAACAAACTAGTTAACTAGATGTACATGTTCATATTGAGCTTAATATGATTTGAATTTTAATTTTATCCACGGTAATACTTTTTACTAAGTTTTAAAGGATTCTATATAAACCTGACACAGCTCGACAACTCGATATAAAATTAACTAGTTTGAGTAAAAGATTTTAATACATTTAAGTAACAGGTTACACGACATAACAAAAAAAATTATATGAGTTGTATTAGGGTTAAGATTTTCAGTTTGAAAATGACTCAAATATGATCTATTTAAAGATATATTATTATTTTTTTTATAAATATTAGTATGTAATTACTATTAATAATAAATATAAATATCAAAATAAAGTATGAAAAGGACAAAAAAATGGCATACAAAAAAAAGTTAGTGGCATAATTGAAGTACATGTTTTCCTTTATTAAAATACCAAAATGGAAGTATATGTATCGTAGCCTAAAACTTCTGAATATATATACTATTCGTGTGTGTGTATACATTGAGATGTAAATATGGGAATATATAATTTAAAAAAGAAAAGTAAAAAAGGACCCACGTGTATATAAACAAGACATGTTGTTACACGTGAGTTCTAGGAGGAGGAGGTTCCTTCCCACGTGAACTCCACTCTACACGGTCGTCATAGGGTCCCACCTTCTTCTCTAGCTTTCTTCTTCTTCTTCTCCACTTTCCGATTCGGCTCGGCTCGACTCGGCTTAAATCTCTCTAATTGGGTACTTTACTTTACTTTACTTTACTCACCCATATGATATGAAGACATTTCGTAGTTGACAATTTTACCCTTTACCACCCTCGTATTCTGGATTTCACATGTACCTGCCTTCAAAAGCCACGGCTCACATTATCTTTGTCTCTAAAAGCTTTTCCTTTACTTTTAAATATTTTTGGGTACTTCTATTAGCACGAATAAGTTCGTGTATAAGCAATTATTACATTAGTTTGATTAATCGATCCCATAATATCAGTTACATAACTTCATTCGTTTTCAAAAAAAAAAAAAATCATTTTATTCTCTTTAAATTAGATGAAAGTTACAAAACACACCCTTATATTTTTTATTCTATCACATTTCAATAACTTTATTATATATATATATATATATATATATATATATATATATATATATATATATATATATATATATATACACACACACATATATATATGGGTGTTGCTATTAACATATCTTTTAAACACTCTATAGACACATTTCTTATTGCTAGCAAATACAACATAATTGTTTATTTTATAAGCAAAATGGTTCGTCAACATGTTTTTTACTATGACTTGGTCCCCAAGACATCTCAAATCATAGAGCTATTGACATCGATCTTGTTCAATGTATTCATTATGTGAAGGTTGATTTACAATGAGCATATCAAATGCCAATTATTTTGCCACTTTGGCGTTACTACATATCAACACAATTTGATGGATGAGAAATTGTTTATGTTGCTTGACTGAATTCATATATTCTTCCATTTGCATCATACAATAATTATAATAATTCTATAGTTGAGTTATCTGATGATTAATAAAACCAAAATTATATTTTATTTCGTATAAATCTTATAGTTCTTGAGATCTCAATAAATAAAATAAGTTTGTGTTGGGTAGTAGCATATATTAATATAAATAAAAAAACAGACTTAGTAATAAATTTGAATAATATCATATTGTAACTTCCCAAAAATAGTGATAAATTTTCAAATTCATCAATCACATATATCATATGTCTCATAAACATCCATAATACAAACTATCCAAAACATCAAAGTAAAAGAATTCATATTTGCGGAAACATGAGGGGGATAATATTGTGCCATTATGTTGGGTCCTTCCCTTTCGTACCAGAAGTACCTAAAACCATAGACATAACTATAAGTACAAAGCTTAATGAGCTTCCCCAAAATACCACATACAAAATACACATAAATATAACAACATGTGGCTTTGTCGGGTCCGTATCAACCCTCAGGTCTGTATCAACCCTAAGTGCATAATGAATCTGAGCCCATATTGGCTCAATGCATATATCATACAATCATATCAGTAATAGTCGCATAGTCATATACATCCTACACATATGAATAAGCGGGCCTACATTGGTGCCTTCGACCAACTAGTGTGGTGAGAAGATTCACCTCAAACTGAAGATATCCAAATCACATACTTGAGCTGCTGCTACCACGGCTCCTCACACTGATCATAACCTAAAGTTAACCTTAATTAATAATCGGGATTTTAACCCATAATCGAAGGTCCAACTCATCTTTTCTCTTACTAAGGGAAAAATACCATTTTGCCCTTCCCATATATGACCTAAATAATCAAGGCCCAAAACCTCTAATCTCCCAATGCCCAAAAATGGCCCAAACGGTCTTATGGGGGTACGTCCTACGTACCCCATATTACGCCCAACGTACTGGTTGATCTTGGAAGGGTTACGGGGCCACAACCCACTATACTCACCGTACTTAGGGATTACGCCTAACGTAACCACCTGATGCGCAAACTCTCAATTAAGCTATTAATGCTTAAAGACCTAATGTCCAAACTTCAGATCTAACCCTAATGAACGTCTAAAAACATAAAGTTGCAACCTTTATGCCTTTGCATGGCTACAAGGAGTCCAAAATCCAACCTAAGTCTTATTCATGACCCAAAAGTTTTCTAGCATGGCTGAATGGGAAAGACCAAGATCCTACATTTGTGAATCACAAAGCTCTGAAATGAAAAGAAACACTCTTCATGAGGTCTGGAGTGAACTTTATACCTTCTGGAGGTTGCTAGGAAGGTGCAAATCCCATATCTACAAATGTTTGAAGCTTCCAAGTGCACTCCACAGATCTCCTTCCTTCAAGAATGGACACGCAACACACAAAAAGCTCAAAATCTCACGAAAGAAAGCTAGGGTTTGCAAAAGGGGTCGTTTAGAGGATGGAGGTTGAAGGTAAGGGAGGGCTTAAGGTGATAATGTCCTTTAAATAGGATCTAAACCCTAAAAGTTAGGGTTGGGGATTTTCGTGAGTACGCCTAGTTTACTCATACATATGCCCAACATATGCAAAAGAACCCATGTCACCTTTTAATGAACTACATGTTGGATTAGATGTCTAAGCCCATAACTATAATTGGTATGTACTTGACCCGATAGTAGCATGGTCCTTTTGGGTTGCCTTCACCATAACAACTGGAAATAATGAGTTTTGGAGAAAGAGGTTATTTAAATGATTTATTAATATATTATAAGAATAATATACTAATTGAGAAATCATATTATTTAATTAGTATTGATCATAAATTAATTTGGAATTAATATAGTGATCAAAAGAGACTGATTAAAAGAACGGGGACTGATTATGTAAATCAGTAATAATTATAGTTTGGGCTAATGGATCCTATTGGTATAGGGTGGACGAAAATCTATGGGAAGCCCATAGAGTTTTCGTCTAAGGCTTACTATGTGGGGGTCCATGTGTTGCTTAGCGCCTAAGCAAGGGAAATTAGGCTTTCCAGCCTCATGAAATCGGCCACTGCTTCCGTAGAAGAAACCCTAGCCGATTTCTGCCTCTCATCCTCCTCATTCTTTGATTGTGGTGTTTGTGACTCCATTAGAGGTGCAACGCTTGAGGCACTAAGCTCTTGAAGGTCAAGATCAAGGAAAGGATGACTTGTTACTACTAGTTAACAAGAAAGGTATTCTTCTAACTCTAGTTTATTCATTGAATTCGAAAATAGTATAGTAGTTTAGGGTTCTTGCTTTGGAAAATTGATTTGCATGACTTGAGAAAAAACTAGATCCAAATCAATTAGGGTTGCATGTGCACCATAAGAATGTTGTAATGCTCAAAACCCATCACTACGCTTTGTGTACCCATAAGGTACGACCCATGTAAGGACTGAAATAACCATACTTTTATACTTAAAGCCAAAATTGGAAAGTACCTAGAACACGGACGTTACATATATTAATAGAATTTTAGAAATAATATTATACTACTAGAATAAAACAACAGACACTAAATAAAATTTTAAATATAGTAATAAATATATTATATAAATAGAAGGGTTATAAATTAAAATATATTTAAATATAAACTGGTTTTTGAAAGTTTATGTAGGATTTGACCAAATTAAATGTAATCGATCAATTTACTCAATTCAATCGTGCCAATGGAAAAGGTTTCATGTATTTAGAATCTCCGATATTTTTATACATGCTCGTTATTGTATGATTATGTTTTTTCAATTAGATATTTATTCAAAAAATATTTTTAAAAAATTATATAATTGGCGGGATGTAAGTAGCGATCTCGATGAATCACTGTCATGCTTTATCTAGGCCCAATCAGGTCTGACCTCAAGACTCGATCCGAGTTCAAATCAAGTATAACCTACATATTATTTGTGTTTTAGAGTTTGTATTGAGAACGAGATGAACTAGTATTCGATGGGGGAACTAAGGATGAATCGAGAAAATTGAAGAGGGTGATATTCACGAATCAAAACAAGATGGTTGAAGATGACAAGTGGTGTTTATCATATTCAAAAAGGATTCCTCAACACCTAGGGAGAAAATAGTCAATTTGTAATTTTATTTGATTTATAATAATTTTAAAATGAAAAATAATATAAAATATTAAAAAATAAAGATTTGAGCAAATATGATATTTTGAAAGTTTATAAAGGAAAAATATGATATTTAGAATTATTTTGGATAAATACAATATTTTGATGTTTAAGAAGGATATATATATTGTAACATCCGGATTCGTTGAGTGCTCTCAGTGGTTTGATGAAGAAGAAGAAGGAAAAGAAGGTGCTATAGTGTGTGGATTTAACAAGCAAGTCTCATCATTCTTCTTTTGTGCAATCCCTGAACCTTTGTAAATGTCCAAGATCCTAGCTTTATGTTGCTTGCTCTTAGATCTAAGCGTTTTGTCCCTTGATCTCCATATTGTGAAAGTTTGGAAGGATCAATTCCGTAAAGTTGGTTATTTATGGATCCTCATGGTCCCTTTGAGGATTGTATGGTTCAGATATGAAGTTTCTTGTCTTATTTGGATTCATGCATAAAGTTGGGGTAATTTTCTCATGACTATGACCTAATTTGGGTATGACATGAATCAAATATTCATGTCTATAAAGCCACGATTTTTTGGTCCACTAGGTGTAGGAAACTCTTCTGGAACTTGGGAGAAGTGACATTGGTTGATTAAGTGCTAAATGGGTGAGTGAATGCATTATGTTGTTATAAAGGACTTAGGGTTTTGAGATCTTGACTCATTGGGATGTCTTGATGAATAAACATGGAAACTTTATCCATCAAGACATGGGGAAGGACCAGATTTGGGCTTTGGAGCCCTTGGATTAGGAAGAAAAAAACGTAAGCTTGATTAAGATGATCAGACTAGTTCTCACGACATGGCCTTAGGCTGCCACAACGTGGGGACTAGGAAAACAACCAAATGTTTTGACATTTAGTGCCCATGACATGGCTGAAGGAGGGACATGACGTGAAGGCTTGTTGGAGCTATTTTTTGACTTGATTGGGATTCTGATAGGGTTTGGACTCGTTAGCCACGACGTGGAGATCGACTGATATTGACTTTAACATTAATAATTGACTTTGAGGGTTGACTATTGACTTGATTAACTTTTGGTCAAATTGCTAGTTTTGGTAGATAGGCTAAGGGTTTATCTTGTGTGGTGATTTAGGTGGCGTTTAACACCTATTTCCTGGCTGTGCGAGTCATTGACTTTTGACTTCATTAGCGAGGTGAGTCTTCACTATACTGTGTAGGATGTTAGCTGTCTTTGTGACTCTTACATGTGTATGTTGGGCTAGACCCATTTGTTATATGTTGGGTTGTGCCCATTTATTATATGTTGGGTTGTGTCCATTTATTATATGTATGTTGGGTTGGGTCCATTTATTATATGTTGGGTTGAGCCCATATATATATATATATATATATATATATATATATATATATATATATATATATATATATATATATGTATATATATAGGTTCAAGTTCATTTGAGACCATTCTAATTTTGTGAGACCGTGAGACCAAATCTAAAAATAATTTTAAAATGCAAAATAAATGGAAAAATCCAAAAATTCTTTTTTTAAATATTATTTTCGGAACTTGAATTAACTAAAAAAAATAAAAAAAAAATTAAAAAAATTCCGTTTTTTTTTTTTGAAAAATACGTGAAATATTCTAATAGAATATTACACTGACATATTCTAAAAAATAATTTTAAAATGCAAAATAAATGGAAAAATCTAAAAATTCTTTTTTTAAATATTATTTTCGGAACTTGAATTAACTAAAAAAAATAAAAAAAAATTCCATTTTTTTTAAAATACATGAAATATTCTAATAGAATATTACATTGTACATATTCTAAAAAATAATTTTAAAATGCAAAATAAATGGAAAAATCCAAAAATTCTTTTTTTAAATATTATTTTCGGAACTTGAATTAACTAAAAAAAATAAAAAAAATAAAAAAAAATGTGTCTCACGGTCTCACAAAATTAGGCCGTAATATTTAAAAAAAGAATTTTTTGATTTTGCCATTTATTTTGCATTTTAGAATTATTTTTAGAATATGTACAGTGTAATATTCTATTTAGAATATTTCACGTATTTTTCAAAATAAATGGATTTTTTTTTATTTTTTTTAGTTAATTCAAGTTCCGAAACTAATATTTAAATTTTTTTTTTTAGATTTTTCCATTTATTTTGCATTTTAAAATTATTTTTTAGAATATGTCAGTGTAATATTCTATTTAGAATATTTCACGTATTTTTCAAAAAAAAAAAACGGGATTTTTTTTTATTTATTTTTATTTTTTTCATTTTTTTTAGTTAATTCAAGTTCCGAAAATAATATTTAAAAAAAGAATTTTTGGATTTTTTTCATTTATTTTGCATTTTAAAATTATTTTTAGATTTGGTATCACGGTCTCACAAAATTAGAATGGTCTCAAATGAACCTGAACCTCTATATATATATATATATATATATATATATATATATATATATATATATATATATATATATATATATATATATATATATATATATATATAAGTTCAAAATTCATAACAACTAAAAACCTATTTGAAACTCATAGGAAAGAATATATTAAAAATTATATACGAATAACATGTTTGGAACTCATGGAACTAATATACTTTTTTCTTTTAATCTTATTTTGTAAAAAATTTTAAGTGTTGTTTGTCTTTAAGTTCTCGTTAAACAATGAAGAATGAATATGACCTTAAAGGTTTTCTTGTCTACGAAATGAAACCTTAAGCGTTCTTTTTTGCCAACATACACCAATCTGCGATGAGATGTCTATTGACGTCCTTCACCCAAACTTTGTGTGTTGGGAGGACACAATTGTATTGGATGGAACATATGGTGTAAAAAGTACTTGTTATTCATTGACCAAATGTCAAGCCCATTCCTCGTATTTGGATTTGTAGTCAATTGAACTTTATTCATTCCATGCATCTAAGAATGTTTATCTGCCTCTTGGTATTATAGTAACTTAGGTATAAGTATGTTGGAGACTAATTCTTCAGCAGAATTATTATCGATCTGAGGTAGATATTCCTTCTTAGTTTTCTTTTTGACTAATGGTAGATGTTTATGAAATATATCCTTTGTATATAACTTATTTTGTTATTAAATAAAAGGAGAATTTCATATATGCCCCTCTTAACCTTAAAATATCATATTTACCCTGTTTAATTTATCAATATCATATTTATCCTTCATAAACCTTCAAAATATCATATTTGTCCAAATCCTTTTTTAAAATGTTTTTAATATTTTATCATCATTTTTTTATACTTAGAGTTATTATAATAATTAAAAATTTAACCATATTATCCTTTTTTTTAAATGGAATGCGAACTTCTAAATTATTGGAATGTTGCCCTCTTGACAAACAAAAAGATTCATCTTCAACCATCTCTATGGAATGTATATTGTGATTGTTTAGTTTTTAATGTTGTTGATTATTATCATGTTGTAGATGGATGATATTTTAGATATTACCATTGACATTTTAATGTTTAAAAAGTGTATATACGATATTTTGATATTTAAAAATGACATATATGATATTTTGATGTTTAAAAAGGACATATATGATATTTAGAAATTTTATGAAGGGTAAATATGATATTTAGAAATTAAGTTGGGTAAAAATGATATTTTGATGTTTAAGAAGGACGTATATGAAATTCTCACTTAAATAAATAAATTTATGAGCTAATTAAATTCGGTAATATATGTCGATTATATGTAATTTGTGTGTTAGTTGGTAATAAATACACTATGTAATTTGAACATCATATATGCAGCAATGGCATTATCTTATGACTTATAAAATGATTGCAAAAATATTACAAATAATTCATGAACATCATATTTTATAGAAATAAATGTTACAACAGTTATCCCATGACAATGTGTTCATTTAATAATAATTTATATAAGTATATAAGAGTCGGTAGCAAGTTCTTGGACGACGACAACTCATGTGAAAGATTGATTGCTGACACATTTTTACTCGAGTTGCCATCAAACCAAAAAATAGATGCTCGTTCCACCACCTTGATGGATCATGTTATCTTCTCTATATCTCCAATTTCCAAGCCACTTCTTGTTTTAATGAAAAATTGTGAACTTGGTGATGATAATTTACAAGTTGTTAATTTTTTTTGGCCTTACTGCCATCTTCCAAGGAGTGACCAAATCTTAAGTCGACTTGTAATGTTTTGTTTAGGACAACATATCCATTCAATAAGATAAAGTTTCACTTGCTTTTCAGACAAACAGTTATTCTAGACCACATGTTACATGGCATTGGCTTGCAACTCATTTATAGTCGTCTTCTTTGGGAAAATGACCTTTGAGGGTAATAAAGTATTCGTCTTGTATTCATTAGGTCCCTTATCTTTTTTTTGTCTTTATTATACCATTGAACTTATAATCCCTGTTCACCAAAACCCTTGATACCGGTTGTTGTAGGTTACTACTTATGTGGATATTACGTGTCATTATGTGCCATAAACTGGGCTTATTAATTGCAAAGTTACAGTACTGCATCGTTCTTGCCCGTTCTTGCCCTAGATCGACATGTCTTCTTCTTCTTCTTCTATTTCTTCCAAACGAAATTTTGAATTTCAACCTGAAAACCCTTGTTACTGTGGGTTGCCATCTCGTGTACGAACTTCACGAACTAAGGACAATCCAGGAAAAAAATTCAGATTGTGCCCAAACTCCATGGTAAAGCAATTGTTTTTTACTTTTCGTTTAATCTTCTTTCTTTAACCAATTTGTTACTTTTTTCAAGAATGAAGGACCAAAATGCAAGTTCTGGGAATGGTTGGAGCCTGAAACCCCTGAAAATGAAGTCAATTCTGGGAAGGACAAAAAAGAACCGTGCAATTTAACCCTCAAAGTTTCTATATTGGAAAACGAGATCAGCATATGTAAGATGAAGATGGAACAAGAAAATTTGGTTGTTAGACAAGAGTTTGAAAAACTCAAATGGAAGCTATTTACTCATAAAGTTGTGATGATTGTGTTGTTTCTGTTGTTTGTGTTTAAGAAGTAGTTTAGCCCTTAATTTAACCCTTAGTTTAGCTGTATTCAAAGACTAAATGTAATCCTTAATGTTGTAATTTGTTTGATGTATTATGACTAAATCTTTTTGATTAATGATAGTTTGATGTTTTGAGTGCTTTCCAAGAAGTATTAATTTGTTTAAAAGGTTAATGAATTGGACATGATGCATGGGTAAAATGGTCCAGATTAAATTTGGCAGTGAATTGTTATTGTGTTGATGTGATGCATGGGTAAAATGGTCCAGATTAAATTTGGCAGTGAATTGTTATTGTGTTGATGTGATCCAAGGGTAAAATGGTCCAGATTAAATTTGGCAGTCAATTGTTATTGTGTTGATGTGATCCAAGGGTAAAATGGTCCAGATTAACCACATTGGATACATCAAACATTTCTTAATGTATTAAGACCAAATCTTGGCATTAATCAATTGTTAATGTCTTGATGTGATCCAAGGGTAAAATGGTCCATATTAAATTTGGCAGTAATCAATTGTCAATGTGTTGATGTGATCCAAGGGTAATATGGTCCAGATTAACAGCAACAACAACACCAAACTTTGCTTAATGTAGTAATACTAAATTTACTTGATTTATGATAGATAATATAAGATTAAACAATCTATATGCAAATAACCGTACACCAAAGCATATAGATAAAAGACAAAGTTGTAATATTCCATCAGCATGTGCACTATTACAAAAGTTGTGCCCACAGTTGTCCTAATATGTCAAAAGATGTGCCATGTGCCATGATTCTTAAATTTTTCCCAATTACATATTTATAAGACTAAAAGTTTGTCTTTCCAAATAAAATCATTCCAACACCATTGGGTTGTGTCCAGTGCTTCCTTCTTTCTTCAAAACCTTCCTTCTCAACCCTATCTTGGTAATTCTTTCTGAGTATTTTCGTATCCTCTATCTAGTTGCAACTGGTTGAGCAGGGACATCAACATCTGGATGTGGATCATCTACTTGAACTGGATCCACTGGAGGAGCTGGTACATCAACTGGATCCATTGGATCTGCTTGAACTGGTTCAACATGTGGAGCTGGTACTTGAAGTGGATCCACTGGATCTTCTTGAACTGGTTCAACATGTGGAGCTGGTACTTGAAGTGGATCCACTGGATCTTCTTGAACTGGTTCAACATGTGGAGCTGGTACTTGAATTGGATCTACCGGATCTGCTTGAACTGGATCAACCTGTGAAGCTGGTACTTGAACTGGATCCACTGGATTTGCTTGAACTGGTTCCACTTTACCTGCTATACAAATATGTAGCTAATGAGTTGGATGTTCCATTTAAATTATATTGTTTTAATAGCATACCTTTCTCTTTTTTACATTTTTTAGGTTTCTTGTTTTTTGGCCTTGAAGTGGATGCTACATCTGCTGGTCTAGTAGGACATGTTGATCTATTGTGGCCCCTTTCTCTACAAATAGTGCATCTATTAACTGAACCTGCTTTTGAGATAGTATGCCTTGTTTTCCCCTTGCTTTCCATCTCAGATTGATCTTTTTTCCTTTTAAGGGTTGGCCTTCCTGGTAACCTTCTTTTTTGAGGAGGCAATGGCTTCATGTAGGGAGCTTCAGGCCACATGGAACTACCATTAAGTGGGTTAATGGTATGGTTGTAACAAGTCAAGAACATGGCTGTATGGAACCATGGTGCAACATAATCCTCTGCATTCCTGTTAAGGTATGAAATGGTTGCCACTGCATGCACACATGGGATACCTGATACTTGCCAAGATCTACATCCACATGTGTTGTTGTTAAGGTCCACAACATATCCATCATTTCCAATCCTAACTTCATATTGTTGTATCCCAGATGGTATAACACCCCAAAATCTGTCCAAAAAAATAAGAAGTTCTATTAATCTTATATATGAGACATATAATATTAATATAATAGAAGTTATATCATACCTTTGCTGTTTCTTTAGCTTTGATATCTTCAACCTTATAGATGGACATATTTTTAAATTCCCCCAACTTTGTCCCTCTTGCAACATTTTATACATCCTCTCCATTGCATAAATCCTTATCTCTTCCAACATGGTGATGAGTGGCCTTTTCCTAGCAAGATCAATAATGGAGTTGAAACTTTCTGATATGCCATTCTCATAAGCATCACAAGCCCTGTCCACTTCAAAGAATGCCCTGCACCAACTTTTAGGGTCCCTTTCCATGAGGTGTTCATAAGCCAAAGGGTCAATTTTTTTTATGGAATTCATTTCTGCCTCAAATTTTGGTTGAGTAGTACTAGCAGCTGCTGCCCAAAACAACTTCCTATATTGTTCACCTTTGAATCTTTTCTTGAAGTTAGCATATATGTGCCTAGCACATTGTCTATGCTCTGCTGCTGGAACCCTTTCTTTGACAGCCTCTATTAATCCCTGAAAGAAAGCATGAAATAGATGACATAACAAAAACATTCAACTTAAACAAAACAAAACAGAAATATACCTTGTGTTGGTCTGATATGAGGGTCAATCCATGACCAATTCCCATTTCAATGTCATCCAGAAGGAGGTCAAGAAACCACTTCCATGTTTCCTTATTTTCAACTTCCACCACAGCCCATGCAATAGGGAAGATGTGGTTGTTTGCATCCCTACCCATAGCTGCTAACAGTTGGCCTCTACATATACCCTTTAAAAAACAACCATCTACCCCTATTACCCTCCTACATGCTGCAATCCAACCATCCTTCACACCCTTAAAACAAACATACATTTTAGAAAAGTAGGTTGTGGAATCAGGCATGACATTCACATCTATCTTTACTGTTGAACCAGGATTTGTCCTCATTATTTCTTCTCCATAACTCCATACTTTACCATAATGTTCCATCAAACTACCCTCTATCTCATCCAAAGCATATCTCTTAGCATTTCTACATTGAGTGACACTAACAATCAAGTTAAACTTTGTACTCACTTTGGCCTTCATTTTCCTTATGCTCATTTTAGGGTTCTTCACAAGTTGATTCTTAAAATGCATTCCAATCCATTTATATGTTACAATGGAACCAAGTTTGAAGACTCTTGAACAGTTATGTTCATCAACTAATGACTTAATTTGGAAAGACCTTTCACTGCTCATCCAGGAAGCCCACAGTCTAAAAGGACAAGAGGGGTTCTTGTTCTCTTTACAACATCTCACTAATAACCTCTGACTATCATTTTTCTCAAAATAAAGGTTGTACCCATTCTTCACTGCATAGTTAGTCAAACAATTTTTCAATTCCATGGGGTTAGAGAATCTCATACCTAGAATTGGCACCATTTTGTCCCATTTCTGGTTCTCATTATGGATAGGGTACACTGGTTTGTCATCTCCATTCTTGGTTTCAACCTCATCAGTTTCAGCCTCATCATCTATATCCTTACACATACCTGACACCCGATGTAAGAATTCATCACCAATAGTCTTGTCAAGAGAAGGAATGTAATCATCTGCTTCATGCTCATATGGAACATCATCAGAAAGTTGTGAATCTATATCATCATCCAGGTCTTCCTCAGAATAATGCCCTTCATCATCTTCCATTACTTCCATATCAGCCCAATCAAGTACAGGTTCATTTTCGTGGTCTATATACACATTCATTCTTAGACCGGCTTCATCACTATAACCCGTTTCAATAAACTCAAAGTAGTCAGCATCATTCCTAATTCTCCTAATACCCTCTGCCAATGGTTCATTTCTAGTGCAATAATATACATTATCACAACTCCCTTCAATCAACTTTGCAATGAACAAGTTAAAGTCTTTGAAATCCATTGCACCAAAATCGACATCACGGATTGAAACAACAACAGCGTTCAAGTACACTAATGGTTTTCGTGCGAATAAACCATTATAATGTATATAAACTGTTAAATACTTACTTTGTTTGGAATCGGAGGCCATCTTCTTCACTATAACACTCGCATTCACCAGTTCTCTTCAATTTCCTAACCGTATGCTTCGATTGAACTTTTTCTTCCCTCAATTAAAACGAACCCTAACTGTAGGGTGAAAGAGAAACGGTAATTAAATGTGTTCTAATTCCACGTAATAAGACATGTCATCTCTAATTAAATGTGGTAACCGGTAAAACAGGTGATAACCGGTATCAAGGGTTTTGGTGAACATGGATTATAAGTTCAATGGTATAATAAAGACAAAAAAAAGATAAGGGACCTAATGAATACATGACGAATACTTTATTACCCTCAAAGGTCATTTTCCCCGTCTTCTTTACATGATGGCAAATTCTTGTTTGATAAAAATTTCATGGATAAAAACCTTATTTTCCAAGTGTACAACTTATACCAATATTATATTTGTCCTGTGTAATACACTATATAACATTCCACATAGATATATTGGCTTCCACAATATTTGGGGAAATACATTTGGAATTATAGAACACCATTAAATAGGCCAAATTGCCAAAACCATATTGCATTTCAACCGTCAATTTTGTTAAAATATAGACAAAATTGAAAATCATAATTGAGTTTGAAAATGACCATTTTCCAATATTTGATCATTTCGGCATTTTCTTAGTATGACTGTCATTTTGTTTCATTTATGTACAGAAATTGGTCATTTTGATCATCCTTTTCTATCCAAATTATAAAATCCAAAACATATTTATTGTTATTTTGCTATTGCAATTTTAGAAACACTCGGACTACAACCATTTAATTGCGTGTTGTTATTGTAATTTTAGAAACACATGTACTACAACCATTTAATTGTATGATGGGGTATGGAGCCTTTGTACTAATATTTTTTTAACCGTGTTCTAGTTTCAATAAAAAGTATTATCAAAGCCAGTAAGATATAATCTCATAGAAAGTGGTCGCTGTTATATTATGATATTCTGGTCAAAACAAAATATTTATGTTTTTTTAGTAGTCAAAGTATAACTGTTACAAACTTACAATTAATAATATCAACTTATCATGCAAATGTTCAACAAAAAAACTTAGTCCTTGTTTGCAAAACGAGCTTTTAGCTAATGGGGGAAGCTTTAGCTTTTATTTAAGTTGATGTTTTCAACAAAAATAGTTAACTTTTAAAACTGTAAAAGTTACATAAAACTAAAAGTAAAAGCTCCCAAAAATTATTTGAAATAGTTTTTGGATTAAAACGCTTTTTGTTTAGAATTTAAACTAAAAGTTCATATTGTGATCAATACATTTTTTTTAAAGCTAAAAGCTTTTCACAACTATAGTGTTTAGCTTTTGAATTGGCCAAGGTAATATGGTCATAAGTCACAACTGCGCGCCTTCAAACATGCCTTTAATTTCATGTCCGACAGCCATTGAACAATATTTACATGATTGTTTGATTATAAATACATTTTTGGTAAATTTAATTAAAATATGTATATGATAAAAGATCTAATGAGTAATGACCACTTAATATGTATTTTCATCTATTTTTCCAAATGAAAGTAACACTTTGAACGTGCAATGTTTTAGCTTTTCCCTAGCAGAGAAAAAGAGTGAATACACAATGCCCTTGTACACTGCTCCTTATGGTAATATTGCTTTCTCGATAAAAAAGAGTATTTAACCTTATTATACTTCTAGTTTATTAGACAAATTAATCAAAGTAGTTACTTTATTAGGGAAGAAACCATTAGAGTATCTTAAAACGAATAGTTGGAGTATTTTCAATCTTTATTTTGTAAGGAGTTGTTACATTGCTTCGTAGTCACTACTCATCATAATATCAAAGGAAAAAAAGATGATTAAAATCGATACAATGTCCAGCACGATCTACCATAGAAATAGAACCATAAATGCAATAAATATAACCATATGTATGAGGTTTGAACGACCCAGTAGGTCGATAAGTATATGGTATAGTGTTTGTGTACTCCCATTAATGGTCTTGATTATCATATGTTTTTGCAAAGGATCAATGGGACAAAACTGAAAAGTAATGTCTATATCTATCATTAATTCTTACAAGCCATGCAATATTTACCTTGGTCAATTTCCACTGAAATAAACTAAAAAGACTTACAATAATGCATTTGTACATTCAAGCCTTAAAAAATATTCGATCTTCAGGTTACAATATCGATCTCTTTGTTTTGTCGCATCCTTCGGTGCAATGAAACTAAACAAAAAATGTCTATATCCACAATTTTTACTATGTTTGAAATTTACCCAAAGAAAATGACAAATCACATTTTTTTTGAACAAATCAAAACCAAAGCAACCATCTCCACAATTTCACAGCAACACGACAGGAGAAGAAAATGTGCTCCATATCTTCATCAAATTGTCGACAAAAGAGACATAGTCTCGAGTTCAAAGTAATACCTCTCTTCAATTAATTGTTATAAGTTGGAATTTATTTTTGAACAATCTCCAAACAAAGCAGTTGATCTTGAAAGGAATCCAGTTAACCCAATGAAACCATTCAACATTATTGGTAGATGAACCAACAATGAGACTCCTAATCGCCTTCACAGAAAAAGAATTACTGCCATCACCAACACATGGTCACATGTCAAGACCATTATTTTACAAACTAAGTAAATCAGAAAATTGCCTAGACTAATTCCACGGCCACCAAGAGCTAGAATTAGACATCACAACAACTCTGTCTAACACCAGACAATTTTTATTAGATTCCACTACACACAAGTTGAGAAAAATATCCTTTAAAGTTGTATCTCCACACCATACATCCTTCCAACAAAATGTTTTATCCCCCATGCCTACACATTTTTTAAAAAGATCCTTAAGAACAATTCCTTTATCGCCAAAGTCAACATCAATTTGCAAGATCTCAAGCCAAACTCCTTTTAGAGATTTCTTTGCTAAAGGTTTTCCATCAATAAGCTTTAGATTATGAAGATATTTTATCAGTGTTCTAAATAGCGTAAGACGTGACTTGGCGTCAATGTTAAGTCTCAAGCTTTTTCAATCCGTTTGTAAGGCATGACTTAAGGTGAAAAATATGTATATAATTAATAGTTTTATATATATTTTCTACTATTATTCATTTTTATACACATATACGACTTAAGACGGCATTTCGTTAAAGCTTGGCGGCAAGTACAAGTCTTGCAGCCATGGCACGCCATGATGAGCTTTTTAGAACATTGGATTTTATACACGAAAATCAAATTGTATCGAACCTATTCTTGAGCCGCCACCACCATTTAGCAAGGAGCGCTAAATTAGCAGAATCAAGGCAACCAACACCAATACCACCTTTCTCTTTAGGTTGAATAACAACATCCCAAGACACCTAATGTTTTTTTTTCTTAAGATCATCACTACCCCAAAGGAACCTCCTTCTAATACTCTCAAGAAGATGAATAACTTTCTTAGGGGCCCAAAATAACGGAAAATAATAAAAGAGGTAAACTAATTAAGACCGACTTCACAAGAGTAAGACGACCGCCAAAAGACAAGGACCTCGCTTTCCATTTAGAAAGTCTAGCTTTAAATTTCTCAATAACTGGCGGCAAATTTTTAGCAAGCCTCCTATTAGCACCCACTGGCAGCCCAAGGTAGGTAAAAGGGAAGGAAGTGGGTTCACACTTCAAAATGCTGGTAAGCCATTACACCTCCAAGCTATCCACATCAACACCATATACCTTACTCTTATTTGTGTTCACATTCAAGACCAAAGCAAGAAAGAAACAATGACGAATACGATTGAGATTGATAAAGTTTAATTCTGACCCTTCACCAATGAAAATGACATCATCAGCATACATTAGGTGTGAAAGAGAGAAACAACCATTTGGAAAAGAGACACCCCTAAAATGATGAAGATCACACGTCGCCTCCATAGAAACATGAAGCCCCTCCATAGCTATAATGAAAAGAAAATGGGACAAAGGATCTCCTTGTCTAACACCTCTCATGACATCGAACTCCTTTGTAGGGGATATTCATTAAAACGGATGTTTTGCTAGAGCAAATACAACCCGAAATCCATCTTCTCCATTTCCAATTGAATCCCATTTGCCCCATAATCGAATCAAGGAAACCCCAACTTAAGGAATCAAAAGCTATGTCGAAATCTACTTTGAAAATAAGAGTTTTTTCTTCACCTTTTTAGACCAAGAACAAATCTCATTAAGCAGTAGGGACCGTCCAAAATACTTCTCCCTCTCACATATGTCGATTGTTCCGGGCTAATAGTTTTGGTAATGACTCTTTTGGGTCGATTGGCAAGGACTTTATAGAGCACTTTGTAGAGACACCCGACAAGATTCTCCGGTCTGTAATCTTTCAAATAAAGAGGGTCCTTTGATTTTGGAATAAGAGAAATAAAAGATGAGTTGCAACCTCTAACTAAGATACCAGAGTCACCAAAGTCACGAACAAACAAAATCACATAATCTTTAATCAACCCCCAATAAAATTTCAAAATTTTGAAGGTAAACTCGTTCGGGCCAAGAGCCTTTTCATTTCCACAACACCGAACAACCTCTTTAATTTCATCTTCAGGCAAAGGCTTTGTGAAAACAACCCTATCAGAATCATCAATCTTCCTGAACCTGTTACTTATTAACTTAGGTCGATTATACAATGGTTCGCTGAATATTTTTGAGAAAAAGTTCTACGCTTCATCTTTTATCTTAAGCATATCATTTATCCAAAACCCATCAATAACAAGACCATTGATATGATTTTCCCTTAAATTATTATTCAGCCTTGAGCTCCAAATCATCAATCTTCAAGAGTAAACAATTAAGTTCCTCCAATTCTTTCCTATTGGAGTCAGCTCTCCAAATTTTAATATCATTCTTCACATAAATTAATTTTTTTCCAGTCTCCTATCTGAAGTTTATGAAGGCAAGCAATTCATCCAAGCTTTCTTCACCACCTCATCAAGTCCTTCCAAAAAGCACCACGAGTTGAAGAATCCAAAGGGACAAGGTCCAAAATCATGAACTTCACTCAAAAGCATAACCGGGGAATGATCTGAAAACCTCTTAGGAAGAATTGTGGCTGAAAATAAGCCCCATTTGTTCATAAAACCTTCACATGCAAGGAACCGATCAATTTTGTTGAGACTGATGGGTTTAGAGCAATACATCATTCCTATGGGGTACATGCAAACCCTAATAGCTTCTGGATCTAATTTGTCTAATGAACATGCAATTGAATGTCCAATACTATAAACCCTAGATCTATCATATAAGAACTAAAATAAGGGTTTAGTAATTACCTTTGATTGTTATATAGCAATAACAATCTAATCCTTGGCTTTGGAAAGCTTAGTGCCTCAAGTGTTGCACCTCTAATGGAGTCACAAAAACCACTAAGCAACAAGATGAAGAAGAGAAGAGAAAGGAGGCTCCAAAACGTCTAGGAAACCCTAAGGATTCAATCACCACGTTTTTTGGGGCTTCGTGGCTCCTTAAATAGGTAGGCAATTAGGGTTATCTAACAAGGAAACCCTAATTTGACTGCTTAAGCCCTAAGCAGCCCATGGACCTCTTCTGGAACATGCCTTGGACGATTTCTAATGGGCTTCTCCATAAAATTCGTCCAACCTATTATTCCAAGGTGATCCATAGCCCAATTGCAATTATCTTATAATTACAATTCCAGCCCCCTAAGTTCAATTAATCTCTTTTAGCCACAAAATTAATTCTTGACTAATATTAATTAAACAATATGATTTCTCCTTTAATATATTATTCTCATAATATATTAATAAATCAAAATTAAACATTTCTCTCCTTAATTCATCCTACAAGTTGCTATGGTTAAGGCAACCCAAAAGGACCATGCTCATAATCGGGTCATGTACATACCAAAATAGTTATGGACCTAGACACTAATCCAACAGTCTCCCACTTGGATAAGTCTAATAACTATTTTTCATAACTTCAGAACTTGATCAGCAATCGTAGCTTTCATAAGCCGCTATCAACTCTGATCTTATCAGATATGCGTGTCCTTTAGATAAGGGATTATATATTCCTCCATTCTCAAGATATGATATAGACACGAGACATGGATTTAAATCATTCTCTCTGTCTATGTATTGTTTCCCGACATCTGATTTATGACGACTGACAACAGACTACAATTGAACACATCAACTTAGTCCCGACTTGGCCAAGCGCTTAGGGTGTCATCACTAAATCATCGAGGGGCCCACCGATATCGCTTTTACACCACATTGGGTAAAAGGAATGGATAAAATTTGACTTAAATGCTTGCTTGCACCTACTAATCGAATCACACACAACAATAAGTTTTATAACATCAAGTTACTGGTGCGTTTATTTATCATCAATGTGCAACCGACCAGCAAATAACAACTCACACGTCTCATTTTCAAGAATATACAATGTTATCGTCTCACTAATCACCCGTGATAAATCCATGAAGTGATTCAAGTGAGCGTGAGTTTAATCCAATACTTTAATCTTATCAAAGCACTCATGAACTCTGCAGCAAACTTGTTCTATGTCTAAACACTTTAGACAATCTACATACATATTCACGACAGTCTTCCTTCATACCTACTTACAACGTATAACCGACTATGGAGGTTCGAATAACCCAGTTATTCTAGAAGTCAAAACATGCAAAATGAAACGCAACGATAATACTTAATCCTATATGGCCCCAAAACTTTTGAGCGTAAATAAAACACTTTTATTAAAACACCATATTGACTACTCATTACTCATTGTTTAATGTTTCGGATAATCAACTTATTACTTGAATTACAACAATAGTTGTCCCATGCTCCGAGCATGCACACTATGTTACCTATGATCCTTACTTTGTGAAATAGATCAATAGAAAACCTTTCCAATGAAACTCATTTCACAATTCCCAATCCTCATCATTAGTGTAAGAATACCAAATTCTTGCCACTTTTGGAATATGTCAGATTCTAACATTTTATGCGACGATCCTTTCGCAATGTCATAGCACAAAAGTCACCAAGACTTGGCTAATGAAATTCCAAGGTATTCTATCGGATATGTTACAAGACAATTCCATAGACGCGAAGTCTCACATTCAAAGTACATTCCTTTGAACATCCTTCTTGCATAAAAGTCTCTAATCTAGCCATAGACTCTCAATATCCAACTCCCAATAGGGAAACATTTCCATATTTTCCATATGACAGCTCATTCTAAATAGAGTCTTATTTATTCAAAATAATGTCAACATGGTCCATCCAATACTATATTTCCAACTACTCACAAGCAACAAATCCTTAGTGAACCTTAGATCGTCCTTTGATAGTTGTTTAATTATTTTAGCCAAAACCGTTCTAGTCCTTTTTCCCTCTTAATGCGCTAAGCATTTGGAAAATTTTAGAATGATCAAACATTATAGCATATGCAATCGATCCTATACCTGAAGCGTATGGAACACGATTCATAATGTCTCACACGAAGACATGATACTTTACCAGTCTTCTGCTATAATATTTCTAATTGCCTTGTTCTCACAATTTTGATTATGAAAAGGGATGTCGTAATCGTAACCAAATTTTGAGAATGCAATTATCCGTTCCATATATAGAATTTCCTCATGTTGAACCGTTCCAGCACAACATTCTTATATATTTGACTAAATTTGATTAAAATTCTACAATCTAAGCCTCTAGATTTGAAATGAAGTATAAAATTCTCTCCCTTAATTATAGCAAAACAACTTTTCAACCCCTGCAACTTGGCAAAGTGAATCTTCGTTTTCCTATAATTAATATTGCTAACTTGCAATACTTGAAATAATAATCATGCTCCCACTAACGCGATGATTATTACTATACAAGCATAACACTTATGCTCCCACTAGCTTTGACATATATTCAGAAAACATTTGAACTTCCAGAAAACAATGTTTATCGAATTCCTTAAGTTCATATTTCTAAATACCTGATGCTTTGAGAATCATTTATCACGCTTCTTAAACTCATACACCTTTACTTAAATAGCTTATATGTGCGTCTAAACAATTCTAGAACTCAAGTTACTAAGTCCCAAAATATTCAGACTAATTGCCAAATCTCACAATTCGAGCTATGAAAAGGGATGCCGTAATCATAATCGAATTTGAGAATACAATTTTCACAATTTCAATCTTCTTAAAATCTCTCTTAGTGAAAGCATTTCCTTACAATCATTTTCATGAAGAATGGAAACCTTATGACACTTAGATTTTATGGTGTATGTGTTCCTATCCATTTGAATTTGCCAAAACCAAAGTTTGCGACAAATCCAAACTCATATGGACCGAACGTGCTCAATCTCGATTTCTTGCCTCACGGTAACATGAATGCCCACCATGTCTTCCAAGCAACTCACCCTTTCATATTCATTGTACTTTCCATTGATCAAGGTGCTTTATCTTTATGTTTTCAAATGAGAACTCATAGAATTCACATGCATAATTAACTCAATTGGAATGGCACATAAAAAGAGTATGTCATCCACGATAGGCTTTAAACCTCAAGTCGTGTGCTTGTGATGATCAACTAGGTTTAACTCTTGATTTGTTCTTGAAACCTTTCAAGACCATTAAGACTCCCACTGACTCCTTGACATATAAGATTCTCTTGTTAAGAAACATTCCTTGACAAAACAAAAATTCAAGAGTTAGTGTAGTTTTATCAAGACTATCACTTCACATAATTGGTTCTAGTTGGTCTTTGTCTTATCCAAGACATCACAGCTTACCAATCTCAAATGTGCAGGAATAATAAGACCTTTTCTAATTCCACATTTGTTGAGTGTTATAAACCTACTAAAGGCGTGCCACTCAATTCACAATCTTGGAGTATAACTCTAAGACTTGATATTGGAATGAAGTATGATTGACTTCTTAACCATTTCCATAATTCTCGATTCCTCTTCTTAGACATACAAATACACTAAGACTTACTTAGAGGATCAATTGAGATACGGTTCTTAATCATTAAGACTTATCATAAAACACAATAAAAGGTACTCTCCCTTCTTCTTAGAATGGAGAAACTTTTATCTTTCTGCCTACTTGATTCTTCTTTATTCGTTTTGCTATTCATTGAAACCTTTTCAATCAACTCAGAATTACACTTAGTCTTATAAGTATAATCATATTTACTAAACTTTAGTAAATCATGAAGAATATCTTTATCACTCTTGTGGTGGACTTGATTAGCTCACAACCAAGTGTACCTGATCCTTAGCCCTTCACTTGACTCTTTGTCAAGGAATTAGTCTAATTTCCAAAATATGAAGTTTTTTCATTCATCACGCAATGCATGTTGCATGATTCCAAGTTTTTGTCCAATTGAAACTTGGGCGATGAGAAACTCTTCTTATTTGGTTAATTCTCGACATTTCCACAAATAACATAATTAAGAATCAAATCCATTATTGCTAATAGTAGAAACATTCAAACATCAATTTTTCATACATGCCATTGCAAGGATAAATAAATATGACAAAATCAAATTTTATTTTATTGCGGAAAAACTTTGTCCTTACAATGCAATTCAAATGAAAAACTATACTATTACATATTTCTTATCAATCTACCCTAACTCTAAATTAGCAGCTCAAAAATCCGATCTTCAAGCAATGCGATCGAAATCCATTTCTTCACAATCAGATTCAGCTTACTTCTTCCCTTAAGCTTCCTCTCTTTTCTTCGATTCTACAAAACATCAAAATGTAATCTTATCACATCATGTATTGAAAATCAAAGAATAGGAACTTATAGAGTTAGTTATTGGATTTTACCTGAAGTAGAGCCATACGTCTTGACTCTCCCATCTCTTAGATCTCTTAGGTAGTTTGGGCAGCTTCGTCTCCAATGCCCCTTCTCTTGGCAATAAAAGCAAATGGACTCTTTTGGCACATCACATGGGACAATCTCATACTTAGTCCTTTCTAGACTTCCAATGTATCCAGTGTCCATTGAAGTTTGGGAGTTTGATTCACCCGACAAATTTGCTTGACCAGCACGCCAAATGATTGTTGATTCAGCAGCTATAAGCAAATAGGTGAAATCAATGAGGGTCACGTCTTGGTCCATCATATAGTACTCTCTAACGAACTTACTATATGATTCAGGAAGCGACTGAAGAACCCAATCAATAGCCAACATCTCTTAGATATCGACATCCATCATCCGTAACCTATCAATGTGTGACTTCATCTTTAAGATGTGTGCACACACATGTTTCCCATCTTCGTGTTTACTTGTCAAAAGGGCTTGAGTGAGCTTAAACTTTTTAAGCCTTTGAACTTGTGAGTCAGGGAGAATAATTGGAGGAGGTGGAGGAAGTGAAGCATGATCTCTAGTTTCTCGATCATATCGTGAAAAATCATCTTCATTTGGAAAGCTTGTTCCATGGGATTTGGGAAGACCATTGTTAGATTCAAACATCTACAAAACGGGAGAAATTCAAGTCAAGTTGATTAGAATCCTTGATGTAACACCCAAATGAAACATAAAGGCTAGGATCCAACATAATACTCTACAACCTAGAAGAGGGATGTCGTAATCTAGTTGCAGAATATTTGAAGGTAGGTAAATGACGATTTACCAATTTCCATCATGAAAAACGAAAGAGAAAATTGAAGTTTTAAATGAATTGAAACTCCTAGATCTTTTGAGATTCATTGAACTTTTCAATGGCATGTTTAATATCGATTATTCCCTTCAAGTTTGTGACTGGGATGCCGAGGATCACAAGTAAGGTGTGAATAACCGTGCGAATCACGTGGTGCACTCAATGCTACTATCACCTAATCAATGTGCTGGTTAGCCACACACGCTCCATTGATCTATGATAAACATCGAGCCACCCTTCTTTACCAATGCCAAACCCAAATTAGTGTGCCGGTTAACCACACACGCTCCACTAACATCTCGGCAAGGGTACAAAGTGTCATTCCATTGATTAACATACAATTTCACATTTTGCCTAAAGTAACTATGATTTGAAAATTTGAAAAACATTTAGTTACTTTGTACTTCATTATACTTATAATGGAAGGTTTTTGTCCTATCCTACCCGTTCGGCTAACGACCCTCCACCAGTTAAGAGTGCGGTGGGTAAGAGTGGATACCCATTCAATCGCCATTTTATAGGCAATTTCATTAAACACCCCTTATACACCAGCTTCGTGAATGAGGCCTACTAACGATAATGCTGACTCTTTACTTATATATATATATATATATATATATATATATATATATATATATATATATATATATATATATATATATATAATATTAGAATTTTAATGTTACATATATATAGTATAGGGTGTATTTTACACTTTTAAAAGACTAGGTGGTCTAATTTAATTAATTATACTTTTAATTTAATTAAATGTAAAGCAAAACTTTATGGATTTATTAACTCTCTTTTAATTATATAGTTAAATTAATTAAGAAAACCATAAGGGTGTAATTTGAGCTTTTTAAAATACTAGGGTTTTAGAATTTAACATTTCAAAATTAAACTTTTAATTAACTTTGAAATTCCAAAACTTGAGGGCAAGTTTTGAGCATTTCAAAACATTAGGGATTAGAATTTAAATATTTCGAAATTAAACTTTTAATCAAAATTTAAATTCCAAAACTTGAGGGCAAGTTTTGAAACTTTTCAAAACTATCTAGATCAAATTACAAATAATTAAATTAATCAAATAATTTGAATTATCTAAATTTAACCTAATTTATTTTTTCACAAGATAATTCAAATCAAAATTACAAATAATCAATCTTTATCTAATAAAACAAATAATTATCTTAATTTTGACAATTATCCATTAATTTGGTTAGGATATCTAGGGCTGACAAATATGTACCATGGAGAACCAACCAACATGTTACCAACCGAACTAATAAAATCGGTAGCCAAGTTGTTTGGTAACCAATATGTTTGGCTGGTAATACCATGCCAATTAACTAGTATTGGTACGGTAACGGTCTGAAAATGTTGAATACCATGGTTGTACCATACCAACCAATTCATATATATATATATATATATATATATATATATATATATATATATATATATATATATATATATATATATCAATTAATAAAAATAAATAAACATTAGTTCTCATCTAGGTATGTTTTAATAAGAATAGCAAAAAAAGTCTTAAAATTAATAAATTAACACATTGATTAACAAATTTCTTGATACTTATTTTTTGAAGAGCACAAAATCGATGATACAAAAGCACATGACGCTAAAACTCAAAAGGAATACTAACTTCTCATTCCTTGTATTGTTTCCATTTGCTTCCTTAGGCAACTTGCTAGGGGTGGGTCTCTTTTAATCCTTTTAGTCGCTTCCAAAAGATAAAATAGTAACACAAGCAAGTGAAGCAATGACCAATTGCACAAAAATTTAACTCATATTCACGTATAGGTATATATTAATTAAATTGTTTGGTATTTACCAAATACAAATATGTACCAACCAAATTTGTTGGTAGCCAAATTAGTTGGTACCAAGTATACTTGGTACGGTACTGGTAGTTAAATTCTTATGCCAACTATAGTTGGTACGGTACACGGTTTGGAGAAAAAAACTTGGTACCGTACCAATTCAACCCCTAAGGATATCTATTATCATAACAAAAAATCTTATTTTTATTTGAATAAATCAATTTATGGTAATTATCCTAAGCAAATTAAGGCAAAAATCCCGAAATTGTGTTGTTAGACTGAATTCACGAGGTGAACACACTGTGTTCACGACATGAGTTTGGTTTAATTCGAAATTCTGCTGACAGACTGAATTCATGAGGTGAACACACTGTGTTCACGACGTGAATCAGGTCAGATTCCAAATTCACAATTTTTTAGCTTTGAAAACATAATTTTGCATCAAATACAATAGAAAAACACACTAGGCTCTGATACCACTGATGGGTTTAGAGCAATACATCATTCCTATGGTGTAAATGCAAACCCTAATAGCTTTTGGATCTAGTTTGTGTAATGAACACGAAATTGAATATCCAAAGCTATAAACCCTAGATCTATCATATAAGAACTGTAATAAGGGCTTGGTAATTACCTTTGATTATTATATAGCAATAACAATCAAATCCTTGGTTTCGGAAAGCTTAGTGCCTCAAGTGTTGCACCTCTAATGGAGTCACAAACACCACTAAGAAACAAGATGAAGAAGAGAAGAGAAAGGGGGCTCCAAAACATCCAGGAAACCCTAAGGATTCAATCACCACGTTTTTTGGGGCTTAGGGGCTCCTTAAATAGGTAGGCAATTAGGGTTATCTAACAAGGAAACCCTAATTTGACTGCTTAAGCCCTAAGCAGCCCATGGACCCCTTCTGGAACATGCCTTGGACGATTTCTAATGGGCTTCCCCATAGAATTCGTCCAACCTATTATTACAAGGTGATCCATAGCCCAATTGCAATTATCTTATCATTACAATTTCAGTCCCCTAAGTTTAATTAATCTCTTTTAGCCACAAAATTAATTCTTGACTAATATGAATTAAACAATATGATTTCTCCTTTAATATATTATTCTCATAATATATTAATAAATCAAAATTAAACCTTTCTCTCCTTAATTCATCCTACAAGTTGCTATGGTGAAGGCAACCCAAAAGGACCATGCTCATAATCAGGTCAAGTACATACCAAAATAGTTATGGACTTAGACACTAATCCAACAGAGACTTCACCATCTTCACTAATCCAAGTGAATTTTCTACCCCCTAATCTGAATTCTAATAACTTAGCATCATCAATAGAAGAGTTGAAAGCTACTATAGAGGAATTACACCCCAATTGTAGAATCTTTCCTGCTTGAGTATGATCTCATTGAAGTCACCCATTAACAACCAACAGCCAGACATATAATTAATAAAGCCAAACAGGGAGCACAAAAGAAACGATCTGGCGTCACCATCCACAAGGGCATACATGTTAATAATATATGTGATTCCATTCATTCCACTTCAAAAGCCCATGATCAGGATAAAAATGGAATCAAGAATGACATTTACTTTTTGAAAACAAGAGGATTCCGAAGACAGAAAAGACCACCTAACCTTCCTTGAGAGACCACTCTCTCACTGTCGAAAATAGAACCATCCTAGAATTTCTTTATAGGAATATCACACACATCTTTGATTTGAGTCTCTTGAACACTAATGAAACTATTTTGACGCGACATCTTAAGATCTATAACCTAATCCGCCTAATAAACACCTCCCGCTCCTCTCAAATTAACCTATAAACAATTCATGTAAGACCCGTACAAACCATTTCTCATTCAATTACATATCTTAAGGCCTGAATCACACCATCCAAGTTAAAACCAATTTCCTTACCTGTAACGCCTTGTTCCGAATTGCTTTCCTAATTCGGGACTGTGGCCTGAGGATAGATTATCATTGTTGGTTTAGGTGTCTAAGTTCATAACTATTCTGGAATGTACTTGACCCGATTAGCATGGTCCATTTGGGTTGCACGGCATCATGCATTTGGATAGACCAAAATGAGAGAAATAATACTTAAGGTTATTAATATATTATAAGTTCTAATATATTAATAATATTATTTAATTAGTATTGATCAAGAATTAATTTTGTATTAATTAAGTGATCAAAAGAAGACTAATTAAATATATGGGTTGATTGTGTAAATCACCCAATACTTGTATAGTGGGCTAATACTCCATGGATTATCAAGTTGGGCTAAAACTCATAGGATGCTCCATGGTGTCTTTGAACCCATGGATCATGGAAATTAATAGTCATGTCAATTAGGGTTTACTTGGTGTAACCCTAATTATGACACACTATATAGGCAACATGTTGTAGACCAAAATCGGCACTAGTGTGAGAACAAGAGGGCATAGCCAATTTTAGAAGTGTTCTATTTCTCTCAAGGTTATTCCAAATGTATTTGGTGCTGTGTGAGACATTTGAGGCATCACACTTGAGGTGCTAGGCTCACAAGGTTCTCAAGGAATCCAAACAACTAAAGGTACGTATTTCTTACTATCTTTTATGTTTAAAAGTTCCCTATGTATGCTAGATAGGTTATGAACCTTGGAAAATCAATTTTTCATGTATCATAGTAAAACATAGATCCAAGGTTTCAAGGGTTGCATGTACACCTTAGGAGTGTTAGAATGCTCATAACCCAACAGTGGTATCAGAGCCTAGGCTTGTTTGCTTGATATTTGATGCAAAACTGTGAAAAAAGCTAAAAATCTTACTGTCTGGACAGTGGACTCGTCGAGTCCATGGGGGGACTCGACAAGTCCAAGCACAAACTCATCCTACTCGTCGAGTAGGTTCATGCACTCGACGAGTAGGAGCCCCAGAATGCAGTTTTTCGACTTTTGCTACTGGAAATGGACTAGAAACATTACCCTAAACTGTTTTGGCCTTATAAAACTTCTTTTAGATGGTGTAATGGTTATGCTAATCCATTTTCAATAGCTATTATCAAAATTTCAAGTTTTATATGGTTAATTTTATGATTATTGAAATTATTGATATGCATGTTCATGAACTTATGAGTTTAGAAGATCATAGGAATTATTTGTAACTTGCTTGTTAGTTTAATTCTTGATCATTATGTGTTTTAATGGAATCCATAATTTGTCCTCAAGTTATGGATTACCAAAAGTCATTCTTTTAAAGTCCATTAAAGAAACATATAGGTTACATATAATGAAAAGTCTCTCATTTTATTAAAACATTTAACTCATAAGTTATGAAAGATGAAAAGTTTTGAAAGTTACAAAACTTGCCCTCAAGTTTTGGAACATGTAAAGTCAGTTTAAAAACTTTAGTTCCAACCCCTAGAATTTTAAAAGTTAAAATCCAACCCTTATACTTTATAATATTATAAGTTAATAATAATTATATATGTATAAGAATAAGTCGTTTTACAGTTAGTAGGCCTCATTCACGAAGCCGATCTATAAAGGGGTATAAGGTTGCTGCCTATAAAATGACAGCTTAATGGGTGTCCACTCTCACCCACCGCTTCCTTGATCGGTGGAGGGTCGTTAGCCGAACGGGTAAGACAAGGACTTTAAATATTCATTAAATGTATTAATGATAAATATAAAGTAACTAAACCTTTTATAAATTCCCAATCTTAGTTACTTTAGGAAAATGTGAATAAGGTGCTAACCAATGAAATTACACTTTGCACTTTGATTAAGTCGTTAGTGGAGCGTGTGTGGTTAACCGGCACACTAGCTGGACTTAACAAGGTAGGCAAAGAGTAACTTAATTTTTATCATAGTATCGATGGAGCGCGTGTGGTTAACCGGCACATCGATTGAGGGGTAAACATTAAGAGTACCAAGTAATTTGCATGGTTACTTCACACCTTGTTTTGTGATCCTCGGCATCCCAGTCACAAAACCTGAAGGGCACACTCGAGATTGAAACATGCCATTGAAAGTTCAATGAATCTCAAAATATCTAGGAGTTTCAAATCCAATTAAAACCTAATAATTTATTTCATTTTTCATGGTGGAAATTGGTGAATCGTCATTCACCTACATTCAAATATTTTATAGCTTGGATTACAGCATCCCTTTTCCAAGTTATAAAATATTGTGTTGGGTCCTAGCCTTAATATTTCATATTGGGTGTTATATTAAGGACTTTAAATCAACTATCTTGAATATCTCCCAAAAGATGTCTGGTTCAGACAATTATGATCTTCCCAAAATTCTTGGAATAAGCTTTCCTAATGAAGATAATGTCCCGTGACTGGATCATGGAAATCATCCTTCAATTCCTCCACCTCCTCCAATTATTCTCCCTAACCCACAAGTTCAAGGTCACTCAATCCCTATTGGCAAGCAAGGTCTAGGTGTGATCACATCTTGGAGATGAAGTCACATATTGACAAGCCGGGAGAGTTGGGTGTCAAAGGCTTGAGAAAGTTGGTTGTTCAATCACTTTCTAAGTCACATAGTGAGTGTCCTCTGGGAATACTATGTAAAAGACTATGACATGACCCTTAATGATCTTATCTATTTGCTTGGTGCTACTGAATCAGAAATGATTTGGAGCTCTGGTAAAGCAAATTTGATTAGTAGATCAACTTCCCAAACTACCATGGACATTGACAAATTAGTGACATTGGAAATCCAGAAAGCTTTCTCTTCCCAATGGAAAGGGATCGGCCATAAGAGAAAGGCTAAGTCTGAGATAGTCCTGTGTACCATTCCCAAAGGGTCCATATGGCTTTATTGCCAAAAAGGAAGGGGCATTGGTTACTAAGCCGCCCTAACTACCTGAAAGATCTGAGAGAAGGTCTAGTCAGAAAGTTTGATTCTGCTTCAGGTAAGTCCACTATCTAACTTTGTTAAGTTCCTTATTGATGATTCTTAATAAAAAATTTGGCTCGGTTACATTTTGGTGTTTGGCAGAATCAAGCAAAGGGAAGGACACTTAAAGAAAGAGTATGTTGAATCTGATCGTGAAGATGGATTTCAATCGCATAGTTCGAAGATCGGATTCTTGAGCTACTATTTAGGAGTTATGATAGATTTCTATGAAATATGTAAAAGCATAGTTTTCATTTAAAGCTGCATTGTATGGAAAAAGTTTTTCTGCATTTTATAAATAAATAAATAAAATTTTGATTTTATTTTAGTTTATATCTCCTTGCATTGGCTTCTATGGAAAATTGATGTTTCTAGCAATAATGGAAATATGAATTTGATTCTTTCATTTGTGGTAGTGTCTAAATTTACCAAATAAGTAAAGATTCTCATCACCCAAGTCTCAATTGGACCGAAACTTGGAATCATGCAAGTTGTATAGCATGATGAATGAGAACCTTCAGCTTTGGAAAATTAAGACTAATTCCTTGTTCATATTTATATGTGAGTCAAGTGAAGTCTAAGGGATCAATTACACATTCTTGTGCACTGGTCAAGTCCACCATAAAAGATCGATAAGATTATCTATCATGATTTACTAAAGTTTAGTAAATATGGTTATACTTACCAGTTTAAGTATAATTTTGAAACATTGGAAAATTTTCAATGTTTTGCAGGACGAATGGGAAGAATCAAATTAGGCAGAAGGATAAAAGTTTCTCAAATCTGAAAAGATGGGACAGTACATTAGTATCATGTTTAGTGATCATCTTAATGATTAAGAAACCATATAAATATTGGTTCTCTAAGGACATCTTAGTGCATTTCTATGGCTAAGAAGAGGAATCAAGAATTGTTGAAGTGGTTAAATCAAGAAGATGAGTCATACTTCGTTCCAAAACAAGTCTTAGAGTCATACTCCAAGATTTTAACTTGAGTGACATATATTAAAGAAGGTTTATTAACACTAGTCAAATGTAAGAGTGAAAAGTGTCTTACTCTTGTACATTTGAAATTAGTAAGTTGTGATGTTTTGGATAAAACAAAGACCAATTAAGGCCAATTGTGTGAAGTGTTTGTCTTGATAAAGAATCCACACTATCTCTTGAATATTTGGCAAGTGAGTCTTATATGTCAAGAGGACAGTGGGAGTGTTATAGATCTTGGAAAAACTTCCAGATCTAATCAAGAAGGAAAAAAACCTATAGTTTATCACTAGCACACGACTTGAGGTTTATAAGCTATCGTGTTTACATATTCCTATTTATATGCCCATTCCAGTTAAAGTTGGCTTTGCATATGAGTTCTGAGAGTTCTCAATTGGATGCATAACAACTTGGAAGCAATTGCAGTCCCTTGAGCTGCCAGGTGCCAAGAAGTTAAGTATGCACAAGTTCAATCCATAAGAGTTTGGATTTGTTACTAACTTTGTCTTATGATTATGGTTTTGAAAAATTCACATGGATAGTAACACATACACCAGAAAATCTAAGTGTCATAAGGTTTCTCTCCGATTCATGAAAATGATGGCGAGGAAACGCTTTCACTAAGTAGATTTTAAGTAGATAGCAATTGTGATATTTGCATTCTCAAAGTCGTTAGTGGAGCGTATGTGGTTAACCGACACACTAACATGGACTTGTGAGAAATGGAAAAGGTCTAAACAATTGAGACTATGATTACGACATCCCTTTTCATAGTTCTAAAATTGTTTAGACACACATGTGTGCTATCTAAGGAAAGGTGTATGATTTTGATAAAGTTTTATCAATGCATCTCGTATAAGAAATATGAACTTTGGTAAGAAGGTGAATAAAATATTGATTTCTAGAAGTCCAGCAGATTTCTGAATACATGTCAAAGCTAGTGGGAGCATAAGCTTCATGCTAATAATCATCATGCAAGTGGGAGCATGATAATTATAATAAGTGTTGCAAGTTAGCAATGTTAATTATAGAAAACAAAAGGTTTCAATTGGGAAAAAATTATTTTGCTATAATTAAGGGAGAGGAAATTATACTTCATTTCAATTCTAAAAGCTTAGATTGAAGTTTTAATCATCTTTAGTTAATGATATATATGAATTTTATGTTGGAATGACTTAACATAAGGAAATTCTATATATGGTCCATTATTTGCGTTTTAAAATTTGATTATGATTACGACATCCCTTTTCATAATCTGAATTATGAGAACTTGGCAAACAGAAATAGAAATATTATAGCAAAAGATTGGTCTAGTATCACATCTTTATGAATTGTGTCCCATATGCTTCGAATATAAGATCGATTGCATGTGCTACAATATTCATCTGTTCTAAATTTTTCCAAATGCCCAGAGCGTTAAGAGGGAAAAAGTACTAGAATTAGATATGACTAATTTGATTAAGCAATTGTTGATGACAATCTCAGGTTTACCAAAGATTGGTTGCTCATGGGCAGTTAGAAATATAGTGTTAATTTTGGAAGGACCATATTGACATATTCTGAAAAGAGGCAACTCTTGTTCAAGAGTAATAGTCAAAAGGGGAATATGGAAATATTCTCATAGGTGGAAGTTATTCATTAAATCTGTGTAAGATTAGGAAACTTAATGCAAGAAGAATGTTCAAAGGCAATGAACTTTGAATATGAGACTTCGTTTCCATGGAGTTGATCTCCGTTGGAATACTCTGTAATGTCTGTTGACAAGTCTTTGTGACTTTGTGCATAATCATTACAAGAGGACCAATGCATATAAGTTTAGAATCTAATGGATTTTGGTAAATGGCAGGAATTTGGAATTCTTGCATTTGCGGTAATGATTTGGGATTGTGAAATGAGTATCATTGGAATTATGTTCAATCGATCTATTTCATATAATAAAGATCATAGACAAACTTAGTGTGCATACTTGGTGTATGGCAACTAATGTTTGGAAAACATAGTGTGCATACTTGGTGTATGGCATGACTAGTGTTTAGAAAAAAACCATAGTGCACATGCTTGGGGCATGGGACAACTATTGTTTTAATTCAAGTATAAAGTTGATAGTTTGAAACAGTATACAATGAATGATGGATAATCAATATGGTGATAAATAAAAGATGTTTTATTTATATTCATAAGTTCTGAAACCATATTGGATTCGATTATTCTTGTGTTTCACTTTGCATGTTTTGACTTCCAGAATAACTAAGTCGCTTTTCCTGAATGACTAAGTTATTCAAACCATCCACAGTCGGTCATATGTTGGAAGTAGATATGAATCAAGACTGTCATGGGTTGGCTTGTAGAGGTCTAAGATGTTGGACAAAATGGTGCTACAACACTCATGAGTGCTCATAAGTTCTGAGTATTGGATTCAACCCACGCTCACTAGTATCACTTCATGGAATTTATCTCGAGTGATCATGAGATGATAATATCATATAAGTCTTCAAACCTAGAGATATGACTTATTGCCTATGAGTTGGTTATACATTGATTGTACGTAAACACATTGGTAACTCGATGTTATAAAACGTGCCTTTGTGTATGATTCAACAAGTAGTAGAACAAGCATATGAGTCGAAGTATATTTGTTCCTTCTTAGATTAGAAGCGATATCTGGGCCCCTCAATGATTTTGTGTTGACCCATGTACCGGGCCCGGTCAGAACTAAGTTGATGTGTTCAAATAAGTTCTATGTCAAACAAATCGGAAATCAAGAAACAAATTGCTGGACAATAAGTAAGACATTGTTCCATGTATTTGTCCGGCTGATATCTAGAACAGAGGATTATATGATTACTTATCTTAAATGGAGTATCATCGTCATCTCAGTTTCGCAAGACCTTGAAAGTGCTACGATTGCTGATCGGTTCCTAAAGTTATTCTTGCAAATATAGTTATTAGACTTATCCAAGTGGGAGACTATTGGATTAGGTGTCTAAGTTCATAACTATTCTGGAATGTACTTGACCCGATTAGCATGGTCCATTTGGGTTGCATGACATCATGCAGTTGGATAGACCAAAATGAGTGAAATAATACTTAAGGTTGTTAATATATTATAAGTTCTAATATATTAATAATATTAATTAATTAGTATTGATCAAGAATTAATTTTGTATTAATTAAGTGATCAAAAGAAGACTAATTAAATATATGGGTTGATTGTGAGAATTACCCAATACTTGTATAGTGGGCTAATACTCCATGGATTATCAAGTTGGGCTAAAACCCATAAGATGCTCCATGGTGTCTTTGAACCCATGGATCATGGAAATTAATAGTCATGTCAATTAGGGTTTACTTGGTGTAACCCTAATTATGACACACTATATAGGCAACATGGTGTAACCCTAATTAAAAGTTCCCTATGTATGCTAGATAGGTTATGAACCTTGGAAAATCAATTTTGCATGTATCATAGTAAAACATAGATCCAAGGTTTCCAGGGTTGCATGTACACCTTAGGAGTGTTATAATGCTCAAAACCCCAACGATCATAAGGTTCAGGGCCTTTGGAGAAGAGAAATCCAGACCCATTTAGGTATGGATAAAGTAATTAAGGTTATTCGGGAGCTGGATTGTGTCTTGGAGCTGGAGGGTGTATCGGTAAAGTGGCAGTTCGAGCTCTTTATGGATTTTGGGTTTTATTCGGAAGGCTTTAAGGCTTGGGCGTATTATTAGGAGCGTAGGTCTTCTTGCCACCTCTTCGTGGATATAAGGTTCGCCAGGAACGGACCTCAGATGAGGAAGATATGACACTTTGAAGTTATTGGCAACATTGTTCCCTAATGGAAAAGAGTGGCAAGAAGATACCATGCATGCAAGGTGGCCAGCATGGAAGTACGCCCATAGTAAGCTGGGGGTATGCCCAACGTAGAGGACTTAATGGACGCGTATGTCGGAGGCGTACGCCCATCGTACTTTTAGAGTCCCTAAACCCTAATTTTTTAGGTTATGCACTATATAAAGAACATTATGACTCAAATCCTAGCCTCCTTACCAACTTCTTAACCTCGGAAACCCTAGAGAGCCTCTCATCCTTCATCCTTGTGTGTTTTTGGCTTTGTGAAATTCTTGGTGGTGTTTAGAAGCTTGAAAGAAGAAAGGAGAAGTTGGAGAAGAAGAGCTTGAGTATCTTGAGCTCAAGGATCTGAGTTTACATCACTATTTGGCACTCATTGGAGTTAAAAATCTTTCAACTTGCCTCATGAATGCTTAGATCTATGTTAATGGAGTTTTAGACCTCCTTAGGTCCCAAGAATGGATTTTTATGATTCAATTTCGTTTCTAGGCTTAGGGATGCCACCCTTAGTGCTAAATGTGTCCCAATATCATTAAAGGTTCGATCTTTAAGATCCTTTTGTGACCATGAATGAGTTCTAGTCATTTCCATGAAAGTTAGTTGCTATATTCAAAGTTTGGGTCCAATTGTTGGGTTGCAAGCCACCATTTAATCGACTTTGTGGATTAAGACGTTGAAGAGGACTTGGATCTGTGATTATAGCTTTGGAATATAGTATTAAGTGCTTAATGGGAAAAGTGGTTTAACAGAGCAGTACGTTGTTCGTACATGCATGTACGCGGAGCGTACAAGCCATACAGTTATACGCTCAGCGTACAAAAAAGTACGCCCCGCATACTCAACAGATGTGGGTTTTGCGTGTTTTGAGCCTCAGTTTGGGCCATAAATTGGACATTGTTTCTTTGGGCCGTCATACGTCAGATATTTTGGGCTTAGAATATTTTTTGGCTTTAGGGTTAGGCCCATTACAGGGGTTGGGCCCAATTTAGCAAATTAGGCCATTAGTGGGCCACTAGTGGGCTTGGGAAGTCTAACTAGTATTGGGCATTTATGTTGGGTTTTGAGCATTCTAACACTCCTAAAGTGTTCATGCAACCCTAAATACCTTGGATCTTTGTTTTCACTAATTATACATGCAATGGTGTTTCCAAGGTATTAAACCTATAACTAGCATACAATTGGCATATACCACACAAGAATCTAGTTAGGATAACATACCTTATGGTGGAGATTGAAGTCTTGATATATCTAGCCTTAAGAGCTTAGCCCCAATAGTGTGGAAGCCTCAAGTGGAATCACAACACATTAAGGACAAAGGTAGGACTTGAGAGAGAATCTCCATGCACTCTAAAACCTTCATGAACTCTAAGAACATGCGCACACACTAGGGTTGGCGGTTTAAGGTCATCATATATGTATTTATATGTGTTGAATACTAAGAGTCATGGGTATAACCCAAACCCATACCCATTGGTATTATGATCCATGGTTTACATGGTCCAACTCTTTATGTATCCATACATAAACTTGGTCCAGCATGGATTATAAGCCCAACACATATAAATATAACTATTTACCATAATTAGTCCCCATAGATTCAATTAGTATCTTTTGATCACTAAATTAATTCCAAATTAATTCTTGATCAACACTAATTAAGACATATGATTTCATATTAATATATTAGAACTTATAATATATTAATAAATCATATATAACCTCTTCTCTCAAAAGTCCATCCTAACAATTGTCCTGATGATATGCAACCCAAATGGACCAGGCTACTCTCGGGTCAAGTACATACCAATAATAGTTATGGGCTTAGACATCTAATCCAACACTTTCGTATTATGGTTTTGGGCCTTAGGTTGAGGCCTATGTGAAGGGATTGGGATCAATTGGAAATTAGGCCATATATTGGGACTTGTGGAAGTGTTTATCTTTTGGGCCAAGGTTTGGGTAGAGTTTAATTTGGGACAAGAGTATGCGAGGGGTAGAATGGTATTTTACCTCAGTGAGGATTTATGGTTAAGTTATGAGAATCTTGGACTTATCTAATTTGTGTGATGATCAGTAACTCGAGGAGTTGAGAGATCAGCAATTCGGGGATCTACCAGCTAGCAGCCAAAGGTTTATCCGTGGGATTCTGCAGTCAGCTTGTGAGGTGAGTTTTTTTTCTAGTAGGAACGGGTCGAAGGCACCAATGTCGTCCCGTTTATATATGTTAGTATGTTTTGGACTTAGGTCCAATGTTGGGCGGTGCCCAATGAATGTTTGTATGCTTGATATCTTCGTGATTCTTGCATGTGTTTGTTTTATATGTTTCCAGACTTCGGTCCGATGCTGGGGAAAGCCCGAGGAATGTTTGTATGCCTCCGAATTTTGGCCCGATATCGGGCGAGGCCTGAGGAATGTTTACATGTATGTTTCCAAGCTACGGTTCAATGACGGGTGGTACTCGATGAAGGAATGCATGTTTAGTTATACTTGCATGTCGTCTTTGTGATATTTGTATGTGCCTGGTAGGGAGGTGAGTGTGGGTGGGGTCCCATATCTCATCACTACCTGAGAGTGGACGGGGTTCCATATCTCACCATTAGCAGAGTAGGGGAGGGGCCCATGATAGTCGAGGCCTTAATCCTAGAATATATAGTGTTGTGTATGATTCTTTATGTACTAGCATGATTATATGTTATTGTTTGTATGTGTATAGCAGGCGGGGCCCAAAGACAGGCGGGGTCTGGTAGAAACAAACTTGTATACCGAGCGGGGCTTGATGCCAGGCGGGGCCTGATGTCGAACTCTGTCCGATGCCGGGCGGGAACCGAGGAAGGGTTGGGGCCCATTTTATGTGATTATGTGATTATGTGTATGGTATATGGTAGTTTGGGGAGACTCACTAAGATTCATGCTTACAATTTTCCATTTTGGTTTCAGGTACTTCTGGTAGCAAATGGAAGAGCTTGGGATGACTACAATGCACACACACCATGTTTTTAGCCTGGGATGTTTTTACTCTGATATGTTTTGATAGATGTTTATGATATTTTGAGAAACAATAACTTATGATTTTCATGTGATGTTTGGTAGCTATGGTTTAACTAATAATTAAAATCAAATTTTTGGACCATATTTTTGGGATGTTTCATTACCCAACTCCATGTTTTTTCAAGTTTCATGGAAATTGAGTTCCTCGAATCGGTGGAACACTCCACACTTCCGCTACCTCTTGACTTTCTTGCGATACTTACAACACAAGATCACAAGGGAGCCGGGAAAATGGTGTTGGAATAGTGTCTAAGGCTGCAACTATATTAGGAAAGTATTTGACCCGATTGTGCATGGTCCTTTTGGGTTGCCTTCACCATAGCAACTTGACAGGATGATTTATTATGAGAGAATAAATATTATTAATATATTATGAGAATAATATAAGGAATAATAATATTGTTATTTGATTAATATAATTCATAAAATTAATTAGAATTAATTTGGTGACTTAAAGAGATTAATTAAATAAGAGGGTATAAACTGTCAATTGTTTGATAGTTACACTTTGGGCTGTAAATTCTTCATGGATAGGGTTGGACGATTTCTAGGGCTTAGGATAAGCCACAAATCGTCCAAGGGCTTATCATGGAAAGGATTTGGATTGCTTTGGGTAAGATTATCCAACTAGGGTTTAAGGGTGAAACCCTAGGAGCCTTACAAGTATAAATAGACCCTTGGGACAAGGGAAATCGGCACCTCTGAAAAAGAAAAGAAATCCTGGCCGATTTCTATTCCCTCTCCTCTCTCTCAAATCATCCTTTTTCTAGTTGGTGTTTGTAAGCCATTAGAGGAGTGACATTTGTGACTCTAAAGCTCCAAGAACAAGAAGTTCAAACAAGTGTTTCAAGGTAAGCTTCTAACTCTGATTTTGTATTGTTCTTATGCTCTATTAGCCATTATAAGTCATGGATACAATGCATGTTTAATTAGAGAAACCGAGATCCAAGCATTAGTGTTTGTATGTGCACATAGGAATGTTCATATGGCCAAAACTCATCAGTGGTATCAGAGCCTAAATTGGTTTGTATTAAATTGATGCATGATTGTTGGTTTCTTGCTTGCAAAATTCGAATTTTGTGGTTATGTGTCATGAACTTGACGAGTCCTATGGTGGACTCGACGAGTTGGCCTGACTCGACGAGTCCAGTTGGGAACTCGGCGAGTCCGAGCGTCAGGAATAGCCAAAATCGGGATTTTTTTATATTTATCTTATGGAAACTTGCCTTTATCATATTAGATCAACCCTAATCCGATTTTTTTGATATATATGACTATAATCTTGATCTAATTAAAGATATTTATCAATTAATAAAATATTTAATTTCCTTATGTGATAATTAATTAATTATTTTGATTAAATTGGTGCATTATTTTGCAAGAAATAATTAAATAAATCAAATATGGATAATTATGGAATTAATTGTTAATTAAGATTATTTGTTATTTGATCCTTCATGTTTTAAATGTTTAAAACTTGCCCTCAAGTTTTGAAATTTATGTTTTGTGATTAAAAGTTTAATTTAGACAATTTAAATTTCAAACCCTAGAATTTTACAAGTTTAAAATCCAACCCTATACTAATATAACATTACAAGATTAATATGTATATATATGTATAACTAGAATGTTAGTCTTACCGTTAGTAGGCCTCATTCACGAAGCCGATCTATAAGGTGGGTATAAGGTTGCTGCCTATAAAATTGCGCTTAATGGGTGTACACTCACACCCACCGCTTGCTTGATCGGTGGAGGGTCGTTAGCCGAACGGGTAGGATAGGGCAACCTCATCCTCTCATTAAAAGTATAATATGAAATACAAAGTAACTACATGTTTTTCAAAAATTTCCCAATCTTAGTTACTTTAGGAAAAGTGAATTGATGCAATCCCATGAAATTACACTTTTCACCCTTGCTAAGAAGTCAGTGGAGCGTGTGTGGTTTACCGGCACACTAATTGGCTCTAACCAAAGGTGGAAAAGGGTGATTCATTGTTTATCATAGTTCGATGGAGCATGTGTGGTTTACCGGCACATCGAATAGGTGATCGTTACAATGAAGGCACCAAGTGAATTTGCATGGTAATTCACACCCGCTTTGTGATCCTCGATATCCCAATCACAAACAAGAGGGGCATATCGAGATTTAAACATGCAATTGAAAAGTTTCAATGAATCTCATCTAGACCTAAGAATTCTCAATACATTTAGAACTTTAAGTTATGTTTTGTGGTGGAGAATTAGTGAATCGTCATTCACTTACCTTCAAATTGTTTGCATGTTAGATTACGACATCCCTTTTTCTAACATGTAAATATTGTTGTTGGATCCTAGCCCTAATTTTCTTATTGGGTGATAATTAGGGATTCATATTCTAATCTATCTTTGTCCTTTCTATTTCTAGATGTTGAACACAAAGAACGCTGCTGCTAGTTTATTCACATTGATGAGCCTTTGTCAAAAGGTCACTTTCGATGGGACGAACTTTAGCGAATGGATAAGATACATTCGCACTATTGCTCGATATGAGGACAAAGACTATGTCCTCGATGAGAAGCTCAAGAAAATCAACCCTGAAATCGCTACTCCGGCTGAAATGACCGCTTTTGAAACTCACGAGCGTAATGCAACGAAGGTACATTGCGTCATGATAGCCACTATGAACTCCGAATTCCAAAAGTCCTATGAGGACATGTACCCGTATGAGATGCACCAAGACTTGTTGGAGAGATACCACCAAAACGCGAGACAAGAGCATTATGAGATTTTCACTAACATGATTTCCGTTAAAATGGGTCATGGAGAGTCTCTTACCATGCACCTGTAAAAGATGCATAGGTATGCCGACCGTCTTCGCAAGTTGAATGTTGACTTTAGGGAAGACTTGGTGATTGACATGGTGCTTCACTCTTTGCCTCCAAGTTACAATCAATTTAGGATGACCTACCACATGAACAAAAAAGAGGTCACCCTAAGCAAACTCCAAGGTCTCTTGAGGGTCGCTGAGAGCAACTTCAAGGACAAGTCTGTTGCACCAACTCCCAATCCACCCGCTGCTCTTGTTTTTGGCTATTGGACAAGGAAGGGGAAAGAAGAGGAAGACTTCGTCTAAGAACCATCGTAAGGTTAAGCCCTGAGATGGTGCCTCTTCTAGTGGGACCAAAGTTGATCTTGCTAAACCCTGCCCTAACCCAAAGGAGGCAGAGTGCCACCACTGCCATAAGATAGGACATTGGAAGAGAAGCTGCCCAGAGTACCTGCAAGCCATCTAGGAAGGAAAGATCAAGCCGTCTTTCGCAGGTATATACATAATTAAATCTAACAATTCATCTCATGCTATTTCTTGGGTTCATGATACCGGTTGTGGTTACCACATTTGTTCTAATGTGCAGGGACTAAGAAGAAATAGGGAAGTGGAGCCTAGAAGGATAAATCTAATCATGGGGAACAGAATATCGTCGCCTGTGACCAAGATTGGAGTGTATTCTTTAGTGCTTAGGATTGGTTTATCTTTAGATTTGAACAATTTTTGCTATTCGCCAGAAATGGCTAGAAACATCATTTCATTTCATGGTTTGTTTAGACAAGGTTTTAGATTTTCTTTTAATAATGAGAATGGTTCTATTTTGGCTTATCTAAATGGTGTCTTTTATTTTGAAGTTATACCATGTAATGGAATTTATGAAATCGTTATGATTGTAGATAACTTAGGAAATGATGTTTTATGCATGGATTCTTCCAATAGTATGGATAGAGCATCCTTGTGGCATTGTCGTCTTGGACATGTCAACAAGAAGCGCATAGCCCATCTCCAAAAGGATGGAGTGTTGGAGTCATTCGACCTTAGGGAAGATGACACATGCGAGTCTTGTTTACTTGGAAAGATGACTAAATCACCCTTCATAAGTACGTGTGAAAGGGGTGAAGGTCTATTGGACCTAATACATACCGATGTATGTGGACCGTTTAGATCAACCACGAAGGATGGGAACCGCTTCTATGTGACTTTTACTGATGACTATAGTAGATATGGGTATATCTACTTAATCAAGCAAAAGTCAGAAACTTTTGAAAAGTTCAAAGAGTTCAAGAATGAAGTGGAGAATCAATTGGGCAGGAAAATCAAGATGCTTCGATCCAATCGAGGAGGAGAGTACCTAAGTCTTGAATTCCACGATTATCTCAAGGAATGTGGAATAGTTTCACAATTGACGCCACCTAGGACACCACAATTGAATGGTGTGGCAGAAAGGCGTAATCGAACCTTGTTGGACATGGTTCGCTCTATGATGAGTCGTGCTTCACTATCAATCTCTTTTTGGGGGTATGCCTTAGAGACTGCCGCCCATATCCTTAACCGAGTCCCTACTAAGAAGGTTGCCAAAACACCTCACGAGATGTGGACAGGTAAAGCTCCCTCGTTGGCACATATCAAGGTTTGGGGTTTCGAGGCTTTCGTAAGACGAGATACTCACGACAAGCTTGAACCTCGTAGTGAGAGATGTATTTTCATCGGCTACTCGCATAAATCCTTTGGATATCTCTTCTATAGACCGAAGGACAATGTGGTCTTCGTTGCGAGGAGAGGAGTTTTCCGAGAGCGAGAACTCATAAGCCAAGGAGACAGTGGGAGGCAAATCGAGCTTGAAGAGATTCAAGAATCGATAGATGAAGGAACCTCTACCACTGGCACTCAACCTGAGGAGGAAACTCTGGTTGAACCGATTGACGAATCCTTACCTCTTAGACGTTCCGAAATAGTTAGAGTTCAACCCCCATTTTATGGTTTTCATATTACTACTGAAGGGGACACGTATATTAGTGATGGTACACTAATAAACCTTGATGAACCTAATAGCTATAAGGAAGCCATGGCAGGCTCGGAGTCTGCGAAATGGAAAGAGGCGATGGATAGCGAGATCCAATCCATGTATGATAACCAAGTTTGGAATTTGGTTGATAATGTGCCCGGACGTAAGACCGTTGGGTGCAAATGGATCTTCAAGAAGAAGACCGACGTGGATGGAAAAGTACACACGTATAAGGCGCGATTGGTTGCGAAGGGCTTTACTCAAACTCCAGGAGTTGACTATGATGAGACCTTCTCACCAGTTGCGAAGATAAAGTCTATTAGAGTAATGCTAGCTATTGCTACATTTCATGATTATGAGAATTGGCAAATGGATGTCAAGACCGCTTTCCTTAACGGAAAGTTGGCTGAGGATGTTTACATGGCTCAACGAGAGGGGTTTGTGGATCCAAAGCATCCGAATAGAGTGTGTAAGCTTGAGAAGTCCATTTATGGACTTAAGCAAGCATCTCGCAGATGGAATCTTTGCTTCGATGAGAAAGTCATAGAGTTTGGATTTGTACGAAGCGAAGATGAATCGTGTGTATATGTCAAAGCCAGTGGGAGTATAGTAAGCTTCCTCGTTCTATATGTCGATGACATATTACTCATAGGAAACGACGTCTCGACGTCTCGACTCTACAGGAGGTTAAGTCCTGGCTCGGGAAGTGCTTCGCTATGAAGGACCTCGGAGAGGCTTCCTATATTTTGGGAATAAGGATAGTGAGAGAAAGAAGTAAGAGACTAATAGGACTTAGTCAGAACACTTACTTAGAGAAGGTACTAAAACGTTTTAGTATGGAAAACTCGAAGAAGGGAGAATTACCGATACAAAGTAATTCCAGGTTGAGTAAGAATCAAAGTCCGAGTACCGAAGCTGAAATAGCAGAAATGAGTCGAGTACCATACGCTTCCGCAGTTGGCTCAATCATGTATGCTATGACTTGTACTCGCCCTGATGTAGCCTTTGCTTTGAGCATGGTTAGCAGATATCAAGGGAACCCTGGCAGAGCCCATTGGATTGCGGTTAAGAATATCCTTAAGTACCTTCGGAGGACGAAGGAATGGTTCTTAGTCCTCGGAGGGAGTGATGACTTAAAGGTGCGAGGGTATAGTGACGCCAGCTTTTAGACCGACAGGGACAACTACCGTTCGCAGTCAGGCTGGGTCTTTACCCTAAACGGAGGAGCAGTAACTTGGAAAAGTTCCAAGCAGGAAACCATAGCTGATTCAACGTGTGAATCAGAGTACATTGCAGCGAGCGAAGCATCGAAGGAGGCGATATGGTTGAAGAACTTCATCGGTGATCTTGGGGTTGTACCTGCCATAAAAGAGCCCATGGAAATTTTCTGTGATAATGAAGGAGCGGTTGCCTTGACCAAGGAACCGAGGGATCATGGTAGATCTCGACATATCGACAAAAAATATCACTTTATTAGACATCGTGTAGAAGAAGGACAACTCGTAGTGAAGAGGATATCATCAGAAGATAACCCAGCAGATCCGCTTACGTAGGGACTGAGTAGGGTTAAGCACTTGCAGCATGCTAGGAGTATTGGGCTGAAGGATGATATTAGCATAGATTAGATAGTAGTGGAAATGTGTAATAGATAAATGTAATTAACATTTGATGATTAAATAAAAGAGTATTATTTATAAGTAATGTTACTGTCTTATGTTAATTATTTAACTATTGTTTCATTTTGCATGTTTTGACTTCCAGAATAATTGAATTTATTAAGAATAATCGAATTATTCAAATTGTCCATAATCGTTCATACGTTGGAAGTAGATATGAATGAAGATTGTCATGAACTGGTGTGTAGATTGTCTAAATGGTATTAGACATAGCAAAGGGTTGCTGCAACATTCATGAGTGCTTATGAACTAGTTTTGAGCATTGGAACAAACCCGCGCTTGCTGGAATTACCTTATGGAATATGATATAAAAGGGTGATCGCAAGACGATAATATCATATAGTCTTAAAACCTAGATATATGGTTTGTTATTTGTTAATTGGTTGTACATTGATAATGCGAAAACGCATCAGTAACTCGGTGTTATAAAATGCATTGTTGTGTATAGTTGATTAATGAATAAGGAAATGCATATAAGTCGAAGTTTATCTGTTACTTTTATCCCAAGAGGGTAAAAGCGATATCTCGGCTGCTCGATGATTTGATTTGACTTATGTGTCGGGCCCGGTCAGAACTAAATTGATGTGTTCGATTAAGTTCTATGTCAAATGAATCGGAGATCGAGAAACCAAAATGCTAGACAAATTATTCCATAGAATTGTCAGCATGATATCTGATAGAGGACTGTAAGATCCCTTATCTAAAGGACAAGATTGATTAGATCAGAGTTTGACAGCGACTTTGAGAGCTACGATTGCAAATCGAATTGTACTTGTGCATATAGTTACTAGACTTATCCAAGTGGGAGACTGTTGGAATAGTGTCTAAGCCTGCAACTATATTAAGCAAGTATTTGACCCGATTGTGCATGGTCTTTTTGGGTTGCCTTCACCATAGCAACTTGACATGATGATTTATTATGAGAGAATAAATATTCTTAATATATTATGAGAATAATATAAGGAATAATAATATTGTTATTTGATTAATATAATTCATAAAATTAATTAGAATTAATTTGGTGACTTAAAGAGATTAATTAAATAAGAGGGTATAAACTGTCAATTGTTTGATAGTTACACTTTGGGCTGTAAATTCTTCATGGATAGGGTTGGACGATTTCTAGGGCTTAGGATAAGCCAAAAATCGTCCAAGGGCTTATCATGGAAAGGATTTGGATTGCTTTGGGTAAAGATTATCCAACTAGGGTTTAAGGGTGAAACCCTAGGAGCCTTACAAGTATAAATAAACCCTTGGGATAAGGGAAATCGGCACCTCTGAAAAAGCAAAGAAACCCTGGCCGATTTCTATTCCCTCTCCTCTTTCTCAAATCATCCTTTTGCTAGTTGGTGTTTGTAAGCCATTAGAGGAGTGACATTTGTGACTCTAAAGCTCCAAGAACAAGAAGATCAAACAAGTGTTTCAAGGTAAGCTTCTAACTCTGATTTTGTATTGTTCTTATGCTCTATTAGCCAATAGAAGTCTTGGATACAATGCATGTTTAATTAGAGAAACCTAGATCCAAGCATTAGGGTTTGTATGTGCATATAGGAATGTTCATATGGCCAAAACTCATCAGCGGTATCAGAGCCTAGATTGGTTTCTATTAAATTGATGCATGATTGTTGGTTTCTTGCTTGCAAAATTCGAATTTTGTGGTTATGTGTCATGAACTCGATGATTCCCATGGTGGACTCGACGAGTTGGCCTGACTCGACTAGTCCAGTTGGGAACTCGGCGAGTCCGAGTGTCAGGAATAGCCAAAATCAGGATTTTTTGATATTTATCTTATGGAAACTTGCCTTTATCATATTAGATCAACCCTAATTCGATTTTTTTGATATATATGACTATAATCTTGATCTAATTAAAGATATTTATCAATTAATAAAATATTTAATTTCCTTATGTGATAATTAAGTAATTATTTTGATCAACTCATCATCCTGTTCCTTAAACTGAACATCTCTATATTGATTAAAATCATTGTCTAACTCCAAGTCAGAATTATTCTCCAAACTAGGAGGACTCAACCCCTGTCCATTTTCTTGTACCCTGACAGTGAACTTATTATTTCTTTATCTCACCTCCATGCACTGATTGATAATTTGATCTTGCTTTGCTAAAATACACACTCGAACATAAGAGAGATCTGTTGCATCCCCGGAACATTCGAATAGAATTAGCACTTTGCCAAATTTACTAGCAACCGCCTCAAAGAAAACTTGATGCCAAAGATGAATCTGCATTCCACAAATCTTAATCCACATAATTCTATACATCTGAACAAAAGAATCATCACATACTTTTAGCCAAGAGAACCAAGATCTCCATCCTTCATCATGGTCCTTTAAAAAAATTTAATCAACACTTCTACCAAAGTCCAATAAGACATTCAAGCCTCCTAAATATTTCAACAAACAATTAACATGATCCAAAGAGTAAAAAATCTCAAAGAATTTTGAAATCAAATTTAAGTCTCTTGCTTCACCAATAATGAAACCTTCTAACCATGAATGTGGTCTAGGAGAGACACCGTCAGGAATATAGAGCAAGGAAAGCTTACTAGCCTAACAATCATTAAAATCCTCCTTAACACCCTTCACCTCCTTCATAGCCTTAGCATAGGATTTAAATATGCCCGTCTTCTTGACATCATTAGATATAGGAATAAAGGATCTCCTCTCAACATTGCATTCCACTTCGTTTTTCTTTCTTTTAAACTTAGAGACATTAACCTTAAGATACTGCCCCATAACAATAACTTCTAAAAAATTTCTCCATGAAAATCTCATTATGGATCATAATGAACCCAACAAAGCCAAACCTCAACCCAAGATGATCCCTCTTTTGAGAAACATAGACATCCAAGCTTTTGAAAAACCTTCCACATATACAAATCATTACACTCATCTGGAATATTGGAGATGAAAAAGCTAGTAGCAACATCTTCCACATCCTTCTCAACTACCTTGCTAACCCTCCCATGACGAAACCTTATCCTTCTCACGGTGCAACAACCACCCTCATCCAAAGTTCTGACGACTCTTCGACTCCCGATTTTATTTCTAAAACTTGGACTCCAATAATTCTAACTTCAATGGAAAACAAAATTGGATGACTTGTTTCACGTCCTGTTAACTCCCCCATACCTATTTTTAAAAACGGTTTCCTTCATTACCTATTTTCTGAAGAAAAAAAAGTGTGGCTATTACTAAAACTTAAAGATCATTGTAACTTCAGTTTTGCTTTAAGATTAATGTCCCATTTTTGAATGATTAGACGAAACAAATTTGATTGTTCATGAGCATTCGTAGCTATGTCCACTCCACAAGACAACTACGCCCCTTGGGGGTAGTGTTTAGGCACATATTCCTCCGCCACATCAGTCCCTTACGCCTGATATAGCCTCCATATCGGAAGGCCTAAAGGGAAATAGATTTTTCGTAGTTTTTTATTTTCATGACGAGAGCCCAAAACTCGATTTGCACTGAAATCAAAGCTTGGTTTATGTGGATATATCTTTATCAGAGGCTCTAACATGGATAAGGGTTCCAGTATAGCCATAACTATTATGTTAACAATATTATAAGAAAATGATGGTCAAAACCAATACATTGTCCAATATGATCTATTATGAAAGCTTAAAAGCAATAAACATAACCACAAAGTGGTTCAATTATTCACTTATGAGTCTACTTTGATTAATGTAGGGATGAATATACATGTAAATATAGAAGCCAAAGTATCCTCCATCTAGTGGTTTTACAAACATGGGAATGATTATGTTACATTGAGTGAGCCCGAGGTAATTTCACATCAAAATATGAGCTTTAGTGTTTGAGAAACCCTTTTAAAGTCGTAAAGTATGCCCTCAATTTCATGCTTACAAATTGTAAAAGTGAGACAAATAATCATTTAAATAGTTGCATACTAAGGGTACCATAGGGCTTTAGTCAACATGTGCTCGAAGTGCACTACCTTACCCTTATAGGTATTACAAACTACGCCTTGACAAGTGTGTATGATCTAATTCGTAGTCTGTTAAGCATATATTCATAAACACTTATAAGACTTCATATTGATCTTGGTAATCACTATATTTGTTCAATACTTACCCTAATTGTGAAACCTAATAGGTTCAACCAATTATTGCACTAGCACCAACCTATTAAGAGTTATAATTCGATGATGGCAGTAACACCAATTTATTATATGTATACATACGCTCCAACAATTATAATCATCGTGGTGATCTCTTATTTTTTTCAATTTAGTGTTATTACTGCATGTGAACAAATACGATGAATGGTTCAAAGTAGGACTACAAATACAAAGGTTATATAACAAATTCGAAAAAAATACATAAAATACAAAGTAAATTACAAATATAGTCTCTACGATTTACTCAAAATTGTAAGTTTAGTCTAATATTAAAATTGTCTTAATATCATACTTCAGTTTGCATTTAATTGCAGTATGGTGAATGTGTTTTAAATAAAATTGCAATTTTAGCCAAAACTTTGAAGTAGTTCTATATTGGTAAATGATCATATCCATGACAATATGCAAACTTAAGGATAACATTGAGACAATTTAAAAAGTTGAATAGGAATTTTGATTTTGGTTAGGGGTGTAAACGATTCGAGTTGAGCCGAGTACTGCCAAGCTCGAAGTTTGACTCACCTAAAATACTTGAGCTCGAAGCTTGAATCGAACTCACCTCGAGCCTAAACTTGAAGCTCAAACTCGACTCATGAAAAACTCGATACTATCGAGTTCGGCTCGCGAACTCGATTAAACTCCACTAAATTAAAAAAAAAAGTTAAAAGCATAAAAAATTTAAAACATTCCACATGCTTTTATATTGTTCGAAATAACAAAAAATTCAAATTAAATCATATAATTTCAATTTACCATCAACCATCTATTTCATTGCATTTTACATACATCCAAAACATCAAAAGAAACATTCTCAAAAGTGTTGAAATGCAACTTAAATCCTTACTCCATAACCGGTGCCTAAAAGCTAAAAGTATTCAAATATTTTGCTAATTTAAAAATAAATAAATGGTACAAATGTAATATTATAAATACTCAATTAAGCTCGTGAGCTTTATGAGCCGAGTATTTTACTACTTTAGCTCGACTCGATAAGGTACTTGAGTTGCTCGAGCTCGAGCTCGACTCGATTAAAGTCGATTCGATTTCGAGTATTTTCCGAGTCGGGCTCAAGTTTCTCGTGAGCTGTCTCGTCTCATTTACACCCCTAATTTTGGTAAACACATAGACCAAATATGTGATTTACTTTGAAATATATGTGTTGAGTTTTTATTCAAAAATTAGTTTCCAAAAACAAGATTTTAGCAACGAAACACTTGAGTAGTTTTGAAAAATTATAAACTAGTTATAACCAACCATGGATCTTCTTGCAGAGTTTTTAAAGATAACAAGCACCAAAGAAAAAGAAGAGTTTAACAACCTTTGTAGACTTTGGATTCTCTTAGAAAGGCTTGGAAGTTGATGAAGAATGTAGAAACTTTTGAGACACCAACAATGCTTCAACTTGACGTAAAGATGCTAGTCTTGTAAGTAAACTCTTAAGATTTGAACCAAACCCAAGTATGGTTCAATAAGAGAAAAAACCAAACAACAATTCTTTAAGAACTCAAAGAAAGAAAGGAAAGGAAGAGAGAGGAAGTGCTCTTGGCAATGCATGCAAGAATAGAGAGATTCAAATGCAAGCCTCGAGTATATTGTCTTAAAGTGAAGTCCTTAACCATTAGGTCTTTACCTTTTTAGACAACCATGTCCCTATGTCATGAACATGTCTTTTTTAGGGTGCATTATTTACATTAAACAAATGCAAAGACCATTCTTCCTATAATCAAAGCAACTTTCGACAATAGGTAGGAAAAAAAAGTATAAGTTTCAAATATTATAAAACAAGTTTATAAAATTTAAAATCCAACTTTTAGGTAAAAAACAAAATGGTTTATTTAGTCCAAAAAGTTGTACATTACTTATTAATTCATACTATATGAAATAATATATTAATTATATTGTAAAATAATTATTTCCATAAAATAAATATTTTCCCAATTTAGTATAAGAGTTTATGAGTATTTATTGACATCAGTTTCTAACAAATAATAGATTGTATCAAGTTGTTGTTGGTATGACCTTTAGGATTTTCACATGTCAAAATCCACTAAAATTTAGGTTTTTTAAGATTTTCACATGTCATCACATTTGGAAATCTAGGTGGCATACAAATTTTTTTAAAGACTTTTGCATGTCAACACATGCGAAAATCTAGGTGACCTGCGATTTTTGTTTTGTGATTTTTACAAGTCACCCATTGTGATTGGAAAACCAAGATGGTTATGAAGTTAGTATGCAGATGAATGTTATGAAGTTAGTATGTGCAAGTTATGAAGTTTTTTTTTTTTTTTTTTTTTTCATAATTTTCACCGAATAGTCATTTTGGAGCTGAACTTGTATAACTTCTCGATATACAAATTCGGAGTGTATTATTTCCATGGATATCCTTTTTTTTTCATAAAGAATACAATGAAAAAAAAATCAGTTCTAACATATATTATATGAAAGAGTTATAGAAGTTCAGTTGATTTTTTTTTATATACATATTTTCATCTAGTAGCCTGCTTTGAAAAGAAAAGGTGTTATTTTATTTGGAGTATAATATGCTCATGGATAGTTGTTACAGATGAATTTTTTTTAGTTTAAACGGAGTTTGTATGAAAAAGTTATGAATGTTTGAAGTTAACAAAAACAAAATTTTTGTAGGAACCACCTGCGAAAATGAGGACTATTTTTTGACAAGTTTTTACAATCTTTTAGAAAAATCTTGGTGTGATCAACTATTATGGTTAAACATATCCACATAAAGTTATGAGTGATTATACAACTAATATTCTAATAAGGAGAATGGTTGATGTACCTACATTGGATCCAATTTGGTCAATTAAGGTGGTTGGGATATGACTGTTACAACCGAATTAAAACATTTACATATGTTTTAATAGTCGAACCTTACACGTGCTTCTGTTGTCAATATGTATTAAAGGTTTTACTATCAACTGATAAATGTATGTAATTTTGTCTGAGAAGATATGACATTTACACCACTACGGTGTCAAAATTTTAACATAATTTAACTATATTCTTTCTCAAAATATTCTACAATCATAAGAAATTTTTATTAATTTGTGCACGTATTATATTAACTTTAAAAAAAATATTAATTATTGTGTATGGAAAAAGAAAATTATATACGAATCATTTGAAGACCATTAAAATACCACGTTACCACGTGATTCTACACATCCCGTTATGTTTTCCTTTTGGAGTTTTGGTTGAGGGATGAATAGTTGAACAAGAACCTTCTCTATGAATAAAAATAAAATTACTTTTATAAAAATAAGAAATTAATTAAATTAATCTGTTATAAGTCGTATAATATGCATCAAATTTAATTGAAACATATCATAATCCAGTAAAAAACCTTACATATACTAGCTATTGAACCTTCAACACGTTGCAATTGACTGGTAATTTAGTAATCCCATTTAATGTCCTCTCAAGATATATAGAGACCTTAAATTGCACATATATTTTCTTTGTACTCTGGTCAAACCTCTTTCTTGTACGGCAGGAAGTAATATCAATCAAAGGAAATGAAAAATGAACATGGTCATGATCAATAAATTAAATACGCTCTCTATATTCTAAAGTTGGATTACCATATCACTATTCAATTTGAAATGGTTGTATTTTAGGGATAATAACTTCAAAGATAATATATTTTTTTTTTCATATTTACCCTTTAACCTTGTTAAATTATACACATTCAGTCCTTATGACCGGTTACATTAGATTAGTCGGGATTTAATATGGTAATATAGTTATCATTTTATACACATTTAATCCTTATTATTTTTGTACAAATTTAGTCATTAATATTTTGGTTTCAAAATACGTCATTTTTGTTTTTGTACTCATTCAATACTTATAAATGATTTCTTTAAGTTTTTCTCACGACATCTTACGTGAGACAATCATTGATGAGGTGTTTATAACTGTTGATGTTGATGTTTATGTCCATCACGATCTGAACTGCTTGATTGCATAGGTCTTCTGGTTTGGCTTAGGTCTTCTGTTTTGATCATCGTAACTTCTTCATACAATATCAGATTTTAACGATTTATATGTACATGATCGTTTTTTGAGTATGCTACAACTTTCGTTAAAATTACTCCCGTTACAATGTAATATATTTTTACTTACGATTTTATATAAAAACATCCATATATGCATTCATACAAAAGCGTATGGATATAAAGATCGTTAGTAAAATATATTACTTTTTAACGGGACTAATCTAAACGAAAGTTGTAGTAGACTAAAATACAAACGCATGGTTATAAAGATCGTTAAAATCTGAGATCGTATGAAGAAGTTATGACGTTCAGAACACATGACTTAAACAACCAAGTAGTTGAGATCACAATGGACATAAACATCAAAATCCCCATACACCTCATTAATGATTGTACCACGTAAGATGTCATGAGAAAAACCTTAAGAAATCATTTATAAGTACTAAATTAGTACAAAAACAAAAATGACTTATTTTGAAAAAAAATATATATTAATTACTAAATGTGTACAAAAATATTATGGATTAAATGTGTCCAAAGTGAAAAATATATTACCCTTTTAAGTCATTTTTACCGGGTAACCTAGAGTAGCCGGTTGTAAGGACTGAATGTGTACAGTTTAACAAGTTGAAGGGGTAAATGTGGACAAAAAAAACTCAATGACCAAATATGTAAAAATCGAAAAATATATTATCCTTCTAAGTCATTATCCCTTGTATTTTATCTTCCAAGCCTTTATCGTTAAGGCGAAAGGGTGTCACAAATTGCTTACCGGCGATAATTTTATGTGGCATATTAACCGGTGGTAAACACCTTGCCGGAATCCATTTTTCACCGCTAGTATAATACCGGCCGCACCTTTCCACCGATGGTAAATTAAAAATTCTAACTATTGATTGGTCAATGGAAATTTAAGTTGTATTTTTTTTTCGAAGGTAAGTTTTTCTATCAAACCGCATTCATTTGCAAATTGTAGCAAAAATGATAAAATCTTACATAACGTCTATGTGTTATGTTTTTACCATTGACAAAACAACTACCACATCTTTTAGCTCAAAGAAGTATAAAATTTGTACCTCTCTAGTTAATGTTCGTTTGGATTTTGAGATCTGTAGAATTGACCGACGCTGGGAGGTGAACATTAAGGGGAATGAGCAAAAGAAATAAGGGGGTTAAAATCTAGAGTATTATAATAATACAAAATTTAAAGTAGGAGCGTAATAGTAATTTTAAATTAATTTGAAAAAGAAATAAAATCATAAGATCATCCGTATAAAAAATAAAACCATAAGGACCAAAAACAAAAATATTATTCTAAAGTAGTCTTCAACTAACTAGTTTTGACAAATCACAAAGATCAGCAGAAGTCTGTCTAGAAAAACAAGAGGTGTGTTAAATTTATACAACCCAATTCATACGTATCAAAGCAAAAGTAGAGTTGAAAAGATTTTTATAGCAAAAAATAATATTTTTGAAACATAAGATTTGAGAAAAAGGAAATTAGGGCCTTGGTAAGCAAAGTAAAAGGTTAAAAAGGGGGTGGGATATGGTGCGGGTAGGGTCCACAGCAGGTGGAATGGATATTGATCTGTCTGGTTGGATCCAATCATAAAAATCATCAATCCACTCATGATGACACAATGGATGGATTTGATGAGGCTATAACATTTTGGTCCCACACCGATGTCCCTTACCCTGTGGATGTGAATGCTCATGGCCGGGGTACTCTCCTCTCCTCTCCTCCTTTCCATTTATTATTCAATTAAATAATTAAACTTATTTATTTTTAAACCAATATTCTTGTAATTTAAAATAATTCTTTCATTTGACATTTTCTCTTAACTTTTCTTGGTAGAGTGGTACCATTCATGCCTTAAAACCAAATAATATTTTTAAATTATTTTTAAGATATTACTTTTATTTTCAAATGTTGCTTACGTTCATTATTATTAATCATTTACATACATTTATTTAGTTTACAAGTTTCATCTTGATTATATAAAAGAATGTGATATGTATCTAACAGGTAATGAAACGATATTAGTAAACAATCTATTAAGTCCGGTGTAATTGTGTCTAATAATATGAGTTTAATTGTTAATGTGTAAAATTTGTACTAAGTTACGTTTTTCAAACACTAACATATATCTAAAATATTGTTAATGGACATGGATTGTGTCCAAATAGTACACTTTGTTATTTTCATTATATCTGTTATGTTTTTATAATATTATATATTTTACTGAAAATATTAGTTTGCAACAAAGTTAAAATATATCTGAATACTTAATGTCTAACTTATTAAATACAAGACATTGAAGAGGCATAAAACATTAAATTATAAGAATGACATAACATAAAGACAATTAATTTTACCCATATTAAAATTTAATACGACTTCATACAATTTAAGAGAAATCAAACAGGTTTTTATTTTTTTCTCTTATCATTTTCCTACATATTTTAAATTATGACATTTAATAAAATTAATAAAATTTTATTATACTTTGTATCTTTGAGGATAGGTAAGAATAATAAGTACAAGTGTATTTTATTTCTCTTAATTTAATTATTTTCTTAAAAAAAAAAAAGAAAAACTAATTATCATTTTTATATTTAGTGATAGTATTTAACAAACTGTGTTGTAAAAAAAGAATAATTAAAAGCTGTATAAATTTTAAGAAAGAGATAAAATAATGATATTTTATAGAAGAGTCAACGGTCAAACAATAAAAAGCATTTTGTTGCATGCACATATGGTCATAAAAAGTCATTGTCTCCTACACAGCAAAAAGACAGATAGCTCTTTCTCTCTCTTTCTCTTTCTTTCCTCAGCTCGGCTTAAAACGGCTTCATCAAGCCGCCATATCCTTCTGTCTTCTTTCTATATAACCCCATTCATCACCCTCTCCCTGAATTATTGTCAAACCCCTTTCAATCTCTCTTCAATCTCCATATCCTAGATTCAAATAGAGTGATTAAAGTTCTTATCATCAAGTTTCAGCTGAATATACATACATAGAATCAGAAGAAGGAAAATATATTTGTACTGTGAAATGATGGTTGAGAAGGAAGATTTGGGTTTGAGTCTCAGCTTGAACTTCCCGGCAACCATGGAGGGGAATCCGTCGTCACTTCAGTTGAATCTGATGCCTTCGTTTGTTTCTTCGTCTTCGTCGTTCAATCATCTTCACAGAACGCCTAATTGGTCCGATTCGTGTCCGTCTTCATCAGGTATTTACGTGCATACAGTTATCTCGTTTTGAAATGTAAAGAATTAAGAGAGCGATTTTGTAATTCACTGTTAGGTGAATAGATCTAGAATCATTTTTAACCGATCGGTTGTTTTGGTAAACCATTCGATTACATCGGCTATGATCGATTAATTGTGCGCGAATCGTTAGATCTGAAAACAAATTCTGAACAGAACTGTTACATGCAGATCGGAACATCGCTGATGCATTTAAAGTGGAGACGAGGTCGTTCCTGAAGGGGATCGATGTGAACAGGATACCGCCGACGGCGGCTGAGGTGGAGGAGGAGGCCGGTGTCTCCTCCCCAAATAGCACCATCTCGAGCATCAGCGGGAAGAGAAGCGAGAGAGATCTTCCTGTCAATGAACAGGACGGCGAGAGAGCTTCTTCTCGAGGCATGAGCGACGATGAAGACGGCGATAACTCCCGGAAGAAGCTCCGGCTATCAAAAGACCAATCGGCGATACTCGAAGAGAGCTTCAAGGAACACAACACTCTCAACCCTGTAAGTACGCTTTTAAAGCTTGTACGTTACAAGTGTGCTTTAATGGCATAATCGTAAATAACTCATAATTTTCTGGTTTGTTTACAACAGAAGCAAAAGCTTGCTCTGGCGAAAAGACTCGGGTTGAGACCTCGTCAGGTGGAAGTTTGGTTTCAGAACCGAAGGGCAAGGTTAGTAATTTTCTCATTCTCAAAAGGGTATTATCGGTATTTTCATTCGGGATTTCATCATTTCATGTGAAATCTTTGTTTTGCTCTTGAAGATGACTTGAATTAACGGAAGTTTTTTCTTTTTTACAGGACTAAATTGAAGCAAACGGAGGTCGATTGTGAGTTTTTGAAAAGATGTTGTGAAAATTTAACAGAAGAAAACAGAAGATTACAAAAGGAATTACAAGAATTACGAGCGTTAAAACTTTCCCCACAATTCTACATGCAAATGGCGCCTCCGACCACCCTAACCATGTGTCCGTCGTGTGAGCGGGTGGCGGCACCACCATCTTCCGCCGTGGAAAAACCGGCTGACCACCAACACAACCGAAACCATCTCACTGGTTTGAACCAAAACCACCACCGGTCATTACCGTTCAACCCCTGGTCAACGCCGGCCACCCAGGTCGTTCATCGTCAAATGAGTGCCCTTCATCCTCGATCATGACGAGGGTAATCTGGTCATTTTGGGTTTTGAATGTATTTGGGTTTTATCTTACTTCTAGAGGGGTAGTTTTGTAATTTTGATATTTAGTTTTCTAGTATTTAAATATCTTCTTCCCAAATTTTCAAGAGGTGAAAAAGACAAAAAGACTCATTGTTTGATTGGATGGAAGAGACATGTTATTAGGGTTGTAAATTCCCCTCACTAATTAATTAATTTATTTTATATTAATTAATTCTTGATTTATGATATTTTTATAGGACTTTCGAATTTTATTAATATGTTTATCTTAAAGACCAAGTAAAATAATAATAATAATACTAATGATTTATGGCAGTGATGATTTTGATTAATATTATCTGTTGTAACTTCATGTAAAAACCTTTTAAAATAAATGATATGCCTCAAATCATGTAAAGATATATGTTAATTAAAATATTTGTCATTAATGATTGATACAGAAAATATTCATTATACTGTTGTTTTGTTTTAAAATGAATATAACGTTTATTATTTAAATAATACTTATTGCATCTATCAGAAATAAAATAAAAATTAAATTAAATTATATTAGATTTAGTATTTCTAACGATGAATATTAATTTTATTTAATAGGAATAGGAAAATCGTTATTTACTTATTTTAAGGCAAACAAAAAGTAAAAGGGAGTTGTAAGTTGGTTGTTAACTTTATTACAAAGTATAATGTTGGGGTTAGGCATTTTGGCAATATTGTTGGTTAATGGTTGTAGCTTTACAAAACAATTATTGATTGTTGATTTGATAAGACTTTATTGACTTTAAGATTCATTTTTACAATCAAAATGGCATATTGTGATGTTATCCTCTTTATCCATTTAAATTTCTTTTGACACCACCATCTAAAAATAAATATATTAATGTGTATGATAAATGTTTTTAAGTTAATTTTTATTTCATAGTAACATATTTTAAATTAAGGTTTACATTTATATATACCTAGAATACACGAATGGTCCTTAGGGTTTGGGTAGTTTGCACGTTTGATCTCCAATTTCTTTTTAACTTGAAAGGTTTCTATGGTTTGATTTTGTTACGTCTTTGGTTCCTAGCAGACCTGAAATGATTATTATACTCTTTTCAATATTAATTGAAAAGGAATATTTAGGGTTAATGTTTTTGTAGGCCTACGTATCTTTACAGAGAAGTTCTAATCGAACTCTTCTAAGATATTGATAAAAAAGCATTCGGCACCCTTTCATTTACATTTAATCTTTGTTCTTATTGTTTGATTCAACTAAACTGTTTTGAATCTATCGATCATTATTTTATTGTTTCAACAATTGGTATCAGAGCAGGAGATTGTGTAATACATATGCATATATTCTGTCGAGCTTACTAGGGTTTTGAGTTTTTATCAGATCTGTTCTAGCTGTTCCATCGTTTTCATCGATTGTAGACGTTATATTTGGGTCATTATTTTACCCTAAACTCGATTAGTATCTTACACATCTGATTCTTTACAGTTTTGATTATCTTGTTAAAGATGAATCCAGAAGATCCACATACTCTTTCTTTCAATCTTTCCAGCAACATTGGATCGACTACCAGGATTCCAATCTTTTTCCCTCAAGACTATGAAGTTTGGGCTATACACTTTGAAGAATATGTTCTTGCTCTTGAAGAACATGGAACCCTTATATGGGAGGCTATCACAACGCAAACTTTCTCTTACACGGCTAGAAGGAAGGTTGTTAAAACCCAAACGGATTACAACCTTATTCTGATCAATCATAAAGATACTCCTAATGATGAAAAAGATAAGCTTTTATGCAATGTCAAGGCAGTGAGAATCATCAGGTTCGCTCTTCCTCCAGACACTTTTCGTATGGTAAGTGCATGTGACACAACCAAGGAAATATGGGATAGGTTGAAGGAACTTTACTCAAGCGATGTAGATCTACAACACTCTGTACAAACCTTGCTTTTGTCAGAGTTTGGTGTTTTTGTTCAGAAGCCTGAAGAGAAACTTGATCAGACTTTTAATCGCTTCAATCATCTACTGAGCAGGTTGCTTAAGCACAATCTTAAGCGTGAAAAGATTGAGCACAAAGTTACGTTTATTAATGGTTTAAGGTCTGAATGGAAAGCGGTTGTATCAAGTGTGAAAGCTCATGAACAGTTCAAGAACTATTCTTTGGCACAACTAGTGGGTATTCTTAGATCTCATGAATACTAAGTGATGAAGGACGCAAAAGTTATGTCTAGCATGGGATTGTTGGCCCTAGTTGTGAAGGGCAAAAAGGTTTCAAAAGAAGATTTAGAATCTGACCTCTCATATTTAACTTACCAAGGAAGAACAGGCACTGATGGTTTCTAATCCCAAAAGGTTCATCAAAAGGAACTTTGGACGATTCAAAAATAGAAACAGGTCAGGAAACTTTAATTCGGAGAAATCAAGGGATGAAGGCTTCGGAAGCTCCCAAAAGGATGAAGAAAAGCTAGAGAAAAAGTTGCTTGGTGATTCGGGTTACGATTGTAACTACTGCCATGGTAAAAACCATTTTGGCAAAGAATGCATGCTGAGAAGGTTGAATGAGAAGAAGGAAGAAGAGAAGAATGAAGCGTACTATCTTCAAAAGATAAAAGAACTGAGGAAGAGAAAGAATGCTGAGAATGCAAAACCTGCCTTGATCGTGCATGAGGATGGGGATGAGTTTGAACGAGTTTAGGTATGGTCAACTGACTCGGAATATGAAGAGGTCTGAAAGCCGATGCATGGTGAATGCTTTGTTGTGAAGGATGTTGTGCATGAGTATGCTGGGAAATGTCTTATGGTGCAAATCTGAGTCTCGGAGCAAAAGGAATTTGCAACTGATGCAGATCGTCCTACTGAAAGTTGTTTCATAGCGAGGACTGTCAGAACAGGTGAAGGAGTGCGAAAATATCATCAACAAGGTACACTCCATACTTCAATCTCTTAATATTCCTGCTACACGCTATGAATCTGAATGAGATAATTTGAATTATACTTTTTGTAGTTTTAGTGATAGTTTAAAGAGAACTCGTCTAAACAATTCTAACCTAACTGATCAAATCAGTAGGATAACAAGTAAAAGTGAAGAGAGACGTATGTGGATAGAGAAGCTGGAGATTGAGTTGACTAGGTCTAGCGATGATGTCATTTATTTGAAACGAGACAATTTAGCGCTTTTAAAACAACGAAATATTTTTTGTCTAACTGCGTAGGGGTTATATTTTAACATTACTCCACTGCATCTTGATTGTGAAATAGGCAAAAAGATTCACAAAATGATTTTACCCTTTCTCGAATTAAAAAATGATGAAATCGATGAAGAGTGCTATAAATACGAATCCATAGTATCTTCCGAAGAGGTTTCAGACGCATATCGAGTTGGTCTTGACAAAATTGAAGCCTACATATAATCCAAAGGCCATAAGAACATGTTAAAACAAGTTCTGGATGAAAAAGATAGAGATAAAATTAAATATGATACTATACAAAAATTTGACTCGTTGTGCATGAAATTGAGTTCAGAAAACACTTTTGATGCTAATAATGTTTCTGAATTTGATGAGAACGACATGAGTGAAATTTCTGTAGATGATGAGATTGATTGTTCGGCTTTTTTTCAAAATGAATCTGAACCTAAGAATAAGTTAATTTCTGAAAACTCTATTGAAAATGTTCGTACTATAGAAAAAAAAAGTTTAGGTGTTTTAAAAGAAAAGGCTGCCATTTTTACGAAAGTCAAAACAGTTCCGAACCAAGTGTTTGTAGCAACTGGACTGGACACAAAAGATACTCCAAAACTAACAACCATTGTTAATAATGATAATGCTATTGGTTGTCCCAAATTTTTCTGGGATGGTCCTATAGACAATACAGATGAGACAAGAGGTCTATCTGAATTCACCTCTTGGAAGATGAAGGTCATATATGTTTCAAATCCCATCAATTCTGTCAATCCCTATAGCAATCAAGCAAGTCCCAGTGGCACAAAATATGTCACATGCGAAACCTCTTCCATACCGTATTGTCCTAAGATCCGAAAGGAAAATCCTAGATCTAAGGTTCATTTGTCTGCTGAAGAAATGATTGCAAAGAAAAGGCAACTAAACAATAGATACAAGAAAAATCAACAAGCTAGGAAACAATTCTAGAAAAGTCATTATTCTAATTACAATATTGTTCATTCAGTAAGATCTACGGTTCGCAATGTGAAATTTACTCCTATTCAGAGTTCGAAACCAAATTCTGTTTTGAAATAGGTTGCAAAATCTATGGTTACAAAAACTATTGCGAAACCAGAAAATAATGCAAAATCTCAAGTTTCGAAACCATTTGATAAGGCTAAACCAAAATTTTCTCATAAATCCAATTTTTCAAAAACTACCAATGCATCAAAAGATGTTAAAGGCAAATGCAAACTAGTTTCAAAACCCAAAATCTCTTCCAAGGATTCCAAAGCTCAGTTGAAAAAGGATGAAAAGAAAATAGCTAAACGATTGTCAAGCAACAAATAGCTTCAAGACAAACAAAAATTTCTTTTAAAAGAAATCCTAATGATGAAAGGATTATTGTTTTCAAAATCATGAAAGGAGAGAATTCTACGTTAATAAAGAGATCTTATTTAGTAGATGAATCTATAACATTTCCTGTTCTTAAGAAAACCTCACAAGGACCTAAACAAATTTGGGTTCCTAAATCTCTCTGAATATGGAGGTGATACGTGACAAACAGTACGACTTAGAATGGTACATCGACAGTAGCTGTTCACGTCACATGACAGGGAGGAGGGAAGAGCTCAGGAATTTTGAACATTGAAGGATGGTGGCAAAGTGAAGTATGGAAATAATGCCACATGAGAGATCAAAGTGTACGACATGATCACGAATGACGAATTCATTATTCGGAAGGTAGCTTCTATAGAAGGCATGCAACATAACCTAATAAGCGTTTCTCAATTTGTTGTAGGTACAGGGCTGAAGGTTTCATTTCATGAGGAAGGATCTGAAATAATAGAGAAGAAAACAAAGGCGGTGATATTAAATTCCAAAAGAAAGGGAGAGATGTTTCATTTGAACATTAAACCAATAGTCAGGAAGCTAGTCATTTTCCTTCTTACGAAAGCATCTTCGGATGATAGTTGGCTTTGGCATCGAAGGATCTCACATTTAAATTTCAAGGACATCAACAAACTCGTACTTGGCAACCTTGTGCGAGGACTTCCTCTTCTGAAGTATGACAAGGAACATCTGTGTACAACTTATGAACTAGGAAAGCAAATTCAAAAGAGTCACTCCATAATTATCAATACCAAAATTATTGAGTCACTTGAACTCTTACACATTGATCTTTGTGGCCCATCTACCCTTGAGAGTATTGGTGGTAACAAGTATATTTTGGTTATTGTAGATGATTTTTCTCGATTTACTTGGTTATATTTTCTTAAACAGAAATCAGATGCTACCTCGAGGCTAAAGGATTTTATCAAGCTAATTGAACTTCAATTGCGAAATCCAGTTCGGAACGTTCGTAGTGATAACGGTTCTAAATTCATAAACCAAGTGTTTGAAGAATTCTTGACTGAAAAGGGTGTTACTCACAACTTCTCTGCTCCTTACCCTCCTCAACAGAATGGAGTTGCTGAAAGAAGAAACCGATCTCTTTGCAAAGCTTCAAGGACCATGCTTTCATTTGCAAACTTACCACTATATTTCTGGGCTGATGCGATCGGAACCGCCTGCTTTACTCAGAATCGCTCCTTGATTAACAAAAGATTCTCAATCAACCTTACGATATTCTTAATAAACGAAAAACTAACATTAAATTCTTTCATGTTTTGGTTCCAGGTGTTTCATTTTCAAATCCAAAGAGCAAAGGAACAAATTTGACGTGAAAGCAGATGAAGGAATCTTCTTAGGGTACTCTCTTACTTTAAAGGCATATAAGGTTCTGAACAAGAAATCCAAAAGAACTGAAGAACCCTACTATGTCACTTTTAATGGCAATTATCTTAAGAAGTATCAGAAGTCCAACAGTCCATCCGAAGAGATTTTTCCATCCACACCATCTCAAACGACTCCTCTGATGAACTTGTATGTGGAATTCATGAATTTGTTTGATGAGCCCGAGAAATCCATCTGCTCTGAATCAAATGCTAAGGATAATCAAGAGGATGATTTATAAAAGATCATCGACGATGATACAAAAGATATCGAATCCGAACCACAAATTCCGAAGGATACAGAAGCGAACACTGATATTCTGAAGACGTATTAATTTCCACCCCAAACACAACCTACTTCTACTACATTCCAGGGGGAGGGTTCCACTTCAACCTCCACAATTGATACATCTGTTGAGGGGGAGAATTTAAACCCTGAATTCAGTATTGATATTCCGATCCAGGGGGAGAATCCAATTCCGAACGTGGAGTCGAATGCAAATTCCCTAGGGGAGAACGACAATGAGAATAACGACTCCGGCGACGTTCAATCAGAATTCGAAGATGTTAATGCCGAATTAGACCCAACTTATGATCCAAACTACCCACCATTAATAAAATTAACCAAAGATCATCCCAAAGCTCAAATCATCGGAGCTCCATCTTCAGGAGTTCTCACGAGAGCTCAGCAAAAAGCAAATCAAACTGCATTACTTTCTAAGATGGAATTTTGCATGTTTAATTCGTTTATCTCCAAAATTGAGCCCAAGACTATCAAATTTGTTCATTATCTCTCTAATTGGGTGCAAGCTATGCAAGAAGAGCTTAATGAATTCGAGCAAAACAAAGTTTGGAGACTGATTCCAACTCCAAAGGATGCTTCTGTGGTCGGTGTAAAATGGGTGTTTCAGAACAAGCTTGACAAGGAAGGGAATGTTATCTAGAATAAAGCTAGGTTGGTTGTGAAAGGATACTTCCAGGAAGAAGGAATAGACTATGAAGAGACATTCGCACCGGTTACAAGGCTTGAATCTATTCACATTTTCCTTGCCTATGCAGCTCATAAGAATTTTGAAGTCTATCAGACGGATGTCAAATGTGATTTTCTGAATGGTGAGTTAGAGGAAACGGTCTACGTAGAGCAACCACCAGGTTTCGTGAATGAGAAATATCCAAACCATTGCTACATTTTGGATAAGGTTGGGTATGGTTTAAAAGAAGCTCCTCGAGCATGGTATGAATCTCTTACCCGATTCTTAAAACAATCAAAGTTTAAACAAGGCTTGGTCAACCCAACCTTTTTTCGTAAGAAAGATGGTGACCATATGATGATTATCCAAATCTATTTTGATGATATCGTTTTCGGATCAACCAATCCTAGATTGACTGCTGAATTCCGAAAGTTGACAGAGACTAAATTTGAGATGAGCTCAATGGGTCCTATTAATTTTTTCCTTGGTTTAAATATTAGACAGAGTTTGGAGGGGATTTTTATCAACCAGGAAGCCTACACCAAGTCGTTACTTGCAAAATTCAGAATGATAGGGGATTCACGAGTCAAGGTACCGACGGTATTCAGAATGAGGCTAACACCGCCCTTGGAGCAACCTGCAGCGGATATTACTCTCTATAGACAGATGATTGGATCATTAATGTATCTAACATCCAGTCGACCAGACATAATGTTTGATGTTTGTTATTGTGCTATGTTTTAGGCGAATCCTCGTGAACCACACATGACTGTTGTGAAGAATATTGGGTTAATGAACTAGAAAGGTAATGAACTTTGGTCTTTGTTCACATTAAGGTAACCATGTTTTTTTTCATATACATTTGACCGTTGAACTTCTTTGAGCTATTCAAAATAAGGTAATATGACTGGTAATTAGCGGTAACATTACTCTATTATGAACATGTCAAATAAGTTTACTAGTCAAATGTGTACGAAAAAAACATGGTTACCTAAATATGGACAAAAACCAAAGGTCCTTGCCTATTTTGGTAATATTAGGTTCTTTATGTTAATTGCATGTAGTCATAAGATCCATTCATATGACATGAAATTGGGTTTGTCTGGTCTTTATGTATGAGGAAATGATCAAGTCTTGGGCTAACCCAGTTTAGGCCCAGCTAGTTATGGGTTTGGTTGTATACGCTTAACGAGCTAGGTTGTATGTGCTTTAAAGACCTAACAACAAAACTTAGCCCATGACTAGTCGGGACTGAATTGGGTGAGACCAAGCCTAACCTAATTGCTCATTGACTGTCGGAGCATGATCCCAGGGCACAGTCCCTGAGACGGTTCTTGACCAATATTACCAAAATAGGTAAGAAACTTTGGTTTTTGTCCCTATTTAGGTAATCATGTTTTTTTCGTAGACATTTGACCAATAAACTTGTGTGACCTGTGCATAATAGTGTAATATTACCACAATTAACAGTCATATTACCCTATTTTAAACAAGTCAAACAAGTTCAATGTTCAAATGTGAACGAAAAAAACATGGTTACCTAAATATGGACAAAGACCAAAGTTTGTTACCTTTCTAGGTCATTAACTCAAGAATATTCTGAGATATCTCAAAAGATCATCTTCTCTCAGAATATGGTATCCGTCAAACTCCAGATTCTTTGTGCAAGCATTTTCGGATGCCGATCTAGGCGGATGCGGTCTCGATCATAAAAGCACTTCTGGGGGATGTCAGTTTCTTGATGGCAAACTAGTAAGTTGGCAATCAAAGAAACAGACTTGTGTGTCCCTATCAACTGTAGAAGTTGAATACATCGTAGTAGCATCATGCACTTCGCAAGTCGTCTGGATACAAAGCCAACTTCGAGACTATGACATCAACATGAAGAGGATTCCACTCTATTGTGATCCAGAAAGTGTTATTCGGATTTTTCACAACCCAATGCAACATTCCAAGACGAAACATATAGCACTGAGGTATCATTTTATAAAGGATCATGTAGAAGATGGGAACGTTGAAGTACATTTTGTAAGATCCTCTGATCAACTTGCTGATATCTTCACGAAAGCCTTACCTGAAACAACCTTCAATTAAATTCTACAACGCTTAGGATTGTTAGAAGCATAATCTGTTTCAAAACCATCTTCGTAATCAGAATGCATCTCTTAAGTTCCGAACCGGTCCGAATCCTCGAAGGTATTCGTAAGTCACTGTTCACACTTCGAACGGGTCCGAGCGCTCGAAGCGACTCGGAGTCTACTGTTCATATAGGACTCGGAACATCATGTATCCTTTGTATATTATATGTTTTCGGTATTTTCTTTTCTGTTTTTATTTCTTTTTTCAGAAAAAATTCAAAATACAAAATTATTTTATTTTTTGTTTTTATTTTTTTTCAGAAAAATTTCAAAATACAAAAATATTTTATTTTCTGTTTTTATTTTTTTCAGAAAATTCAAAATACAAAAATATTTTATTTTCTGTTTTTATTCCTTTTTTCAAAAAAACTTCAAAATACAAAAATATTTACTTTATTGTTTATGTTTTATCTTTTTAGAAAATCAAATACTCCAAAAATATTTTTGTTTTGTGTTTTTGTGTGTTATTTTTTTTAAATTTGTTTTATCTTAGGTACTTTTTCATCACCACAATTCGGAATGATGGGGCAGGAACATTACTCCGTTTCTATGTACTAGCTAAGTGTCTCTAGAAGCATGTTGTTGCATGTTGTCCAAAGCCTCTAAGACTCTATGTCGAAGCCTTAATGAAAATTTCACTCCGAATGTTTCTTCCCAATCAGGATAATATTCACATAAGTCGTTGAGCTACCTAACTCTTCTCATATCGAGTTAACAATTGACTGCTTAGTCATTCGCAAGTATATTTTTATCTTCGAAACCACCTTATCTTTTCTCCATCACCTTCACTTTCACATTTGTAACTGTTGAGACTCTCAGAAATTACCACTGAGGTTTATGGTTACACAAATTCTATATTTATGATCTTCAAATTGTTATCACCACGATTTGAGTGAAACCCAAAATCTGAACCCTATTTATGTATTAACGGTGAACAATAAATTTGTTCTAGACTTTTCACCTTGGAATTGACGAAATTCAACCCTTGTGGTTTGTACCTTGAAATCCGAGTGTTTTTATTTTTGCAAAGTCTTGAGGAATGCTCTCGACCTAAGACATTTCTTCCCAATAGATCCAATTTTTATTTTTTTTTGAGATTTCGACTTTGTCTAGCCACTTAAATGAATTGTAAGCATACTTGTTATTATGGCTACACTGATCAAACAAGTACTTCTTCCATACTTTCATATTTATGTTGAGTTTTGTAGTTTGGTTGAAGCAAAGCTACCCATTAAAGCCTAAAGAAAGGAAGCATTTCACTATTTCTCAACAAATAAATGATCGTAATTCTACGGGAATCCATGCAAGCACTTCCGAGTCTCTCTTGAATATGAAGGAAGAGATCGTTGCCCGAGATCCATCAGCTTTTTTTTTTAATTTTATATTGACATCACAGAATCCCATATATATTTGTTTTATTTCTTTATCTTTGGCACACTCTTGCACGACAATCCTTGTGATTTTCCAAAAGTCTGGTTTCACTTATTCTGAATGGTTACTGTCAGATTCGGAGAACAGGTATTGGCAACCTATTACGAATTTACAGAATTGAAACGTCGGTTTTTAAGGGATAAGATTATGATTTGGGCACGTGAATTTTTCAAACGGATCTTGACGTCTCGCATGTCAGTTACGCCGCCTGACACACCCTAGCTGTCACATCTTTTCGGGTTACTTTTACAGGATTTGGAAGCGCGAAATGACAGATTTCTCTCAACTATCACACCGTATAAAAGGGAAATTGATGTTTGATTATTACTTACCACTTTCAAAGCTTTCCAATTCTCCGGCATGAAAAACTCTCTCTCTATCAAACACTGTTCATCTTCTCCATCTGCTTCAATGGCCATTTCTTCTGAAACTCCATCCATGGCTGACCAAACCGCTTCATCGGGACTACTGAACATCAAATCCAAACAAAATCTCATTTTGGATCTCAACTCATCCAAATACGTCGTCTCTCTCCATCCGATGATTGAGTGTCTCTATCACTCTTCTTTGGCTCTGGCTCTTACCATGGCAGAGAATGCCCCTTGGTTCATCTATCTATGGCATACTCCACTACAAGCTATTAGGAAGGTGAGTTTGTGATTACTTTTGAGATCGGTTCCCACAAAACATTAATCTCCAAGTCTCGATTCAGCCGATTCCTAGGGTTTTCTCAAGCTAAGAAATCTGGTTGACCCGGAGTCAATATTTTCTTCTGCAATTTTGGAGATGTTTTATCAGATGGGTTACGTGGGAAATCTCGCCATTGTATCCAAGTTCAAGAAGCCCAATCTTCCTCCGATATGGAATGGCCTATTTACCCTTCATTTCAAAAGCGTTTCAGAGGTTCATGGGCTCAGACAGTGCAAGTAAGCTTTTCTGCACTATTATCTACGGACTCTACCATGGAATCAACCTGGATTATGGTGCCATCCTTTGGGTACAACTAGTTAGAGTACTCTTTCCACAACACGGCACTCGGAGATTTCATGTGCTCGGTTTTGGTCCGTCATCGTCCATAGAGCCATCACTAAACTCATCATTCTGGTGACTAAGGGATGTATCATAGTAGCAATCCCAATCTTTCATACTTTGAACTTCATCGTGTCTGATCCTATGAAGTTCGAATTTATTGGATCTCTTCCAAAGGCTATGCTCAACTGTGTTCCAACAGAAAATGAGGTAATCAAGAAGTATCAGAAGAAACCTGCATCGGGTCCTCGCCCTTTAACACCTGAGATGCAAAAGGCTTTGGAGGAAGTGAACAAGCCTAAGAAGGGAGGTAAGCCAAAAGTGAAGGTTGTTCCTTCCGAACAAGTTCAAAGTCCGACGAAGAAAGTTAAGAAGGTCGCTCGTAAGTCGCGATCACCCTCTCCAGTCATTAAAAAGGATTCGGAGTCTCACACTACTTCCAAAGTTCGGAGAACAGAGCAAGTCCAACACGAAACTGAAGATACATGATTCAATTCGCAACCAGTGGTCTCGGAGCCCATTACCACTCAGACTACTACAAAGGTAACATCTCCGATTCATACTTCTCTTCCCTCACCAAATGAAACTTTTCGTGTTCCTTCTCCTCCACCTTCTCCTACTACTACTTCCAGTCCCATTTCCACACCGATCACTATCGCTCCCTGTCAGAATGTATATGTGGGAGTCTCGCAACCACAAATATCCATTCACTACTAAATAAAGCCCTTTAATGACGCGCAAACAATGACATGCACTGATAGACGATACGCATTTGTGCGTGCCCTAAAAAATAATGTCAGTTTTGCAAAATATGAAGGATAGAGGGCGCCGCATTTGTGTGTGCCCTAAAATTAGTGTCAGAAAAGAAAAAAAAAAAAGAAAATGCGGAGGGCACCTTTCATAAAACGTGTGTCATCTAAGAATGTCGCTTTATAATTTTTTAATGAAACACGCGTTTTAAGCGGGATTTCACCCGCCTATATTGGATCCCAAAAATTAAACCCCCCCGCCTCTTCCGATTAGCAAGAAAAAGCCCTAGGGCGTTGGTCTTCATAGCAGCATCGCACCACCACCCAACCTCCGATCTCGCACCGCCAACTGTCTCCGACCATCTTCTCCAACCATTTGGGAGAAGTTGTTTCCAAATGTTTCAACATTTCATTACGTTTGACCAGCTTATAAACCAATTTTCCCTTCCATCTTACGAAGACATCCTATTTTTCTTCTTCAGCGATTCCCCCCTTCTCCTCTAATTACTTTCTCGGCTTCTCCCCTGACTTACAACAAGAAAACCCTAGTTCTTTCCTTTAACTCGTCTTCGCAAAATCAAGCGCATACAACCATCATCTATGAGTCTGTCTTCTTCCTCTTACAATCGCTAAGCCCTAACACCGAAAATTGAAAGTCAATTGACCCTCCGTTCGAAGAAAAAGGTAAGAATTTTCCTTTATTTATTCCATTCTGTTACTTTGACCTCATATTCTTCTATTCTTCGTCTTTTTTCTTCCAAATTATCAACTCTAGCCCTATACTGTGTTTTCTTTAAATGGAGAACCATTCAATTTAGGGCTTGATTGCAATTTTCTCCACGAAGCCCTTCTTCAGTAGTCAGCTTTTTCATCTTTTTCTGAAGGACCAATGCCCTTCTTTAGTGATTTCAAGATCCATGTAAGTATCAATGTTGAATTCATCTTTTTCCGATTGCTTTTCCATCTCAGAATGCAAATAGGTCTGGAACTTTACATCATCTGTGATTTTAAGGGACGAACTTTCGTTTAAAGACCTTGCAAATTCCTTCTCGCTTTTTGATTTTCCACTTAGAACTAATACAACAGGTCGTTGGGACTCCATGTTTGCTATAAAAAAGCACGATCCAGTTAGTATACACATATCATAAACACTGGATGCTGCAATCTTAGATGATAGTGATACTTAAATTGTAATACTTAAATTGGTGTGTTTAAGAATTTGTAGGTCCCACATGAAGGAACAATGTGTGATCTGTTAAGGTCGGATCCAGATGATAGATGTGGGTAGGGGTTCTCTCCACATGGGGTTGGGTACACATTCGGACAAGACATCGCATCTCACTTCAACTATACAAATGGGCTTACTCTCATCTCCAGAGCTCACCAGCTTTTCATGGAGGATTTCAACTGGTGTCATGTATATTTACTTAATTAGTCCTCCATCAATCTATCCCTCTTTAATGATAATTATTAGGCTTATTAATAATTTTCTGATTGATATTAGGACAAGAATGTGGTGACAGTGTTCAGTGCACCAAACTACTATATGACAGTGTTAATATTAGTTTCCTTGTTCTTTTTTATACTTGATGCACCTTTGATGTATCAAGTTGCCTATGTTTTCCTTGTCATATCTGATTTTTGGAAGAGTATGAAACGAGGAATGGGATGGTTATGTTCTTTATGCACAGTGCTTCTTAGTTCAAAAACAGAGTTGGATCAGTATTGGGGGGGGGGGGGGGGGAGTCGCAAGTCATGGGGCCCCAACAACACGGTGCTTCTTACTTCAAATATGGCTTTACATTATCAACAAACCAATTTTGACTCCTTCCTTTTCAAATATGGTTGTTCTTTTTAGTTATTTTAACAATATTTTGTGACCAATTATTATTTTTGAATGTTGACAGTATGACCTCATTGGCAAGCTGCATTCTATTAAGCATTATCTTCTTCCGGATCAGGTTAAATTTTGATTGTTGTGTTTTTGTAGTTTAAATTTTTTGAAAACACCAGTGGTGGTAGCGATGATGGTAGTGGCACTTTCTTTTTGTTATTTTTTTTTTCAGAAAGATTACTTTAGCCATGACATGTGGAGTTCTTGGAATATAGATGTGGACCCAAATCTAGGTAAAACTTATTTTGTATAACTGGAAAGTTTTTTCTTTACAGACTAATCATCATCTAAAAATGAAAAAAAAATGAAAATTATAAGAAAAAGAATTATATCAATATTATTTATCTTCTATCTCCTATATTCTGTAAAAAATGAAAAAAAGTGTAATTCATATTTAATTTACACTTTACAGCTTTTGCTATTGTTTTGTTATTGTTTGGGCAAAACTTGAGCATAAAGGATTTCATTCCAACAATCAAGAACACCAGCTAAACACCAATAACCAATGGAATCATGGAATGGAAAAAGGAAGGAATGAAATAAAATGAGTTTTATATATTTTATGTAAATACAATTACTTAATTATGTACATAATTTTAATTAAACTTAACGAACCATTACATTACTTTCCAGATTCCATCATATACGAGACACCACCTAAATGAGGTCTTAGGTTCAAATGTTTGTGGACATTGTGGTCTACTTTGTTGGCACTTATCAAAAACTTTTTTTTTCAATTTTTAAAGTTATTGTGAAAGCTTAACATGGTTCTTTCTTTCTATTTTAGATACACATAGTTGCTTCATGGTTAAATGAGCAAAATTTGAGCAAAAAGTCAAAGAGAAAGAGATAATGTACAAGAGCTATAGAGACGAACATAGGGGTGTGGTTGACACTGACAATAATAAAATTTGTTTCAAAGAACTTGGTGTTGTTAGGGCCATGGGTACTAACCACTTTTCCCCTAATGTGGTTTTTATCATCTCTAGAGGCTTTAGAACAGATTGACTTTGTCGGTTCTCAAGAGCATGCACTGATAGGTTTTGCATCTGACTAAGTTTTAGATTGATATTGGGATTTTACAGGTATCAGATGGTTTTTGATGCTTTATTATCGGGGTTTGCTGGTTTTCCACCATATTACCCCTGCACTTACAACATATTACTTCATCTTTGGTCACTTTTATTTATGTATGAATTTTCTAGCTCATGACAACAGTCGAGTATTCAAATTCAACTGAAAAATTTCTTTTACATATCTAACCCGCAACGTGGGGTTCTTCCCTAGTTTGGTTAAAAAGAAGAGATTTTAAGAGTTTTTTTTTATGAAAACTACCCCTACATACTGTTTAGCATTAGTGTGATAAATTTGTTTCATATACAACTTACTAGATTGTGATAATGCCATTTGCTTATACTATTTTATGTACCAAGGCTCTCACAATAGGAGAAATGCATGAAAAGTTTCAAATGGTGGTTGTCCGACATAACGACCATGCGATCCAGGTGACAATTTGGTCTTTTCAAACAAGCTCTTTTTTTATGATAAATTTACACACACCCAACATTTATAACCATTTTTTATACTCTTGAATAATATTTACAGGAGGATATTCCTGATGGAGGTCATGCAGAAGTTAGATCACAATCTTGTGTCAACTACACAAATGTTGGTGAAATCACATGAACAGATCATCTACACAAATGTTGCTCTAGACCCGTATTCTTCAGATGGGCATGATGGTATTGTCAGAGAAGATGGTAAGTGTTCCTTTTTTGACTTTTTACATTTTTTCCCTCATTTTTCATGTGTGTTACATTTCATTGGAGTTATAATGAATGATGGGATTGTGCATTAGTTGTGTAAACAGGCTGTTTCACAGGTATTTACCATTTCAATTTATGACTTTTGACTTCAAGGGTGTTGATATTCTCACAAGGTTGACTTTAAGAAGATTGTGAGTGATAACTGGGTGGAGCCTCCACAAGTATCATATGGAAACAAAAGAAACATACCAATAAGAAGTAGAAACAAGAAGGTGTTCCTTAATAGCAATGTACTATTAGCTTATATAGTTAGAGAAAACCTCTTAATAACAATGTACAGTTAGATCCCCTTAATATCAATGTATTACAATTTTTTGACATGATGTTATTGGATGAAATTGATAGTTTTGGTATATATTTGTTTACATATTTTTGTATTATGTGTGAATGAGTATTGTAAAGACGCGTCGTAAATGCATATCGTAAATGGTTACTGAAGTTTATGACACACAAATGCGTGTCATCTTCATTTATGACAGGGGCTTTCTTGATACGCATTGTGTGTCATAAACATGCGCGTCGTAAGGTTATGACACGCAAATGCATGTCGTCTTCCTTTATGACAGGGTCTTCCTTGATACGCATTGCGTGTCATAACTGCGCGTCGTAAATGCGAGCCGTCAATAGACGACGCGCAAAAGCGCGTCGTCTCTCGTTATGACAGGGCCTTCCTTGATGCGCATTTACGCGTCGTCTGAGCGTTTTACGACGCGCAATGAGCGTCGTAAAAGGTTTTTTTTCTAGTAGTGATTGCTTAAACCACTCCTCTTTACACGAATCCACCGCAACAACCACCACTACCACGAGTTCACCTCCAGTAACTATCAACGTATCTGATACGGGGGATTATGCTTCTGGTGTTACGATCGGTCCTAGTTCTACCCCAATCTCACCTTTACTCATTGATGATCCTGATACGATTTTTGGTGACAATCGGGATGATTTCCAATACTTCCAGTACAACCCATTCAACGTTTAACCATCAAGTGATGACGAAGATGCACCTATGATGAAGTGGCAATTCAAAGCCCTCAATTCAAAGTTGGATAATTTACTTGAGTCTTCCAAAACTTCGTCAAGAACTGAATACTCCTACGAGTTTGTCAAATCTTTAATCGAGACTTTCACTAAGGATCATGCTAAAAGTCTTGATTCCTCTACCAAAGCTGTGGAAAATTCAGAAAAGACTGTTCGTGAGGCGACCAAAAATGTTGAAAAAGTAGCGAATGATGTAACTGAGTTTATGGTGGACTTTCGTCGTTCATCAGACAAAAGTACTAAAGCTGCGAATAAGTTTATTGCGATTTTTGGCACGACTCTTCAAACCGAGAAAGTCGCTCTTTCGAAGGTTCGCACTAAAATTTAGGTTGATAATGTTGAGCTCAAGCATCTATTACTTCCAGGCTTGATAAGCTTAAAGAGGATCTTACCGTTGAGAATTCGATTATGGATAAACTCGCGGTGAAAACCGAGAAGATAAAAGTTCTTTTTGTGCAACTGTCGGATGCAAAACAACAGATTGATGAGCTTCGGTCTGAAAAGGTTCTGATAAAAATTTATGTTGGAGATGTTAATCAATACTTGCTAAATCTCATCGAGACTCATGATTCTTTACTCACGGTCTCCGTTCGCCAACATCTGGGTGATAAACTTAAACCCGTCTTCTCAATGCTCAATCATTTAGAGGGTGTTTCAGAATCTAGCTCTCTTCCGAAACAAGGGGGAGAAGTCAAGAAAACAACTAATGGTTCTGGTGAAAATGAACAGAAACTGAATCCAACCGATCCGAAGGGTAATGAAGCTTCAGGATTAAAAGGCAAAGGAAAGTTGATTGATGAAGAAGAAGAAAAAGAAGAAGAAGAAGAAGAAGAAGAAAAAGAAGAAGAAGAAGAAGAAGAAGAAGAAGAAGAAGATGATGATGATGATGAAGGAGCAAAGCTCAAACAAAAGTCTCGTGATAAAGAGTTTGATGAAAATCAGCGAATTGCGAAAGAAGTTGATGCTTGTGAAAAAGAGCTTTGTGATGCACAAGTAATACTGGAAACTAAATAGACCCATTTCCCTCCTTGGACCATGGAATGGATTATGAATGAAGCTATCGACAATCCAAGTGTTTATTGGTTGGAGCATGTTGTTTTGTTTGATTTGGAGAACACATCGTATTCCCAGCTTTACCTTCCAATTACTCCGAAGGCATTCCTATTTCGCTGTTTTGATAAAGTTGAGAAAGCTTCCATTGCAGACTACGACGTCAACCTTTCGCTTTTCTCTTTCTAGCTCAATCATGGGAAGCGTCAATATCAAACTTGGAGTTCAATGAAAATTACAACTGTGAAAGTCATCGGGCAGATTGATACATAAAACTTTATCAATGCTCGATTCAAAGCTTTCCATGGAGCAAAGAGTTCAGTTTTTGAATTTTCACTCGTAGACTTGTCGTTCCTTAACCCATATGATTGGATTTCCTTGTTCCATCTCTTATTAAAGGATGAACAGAAATTCGAACCCATCGTGGCCTATCTAAAAAGGATGTTGATCTTCTACATTCATGAAGTTGTGAAAATGGATGTGGAGATAGCGGCTATTTTACGAAAGAAAGCCACTATGCTATCAAAAGAAGCTCTGAATGATGTCTCCAAGATAGGATGGGAAAATTTGAGAAAGTCAATCGGAGTGTGGTGTTTCAACAAAGTTCTAGAGATGGTACGAACGTTCAAAGGTGTTTATTTTGCTTACCAGATAAGCATCGTTATTCCACATCCTGTCTGAACTATGAATTGGGAATAACTGAACAGAGCAAAGTGAACGATTATGCCGCCAAGAAATGCTTCGCATACATGATAAAGGGGTACATCTCAGTTCGCAACACCTTGCTTGGTTTAATGACGAGACTTTTCAAGGTTCAGAAGCGTGTTCAACAGTGAAGAATCTTCCTTCCTTATTGACACAAAGGGGGAGATTGTTGGGATATTTATGGTGTTATGTCAATATTAATTTTGTTTGTACTTAGTCTTTATTATTATCGGATTGGGCATGTCCATCCATCATTATGGTGCTAGGGTTAGACTATAAATATAGCTTGAATGTACCGTTTTAGGGTTAATGTTTTTGTGGCCCTACATATCTTTACAGAGAAGTTCTAATCGAACCCTTCTAAGATATTGATAATAAAGCATTCGACACCCTTTTCAGTTACATTTAATCTTTGTTATTATTGTTTGACTCAACTAAACTATTCTGAATCTATCGATCATTATTTTCTTGTTTCAACACTCTTTTGTTATTTTGTTTACCATTTTATATTGTTAATTTATCCAAAAAAAACGTTAATAAAATTACTGGGTCTCCTCCTTATCCCTCGTTCTCATGACATGACCTACATTTTCTCTTTTCTAAGCATATATCAAGAAGAAAAAGATGAGACCACCCTAACTCCCCACCTAATCACTCTCTCAACCCCAACTACCGTCCTTGGCCACCATCTCTGACCACCAGATTTTAGTAAGAAAACCAACTAAAATTATGGAATACATATGTACAACAACATTAAGTCCTAAATGTAACCCCCTGTTGCGGGGCGTTTCTTAAATTCGGGGTTGTGGACCGTAAATTGATCATGTAAAGGTTATGGGATTTGAGAAAGTAGAGTTTAGACCTTATTTAATATTGATAATATTGTTCATGGAACCTAAGCTCTTCATTTGTGTGGGGGGAACCAAAGGATAAATGAGAAAAGTTATATGTCGGCATTCTTGCATGGATTATAGTTTTTTTTCGACATGTGTTAAGCCAAAGGTAACTGTATAGGATTGTGGGCTCGTCAATACCTTTCCGTGCATATAAAGAATGCCGAAAACAAAGTTGAAACGAAGAAGTTATGGCTGCTTGAAGTTGAATTGGAAATTGAGAATTTTGCCCTAGGTCGAGCGTTGGAAAGCTACTCTAGGCGTAGATGCTGAATTCTGGACGTGAGTTTAGAGACCTACATGGGGCGTAGGTTATGCTACGCAGGGCGTAGCCAATGTCATCTAAAACCCTAATTGTGGGTTTGTGAGCCCTATTTAAAGGCTCTAACTTCTTGAAATCCCTCCCATTACCAAACTCCACCACCTCATATCATTCCTTAATAATCCCTAGCCTCATTTTACTTGTTTTGACCCTTAGTATCATTTGTGAGCTTATCTTGTTCATTTGGTGGGTGAATCTTGAAGATCAAGGTGTTTGTAAGGTGCTTGGAAGAAGGGTTCAAGTTTAAATCTAGAAAGCTTGCCTCATTTCTGAACCATTATGAGTAAAAAGCTTCTATCTTGCTCATTGTTTTCATAGATCTAGTTATTTGTCATATTTAAGATCCCATAATAGATGATGAATGTGGAATAGTAATAATCAATGTGAATCAAACATAATGGAAGAACAAACAATGTAAATGATTCTCTATTTAATCTCAATTAGTCTAGCAGGGGTTTACAAAGTGGGTCATGTAAAAATTCTCTCGCATAAACTAAATCTCACACTTACATAAAATAAGAGTTATCTCTCTTCCTATACATGAATACTAAGACTAGTATTTATAGGTAAGCTCAAGCTAATACAAATCTAAAGAGGATAAACCGAATACACATCCAATGGAGAACTGTGCACTCCAACATTCTCCCCCTCAATGTTAGGAATTGATGACCCGACTTCAATCTTCAAATGAGCAACAAGCGAACAAGATCAACTCCTCTTTGAGGTCACATCAGTCTTCTAATAAAAAAATTATTATCTGCTTCGCAAATGAATATCCAAAAACTTTCGAATACCCATATCTATCTCCCTCCCCGTTTTATAATCAAAACGAGATTATAAATCTCCAATTGGGAATGAGAAAATTATCAAATTGAAAATTTTCATACGAAACTCCCCCCCGAGATGTGACAAAAATGAAACGCTTCAATTACGAGAAAATCCAAAAAATATGTCAATTCTTCAAAGACTTCCCAGCATTGAAAATGAACACAAATCTTTCATAAACCATGAAAATATCTTGCACCAATAACAATCTTGAAAAGCCGAGAGAAAATCGTCAAAAGCTGTTAATATTTTGACTTCTGGGTAAGAATTGTTATAATTCTGAAACTTCAGGGATCAATTCTATAAAATTGCCAATTCTTTCCCATTATCAATTCCAGTTGCAAGAAATTGAGAAATTGGGTAGAATTTGCCAATTTCACATAAATATCAAAGACATGTTGTGAAAAATTCGAATCTTTGTCTTCCCAATTCACTGATATGCGAAAGAACCTAATTTTGATACTAGCACTCGTTACTATCTCTCGATACGACATCCTGCATCAAGCTTTGTATTAAAAAAATTAACTTTCAATTCAAAGGTTAACTTTTGTTCCCAAGGTCCACAACTTTCGACCTTTCTTATTTGAAACCCATACAGTGCACATCAATTGCCTTCGACTGACATACAAAATTTGGACCATCAAAGAATCAAACAAGCAACAAACATTCCATAGAGAATCATATCAATCCTGTCGAAACTTGAACTTTCAACTACATCCTTAACTACCTAAACTTTCGACCATCAATAATCAAAACTTCAAATTTTTGGTTATAGACCACAATCAACCATTCGTTACAGAATCGATCATCAATAATCAACACTTTCTCAATTAACCATTCGTTACAGAATCGATCATTTGACATCCTAAACTAGATCAATCGATAACAACTCTCACAATCAGTCACTCGTAATAAGTCATCAATATCCAAAAATCAATACTCGACTGTCGAGTTGATTATGAGTCCAAAATCAAACATCTCACCCACTCCACAACAACTGGCAAGTTTCCATCACAATCGATTTCAACCATTCAATGTCAAACTCCTTTCACAAAACAAAATGGAAATCCAAAATTTGTTTAGAGAAAAACTTAAAAAAACGTTAGTAACGAGATAATAAGTTGCAAAATTAAAGTTAATCTTAGTGGATCTTGTTAGCTCAACAATAATAATAGTTACACTGCGGAAATCTAAGGAAAATAAATAGCAGCAAGTTTATATCAATAAGCAGTAAACATGTAGACACAAGGTTGAATCGTAACAACATTTACATGCGAACACAAGTTAGTATAAGATGAAAGACACAAGTGAAGAGGGACACGCTTAAGTATCAGTTAAGATAAATTAGGATATATAGATGAACAATTTGATATTGATAAACATTTAGTGATTGATAGATTTTTGATAATTGGTAAATTGGTAAGGAATACATGAAGTGGGAAGCTCTATATATAGAGTCCCAAAAGTTACGTCAAAGAGTAAAATAATCGTAAAGTGACTGACTATGGTGACCATGAATGGTTCACCGGATATTACATGGAATACAAGCAATGTCATTAAAGTAACTTAAACTATCTTCAAGCATAACTCCAGTTTGTGGTTCATTTTCAACTCTGTGGGTCAAAAAAGACAAAAACACTCTCCGGTAGAATCTTCTCTATGTTATTATAAAGGTTAAAGTCTGCGGTTCCATTTAACATCATTATCTTGAGGGTAGAATGAATTTCTTGGCTCTTTGTTTGGAACTACAAAATTTCCAAACATCACATTGTACCAACCATGAGACTTTTTCTCATTTCTCCAATAACAAAATTCGTCATCGTCTCGTATTTTAGGACTTTCAACATCTTTGGTTTTGAAATTCAACACCATATCAACATTTGATGACTTTTGCTTTGGAACCCAAATTTTCTTGGTTTTACTGTTCTTCATCTTCATCTTCATCTTCTTCTTCTTCTTCTTCGTCTTCTTTTTCATCTTTTTCACCATTTTTAGTTTTGAAGATTCAGAAACAAAAGACGTAACATCCTTCACAATTTCAACATTATTCTTTTGAATCAAATCCTTTAAGGTTTGATGCATCTGAACTTATTGAACATTGGGTTTTCTATAAGGTATCATACCTTCAAACAAATCACATAAACATGATGATTCTTCAGTTTGAGTCCCAATAGAGCAAAATCTTTTCACAACACATTTGATTCACAAGAATCACTTTCATTATATGTGATGTCTTCAACATGAAAAAAATCATGAAAATCTTCATGAAAAGTTTTAGATTTCTTCTTTTCTAGAACAAGAAGAACACTACGAACATCTTCAAGAACACCATTAAGAACTTCAAGAACGTCTTCAATATTTTCAAGATCACAAAGAACATTAGGATCTTCAATTAAAGAAACATATTTTATTATATACATTTGCAATTCCTTAGGTTCTTTATTAAAAACCATTGTAAAATCAATCATTTCCTCAGTTAGACTTATGTTGGAACCATGACAAAGAGGTTGAAATATCAATTTTTCAAAACCATCTTTCTTGCCATAAGAAATCGAAATGCTCTAATTGAATCTACAATCTTTTGAATATTTGAACATAAATCCATAATATTGCTCCTTATTGACTTTGTACTTGATATTTTCAATCATCAAAATCCAAGAATCATACTCAAAGTTCACAATATTTCAGGAGAGATCAAACAGATATGAAAAAGAGTTCTAGAGAGAGAATACGAATTTGACAAGAGCTTTAGAGAAAGAAACTGAAACAAGTTCTAGAGAGAGAAGATGAATCTGAGTCACATTCTAGAGAGCGAAAATTGAATCTGAATGAAAAAAAGAACTAAATTCGATTTCTAGAACACGAGCTCTCTAAAAAAACTTACAACATTTGAAGCTTGATGTAAGTTTCACGAAATCAGATTGTCATGACGGATCAATTTCTTGAAAAAGATGTTAAACCTTCAAGAATAAGTGTTGATACCACATGTAGGATCCCCATGATGATGATGAATGCAGAATTGAAGAATCAATGTATAATCGATAAAACCCAGTTTAAAGTTTAAGCACAGTTTGTATAGATAAAGAGGATAGTACAAAAATGTAGAAGCATGTGCCTGTTGTATTTAGGTCAGCTGAGGGTTGACCGTTTACTGTTGGTCAACTATATTGGGATTTAGTCTTGGACGGGAAAAAATAGTCTTTTTTCCTAGGGAGGGTAGCTATAATTCAGGACCCTTTGAATATGGATTATTAGCTTAATTATTGATTGGGGTTTTACTGTGTATACGTTTAGTGTGAGGAGTTCTCGTATCAACAACTCGAGTGTGTGTGATTGTTTGTCTGTAGATTGAGGTGATTCGTCTCACTATACTGTATAAGATGCTAGCTGTCATTGTGACTCTTGCATGTGTATGTTGGGTTTGGCCCATTCATTATATCTTGGGATGGGCCCCTTTATTATATCTTGGGTTGGGCCTATTTATATGTATGTTGGGTTGGGCCCATTTGTATGTATGTTGGGCTAGGCCCATTGACATGTTGGGTTGGGCCCATTTGTATAGTATGTGGTATTTTGGGGAAATCACTAAGCTTCATGCTTACATTTTGTGGTTTAATATTTTTCAGGTACTTCCAGTTCCAAAGGGAAGGTCCCGACCTGACTGCACAACATCCCATGATGGCTTTTCTGCACTAATTATATTTATTTACACTAATGTTTGGAAAATAAAATTCATTCTGATTGTTTTTGGAACAAATTGTGTATGAAATTAATGTTTTGTTAATGAATTTTTTATCGGCATTTTTGGGACGTTACAAGTTGGTATCAGAGCCTTAGTTTGTAGGATTTGGGCACACTCTCGGGTGTCGCTGAACTCAAACTGAGGAATTGGTAATCTTTTTGAAATAAACAAATTTTCTGTAAAGATTTTTACAAAGAAAGGGGTATGACATGTGCAATCAGCCAAGCTCAAGTAAGTGTTTCCTAAAATACCCATACCTTTTGATATGTTGTATGTGTTATAGTATGGTATGCATACTAGAAGTTAGAATAAGGATTTTCTATGGGTTGCATGCTAGAATGCCTTCTTAGGAGAGATGCCTTTTATGCCTGATTTATGAACTGGTAGATATGCGTGATAGTGAGTAGGCTAAGGACCTTCAGGAATCATACGCTAGAATTTCCTGATTTATGTGATGCCTTGTAGCATGTGAGGAGTTGGGATGTTATGCATTACATGGAATCTTTATTGGTAGATTTAATTGCTAAGTGTATGTTTAAAATTTGTATACGGTTAGGATCATATATCCCTAGAATAATTGATTTGCTCTTATTTCATGTTCCTTATTTGGTTGTGGGCTTATGGTGGAATCATTTATTCGATCATTTGTCTAATCCTGTATTGTGTATAATTTGCATGCATCATGCTACCATCGGTGTTGGTAGAAGTTCCTAGTATTGTAGAAGCAACTGAGAAAAAGATTCCTAGGAGAGCATAGGGAGTGTTATAGTAGGTTATGTATGTTGTTTAGCATAGGGCCTATGTGAGTTGCTATGGTAAGTTGACTTAGAGGATTCAGGATGATTCTTGATGAAAGTACGGATAAGTGTGGCATGTAGTATTGGGCCCGTAGTACTGAAAGCACAGGATCCGTGGTCAAATCAAGGAAAGTTAGGGGGATTCTAAATAGTTGGTTGAGTGAATAGAGTGATTCTTTGTAGTATTGTGGTATTTATCGATCATCAGTTATGGTTGTTCAAGATGAAGATGAGTCTGTTATTTGTGTGGGCCTTAGTGGTCATGGCAGTTTGGATTTGAATGGTACAAATCTGTACGAGCTAGTTGATATTACGGTGTTAGATACCTTGTTCAAAGTAGTTCCAGTTTGAGTCGCAAGAATCATGTAGGATTCATATGTGATGATCGACTCAAGGATTGTAGCCTGAGGACGGGTGGTCGGTTGATGGATTGGGACATCGTTCTCTATGATGAGGTTATGTTCTTCTAGCCCCCCGTGTTTTAGGGGGGTAGAGATTGGATGTGTGACATTCGGTAGATGGAATAAATGGAGGGTGTTCTCCACATTAGTATTTTCAGCGATGGAGTATTTTTTTGTTCATGGTGAATTGTTTCCGTATTACACCAAGAGAATGTTCGAGAGTCGACTGTTCTTTTGGTTTGATGGCCTAGATGAAGATCTTGCCGCAAGGTGGATATGTGGCAAAGTTTTGAAAAGATCGAGATGTTCCAAACTTAGAAAGGAGTGTTCTATTGATATGCTAAGTTTGTTGGAGCTATTATTTGAGCATCTATAAAGGATTCTTGAAGCTTAAGAGGACGATAAGGTTGAATAAGGCGGTGGTATTGGGAAGAGTTTTCGAGGTCCCCATCTAAGGTTCAAGGTTTCTTTATGAAGTGTTTGGCCATGATTCAAGGGATCGTCATATGCCATGTTGCATACCATGAGTCAAGGTCGGCATGTGTGTAACGTCCAAAAATTTAAGACCAAAAAATTCGTTTTCATAATAATAAAATCATCAATCAAAAATGTTTATAAAATCATACAAGAAAACAGAGTATATTAATCAAACATCCCAAATACAAAAGATTCAAGAAAGGCGGAAATCACGGTGTGTGTGCGATGCGATCATCCCGAGCTCTTCCCTTTCGATATGGAAGTACCTGAAACATAAACTGAAAACTGTAAGCATGAAGCTTACTAAGTTCCCAAAAATACTGCATACCGTACATATCTGCAAGCTCAAGGCTGTGTCGAGTCTATTTCTCCCCCGGGGTCTATTCACCCCCTGTCTATTTCAGCTCATGTGTCGGCCCAAATTTGTACCGGGTCTATTTTACCCCTGGGTCTATTTCATCCCCGAGTCTATCTCAATTCATATGCCAGCGCATGGTTGTACCGGGTCTGTTTCACCCCACATACATATAGCAAACAGGCACACATGAATATAACACATACAACAGGAGTCACAAATACTACAAGCACATAACATATCCTTGTGTCCTACAGTATAGTGAGCAAACCCACCTCGGTCTGTTGTCAGTCAAACACATGATCAGGATGCTGAACCAGAAAATCCCCATGCTAATCAATAAAATAAAACCCAATTAATAATTGGGCTATAAACAATAATTGGGAATTTACTTCATTTGTCCAACACCTAGGCTAAAAGACCATTATACCCTTTCCTCCCTTGGCTCATTAATCGGGGTCCAACCCATTGAAATCCAAAAGCCCAATATGGTAAAAATTCCTAAATGATGCTCACAGCTCATTATGGGACCAAATCCAAGAAGGCGCAAAGCCTAACAATGAGCCAAGGTCAGAAAGACTAGTGGCCCAACTACTCCCAAAACCCTAGTAGTCCAAATATGACCCAAATCACAAAATTCAACAAAAGTCAATAGTTGTTGAGTATGCCCAACATACTCAGACTTACGGCTTGCGTACACCATATTTGGTGTACGATCTGGGTATATCGTACTCCACAGCAGTCCAAACTCGCCATTAAGTGCTTAATCGCTTAAGCCATTAAGTCCAATTCTCAGATCTGGTCCTAAATGATGTCTTAACACTTAAAGTTGACAACTTTACTCCTTTTCATGTATTAATGGGAACCAATACTTAATAAAACCCATAATAAGAACCCTAACTTATGCATGGTTCAATATAACACATCAAGATTGCATTTTTATGAACAAGGGACCTTAAAAATGCTAAGATATACCATCCCTAGCTTCTGGAGTAGCTCACACTCTCAAGCATGCCTTAAAGGACCATAAAAGTCATAAGAACAAGCCCTAAGTAGATCTATCAAAATAACCATCATGTTAAGAGCTTTATACCTCCAAAAGCTTTCTAAGTTAGTGAGGATTCTGGATCCATAACCTCTAGCCACACAAATGCAACTTCAAAGAGTTCTTCTTCCTTCAAGACCACCAAAAACACCTTCAAAGTTCACTTCCAAGCCCAAAACACTCAAAAGGAAATTAGGGTTTCATTCTTCGGGTTTGGAGAGATAGAGGGTGGTCATAAGAAAGTCAACGAGCAACCTAAAGTGTTTAAATAGGGCGCAAACCCTAAAAATTAGGGTTGGCCCCAAGCGACCATACGCCCCCATGTACTTCGGTGCCACCGCGACCAAGCCATCGAGCATATATTCCCAGCATAATCCTAGCGTACGTCCAACATACTTAGCTACGGACCAAAATGCAAGATTTTTTTAAGGTTAAGGGCTAAAAGGAAAATACCTAGACCTCAAATGTTACAATTCTTCCCCACTTGAATCAGACTTCATCCGCGAAGTCCATCGCTACGAACAACTCCGGAAAGTGCTCCCTCATCTCATCCTCAAGATCCCACGTCTATTTTGAGCCCTTGTGGTGATGCCATTGCACCTTTAACAGATCCACCGACTTATTCCACATATCCTTTGTTTTCCTATCAATGACGACAATCAGTCTCTCAATATAATTCAGACGATCATCCACCTGAATATTTTCCAATGGAACCACCGTAGAATCATGAGGCAAACATCTCCGCAGCTGAGAGACGTGGAACGTGTTAGGATCTGACTAAGCTCCTCGAGTAGATCCAGGTGATAAGCAACCCTGCCCACCCAGGCCAAAACCATGATAGGGCCAATATATATGGGACCCAGCTTGCCCCTCTTCCTGAATCAGATGACACCTTTCCAAGGTGACACCTTCAGGAGAACCATATCCCTAACCTAGAACTCTATATTTGATCGACGCTTGTCGGCATAGCTCTTATGCCGACTATGTGATGTCTGAAGTATAACCTGAACCTGCTGAATCAACTCAATATTCTTGAGTGCCACCTTAGTACTCCCCATGACTCACTGACCGACCGCACCCCAACGTCTCGTGGTCATGCATCTCCTCCCATAGAGCATCTCAAAAAGAGGCCGATCAATGTTGGCATGATAACTATTGTTATACGAAAACTCCACCATAGGGAGATAGGTATCCCAACTCCCATCAAAATCAAAAACGCATGCCCAAAGCATACTTCAAGATCTGGATAGTCCGCTCACCCTGTCCATCAGTCTGTGGGCAGAAAGCCGTGCTGAAATTTAGACGAGTACCTAAATCCTCGTGAAACCTATCACAGAACCTAGAAGTAAACCGAACATCTCTGTGTGAAACCACTGAAGCCGACACCCCATGCCACGCCACGACCTTCTTAACTTAAATGTTAACCAACTCCTCTGCAAAGATACTCTCCTGAATCGGAATGAAATGCATGCTCTTGGTCAATCGATCCACGATGACCCATATCGAATCCACTCCAAGCGATGTCACATAAGATGTGTCAAACCCAACAAATAAAAGGGTACAGAATGACTCCAAAAACATTGCTACTTTACACAAAAAATGTAATACAAGGTAAGCAGGGACGATCCATAGAGACACAGAACAAATGCTTGTACCTTTTTTGCGTAAGGTAAAAAAATGGTCACAGAAGTGGGGGGGTTTATATGCAATGATTTAAACAAGAGAATAAAGTAATAAGTAAATGATAGATTAAATGAAACAAATTCAGGATTCACAAGGACTCCAAATCTATATATGATGACTTAGCAATGTGATTCCAAAATGACATGATATTTATCCAATTCTACCTAAGTTGATACTTGGAAGTGCTAACAAGCTCTAACACTTCCCATTCACCACATTGTCAAATTCAAAACAAGCTCTTTGAAAATAACCTATTCTAATTTAAGTCTAGACAAGCTCTTAGATAGACATCAAAAGGTTGCAATGAGATTTATGTGAATGTTCCCAACAACACTCAATTCTCCCCATAAGCTAGGGCGCATAAGAATATGTGAATAAGATTTACACTAAATTCATTCAATAGAAATCAGTTTAGTGCTTGTTACCTAGTCCAATTTACAAAACAATTACGTATTTTGCAATTAGATAACTTGAATGACCTAACCCTAATTCAAATGGCCAATAAGAGTCATAATTAGAATCAAACATTCGATTGAAACAATATCAAATTCACTAGATAGAAATTGAAAGCAAACATCAAGTCACATGATTGAAACCACAACTAAGAAGTCAAGACATAAAGTTGGGGAAACTAAGGTTCTAGCCACACATGACTAGAAAACGATCATAAACCTAGAAAAATAAAATTAAAATGCTTACAAAATGAAATCAAATGTTTTCAAGTGTTAATCAACTCCAAAAGTTTCTAGGAAATCGCCCAAAATACTCCCAAATTCGACAGACAGAAAAATGAAATCGGTTGCTATCTTTTAGGAAAGATGAGAAACTAATTTTAAACCAACGTCCATGTTTACCCGACCCGTGTAAATTTGCACTAAAGTTTACACGGCCAGTGTAAATGCAATAAATAGACTACTTAATTTAGTTATGTCTTCAAAGTACATTGCTAAAGTATGCTCGATTAGACGACCAGTGTAAAATCATAGCTATAGGTTACACGGTCGTGGAAGTCCCTTAATGGCTGCAATCCTCAAATATTCCTTCCCGATGCTCCAAAAGTCATGAAATCTTGTCCACACCTTTTATTCACCTCCCTAAGCGAGATCCCACCTCCAAGAGTCCCTAAAATATCACAAAAGTGTGCGACTGACATAATATCATGGAAAATCCTGAAAAACATGTAAAATGCATGAGCTTAAGCCTAAATGCAATGCAATTATAATGTAATAAAACTACAAAATGGGTACATGAAATGCACCTAACAAATGTCCCCGAGCTTGAACCTTTCATGTCCCCAAGAAAGAACAAGAAAAATTTAGACCGCAGAGAGTAAAAGGAAAAAAAAATCAAAATCCAAACTTTTGAAGCTTAATGCAATAACCAAAACAAACACGAAAGGAATCCAACCCAATCAACCTTATTTTTGCAGCATAGTTGAGATTGTACCTATCATTCCTAGAGTCAACCAAGAATTAGTCTCATAAAATTATATAACAGTAAAAAGAAGACTTTTGGCCACTAGCTAACGCAACTCAATAGAATCAAAAGTCATAACACTTGTTCACTCTTACTGATATTGGGTCAGCTCATGGAACAAATTATGGTCTTACTCTCGTGAAAACACATGTGATGAAAAATATGCTCAATCATCTTTATTTTATAAAACATGACAATGACCGACTCCAGCTATTTGTTGATTAACAACAATCTTTTTGTAAAAATCTTTTCTAACCACTTACACTAGATTGGTTGTATATTTCAAACCACTTACACTAGTCAAAGTAGTTAACAGCCAGTCCCAATGTCATAAGTTCAAGTCCAAGTCCAAAGGGGTCTTTTGGTAGCTAAGCTTTTTTTGCAACTTAAGTACATACAATGATGCACGTTACTCAATTAAACTATGACTAATATAAATATAAATATATATACATACCATCTATATATATATATATATATATATATATATATATATATATATATATATATATATATATCTTTCTTATAAATAAAGCTCATGAATTTCTATGAAATCCATGTAATGGACTTCCAACCAACACATCCAGACCAGATGACCTTAGTGTGCTAGATTGAAAGAAATCTCTCAGGTTTACTTGTACGAACTTCAAAGGCCACATAGTAGCTTTATATATATATATATATATATATATATATATATATATATATATATATATATATATATATATATATATATATATATGCTGTTGTTGTTAAGTTCATGACTTTCTATAGAACCCTTGTAGAGAACTTTCAACCCAATCAGTCCCAAACAAATCAACTTTAGGCGATTAGGTGTAGAACACTCCTCGGCGTTTACTGATTCGAGTCCCAAAGGTCACATATTAACTTAATAATACTTTTTTATACATATAATAGCTAAGACAACACATAATACTCTTTTTAATTTATTTGCTAGGCTTATTTTTTATATTTTCGTCCTTGAATTTTTCTATTGTTGGAACATCTCACGGTCTTTTACCGTGAGGGGCTTCTAAGACATTTTTTTACGAGACTTACGTTAACACGCAAATACCCACAAGTATAGGTATAAACTATGTCCCCAAGTAGGATACTTAGAAGGGAATTGGCAGTAATGACTTTTTAGCGTGTTGGAAGGATCGAGGCATTGAAGTTTTATATTCTCTTTACGATTCTTTTGAATTTTTCATTTTGTGTCCAATTGAGCACTTACTACTCATAAGACTGGTCATGTGTCACAAAGATTGACTTATACCTGTCGTTATGTTTCGGTGTTAAAAACCTTTTCATTTTCTTTTTTGCACAAGTAGCTTCGAGAGGGGTGCTCGTCTGTATTAGCCTGCTTTGAGTTGTCAATAAAAAGAGCAAGTCTAATCTCAAGGCATACGACTCACTTACCAACTTAATTGTTTTCAGAAGATTTGGTTGCCTTGGATTGGATAAAAAAACAAACATAGAATAAAATATTTTTAGAATTTTTGGATTTTATGCAATGAAAAAAAAAAGTTGAGATGCAAAAATATTAAAATTAGGATAGAAAGAAAATCTTTTTGGTTTTGAAAATTTTGAAAGGCAGAATATGAGAGAAAAAGAAAATGAGAAAGTTATTTTTTTTAAATACAATACGTACAAAACTGCAACCTACATACAACGGGATCCATTTGCATGGATGGATGCCCTGATTTGTTAGTTTCATTTCATGCACCAATTTTGTAGTTTTATTTCATAAAATTGCATTGCATTTAGGCTTAAGCTCATACATTTTACATGTTTTTCGGGATTTTCCATGATATTGTTAACTCGCACACTTTGTGATATTTTAGGGACTCTTGAAGGTAGGATCTCGCTTAGGGAGGTGAATAAAAGGTGCGGACAAGATTTCATGACTTTCAGAGCATCGGGAAGGAAGATTTGAGGATTTTGGCCATTTAGGACTTCCACGACCGTGTAAACTATAGCCATGAGTTTACACGGGTCGTGTAATCGATCATACTTTAGCAACGTACTTTGAAGACCCAACCAATTTGAGCAGTTTATTTATTGCATTTACATAGGCCATGTAAACGTCAGTGCAAATTTACACGGGCCGTGTAAACATGGATGTGGGTTTAAAAGCAGTTTCTCGTCTTTCCTAAAAGATAGCGAACGATTTCATTTATCTGTCTCTCGAATTTGGGAGAATTTTGGGCGATTTTCTGGAAACTTTTGGAGTTGATTAATACTTGCAAACATTTGATTTCATTTTGTAACCACTTTAATTTCATTTTCTAGGTTTGTGGTCTTGTTCTAGTCATGTGTGGCTAGAACCTTAGTTTCTCCAACATTATGTTTTGACTTCTTAGTTGTGATTTCAATCGTGTGACTTGATGTTTTCTTTCGATTTCTATCTAGTGAATTTGATTTTGTTTCAATCGAATGTTTTGATTCTAGATGTGATTCTTATTGGCCATTTGAATTAGGGTTAGGTCATTCAAGTTATCTACTTGCAAAATCCGTAATTGTTTTGTAAATTGGACTATGTAACAAGCACTAAAATGATTTCTATTGAATGAACTTAGTGTAAGTCTTATTCAAACATTCTTACGCTCCTGAGCTTATGAGGAGTATTGAGTGTTGTTGGGAACATTCACATAAATCTCATTGCAACCTTTTGATTTCTAGCTAAGAGCTTGTTTATACTTAAATTAGAAGGTTAGGTTATTTTTAAAGAGCTTGTTTTGAATTTGACAATGTGGTGAATGGGAAGTGTTAGAGCTTGTTAGCACTTCTAAGTACCAACTTAGGTAGAAATGGATAAATATCATGTCATTTTGTGAAAACATTGCTAATTCATCATACATAGCGTTGGAGTCCTCACGAATCCTGAATTTGTTTTAGTTAATCGATCATTTACTTATTACTTTATTTTCTTTTTTAAATCATTGCATATACCCCCCCCCCCCCCCACTTCTGTGACCATTTTTGTACCTTGCGAAAAAGGTATAAGCATTTGTTCAGTGTCTCTATGAATCGATCCTATGTACCTTGTATTACATTTTTGTGTAAAGTAGCAGTGTTTTTGGAGTCATTTTGTACCCCTTTATTTGTTAGATTTGACACACCCTAACACTATCCATGGTACCTTCGTGATGAAATCCATGGTTATCTCTTCCTATTTCCAAAAGGGAATGTCTAACCGATGAAACTTTACGTGAGGTCGTTGATGCTCGACCTTGACTTTCCTGCAAGTCAGGAACCTCTCCACATACCAGACCACATCTCGCTTCATGCATGGCCACAAATAGTCGGGCCAGAGATCCTATACATCTTTGTTGCTCCGGGATTAATAGAGAACCTCAACTTGTGTGCCTCCTCCGTCAAATCCCGGTGCAGACTACCCAAATATGGAACCCACAACCTCCGATGCAGGTTCAATAACCCCCGGCTATCATAATTGAAGGAAACCACCTGAGACCTGACCCACTATACGCTCACTCTTTTGGTTCTCTTCTTTCATAGCCTCAACCTGAGCCTCTTGGATATTCTCTAAAAGTGGAGTAATCACCGTCATCCTCAAACACATATTCTTGAGAGGAGGCACGACCACCTTGTGGATGAGAGCATCATCCACTACATTGGCGTTGCTTAGTGATAAAGGATCTCACAATAATAATCCTTCACCACATCCAACCATCTATGCTGCCTCATATTCAGATTCGGTTGATCCACCAAATACCTCATGCTCTTGTGATCTGGGTAGATAGTACAACTGACCCTATAAAGTAAATGTTGCCAAATCTTAAGGGCAAACACTATAGTTTCCAACTCCAAATCATGCGTAGGGTAATTCGCCTCATGAGACTTCAGTTATCTCGAAGCGTAAACAATAACACGGCCCCACTGCATCAACATTGCTCCCAAACATGTAATCGACGCATCACAATATACCATGAAATCCTCAATACCCTCCGTCAGGGTTAGAATCAGAGCCTCGCATAATCGCTGCCTCATAGTCTCAAAAGTTGCCTACTGCTCAGGCCCCCAACTAAAAGTGACGGTCTTCTTCGTCAACCGAGTAAGAGGAACCGCTATCTTGGAGAAATCTTGAATGAATCTTCGATGGTAACCTGCCAATCCAAGGAAACACCGAATCTTAGATGGAGACCTTGGAATCTCCCACCTCATCACCACCTCAACCTTGTCCGGATCGACCATAATACCATTCTAGTTCACAAGGTGCCTCAAAAACTACACCTCATGCAACCAGAATTCACACTTGGAGAACTTCCCATATAGCTACTCCCTCTTCAGAGTCTCTAATACCTCCCTCAGATGCACCTCATGTTGTTCTTGGGTCTTGGAATAGACCTGGATGTCGTCAATAAACACAATCACAGACCAATCCAACATGGGTCTGCATAAGCGATTCATAAGATCTATAAATGCAGTTGGAGCATTGGTGAGCCTAAAGGGCATCACCAAGAACTCGTAATGACCATAACAATTTCGGAAGGCCGTCTTCTATGTATTCTCTTCTCTCACCCTCATTTAATGATAACCTGAACGTAAATCAATATTTGAAAACCATCCATGAAGCTGGTCAAATAAATCGGCAATCCTCGGGAGTGGATAACAGTTCTTCACTGTTATCCTTATTCAGCTCCCGGTAGTTGATACACATCCGATGCGATCCATCCTTCTTCTTCACAAACAGGATCGATGCTCCCCATGGAGAACTATCTGGCCGGATAAATCCCTTGTCTAACAGCTTCTACAGCTGTGTTGACAACTCTTGCATCTCAGGAGGTGCTAATCGATAAGGTGCTATGGCTATCAGAGCCGCACCAAGAAACAAGTCAATCCGAAACTCCACCTGCCTCTCTGGAGGAACTCTAGGAAAATCATCCGCGAACACAGTCGGATATTCCCGAACAACCGGTAAATCATCAAAAGTTGCCTTACCCTTCTCCCGGGTATCCATCAAATAGGCAACAAATCTAGAACAACCCTGTTGAACATAATGCCTAGCCCTAGTTGTTGAACATAAAGATAGCCTTCACTTAACACCCTCTCCCTGAATCACCAACTTTCCCCCACTTGGGGTTCAGTTACGCACCAACAACTGCTCACAATCAAATATGGCCCCATTTGGGCTCAACCAATCCATCCCCATAATTCCCTTGTTATCATGCAGGGGAATAGGAACCGAATCAATCAGATATTGCTCATTAAACAACTCCAAGACACAACCCTGGTGAACCCTAGATACTCGCACCATGCGATCATCAGCAATCTCAACATCTAATTGATAATCTAGCTCACCATAGCATCGAAAAACCTCTTGCTAAGCGCAAAAGATACAAAAGATCAGGTAGCCTCCAAATTAAACAATACCAAAGTAGAGATACCGTTCACAAGGAACGATCCTAAAACAAACACACAGATATAAGTAGAAAAATCAACATAAATAAAGATATAAGGAGAAGATACACACCCACCACCACTTCAGGAGTTGCAAGAGCCTCCTCGGGTGCAAGCTGAAAAGCCATTCTCCTCACAACAGGCACATCTTCCTTGACCTGGCGGGAGACGCAACTGGTCCTACCGCTGCTAGACTCGAACAATCAGCCTTTTATGGCCCCTCTTATTACAATGGAAGCAAATCAGACTTGATCTGTGGGTAGTGGTTGTGCAATCCGGACTAAAGTGTCCAATCTTGTCGCACTTACATCAGCCTGAACCACCACCACTGCAAGCTTTATCGTGTGTCTTACCGCACTTTCCATAGTATCCCCAGGCCTTCTGGCCTATTGATCTCAAATAAAAAATCTTGGGCCTCTTGCCCGAACCCTCAGAACCCTGAACCTGATCCAGATTCCTCTGCATCTCCATATCTAGATCTCTCTCTCTCTCTCTCTCTCTCTCTCTCTCTCTGTGTGGTTATCATGATCAAATCATCATGTGTCTTGCAACTGGATCGGATCACAAATTGCCTGATATCGCTCCTCACCATCTCTTGGTATCTCGCCTTTTTCATCTCCTCACTCGTCACATACTACATAACCAATAATCCCCTCACACAGAACGTAGCAGTGATCTCTACCACCGTCTGAGTAGTCTGGCGAAGGGTCTAAAACTCCTTTGCCAACTATTGGACCTCAATCACAAGTTCAAACTTGGCTTGAAACCTCGACACAAAATCATCTAAAGTCATCGACTCAACCGCTTCGCCTCCCAAGGCGTGTCTAACCTCCTTCCACTAGTCTTGAGCTCTGTCTTTTAGAAGACAGGAGTCAAGTCCGACCTTTTCCCCTTCATGGAAACAACTAGTACAGAAGGTGTTCGTGACATCTGATAACTAATGCCTGGTCATAATCGGGTCCTTCTTCTTGAAGAAATTTGAATCCCCACATTCCTAGAACTCACAATAGTCAAAGTGTGAGCTCCCATCATCGCGACCATATCATAAAGAAAAGTTCCCAAGTGTTCATCGAAAGTCTCTAGAATACCCTCCTTCACCATGCCAAGGATCACAGCATTCTGCTAAAGAATACTGTGGGTAATATCTGCTAAAATGAACTCCCGCATCTGATCATCCATAAACACGACTCCAACGCCCTTACCTGAACCATCACTAGCACCAAATCCTCTAACAAGACCTCATCGAGTGACCACCATACTGAAAATAAGCCATATAAACCATCAGAAGATACTCGAAGAATCCCACATTCTACAAGCTTCCTGGTATCATCGTGAATTTCCTTGGTTTGAGTACGGATTCTCTACATTCGGTAGCACTGAACCATACTACCTTCCACATATATCCATACTTTCCTCAAGGATCGCCTCGAATCCTCAAAGTCACTCCCTTATCAATCCAAACAACCCTCAACTAGACAAGGCTCTCGGCACCGAATCGCCTCCTAGTTTTTCCTAGGGCAACCACCACACCATCCTTCACCATCAGATGCAAAAGGAACTCTCCCTAACACCCTCTAACTAGCTCACAAATACAATTAAATATCACTGACACCAGATAATTCTTCGAATGAAAGGTCTCACGCTACAATGGTTGGATCAAATAAGAGCTGCGGAAAAAGTTAAAACCTAACCTTCTAAAATTATCTAGTCTTAATAATATGTAGCTTAACATATTCACTTACTAGTTAGACAATGTATAACACTTGAAATGGGTATGTTCCTTTTATCCCTTTGTAATTAAAACATTGCATTTTTGATCCTTGTGGCTAGTACGCAGGGCGTACCATAATATACTCTTAGCATACTAGCTGGTGTGTGATCGCGAGTTCGAGCCTCGTATGCCCATCGTACGAGGGTTACGTTGGGCATAATATGGCTAACTTAAAACCCTATTTAAGGGTTTAACCCTTATATAAGCTCATTAAGTCCCATGAGCTTGGCCTCTTACAAGCCACTATATTCCCTAAACCCTAAATTTCGATCCTTAGCCATCATTTTGTATCTTTTAGCTCTTGAGAAGAAAATTTGGTGTTTTATTAATCATTTTGAAGTGATAGAAGAATATTAAAGGTTCATTGTTTGGTGTGAAGCTTAGAGATCCAGAATCATCATTCCTTTTGCAAGTCATTTGAGGTATAAAGATCTTATCGTAACAACTCCATGCATGGATCTTCTTTTGGACTTTTTTATGGCCATTTTAGTCCCTTTTAGTTGGTCCTTGTGAGCTAGGGTCATTTCAAAAGCCTAACCTTGTAGATCTAGGCATTTTGGGGTCCCCTTGTCCATAAAAAATACAAGCTTAGAGGTGTTTATGGACTCATGCGTGTGTTAAGACCCTTTGTTAAGTTATTTTGAGCTTTAGAGCCCTATTAAGCCAAGTATTCACATAAAGTTGCCAACTTTACATGATAAGTCACCTTAAAGAAGTCACATCTGAGTTGGGATTATAGTCTTAACCGATTAAGAGCAAAAAAAAAGTGAAGGTTGGCAAAAGGGTGTAGTATGTTGGGTGTATAAGCAAGTACAATGCGCGTACAAGCCCTTAATCGAGTACACTGAGCATATGAACCGAGTAGGCCTTGCGTAGTCAGCAGTGAGATTTGGTTTCGTGGGCTCTTTGGTTTTGGGCCATGGTGGAATTTAGTTGACTTGGGCCTTATTGGCCCATCAGAATTCTATTAATGGGTTGTTAATATTTTATTGGACTCTTGGTTGTAGGCCCATGAAAGGGATTTGGGCCTAATTTGGAAATTTGGGCCATATTGGGCTTTGAGTGATTATTATGGAAATTGGGCCTTTGGACATTGGATTGGGCTTTGGCCTTGGTGCCAAGTTAGGGAAAGGTTAAAAACTTCTTTTACCCTAGTTTGGACTCTTAGTGTGGGTCGGGATCTGATTATTGATTGGATGATTATTTTGTGATTTTTAGCACGAGGATTTTAGTGGGCCAGCAGCAACAGATTCCTCCTGTGAGATTCAGCGGTGCGAGGTGAGTTTCCCAACCATGTTTAGCGGCCCATGATCAGTGATGCTAGGATACTAGATGTCTGTGTGACTCTTGTATGTGTATGTTCTTATATGATTAATATGTTAAGAGGGGCCCATTCTGCAAGTTTGGGCGGGGCCCGTTATCCTCAGTGGAGGGGGGAGGGGTCCATAATACTCAGTGGGCGGGGCCCGTTATGTGAGTGTGGGCGGGGCCCGATACATTCATCGGGCGGGGCCTGTTATGTGTTTACTTATGTATGGTATGTGGTATGTTAGGGAACTCACTAAGCTTTGTGCTTACAGTTTTTAGTTTATGTTTCAGGTACTTCTGGTTCTAAAGGGGAGGACCCCAGAATGATTGTAGAGCACACACCACCTCGTTCCACATTTTGTGTTTTACTCTGATATGATATGTCGATTGATACATTTGTTATATTTGGATTTTTATGATGTTGTTTATGGGATATTAGTTTTATTAATTTAAAAATGAAATTTTTAGGTCTTATTTTTGGGACGGTACATGATGTTAATGGGAACTCCTAAAAAGCACAAATCAATCAGCATGAATTGAGTACTCAGAATCAAGCATAACCTAAACATGCCATCCTATCACTGACTGATCAGTACTAGCATGCAAGTCTACAAGATCATACAACATGCATACCAAGGTATCTCTCCTAACATTCTATCATGCAATCTAGAGCACATCCTTAGCCCTAACCTAGCATGCGATTCACAGATTCACAATTCATAGCATAAGATAAAACATGTATGGGTATTTTGAGAAAACTTACTTGAGCTCGATCGCTCACATGCACCACACCCCTTTCTTTTATTAGAAAAACTCTTTTTGTAAAACATTTTTTTTATGAAAAATCTACCAAATCCTCAATTTGAGCTTAGACACACCCGAGAGTATGCCTGAATCCCTCAAACCAAGGCTCTGATACCAAATTGTAGCATCCCAAAATTTAAGACCGAAAATTTCATTTTTATAATAATAAAATCAGCAATCAAACATGTTTATAAAACCATACAGGAAAACATAATATGCTAATCAAACATCCAAATACAACAAAGTCAAGTAAGGCGGAAGTCATGGTGTGTGTGCGATGCGATTATCCCGAGCTCTTCCCCTTCGATACGGAAGTACCTGAAACATAAACTAAAAATCATAAGCACAAAACTTATTGAGTTCCCTAAAATACCACATACCATACATATCTGCCAGCTCAAGGCTGTGATAGGTCTATTTCACCCCCAAGTCTATTTCAACTCATGTGTCGTCCTAAAGTCGTACCGGTTTTATTTCACCCCCGAGTCTATCTCAACTCATATGTCAGCGCAAGGCTATACTGTGTCTATTTCACCCTACATACATATAGAAAATAGGCACATAGGCATATAACACACAATATGAGTCACAAAGACTACAAGCACATAACATATCATAGTGTACTATAGTAAGTGAGCAAACTCGCCTCAGTCTGTTGTCAGTCAAATAAATTGTCGGGCTGTTGAACTGAAAAATCCCCATGCTAATCAATCAAATAAAACCTCAATTAATAATTAGGCTATAAATCATAACTGGAAATCTAGCTCATTTGTACCAAGGTTAAAAGACCATTTTACCCTTTCCTCCCTTGGCCTAATAACCGAGGCCCATCCCATTGACACCCAAAAGCCCAAGATGGCCCAAATTCCTAAATGACGCATACAGCCCATTATGGGCCCAAAGCATAACAACGACCCAAGGTGAGAAAGACTAGTGGCCCACTAAGTCCCAAAACCCTAGTAGTCCAAATATGGCCCAAATCACATAAGTCAACAAAAGTCAACAGATGTTGAGTACACCCAGTGTACTCAAACTTTTGCCCTGCGTAAACCATCTTTGGCCAGTACGCATTGCGTATGAGCTAGGTGCACCTAACGTACTCCACAACAGTCCAAACTCACCATTAATTACTTAATTGGTTAAGCTACTAAGTCCAATTCATTGATTTGATTCTAAATGATGTCTTAACATGAAAATTTGGCAACTTTACTCCTTTTCATGTCTTAATGGGACCCAATACTCAATAAAACCCATAATAAGAACCCTAAGTCATGCATGGTCCAATATAACTGTCACATCCTTTTTCTTGGATGAATCGAATTAGGGTTTCAGAGGGTCAAAAGGTTGGATTTTGGTGAAAAATGGGTCCTCACGACGTGAGGCATGGAGGCTCACGATGTGAGGAGGGCCGCATGAAGATTCCATCTGGGACTGAGCTCACGACATGAGCAATAGAAGCTCATGACATGAGGAGGGCTGCAGCCCAAGCCCACGAAGTTTTAGGGTTTCCCACGTATTTAAGCTCTCTTATCTCGGTTTTAGGGCTCATTTATGAGCCTACGCCTTCCCTAACTCAGAAAACCCTAACCCTAATCCGTCTTGGTGATTTTTGATCCATTTTAGTGTTTTGGTGGCTAGAAGAAGAAGAAGAGGTTCTAGGGTGTTGGTTCAGCAAGGAGGCTTCATCATCATCATCTTGTGCACATTTTGGACCATTTTAAGTATCCAAGATTCAATCATTATGAGCTCAAATTGCTACATCTAAGTTCTAAGCTCCTTTTTGCATGTTTATGTTGGATTTCATGCGTGGGATCCATAAAGTTGGCAACTTTATGGACCAATGATTCATTCTCTATAATTTAGTCTCATGGATCTAGAGTATGGCTGTAATTTATGAATCTTGGTTGAGTTTGGTGCCATTTGCTTTCATTTTGACCTAAGATGGGTTTAGGACATGCTTGGGTCATGCATGTCCATTAAGTAATCGTTTTTATTGGCCTTTACAATCCTTGTTAGCATCTGAAAGAAGTAGGATTGAAGGCTTAATGGATTAAGGACTTAAAAGTTGGATTTTTAGCATCAAAATATTCTCACGACATGATGACACAAGGTCTCACGACGTGAGAAGAGTTGGTCCCGTTTTTGGTCAGCTGCTTGGGGATCAAGAAGTGGGGCAGCTCCATTGACTTTTCTTTGGCTGAGTTGACTGTGTTGAGTCGTGACGAGTTGGGATCTGATTGAGTGATCTCTTACAACTTGACTAAGGTTGGGCACGACGTGAGATGTGGTTTTTGGGCAGTTAGGCCTTGTTGGGCCCTAGTTTTCAATATGTGGGCCTTTTTGGTGCTTGGGTCCATTTGGAGCTTTGGGTATCTTCTAGGAGTTTCGGCCACCTTGAATTAGGCCCAAGATGGATTTTGGGACGATTAGATAGTTGGGCGTTAGTGGGTTGTTGATGCTATTGGTGGGCTTCAGATTTTGGGCCAAGTGAGAAAAGCGTAAAATGGACTTATATCCTGAGTGATGAAAAATTAGACTTTTTTGGGTTGTGGACCAATTATTAATTTGGTATTATTTTTTGGTGCTAGCGAGCAGGGATTTTCTGAATCGGTATTCCGAGATTTTATCTGAGATATTCGACAGTTTGAGGTGTGTTTCCTCACCATGTTTAGCGGGCGGAAGGCACCAATGCCAGCCCATGATTTTGTTATGTTAGGATGCTAGATGTCTGCATGAGTCTTGCATGTGTTATGTAATCGTATGCTTACCGGGCAGGGCCTAATGACCATATTCTATTTTATGTATCTTTGTGATTATTGCATGTGTTATGTGTATATATGTTATATGTTTATATGCTTACCTGGCGGGGCTCGATGACTGACAGATCTATATATCAAGAGGGGATCGATGTAGGGCGGGGCCTATTATGTGTTTATTTATGTATGTATCGTATGTGGTATTTTCGGAAACTCATTATGATTTGTGCACACGCATTTTGTTTTGATGTTTTCTCTGATATTGTGATGTTTTGATAAACTTGTTACACTTGGGGTCTTTTGATGATGTCTTAAACATTGTTTTATGAAATTAAAAATGAAATTTTGGGTCTTATTTTTGGGACGCTACAAGTTGGTATAAGAACCTTGGTTTGAGGGATTTAGACATACTCTCTGGTTTTGTGCGAACGCAAACTGAGGGTTTGGTTAAGTTTTTCAAAAAGAAATTTTTTTAAGGAAAATGGTTTTCTAAATCAAGAAAGGGTGTGGTGCAGGCAATAGACTGAACTCAAGTAAGTTTTCTCCCAAAATACCCATACATGTTATCTGATATTATTTGATTTATGAATGTGTGAATCACATGCTATTTGGGACTAAGGATCTGCTCAATGTTTGCAGGATAAAGAGCTTTGAGAGATGCCTTGTATACCTATTGTATGAGCTTGTAGACTTGCATGCTAGATTAGTCAATGATAGATTGGCCAAATATGTGATGACTTATAGTGTAGGAAGCATGGGATGCTAGATTGGTATAATTTGTATGTGTAAGGCAGTCGGTAGTGAGAGTGGAAGTTCCTAGCATTAGTTGTAGTATGTGAGATGAATGTTCTTGGTTATTATATGTATTGGAATGTTACTACATGAATGTTGCTTGCTTTGTGCTTTTTGGAACTCTTAAGTGATGTGACTTATCTATTAAGTGAATATGTTAAATCACATGTGAAAAAGGTTGGATAACCTCAAAGTGACGGATTTGACCCTATTATGCAACTCTCGTTTGAGTCTAACTATTGTAGGGATGAGTCTTTTACTCGAAGGATTATCAAAGCTTGTTGCATGTGATTGTATTCATGAGTTGGGTGACTAACATTATGGGGAGTTCTTCAGTAGCTACTGACAGGGTAAGGTTAGAAACCTAGGAAAGCCTAGGAAGTGCTTTAGTGGGTTTAGGTGTGCCGTTTAGAGAGCATGGTGGTATCGGTTGAGATGGTGACTTAGAGGATTCGGGATGATTCCCGAGGAAAGTATGGATAGGTATGGAAGGTAGTATTGGGCCCGTACTACTAAAAGCATAGGATCCATACTCGAATCGGGGAGTATCTTGGAGAATCTAGGAAGCCTGTGGGATGAGGATTCTTAGATATGTTCTGATCATTTATATGGTTGTTCTTCAGTTTGGTGATGAGCACTCATGAAGGAGGTTCGGTTTCGAATTCAGGATCAGGTGCAGGTGTTGGACCGATCCATGAGCGCATGTGGGATTTCATCTCACTGGATGTTACCCGCGGTATTTTGGAATGGACTCCTGTGATCTTTGGTTTGGTCAAGGAGGGGATTTTTTAGCTCTTGGATGGTCGTATCGGGGCTTTTTCAGGTCACGATTGTGGCGGAGCAGTTGGGGGCTCATCTAGAGCCTAAAGTTGGTGGAACCCTAGAATCCTTCGGGAAGGAGGATCCTATTGCTAGTTCTTGTCATATGGGATTGGAGGTGGGTTATGCACCATGTTTTTAGGGAGATCGATCCCATGATTCGATTGACACAGATGTTTCACGAGCCTTACGTGAAGAGTTACCCGACATCATTTGGTGTGTCACTGATAGATTGGTCACCAGGTTCAAGGGTCGGACATTGGCTATTCAGACGATTAATGGGATGGTCAGCATAACCCAGGATCAAGAGATTGGTTCGGATAGGAAACTGGGGAAGAGGAAATAGACTTATTGTCCGACTCGACGATCTAAGCAGTTGGACATTGTCATGGCTAGTGTTAGAAACCTGAGGCGTCGTGATGGTTCCATGAAGGATGAAGGGCCCCATGAGCATGTGCGCGGAAAGTCTAAGCACGGAAGGTGCAGATGGAAGGGGCACCCTGGAGGTAGAATTGTGTCATCGTTTTCATTAACCTGGTGATATCAGGGTGAATTGCCCTCACTTAGTAGTTGGGGTAGCTCAGGTTCCCTTGCAGGTACTTCGACAGGAAGAGGAGGTAAGGATTTCTTCAGATGTTATTGTGGATATATTATCTTTTGCTCTTCTCTTGGTTATTATTTATATATATATATATATATATATATATATATATATATATATATATATATATATATATATATATATATATATATATCTTGCTTTAATATATTGTTGGGTATGTGTAAGTATTATCTCTAAGTTAGTTTTCTGTTTTTGCCTGGGTTATGTTATCAAGAATTGTAACTTTCCATTTTTCATGCTAATAGTCATTCGTGGGTCGTATCTTGTTGAGTGGGATTCTGTTATTTGGTTGATTGTTCCAGTTCTTTGTTGGGTTCAGTTCAAGGGTTTTTCTTGAGAGATTTTTGTCGAATCAGCAAGATTAGTTATTCAGCAAAGGAAGAGTGCGAGTGTGATAGCATTATTCAGGTAAGATTGACAGTCATCTACGGCATGACCTTTAGATCCAATCACTACCGTTGTTAGGGAAGGAATGGTAGCAAGGAGATGAAGGTGGAAACCGCATGAGCCTGTTTGGTCAATGGAAGTACTAGGGGAATTTGTTATCGCAAGGGTTAGTGATGGTTAGAATTCATAGATTTTGCGGAGGATGGGGAGTTGGGGTGAAGATTTGCCAATTCAAAGTCAATTTTATGGTCTTTGTCACCAGCATAAACAACTTCAGGATTTGGTGCGGTATCATCGGAAGTGATTGGGGGTTTTCGGACCTGCTTAGAGTTCGGGGAGTATTCATCTAGATTCCAAGAGTTGGGCGATCAATGACATTGGCTCGTAATGGAACGCTAGTATTGGTAAATGCAGGTCATCGTCTGTTCATGTTATATGAATGTAAGATGGGTTGGGAATCCATCAATTTTGTGGGATGGGAGAGCTTCGACGAATCCAAGTGGGGGAGAATCGTTTTGAATTCCGAGAGTTGGATCGAGTGTGAAGCTATGGTAAGTTTCACATCCTAGTCAGTAGGATAGATGACTCGAGTGGCCGTCTGGATTGAAGTTGTGTAAGTTGGGAGTTTAGGAAACTTCCAACAGTTGGTCGACATCTTCTTTGTGATGTATAGAAGGCTTGTGGATGGATCCATGTTTAAGGGTTGTGTTAGAGCCTTGCTGCCTATTCTTATTTGATGAAGGCTTTGGGGTTCAAAGCATGACCCGAACACTTGATTGGAATTTAGTTAGATGTGGGTTTGACGAAGGAGGATTGGGGTTGAGATGGTATAAGTGTGGTAAGACCATGGGTGGTAACCATGGCTGGTTAAACGTGATGTAAGACTGCAGGATGGCCGTAGCATTCACTGGATTGGAAGATAGGATAGAAGTGATGTAAGTCTACGATGGGATCGTAGCATTCACCAGTTTGACGTAGACCATCGTTGAGGCGGTCATGAGTGTAAATGAGGATTAGTTCATGCCTTGGGCAAGACGGACATGATTGTCGGAGAGCATTTCTTTGTCTTAGGAAGAGGACCATTAGGGTATGAGGCGGGGTTGGGTCTGTGTAGCTCTAGTAGGGGTGGGACCCATGAGCATGGCCCGTTCGATGGTATGGATTGGGTGGGAGCCATGGGTGAGGCCCGTGTGATTATGACACTACAGGTGGGACTTGGTAGAGACTGTTTGGGTCAAAGTATTGGATCATGGTTTTTATAGGAATGGCTATGTGGTAAGTGACATGCGCAAAGTGATGTATAATCTAGGGTAGCTTTGTCGGTTGGACTCTTAGGAACCTGGTGGCTAGACCAGGTGTGAGACTGGCAGTCTCAGCGGTGACTGGGGATCTTTATATCCTCAGGTGAATGCTATTGTAATTATTAGATATCAGGTTTCGAGTTAGGTACCGAGTTAACTTTTGGGTGGAAATCGCATTGGGAATCGCAAGTGTATTCGTACAAGGCATTTAATTACAGTAAGATATGAGTTATGGAATATGTATGCCAAGGGCATCAGCTGGAGGGTTCAGGGTAAAGGAATGTTTTTCGTTCGGATGATAGAAAAGGTCAAAAGACCCTCGTGACTGTGTGCTGGAATGGTTCTACCTGAGTGTAAATCTGGAAAGTTATGGGACTTCATAATTATAGCAGCAACATTTTGGTTCGGCAGTTAAGGTATCAGTGTCTTGTTCAAAACTATAATGTTTATCTCTCAGATTGTATCTTGTAGCTCATTGTGATCATTGGTTCATTAACTTCAGGAAGAGTCCTTTACTCGAAGGATTATATAAACTTCTGCCAAGTGAAAGGTTTCGGCAACAAGGATCGGTCAGTAACTCTGTTTTTAGTGGAAACAACAAGATAATCAAGGAATGGAAGTGTTATGGTCTGTCGGAGGACGAAGTGGAATCATAATGTCATTGTTTCGGCATCAGTTGTCTGTCAAGGAGTCATACAGGGTTTAGAGTTTCGAATTTCAGGCACAATGGTAATTTTTTCTTCAGGAGTAGTGCATGAAGTGTTCTAGTTGTCCGGTGTGGCTGGTAGGTAGTAAGGAGTGATGTCTAGGACAAAATCTAATTTAAGGGGGGGAGAGTTGTAACATCCATTTTCTTGGATGAATCGAATTAGGGTTTCAGAGGGTCAAAAGGTTAGATTTTGGTGAAATAGGGGTCCTCACAACGTGAGGCATGGAGGGTCACGACATGAGGAGGGCCGCATGAAGATTCCATCCGGGACTGAGCTCACGATGTGAGTAATAAGAGCTCACGATGTGAGGACCACTACAACCCAAACCCACAAAGTTTTAGGGTTTCCTACGTATTTAATCCTTCTTATCTCGGTTTTTAGGGTTCATTTCTCAGCCTCCACCTTCCCTTAACTCAGAGAACCCTAACCCTAATCCATCTTTGTGATTTTGGATCCATTTTAGTGTTTTGGAGGCTAGTAGTAGAAGAAGAAGAAGACGTTCCTAGAGTGTTGGTTCAACAAGGAGGCTTCATCATCATCGTCTTGTGCACATTTTGGACCAATGTAAGTATCCAAGATCCAATCTTTATGAGCTCAAACTGAGAGATATAAGTTCTAAGCTCCTTATTGCATTGGATTGCATGCTTGGGATCCATAAAGTTGGCAACTTTATGGATCAATGAGTTATTCTCTATGATTTAGTCTTATGGATCTGGAGTGTGGCTGTAATTTACGAATCTGGGTTTAGTTTGGTGCCATTTCTTGTCATTTTGACCTAAGATGGGTTTAGGACATGCTTGGGGCATGCATGTTAATCAAGTAGTCGTTTTTATTGGCCTTTGGAGTCCTTGTTAGCTTCTGAAAGAAATAGGATTGAAGGCTTGATGGGTTAAGGACTTAAAAGTTGAAATTTTAGCATCAGACTATTCTCACGATGTGATGACACAAGGTCTCATGATGTGAGAATCGCTGGTCCCGTTTCTGGTCATCTGCTTGGGGCTCATAAGGTGAGAAAGGATTCTTATGACGTGAGGGCAGCCCCGTTCACTTTTCCTTGACTAAGTTGACTGTGTTGAGTCATGACGAGTTGGGAACTGATTGAGTGAGCTATCACGATGTGAACAAGGCTGATCACGATGTGAGATGTGGTTTCTGGGCAGTTGAGCCTTGTTGGACCTTAGTTTTCGGTATTTGGGCCTTTTTGGTGCTTGGGTCCATTTGGACCTTGGGTATCTTCTAGGCGTTTGGGCCTCCTTGTATTAGGCCCAAGATGGATTTTAGGCCGATTAGATAGTTTTGCCTTAGTGGGCTTTTGATGCTATTGGTGGGCTTCGAATTTTGGGCCAAGTGAAGAAAGAGTAAAATTTTTACCCCGAGTCTTAAACAATCAGAATTGAACCCTAGCTTTGGGTTGTGAACCAATTATTAATTTAGTATTATTTATTGGTGCTAGCGCGCGGGGATTTTCCGAATCGGCAGTCCAAGCTTTTATCTGAGATATTCAACAATTTGAGTTCCGTTTCTTCACCATGTTTAGTGGGTCGAAGGCACCAATGCCGACCCATGATTTTGTTATGTTAGGATGCAAGATGTCTGTGTGACACTTGCATGTGTTATGTACTCGTATGCTTACCGGGCAAGGCCCGATGACCATTTTTTATGTTATGTATGTTTGTGATTATTGCATGTGTTATGTGTTTATATGTTATATTTTTATATGCTTACCGAGCGGGACCCGATGACTGACCGTTCTGTATACCGAGCGGGGATCAATGCCGGTCGGGGACCGATGACGGGCGGGGACCATTATATGTTTATTTTTGTATGTATGGTATGTAGTATTTTGGGAACTCGCTAAGCTTTGTGCTTACGGTTTTCAGTTTTATGTTTCAGGTACTTCTGGTGCAAAAGGGAAGAGCTCGGGGTGAATTCAGTGCACATACGTTTTGTTCTGCATTTGATGTTTACTCTAATATTATGATGTTTTGATAAACTTGTTACATTTGGGGTCTTTTGATGATCTCTTAGACATTGTTTTATGAAATTAAAAATGAAATTTTTGGGTTTTATTTTTGGGACGTTACAATAACACATCAAGATTGCATTTTTTATGAACAAGAGACCTCAAAAATGCTAAGATCTACCATATCTAGCATATGGAGTAGCTCATACTCTCAAGCATGACTTAAAGGACCATAAAAGTCATAAAAACAACCCCTAACTAGATCTATCAAAAGAACCATCAAGTCAAGAGCTTTATACCTCCAAAAGCTTTCTAAGTTAGTGAGGATTCTAGATCCACAACCTCTATCCACACCAATGCAACTTCCAAGAGTTTTTCTTCTTTCAAGACCACCAAAAACACCTTCAAAGTTCACTTCCAATCCCAAAACACTCAAAAGACAATTAGGGTGTCATTCTTAGGGGAAAGTCCATGAGCAACTTAAAGTGTTTAAATAGGGCACAAACCAAAAAATTAGGGTTGGACCCAGGCGACTGTACGCCCCAGGTAATTCAACGTGCGCCCCACATATGTGGGTGCCTCCGCGACCAAGCCATCGAGCCATTACGCCTACCGTACTCCTAGCATATGCCCAACGTACTCAGCTAGGGACCAAAATGCAAGAGTTTTTTAAGGTTAAGGGCTAAAAGAAAAAAATACTTGGAATGCAAATGTTACAGTGTGCATGGGTGAGTTGGTCTGGGCTTTGGGATTGCACACATCAGTAGTTCGAACCCAAAGCGGGGGATAAATAGTTTTTTATGATTGGAAGATTCTCAATCTGCTCGATTATATGGGCCTACTGTGATGGGTCGAGGGAATCTACGATTCAAGTGTGCAAGGTTTTGGTGCAGGGTTAATGTTTCATAAGATGACGAAAGTACTTGTGGTTAGGAAGTTTTCCCGTGGCATTTATCAAGGATCCACTGAAGTCCTCCATGGTCGCAAAAGAATTTAAGGATGTGTCAGATTGTGTTTGTAGAGCAAGTTCTCATCAGGCTTACGTCTTCAAGAACACATATGTTGTCCTCTCAACAGGAAACTGATGGGCAGCAATCTCGTTGTGGCCAACAGTTCCTGCTGGAAATGCCTGGGGATTTTAAGTGAGGTGCGAGTGAACCACTCTAGTTGAGTATCGGTTGTTGATGGATTTGTTACCCCATTGTATATATCGTTATCTATGGTCTACATTGGGCAGTTGTTGATCTGTTAAGCGAATTCAGAGTTGGTATGTGTAGTTCCTTATGGACTTTGTTTAGTAAGTATATTGGATCATTGGATTACTTGTCGATGCATTGCCGATCGATTGGTCATTTCATTCCTCATCAACATATGGGAGTCATTTGAGGGTTTCCAAGCAGTAATAGTGGAAGGTACAGTTGATGCGTCAACTCTTTGCCAAGTTCTATAAGATGTATATCTTGGTCTCTATGTATGTATGCTCTTGATTGTTTAGTTAAGGAATCATTGTCTCTAGTAGGCCCAATCTTAACAACTGTTCTTGGTTATTGGAAGTTCGGATGTCGGGGAGGTGTTTTTCAATTTTTCAGATGCGATTTTAGGATCTACGAAGAGTCCATCTTTAACAAGTCATGTCAGCATGGTTGGCATTCGAGTTAACCCAATCTAGGTTCTATCAACATTCTGGTTCATTTTGGAATCTTCCTCCGATCGAGGAATTTTATTAGATGAGTTGTGCATTAGTGGGATCAGTTCGGTTTATCTAAGATTGAGATATTGATATGATTTAGGAAGATTTTATGTTTGGGTTGCTTATTTATAAGATTGTAATCACAAGTTGGAACTCTCGGATCTCGTCACAATAGGTTGTAGTCATACGTTGGAGCTCTTGAGTGTTGATCGAAGAATACATATTCTCTTATGTTGGTGATGTCAGGCGTGGATGCTAGGAACCAGATAGTAAGGTTATTTGATTGGCTTGGAAATTCTAGTGAAAATGAAGTCGTCAAAGTCTAGCCAATCCAAGTGGGGAGGAATTGCTTGGGTTAGATGGAGATATTACCCAAGTACAGGTCATCCCGAAGTTTCATATTCAAGGAAAGGAGGATAGTTGGTTTTGGTTGTGTCTGAATTGAAGCTTATGTAAGGAATAATATTCAACAACCAACTGTAATCGTGAAAGTATTGTAAGACTATGATTTGGGCCGTAACATTCACATGTCTGAAATAGGCCGGAAGTGATTATAAGAATATGGTTGGACCATAACATTCACATATAGAAGACCAGGGTTGGACCATAACATTCACATATCGAAGACCAGGTTTGGACCATAACATTCACATATCGAAGACCAAGGTTGGACCACGGCGGGAAAGACTACAGTTGGGCTCCATCAATGGAATTGATTGTAAGACTATGGGAGGACCTGATCATTTACACAGATTGAAACAGACTCGCCTTTGTTTGATAAGATATTTCCTTTGATCGATCGTGGGAGCTGTTAGATCAGAGTAGTTGTATAGACTAGTTTAGTATTTGTTGTTTAGTTTTAGTTTAGAGTTCGATCTCGCATGGGTATGCGAGGTTAGTGTTGATGACGGTTAGCCGTCAACTATGTTGTTCAGTTGACTAGTAGGCAAAGCAAGGTCGGGAAGATCTTGGAAAATCGGATCTTAAAGATTTTGGTCAAGCATGGTTGATGTGTGGTATGGAATTATTCTCTAGGATTGTTAGGCATGACCTTGGAGTCTTCAAATCGTGATTAAGAAATTAGCTCCTCTCGATGAGGGTTAGCTGGAATATTTTGGTGTTGCTACTGGGGGCTTTATGGCGGACAACTTTGGGTCGGATATTCGTAGGATGCTAACTTGTTAGAAAAGTCACAGTTATTTATCAGAATTCCCTTAATAAGTTTCTTCTTTGACAGTTCTTGTTCGTTTTATGAGAATGGTTTTGCATGAGTTAAGTCATCATTGATGGAATTTATGGAAGGTCCCTTAGATTATATTCACCAGGTTGTACACAAAAGTTATTATACAAAAACTGATGTTATGCGAGATTTTTGGATTGACAATGGTTATGCTTGTGGGAGCGGTGGGTCAGTGATGACTTTTCAGGAAGTCAAGTGTGTATTGAGGCCCTTTGGGCATTATTTCCTAAGTTGAGATTGGTCGAAAATTCACTGATGAGATGTTTCGAGTATTCATTAAGCATGGTTTGGTGGTGATCATAGTCATGGACTAGGGGTAAGTACATCGAAAGAATGGTCATATGTATTAGAGCATGGTTTCTATAGTTTAGACCGATGAGTTCCTGGTTTTGGGAGTTTATTGTTGGAATTGGGTTGTAATTCCAGTTTTGAGAGTTTCCCCGATTAGAATGGGTTCGTTGTGAGTTGGGTCCTACAGTTAAGGGAGGAGAGGCAAAAGTGCAACTGAGTGTTTTCAAGTTGTTGGGTTGTTATTGGCAGTTATGGTGTTCTGGGTGGTCTCTCTAGTTTCTTCATGTATGCCTTGAATTCAAATTGGCTGGAAGGAGCTTATGGAATTAGTTTGTGTCATTTTTAGATATCCCGACCGAGACGAGTTTCGAGGATGAAATCCAGTTTAAATGGGGGAGAGTTGTAACACCATGTTCCAGGACGTTTCTTGATTCAAGGTTATGGATCATAAATCGATCATGTAACGGTTTTGGGCTTTGAGAAAATAAAGTTTAGACCTTATTTAATGTTGATAAAATATGTCATGATACCTAAGCCCTTGATTTGTGTGTTGGAACTAAAGGGTAAATGAGAAAAGTTATATGTCGAGCTTCTTGCATGGATTATGGTTTTAGGTCAACATGTTTTAAGCCAACGGTAACTAGATAGGATTTTGGGGCTCTTTAGTAGCTCTCTGTACATATAAAGAACTTCAAAAATGGAGTTGAAACGAAGAATTTATGGCTGTTTGAAGTTAAATAGGAAATCGGGAATTTTTCCCTACGCGGGGCGTAAGAAAGCAACATTGGGCGTAGGTGTGGAATTTTGGACGCGAGTTTAAGGACCTACATGGGGCGTAGGTTATGCTACGTAGGATGTAGCTGTTGCTGTGTAAAACCCTGATTGTGGGGTTGTGAGCCCTATTTACAGCCTCTAACTTCTTGGAAACCTTCCCATGACCATTCTCCATCACCATATATCCTTTCTTGCTTGTATTGAGCCTTGGCATCATTTATGAGCTTATATTGTTCATTTGGTCTGTGAATCTTAAAGATCAAGGTGTTTGTAAGGTGCTTAGAAGAAGGGTTCAAGTATAGATCCAACAAGGTTGCCTCATTTCTGGACCATTGTGAGTAAAAAGATTTTATCTTGCTCATTGGTTTCATAGATATAGTTATTTGTCATATTTGTCACATTTTGGTCCCTTAAGCTTGTGTTTTGGGAGTCGAGGAAACTCCAACACCTTTTAAGCCATATAGAACACTCTTGAGACTTGTTGGACTTGGAAAGTTACGTTTTAGTGCTTGTTCTTTAAGCGATGCAAGTTATGTTATCATTTTTGGTCATTTTAGTGCATAAAGTTTAGATCTTGCTTGATGGGAGTGTCTTAATGGGTAAAGTTGGTAACTTTATCCATTAATACATTACAAAGGTCCATATTTGAAAGTTTAAGGGATTGGGTTGTTGTGTTAAGAGCATAACGGAGTTTTGGACTTCTGAGGCTACATTAGTCGTAACATCCTATACGTTGAGCGTATGAAGGTCCTCTACGTTGAGCGTAGAGATGTATGCTACGCTGAGCGTAGGTCAACTAAGGGTTGACCGATGACTTTTTACCAGTTTGACTTTTGGTCAATTGTATTGGGATTTAGTCTTGGAAAGGAGAATAATAGACTTTTATCCAAAGTAGGATAACTATAAGTCAAGATGCTTTGAATGTGGATTATTACCTTAGTTATTGATTGAGATTTTAATGCGTATACGTTTAGTGTGAGGAGTTCCCATATTAGCACTCGAGTATGTGTGATTGTCTGTCTACAAATTGAGGTGAATCTTCTCATTATACTGTGTAGGATGCTAGCTATCTTTGTGACTCTTGCATGTGTAAGTTGGGCTACACTTGTTCATTATATCTTGGGTTAGGCCCATTTATTATATCTTGGGTTGGGCCCATTTATATGTATGTTGGGCTTGGCCTATTTGCATGATTGGGCTGAGCCCATTGATTATATGTTGGTATGGGCCCATTTGCATGATTGGATTGTGCCCATTTGTATGTATGTTGGGCTGGGCCCATTGACATGTTGGGTTGGGCTCTTTTGTATCGTATGTGGTATTTTGGGGAACTCAGTAAGTTTCGTGCTTACAATTTGTGGATTAACATTTTTCACCTACTTTCAGTTTCAAAGGATAGGGCCCGACTTGATTGTACAACATCCCTTGATAGATTTTCCGCACTAATTATATTTGTTTACTTAGATGTTTGGAAAATACAATTCACTTTGACTGGTTTTGGAACAAATGAGTAAATGAAATTAATGGTTTATAAAAGAAATTTTTTATCGATATTTTTGGGACGTTACACAAGAATATGGAATTAATTTGGAGTACAAAGTCATTAACTCCCAAAGATCTTGAAAGCCAAAATTGAAATTGGAGTACCACCGAAGTAAGGATGACAAAAACAACCCACCTATAGATACCTCACCTGTAAATCACCACTCACACATGTCTATATCGTTCACAAAGACAGTAGGAACAACTTCCATGAGAAATTTTGCAAGCGGCGTCGTTGTTTTGTGGTTTAAATTCACATGCCTCTTTTTACACTCTATGTGCATCTCCACAAAATTATACGTCTGTGTAGTGCATCTGTGGCAGAGCTTTTCTTACCTCCATTGAAATCTGTTGGACACCTTTAAAATCCTTTTGCACCAACACTTTTTTCATCCCAAAATGGCAAGGAGTCCCTTGAAATCTATATTGGTTTATCAAAGATCTCTAGTGTGATAGTGCTACCTGGTTTGGGATGAAGAATGAGAGAAAATATAAAGGGAAAGGGACAATGAAGGAGTATATGAGGGTAACGGTAGGGGGGGGGGGGGGGTCAGGGTGGATCAGACTTTTAAGAACCAATATAAATAATTATACACAAAATGAATTAAATGATAAAAGATATGCATGAGGGTAATATATAAGGGTAACGGTAAAGGGGGGGGGGGGGGGGGGGGGGGGGAGGGGGGGAGGGTCAGGGTGGATCAGACTTTTAAGAATACCAATATAAATAATTATACACAAAATGAATTAAATGATAAAAGATATGCATGAGGGTAATATAACATTTTCAGGTTTGTAATGAACTAAAGATGCAACAAAACAAAACAATATGGACATTCCGAGGAAAAAAAATTAGAAGTTAGGAATTCCCAAACCATAAGGATCATTTGTTGAATTTATTTTAACTTGAGCTTGTATGATTTTGACTTCAACATTTCTAAATGTAACAAAATGGAAATAAAATGTACAATGTTCTTGCGTATTATATGGAGAGAACAAACGAAACACAAAGTTATTTTGAATCAATATCCATTAATAGATTCTCATGATTTCATTGTTAAAAATGGAGTAATTTATTAAAAAAAAAAACAATTACAAATTATAATGACGGTATTTAACAAAAGTCAAATATGAAATAAACTTTCTTCCCCGTCATTGAAATCAAATTCCATAATTAAGTTTGAAACTTTTACACATAATTCTACTTCAATGATTTTCTATCATTACCTTTTTGACTTTGAATGGAAGAAAAGTTTTAATTTTGAATTTTTACTTTTAGGTCTTAACATGGTTTATTGACTTTCGAAAATTATTGGTTGATGAATAGAAAATCGGTTATGATTAATCATTAAACTATAATAAAATTATATTATATACTTGGTTATTAATCAATGCTATTTTTCTTTTTACAAAAGAATATAATATAGTATCAATCTTTTTCTGTGCCCTCTAATTAGGAAAGCAAACATGAAACATGAAACAGTAAACATGGAATAAGATAGAAAATATCTTGAAACAAGAATAAAATAGTATTATGCATAGTCTTTATATTTTATAAGTCAATTTATAATTTTATAAATTACTATATTTCTGGTCAACACATTGAATGATCTATTAATTTTTAAAATCCTCAAAAAGATTTTGATGTTTATGATGATATGTTAGGTGTTGGCTATATTGAGTCATAGTGGTCAACAATTATATATATATATATATATATATATATATATATATATATATATATATATATATATATATATATATATATATATATATATATATATATATATATATATTGTTTTTGAAATACAATTTTGAATTTTATTTGTTTCATATAAAAAATATACCAACTCAAAACGAGACTTGTAAAATGAGAAATTTAGAGACAAAGAAAAACGAGATATATTTAAATGAAAATTTAATTCTAAATACCAATTTAAAAAATACTCAAGTACAAAAATATTCAATCACGAATTTAGTTTGTTTTTTACGCATATAACGGTTTAAGTCATCTGATTTTTCAAACTTATTGTAATAAAATGTTTTGTAAAACCCCTAAAATAAATTATAAGATAACTTTAAAAAAAATAAATGAAATCGAGATGTCTTATTAAATAAGCCTTTAGGGCCTTTATATAATTTTCCAAATATATCTTTATATCAATTTTTTATGGTTTTTATATTTTTTTCTAAAATTTAGTTTTTCTAGTTTTTACAACATTTTTTTATAAATATTTCTGTAATGCTTAACTGTTTCACATTTTTTTTATATAAAATTTTCTCAAATTCATGTTAAAACCTTTTTTTTCTCTAAGTCTTCTTATATATGGGTCTTTAAGAACTCTCTCTTTTTTTTTCTTTCTAAATTCATTTTTTTACATATTTGTTTTATACATTTAAGGTGGTAAAAATTAATTATTTTTACAAATTTATAAAAAATTAAATTGTTGAAAGACTTGGTAAAAAAGTTGGGAAAAAAGTTATAAAAAAACGTAATTCAAAAAGAATTAAAAAAAGTTAATATGAAAAAAAATAAAATAATAAAATAAATCAATAAACTACTAGACTCGTTAAGGAAAATTTTCATAGTTAGTCTTTATGTAATAAAGTTCATAAAGTGTAAAAAGGGGTGTTTTATAGACATTTTAAATAGTTATTAGGCTAATACGATGTTAACACAATTTTAATTATATAAACTAGAGTGGTGTCCCCCGCTACGCGGGGGTTAGACGGTTTCAATATTTACACGTAAAGAAGACCTATGTTAACTAATAGGTATGTTCCTTGTTCTCAAACATTAGGTCAGATCTGATAGCTCCCGTCTGTTCCTACCATAAAAATAAAAACAATTTTACCAAGGAACATACCTATATGGCTATATGTTATAGAAAATTGAAAGTGGGATGATAGATTTTAATGTAATTGTTACACATTTATTAAACTATCTAGTGCCTACGGATGAGATGGGGTTGGGTGCGGCGGAAAAACATTATTTTTGTTAAATGTAGGAATCAACATGATACGAAAAAACCATAAAATGTTGTTATTTTAAGTAAGTAATGTTTGCCTCTTTGCATTTGTATTTAAACATTAAACAGAAGTTCTCTCATACCATATGGCTTCACTACAATAAGCACACATTGAAAGAAAAATACGTAGTAGGTCTTAATTCCAACATTTCATCGAACAATTTGAAGTACCATTTTGCAACAATACATCACCTAGGCCTAACTGTTATAGAAAAAGAAGCAGTCTTCTTTCATTGTCACTACCATCTCCACAAACGGTGACAATCTGACAATCTGTAGAAAAACTCATATGTTTTTGTTTAATTCCAGTTTGAAGCTAAAAAAAAAAACTCTTTAATCTTTATATCAAAAAACTTATTAAAAATAAGCACAAACAAAACAAATGAGCCACGGAAAGGTAAAGAGAAAATGGAGATACAGAGCCAAGCAATTCTATTTAAGGAAGATACATATAAAATAAAAAAGCTTCTTACCTGATTGTCGTTTCAAAGCACTTCCAGTTTAGCAAAGTCAACGATTGTCAAGTAAGGTGGTCTTTAACCTGCTGTGATACAGAAACAATAATATATAGGTGTCGGATGTGCTTAAGAATAACTTGGTAAAGAACAAATGATAAGAAGAGAAAAGGAAAAAAAATGAAAGGTCGATCTGAAGAAAGAAAACCGCAAAAAGCTTCAAAATTGAAGTTCTTCCTTTCCAAGCTAATGGCTGAAAATGCTAAATCAAAGTCACTTGTTCATGATGGTAAAAAAATTTGTTCAGGTTTAGGAACAGAGTACTTCAGAATTTTACTTCAAAGCAACTGTGGTGTAAGTGTGCTAGATTTTGTACCACAACCTGAAGGTGGATCTCAATATTTATGTCTTAACAGATTAAATCAAACTCCAAGCTCCCCTATTGCTTCTGGAAGCTCTGCAGGAAGGAAAGCTAGTAATCGGATTGTACTTGTCTACCATGGAAACCCTGAGGTAATATTAATAAATAAATCAGTCTGTGAAAAAAAAAATTGTTTGTTTTCTGAATTTCCTTAATTTGGTTTTCTTGAGATTTTTTTAACAGGGTAGTGATTCTGAATCTGATAACATGATAACAGTAACATGCCTATGGACATGCTTGGAACTATACAGTTTTTTTTTTTTTGTAATTTGATAATATGCAAAAGGGTATTATGGTAATTATGGTCTGATTAATATATTATTTTATATAAATGGTAGTCACAAAAAACAGCAGAATTGCTTCTTGATTTGAAGGTGAAATCAATAGTGAGCAGCCCTAGAATAGCGCCAACTGAAACTGCTAATGCAATCGCTCGTGTAAGTCTCAAGTTTTTTTAGGGGCATTTTCGTCTTTTTCTCTGATTAATCTAAATGGGAAAATGCACGTGATTGAAGGTTCAAGAAGTTGCTGATTGTCTAGGTGCTGATTGTGTGCCAAGATATGCTGGAAAGGAATTCTTACTTCAGAGTTGTTACATTACTAATATTTGGCGGCTAATACCCGAGCAAGTAAAGTCTATCGTTAAGCTTCATTCTACGATGCTATACAAAGCCAGCTTTCTGTTGTAACTGTCAATTACATTAAGTTCTCTGTTATATGGATCCGATGATAAAAATTAACAAAGAGAAGGTGAAGAGAGAAGCGCAAAGGTGTTGTTTTAATCTTAACAATTACTGGTGTTCTGTCTAAGGTCATTTTATTGTTTATAGTCTTGAATTACATATCTCCAACAATTGTTGTTGAAATGATAAGGTTATTTTATATTTCCAACGAAGGCTAGGCTATGTTATTCAAGATCTTAATAAATAAAGGAATTAAATCGTGTAAATTTATAACATCTTACTTAGTCAACCTGACAATCCTTGTTTCCAAAATCCAAGTTACTTTTTGTTACTGAGAAGAAGTTTCCAAACGGTAACCACATACATACCAAGTAGAGCTGGGCTGACTCCTGCAATGCCAAAGTAATGACCTACACACAAAGTGATATAATTACACATCTCATAGGAAAATAAAATTAAACTTAGTAAATGTCACATATTTCCAAGTGTGAATGGCATTCTTGTGCAAGAGCAATGACATTCTGGTGTGTAACTACAATGAACAAAAGGGCTTTTTTGTCACACATCTGACGGTTGAGGATGAAAGTGGTGTTGACGCCATTCCGCTCCATGATGCCCAGCATCATGCTTCCTTCAACTGTTGTCTGCATCACAAAACTGAACAATGAAGTTAGCCAGATTGGTCAAAATTGAAGACTTTCTTGTTTTATCACATAAAAAAAGGTAGATTTAATAATAAAAAACTGGAAAATTAACTCTAATTAGATTTAACCCTAATTGGATGTTCAGTAAGGAAACCCCTAATTACAACCATCATATGAAAGCAAACCCTTCAATCAAATTACTTGCCCATTCTTATATTCGAACAAATAAATTAAAATCAAGAACACACTTAAACAAACATGAAATTGAAAGCATATAGAAATAGGGATGAACATTCGGCACCTGGGAATCGGAATAGCTTCATGAATTACCAAGGTAAAGTTAAAATAACCCCGATGAACATCCTTCAACGAAAACAACACGTTAATCCATCATCACCCCCACTCCTGACCAGCACTTCTCCATCATTCCCACTTAAAACAAACGTCAACCACCTCCCTTATTTCTCCAATCAAGCCATCATTCACCCGCCTCCATTACCACCTCGCATCCACACCAAAATCACAATAAGTTCTTTAATGACAATATATGCACTTTGTGAATCATACATAATTAAAAGACATGGGTTGAAAAGCATATTCCTTATATGGCTAAAGTAAACATGGAACTGTAAAGTGAGGATAAGAATTGGTCTCTAAATCAGTAGGCTAATTCAGGCATATACATCTTTTCTAGGGCTACTAATACCTGGATAAGAATTGGGTCTGTAAATCCGTTTGACAGATGGCGGTTGAGTCAAAGGCATATACACATGCTTCTATCTTCCATTCCCAACAGATGGCAGTACACGGAAACAGAAAAAAAAGGATGGAAGGTAGATGGCGAACCGGGAGATTAACCAAGCTAGGGATTTTCCTCACCAAACCTGGAATAGGAAAACGACGGAGTAGGAGGGGAATCGATTTTCTAAGCTGAAACAGAAACGAAGGCGCCGAATGTTCTCCAATCGAAGATGGAAGCTTCAATCCATGTAGAATAGGAGAAGGTTTGTCGTCGACGTCACCAGCTCTTCAGTGGCATCTTTCGTTGCTACTCGATCAGACGATCTTTGGCGAGAGAGAAAGGCAATGGGGTGGAAGAAGAAGAGGGAGCATCGGTGAGATTTTAAGAGGTTCTGACGATATTGGATTTTTGTGGGTTCAAGGTTCGTCTTAGTGGAAGAAGCGGTGGTAGTTGAGGCGGTGGAATAACTTAAGCAAAGGAGAAGTAGTGACCTCGCTGGAGCAAAACCATTGGACAGCTGAAGCGGTGGATTGAGAATGACAACAAAGAACTGAGAAAATGACATAAACTGTCCAACACAAATGAAGGACGAAATCTACCAAAAAAACCCTAAGTTTACTGTAGATAAGCTAAGAGAATTTTAATATATAGTATAATAAGGGAAAATGATTTGTAAGGATAACGAAGTATTAGACTTACAAAAAATATCATTAAACATTTTTTTTTGTACACATATCACCAATCAACTATAACTTTTGTACACATATGACCATTAAACTTTACCTTTGTTCAAAAAATACCATTATGTTACCGGTAATAGTAGGTCACCAGCCACGTAACATGCCATGTGGCTGCTGACGTGTATTTTATTGTATATTATGTACACATTATACAATTAAACTATTTTTTGTACACATTATACCATTAATTTTTTTTTGTATGTATATTTTACCATTAAACTTTTTGTACACATTTTACCATTAATCTTATATAATTTATTCAAAAAATATTATTTCAAAAAATACATATTTTTACATAAAATGGGTTTTCCATCACCTATTGTGACTCCCTGATTTTGTAAGGTTTGAGGGAAACGGTTTGTTTTTTACAATGATACTAAGGACTTTCTTTTACAACTACATTGTGAATTTATGTTGGTCATAAATCAATTGGAACCCATAAGGTTTGAACTTGAGACTTTTATCTGGAGCGGCGAAGAAATACTTAATTGTTCATTATTCTAGCTAATGTCTAGTAAACATATTCTTATAAGTCATTTACTTAGGAAACTACGTTTGAGGCACACTTATAAACTCATGAAACATTTTGTACATGTTACCTTATTATAATCCCCCCTCTTCTTGATTATGGTTGATGATTAAAAAAATGCATTGAAATTATGTCGTTGTTTACCGATAGGAAAATGACTTATAATGATAAGTTTACTAAAATTTAGAAAATCAGTAAAATCCACATCAGGTGATGGGAAACCTACTTTTATGTAATGATATGTATTTTTTAAAATGATATTTTTTTCAATAAATTACATAACATTAATGGTAAATCATGTATAAAAAAAAGTTTAATGGTAAAATGTGTACAAAAAAAAAGTTTAATGGTATAATGTGTACAAAAAATAGTTTAATGGTATAATGTGTACATAATAAACAGTAAAATCCACGTCAGTAGCCACATGGCATACCACGTGGCATGCTACGTAGCTAATGACCTATTATTATCGGTAATATAATGGTATTTTTTGAACAAAGGTGAAGTTTAATGGTCATATGTGTACAAAAGCTATAATTGATTGGTGATATGTGTACAAAAAAAGTTCAATGGTATTTTTTGTACAAGTCTAATACTTTGTTACCCTTACAAGTCATTTTCCCTATAAATAAATGTCATTTTATAATTATCATCTAACTTAGGTTTTTTTTTTCCAAACACTATTACTTTATCAGTTGTATGGGTTAGTAAGACAAAAGCAATTTCTAAAAAGTTCGTCATGGTTTCGCCATGGTGTGTTATGACTTTACGATTTGTATTTGACGTCATAATTTAACAAAATATCGTTTTAAGTCATATATGCATATAAAAATGAATAATAGTAGAGAATATATATATATATATATACACACACACACACACACACACATATATATATATATATATATAACATTATTAATTATGTACAAATTTGTCGCTTTAAGTCACGCCTTATAAACGACGTGGCTCGTCATGGCTCGTAAAAACTTGAGGCTTGATAATGCCGCCAAGTTTACGCCTAAAGTTATTTAAAACCTTGGACAAAAGCTAACTTTGTAGTTAAAAACTAGTTTTTCAGCTAATCAGCCAAACATAGCTTAAAAATCACTTAGTGATGAAAATAAAACATAAGATCCAAAGATTTGTTAGCTAAATTTTATGACTCGATTGTTTGAGTAAGGTTATGTTTAGTAGACTAGCTGAAAAATTGGGGTTTAGTTGAAAAGTTAGCTTATATTTGATAATCTACAAATAAGAATTTCTTTTTTTTGAAACTTAAGCAAGGTGCTCAAGTCAAATTACAAAAATGTTTAAAATGAAGGACAAACATTAAACCAACCAATCACTTAAACAAATATTGGATCAATTTTTAATCCAATTAAAGGTAGAAAGGACAATGTCATCTGCGAGGAACATAACAACGTTCCTTTAATTTTGGAAAACTATCGCATTTCGAGCTCTCCGTATTGTCCAAAGAGTCGAGTACAACAGAGACAACTACAACTTTTTTTTGTCTCTTGTGTTCATCTTCAATTACTTCATTACATCAACATAAGAGATCAGTTGGTTTGCAAGATAGATGACCAGTCAATAACCCATTTCCACAAACTTGAACTATAGCTGCATGAAAAGAACACGTGATCGATATCCTCAACCATGCTGTTGCAGAACTGACACTGTAACATCCAAACTTTAAACCACATTTTTTCATTTAAAACCATATTAATCATTCAAAACTCATTTTTGAAAACATAACATAATATTCATTAGTTTCAAAAGGATAGAGTTTAAACAGAGTTAAATTACAAAAACCAGTAGAAGTCTAATAACAACATAACTTTGATGTGAATGTACAGTCACGCCACACCCTTCCGTCAAACAACCTGAAAGACATTTAACTTAACAACATAAGCACAAAACTTAGTGGATTCCCTATTATACCACACATTCCACCATACCTACAATTCATACAAGCAAAGGCTCTCGATTATAGCTAATCCACCAGCATAACATATCAACATGCATAAAAACCGTAGGCACCCTATGATCATAGTACCATCGGCTATCAGCCATCGCACAACCATCAACTCCTAACTATCATACAAGCACTGAATCTTTGCCATACTACAACCATACCAAGGATATTACTAATATTGACGGTTATAAATGCATAATCATATGTAGCTAAAAATAAGATATACAATAAAATAGATGATCCTACCCGTGAAAAATAAATCAAACAAGAGCCATTGATCAAGGCTTAGACTAGAGTTCTCAGGTTATCCAGTTTTAATTATGTACAGTCCCTACGACATTCACTTGGCAGTCAACCAATACGACCAATACCCAACCAATCATGAAACATAACAGTATTAGACATTCATTCAACCACATACTTAACGAAGACTAAATAGTCTACAAGTATACTCGTATCCTAACATTGTTTATGTCTTATCATACATAGGTCATACAATGTCACACACCGTATAGTGAAAAAACTCGCCTGGAGCTAGCTGATCAACCACAAGCCTCACACACGAGTCCACCGACAATCTAATAGCATGGTCTACCTAATATCAACCAAATATTAATCCTTGGTCTTAAACTCATATCCTTCAAATTTTGACCAAAAGTCAATCTGGTCAAAAGTTAACGGTGAACGGGTCATCAAGGTCAAAGTTAATGGTCAAACAAGTCAACCCGCCGTGACCCTTTGTCGTGTAGCTACTAGCAGACGATAAAACAATCACAACATCAGAGCCATATTTAAGATGCGAACCTTCCTTGGTTGCATCGCGATTCTCGAGGCAAAATACTTATTCTATTAAGCACTTAATCCCTTAAAAATAAGGCTCTAGCTTTCTAAATTACATCAAAATAATGACTTAATGGATAAAGTTTCCAACTTTATCCATTTGTATGCCCTAAACACATCTATCTCTAACCTAGGTCTAAAATGGGACCAAAATGCTACAATCTTCATACATGGGTCAAATGGGAGGTTAAACACACACACACAACAACCCTAAGGGTCTAGAATAAAAACCAAAACCACCTTTAAATCCTTGAGTTATCCAGACTCCAATGAATCAAGACAAAAAGGGACTAACTAAGCTCTAAATCCTATATCAAGCATGCAAAAGCCTTAAAGGTGGGCACTTGATGTAACACCATGTTTCAAATCATTTCATAATTCGGGGCTGTGACCCAAAGACTAGTTATCAAAAGGTTTCGGGCCTTGGGGGAAATAGAGATTTAGACCCCTTTGAATGTGGGTAATGTAGATTACATGATCAGAGAGTTTAGTTGGAGCTTTGGAGCCCAAGGGTATAACCGTAAAGTGATTGTTCGAGCCTCTTTGGAATTTTGGTTTTAAGTTCGGTAAGTTTTAAGGAAAAGGAGAGTTGATAGGGTTGTAGAGCTTCTCAATACCTTGCCATGGGTATAAAAATTGTCTAAATCGAAGTTAAAATAAAGAAGTTATGACCTTTGAAGTTAGGGCGATTTTGGGTTAAGCTACGTACATTGAGCGTATTCAGCGTGTATGCTAGAAGTACTAGGGCATACCTAGTCGGCTGGGCGTAAATTGAGTATATCGGGCGTACGAGATCAGTGCCCAAACCCTATTTTCGTGGTTTGAGCCCTATTTAAGCTCCTTAACTCCCCCAAACCCACTCCATTCTCAGCCTCCACCTCTCCAACACCCTCTCTTGAAACCCTAACCCTAGTTTGAGCCTCGTGAGCAAAAAGAAGGTGTTTTTAAGTGCTTTGGAGTGTTCTTGGATTACCTTGGAGAAGAAGGAACTCATTGTAGAAGTGTTTGCATTGGTGCTTGTAGATCCAAACTTTGTTCACCTTGATCTTTCCACTAAAGGTATAAAGCTTGAATCTTGATGACGCATTTGCTAGATCCAGCTAGTTTTGGGGTGTTATGAGGTTTTGGTCACTTTGGTGCATAAAGTTTAGATCTTGAAAGTTTGTGGCCTTGTTATGGATAAATTTGGAAACTTTATCCATCTAAACATCATATTGATTCAAATTTAAAATCTTGAGACTTGGACTTTATGGACTAAGTTAGAAAAAATGCATTATTGGTCCTTTTGAGACTTAAATACTAGATCTTGATTGGTTAGACCATTCTGATGGATAAATTTAGAAATTTATCCATTATGGAGTTATTAGTAACCATAAGAATGTCATATTGATGGGTTTTGATGAATCATGCTTAAGTTGATGTTCATATTATAAGTTTGGATTGATAAAAACTGGTTTTAGGTCCCATTAAGCCATGCAAAGGTGTAAAGTTGGCAACTTTATAATTGAAGACCTTATCTAGAGATTAGATCTGAGTTTGGACGTTTTTTCTTAAGCATTAAGTACTTAATGAGAGTTTTTGGCCCTCTGACAAGTACGTTGGGCGTACATAGGAATACGCTCAGCGTAAGGCATGAATCAGGCTTCACGACTTGTACATTGCGCATCAGAGAGGAGTATGCGGGGTGTACGAGTTCAATACGCAGGGCGTACTCCCGAGAAACTCATTTTGGGCCATTTGGGAGTTGGGCCATGAGTTGTTGGACCGGTTATGGAAAGGGTAAAATGGTCTTTTACCCTTTAGGAAGACAAAATATTGTTTGGCCTTGGATTTTGGGAATTTATCTTAATTATTGATTAGGGATAATTTGATTATATTTGGTGTGAAGATTCCGGTAACAACAGCTCGCAGGTTCGGTTATCTTGGATTGAGGTGAGTTTCCTCACCTTGTGGGCGGGTCGAAGGCACTAATGCCGACCCATAGTTTATTATGATTAGGATGCTAGTTGTCCGCTTGACTCTTGCATGTATGGTGTTTGATATGTATACCGGGCAGGGCCTGATGCGGGGCGGGGCCTAATAATTATATTGTATGTTATTTATCTTTATGATTCTTGCATGTGTTTATGTGTTTGTATGTATATCGGGTGGGGCCTGATGACTGACAGATCTGTTCTGAGTGGGGCGGGGCCCGATGATGGGCGGGTCCCATTATATGTTGATATGTATGATATGTGTTATTTTAGGGAACTCACTAAGCTTTGTGCTTATGGTTTCAGGTACTTCCGGTTGAAAAAGGAAGGGTCCGGCTTGATCGCAGTGCATCCACCCATGGTTTCGCAACTTGATGATTTTGGGATTGTACTCTGATGACTATTTTATTATGATATACTTTTGAATGGTTGTAAAAAGATAATTGGTGTTTTTGGTTGAACTAAAAATGAAATTTTTACCTTATAATTTTTGGGACGTTTCACTTGATAACTTATAGAGCTTGATAAGGCCACAAGAAGGTAAAAATTATCTGGAGTTGCTTCACTTGATTTAGAATAGCAACTAACTCTTCTATTTTTCTCTCTAAAGCACCAAACACAAGGAAAGAAATAATAAGAGGCTATGGTTTTGGAGGTGAAAGGTTTATAGGGTTGGAGGTTGAGCAATAAAGGAAACCCTAGGAGGTAGTGACATTATATAGGGATCAAGGCCCCATATTAGAGTTTGAGATTTTTGCGGCTTTGCATCATGACGCTCTGTATAGTCGTGTCTCGATGCTACACATCAATACTTATGTCGCGACTACAAGTTTTTATGCTAAAACCCAATAACTTGAAATCCTCAAACTGACAATTTAACAACTTTGGAAAAGGGTGTTACAATTCTCCTCCTTATCCAAATTTTTTCCTCAAAATCCACTTTCACGAGTTCTTCCTAGTACTTTACCCGCATTCCTTTACGAGCCTTCCAATCCCCTACAATCTTTAACAATTCAAACCTACCCAATTCTAATTATAGCAACGCTAACAAATCCTTAGATGGAACTCTCCATGACCGGAAACTTATCCGTCTAAAAACTCTAATTCCAAAAATTATCTCCCTTGAGCATAAAATCGACAAGTTTCCAAAAAGGAACACTACATATTCATTTTAAATCGAGTACCTTGATCAACGCATCCACAATACCTCAAAAGGAACTATATACCTGACACCTGTCCATTATGGCTTTTAGAGCTCGTCTATCCTTCCAACTGCCAAAACTGTCCTGTATCAATTACCATATCTCCCAATTGCTTTATGATCTAAAATCACCTGCCATACATAAACTCACATTGTCCCATCCAAATCTAGAAACACACGGCCTCATGTAGAATTATCGGACTCATTGTCTCACCTTCAACACTCTACATTACTCTTTTCTGACCGCATTAAGTGGGTCCCACCCATGAAATACATATCATTACATGCTCATGATCCCATCATGATTCCTCCCACCTACTAGGACTTAAGACTCATGGCACAATATCGTTCTTGTCCCTATCCCACTCCAGCCCATTAGGCTCACGATACGATAACATTCTTGCCATAATCCCACTAACACCACCAACAGTCCTTCTAACAACAACATGAAACGAACCACTAGAATACTAGACCCCATAATGTGTTTAGATCGTGCTTCAAATCCCTAAGCCCCAATCAAATAAGAGCATACAAAGGGTTTCTTAGCACAACCATCAACCTAAGCCTATCCAACCACCTCAAAATATGTGCCAACACTTATAACCTTAATCCTTTTTGTTGATAAATATGGAAATCCACTGAATCCGAGCCCACCACACAATCAACCTCTAAATACGGAATCACATTAAGAAGATACATTGCTTCTCAATCCTTCATTATGATTAGATAGCTCTCCCTACTTGGAAGTGGCTGGTAACTGATGCCGAACCTGATCACTCGAATCCCCTAACCGGTCTAAACAACTATACTTTCCTGGGTTCTACGAGACTATGAATAATCGAGAACCAAATAGTCATCCGAATAGTCAACTCCACCTTAGAACCTTTATTAGACGAGAACAGGTAATAAGGTTAAGTAAAAAATTCTAACATTATAGTGATCCCCACAATGCATAACACTTAGATGCTAAAAGAAACTTTGAACCATCCTACCATTGACCTCTAATTCTAAACTACATCTATGAAATTACTAACAACATGCAACCTAATAAGCAACTCGACTAAGAATTTCAAAACTAATACACGACAGGAATCAATTGAAACATATCATCCCTTAAGAGCATCAAAGAACATAATTAGACATTATAACTTAGAAAAGGTCCGGCATCTGGCCATGCTCATTAAATGCCACAAAAAGACATTTAGATATATAATTATAAATAACATTAGATCTTATGAAATATTATCAAAATAAGAGTAAATATAAGATAACAATGATGCTAAATTACAATTATTTTGGTGTGGTTTGATTTTCTCCAACATATATATATATATATATATATATATATATATATATATATATTATGGTATAAGAAAATTACTATAGTATTGTCTAAATATATAGATGATTTAGTTAAGAAATAATCATTTTGTAATTTTCTATCTATAAATGTTAAACAAGCTAGATTAAAATAGATGAGTGTGAATCAATGGCAGATCAGGAATTTTGATATGGGGTGCAAACATTGACAATATTCAAAATAGTAACACAAAGAATTTCTTAATATTTAAAGTCATAAACTAAAAAAAATGAAATAGTTTAAGCAAAAGTTACAATTAACTCTGCCTCATCGTCGTGTATTGAAATCAACCAATGATATCATCGTTAAGAACTAGTATAAACACATATTTCTTAATAAAAATAAATAAAAAATTGTTTATAAAGTTAATCATCCATGCTATTCCACAACTTATTCTCTCTATACTTGTTGTAGTAACCGAAAAAGATATATTTTATGTAGTTATCTTATCACAGACATTAAAAGCATGATACAATCCCTTGAGTTAGGGGTATAATAACATATATCACGTTTACAAATAATATATATATATATATATATATATATATATATTATTTTTTAGGATGCTGTAATACATGCAACCCTATGTAGCTCCACCAGCAATATGAATAAACATTATTAAACAAACAAACAAACTACCGAGTTACAAAATTAACATAAAAAGAATAAAAAGAAAGTTCTTTAATAAGAATTGAATGAAACGAAGCTTGTAAATCTTCTATCAAAATTTCCAATTTCAGTCAATAATCTCTATTCTAATAAAAGAATAGTTTTATTCTCCTTTTGATATGCGTCACCATATTATGCCTCATAATTAATGCATATTTTATTTTTCTTTTGCCATGTGTCATTCTATTATGTCTCTTAATTAATGTATGCCACTTGCTAACCTATTGAATCTCCATTTCAAATTTCAAATTTTAAATTTGTCACTCTAATTACATTAAATTAATAACATTAGAATATAAATTAAAATAAAATTAACACAAATTATAAAGTGATATAATTTTACATATTTATTTAAAGCAATGATTTTAATTTTATATAACTAAAAAATCTCTTAATTAATAATTTATTTAAAATAACCGATTAATAATTTTGAGTTTTTAGTATTAAAGTTTAATTAAGTTTGTAACCGTGGTTCTCACGGGTTATAAACTAGTATTAATATAAAAATGTAAACTAAAATCATGTCTAATAAATGAATGTTTTTTTTGCCACTTGTTACATTTTCATCTAATTTTCCAAATGTTATTTTGTGGCTATTTTGAATTTTTTTTTTACATGTCATTTTATGAGTTTTTCTATTTTATTAAATTTCATATAATATTTTAATGTAATAATTGAAATAAATGTAGTGATAAATGGATATCAATTTCATTAATAAACTTACCTATTAATTTTAAAATTCTCAAAATTAAAGCTCATTACGTTCTTTTATTTATTTAAATTTAAAAGATAAAAAATATTTTCATTATAATAATTCATTATTTTTTTATTTTTTTTATAATTTCAAAGTTTTCAAATATTTTGATATTTATATTAATTTTTTTTAAGTTACCCCCTATAATATATAAATAAGGTATAATACAAGTACAAGTTGTGGTATATGCTCCTGAGACTCGACTAGCTAGTTAAGAGGAAATGGATATTGAACTAAAGCCCAATTAACTTATCTATTACGAAGGGTCGATTAAGGAAAATCTCGACCCAGCTAAAATAAGTTCGAAGATAATTTTTTATTTTTATTGGTTCTTTAAAATTATTAAACGTAATGATTACATGGCCGATAGACATTTATTTTATTTTATTTATTTATTTAATTTTAATATTTTGTACCTATAGTATGTGCATAAATAGGGGAGGGATAAATTAATTTTCATATAAAGTACAAAAAGTTATCTAATCTTGTATTTTAGGTAAAGTCCTATTATTTATTTTGAGATTTTTTTTTGATAAAGTCTTAAATTTTTTATTTTAAACAGAAAAATCACGATTACTTTTGTCCAAATTAACGAAAAAATCTTTTTTTTTTTAACATGAAATGATAAATTATGTAATTTTTTCAAAATAATGAGATTTTTCTGATCAATTTTTTTAGAACTTCATCAAAAAAAAATTCCAAAATAATGAGACTTTTCTGTATAAAACTTCTTAGTTTTATATACCAAACTTTTTGTTCTCATGACGGTAAATTTTCAATATTTCATGGATTATATTCCATATTTTTGTCAAGTATATCTTCTTTTCCGTATAAAATTGGTATCAAAACAATTAGTTGTTGAGGTTCTCAAGCTCTCATTTGGTCCTCCTCGATATACAACCATAGTTTGCAAATAATCCAAGCTCCATGATGGAAAGCTCCTATTTGACAAGATTTTGACACAGTTAAAACGAAGAATAGTAGTCAAATAACGCAATGCAAAAAACATGAAATGCTACTTAGAGGGGAAGAAAATTCGACGTTGGGACGCCATGTTGAAACATAATGTGGTTAAACAAAATCTGTAACAAATTCAAGGCAAACCATTTTAACGTGAAATCATTAACGTGAGTTTTCGATAATGATTTGGATTGTGAATCCAGACATTTACTATTAAATCACTTTGACAATCAACATCCAATAAATCTTAATCCAAAAAGACACTTAAACCGAAGCCGGTTAAAATAGCCTCGGTATATCGGTTTGTATCTTTAGCGAAACCAAATTTAGAATTTTGGGCTCTTTAGATATATTTATTAGGCCCAGACCAAAAATAATATGGGCGCGTTACACAGATTGTTGTCAACATGGTTTTGGTAATAGCTATAGTAGAAACTTGAGAAAAATATTTAAGCTTGAATATCTAATATCTTTTTCATAATTAGACATGATTTTATTTTTAAAGAAGACAGTTTCTTTCATAAAACTAGAGGCAAAAGGTTAATAGATAATATTTTGGAAATATTATGAGTACAATGATTATCTATTGAAGTTCTCTTAATACAATAATAAAAAAGGTTAATATTATAAAAACCTTTAAGTTTTTAGGTTTTTATTGGTTTTGTTTAAAGTTGTATTATATGTCAGTTTTTGGCCTCATATTTACCAAAAAAATATTCACTTTTATCTTTTTACTGTGATAATAGCTTTTCTAAGTTACCATGATACTAATTTTGCAAAAAAAAAAAAAAAAAAAAAAAAAAAAAAACTTAGGTTATAGTTTTTTTCTACGTTTTTACTCTTATGTTTATATATATATTTTACACTTTTACCCTAAATATTTTTTTTCCATATTATACGCATTTATGCATAAAAATTGTATTTGTATACGAAAAAAATATTTAACTAGATATGGTATTTATGTTATTTTTTAAATGTTATTTCTTTATTTATATATATATATATATATATATATATATATATATATATATATATATATATATATATATATATATATATATATATATATATATATATATATATATATATATATATATATATATATATGAAAGAGTTATATGGAAAACAAAAAAAAACCCTAAAAATCATAAAAATGTATAAAAAAATACTTAGAGATCTCAAATGTTTTTTTAACTTTATATTCTTAAAAATCGCAGTTTTTTTTATAAATTCGCTGAAAAAAAAACTTTAAAAATTGATTTTTTATTATTTATTTATTTATTTTATTTTTTCCGTTTTTTTTAAAAAAATTCAGCGACTTTATACAAAAATGTGCAGTTTTAAAGAATATAAAGTCAAAAAAAGATTTGTGATCTCTAAATATTTTTTTTATGTATTTTTATGACTTTTAGTGTTTTTTGTAGGGTTTTTGTTTTCCATAGAACCTAAACCTCTCTCTCTCTCTCTCTCTCTATATATATATATATATATATATATATATATATATATATATATATATATATATATATATATATATATGAGTTTTTGCGTGGTTATATCATTTAAAATATTAAAAAAATATTTTTAGAATTTTATATACAATTTTATAGGTATATTTTTTAGAAGTATAAATACATATTTTTATATTTTTAGAAATATTAATATGTATCTATACTTCTAAAAATATATGTATATGCTTTTAAAAATGTAAAAAATAAATATTTGTACTTCTAAAATACACACACACGCACATGTATATATATATATATATATATATATATATATATATATATATATATAGAGAGAGAGAGAGAGAGAGAGAGAGAGATGAGGGTTCAGTTGAGAAAAAAAGGTTCAGTTGAGAAAAAAAAAGTTTGGAATGGAGAATTATTCTCAACTAATCATTTAATAGCATCTAAGCATAAAAGACACGATGACAAACTTGTAAATTTGATATAAGAATTAAACCTTCAAGGCATAAACAGTTCAAATATATTCCTAATCGATCGTTAATCATCAAGATTTCTTCAACTAAACCCTCGATCAACATCATTCGATGTTAACCAACCATCGATCACACATTTATCAACATCATTCAATAGTGGACAACAAAAATTCATTTTTGGTTCTTTCAATCCAACCTTCAATTCTGCTTGAATACGAACATGTTTTCAACATCTATGATTAATTATACTCCTAACGTCATTAGATCAACATCATAGATAATCAACAACAGATCCGCTTCATATCATTTGTTCAACATTGATCATTAAACAAAACTTTGAAATTAAGGTTAGAAAGCATTAAAATCATTTTTTTGAAAAAAATCATATAATTCTCTACCGGTCTACTATTTTGTAAGTTTAAATAGTCCAAGTATCATGGTTTTAACCATATTTATAAAAGATTGCTTGTATACATTCCAACTATTTGATGAAATGCATAAACTAAATTACCACGTAATATTCACATATGAAAATGTTTTCACACTTAAATCAGTATATGTATACTAAAACGCAAAACAAATATGCAAGTTTGTATGTTATTCATATGTCAATAACATATACAACTTATATTGATTTGTGAATACACCTTGTAGTATCCATATGTGAATATATGGTGTAATATTCACAAATGAATATACCATTTAATCTTTATAAGTGGATATACCATCTAATATTCACAATTGAATATACTATGCAATATTCATATGGGATATACCAAGTAATACTATGTAATAGTCACATATGAAGATACCATCTAATATTCATAAGTGAATATACAATCTAATATTCACAAGTGAATATACTATGTAATATTAATAAGTGAATGCGTCGTCTAATATTTAAATATGAATATAGTGTGTCATATTCACAAGTAAATATACTATATAATATTCATATGTGAATATACTATGTAATATTCACATATAAATATACCATCTAATATTCATATATGAAGATATCATCTAATATTCACAAGTGAATATACTTTGTAATATCCACAAGTGAATGCATCATCTAATATTTAAATATGAATATAGTGTGTCATATTCACAAGTGAATATATTATTTAATATTCATATGTGAATATACTATATAATATTCATGAATAAATATACCATGCAATATTCATATGTGACTATAATGTGTAATATTCACAAGTATATATATCATATAATATATTCACATGTGAATCTACCATATAATATTCATATATCAATATACCATATAATATTCACATGTGAATATACCACGTAATATCACATGTGAATATACACTATAAACAACAGATATTATATAATATTCACTTATGATTATATCGTCATGTGTGAATATACCATGTAATAGTTAGAATGTGATAAATCGCTATTATTATGAAGTAACAATATATTTTATTAACATTTTTGATGTGTATTCACATGTTTATCAGGAATCGTTATAACTCAACAAATGAAAAACATTTCAATCAATGGTTAGTTTATATCCCAATGGTTGACGATCGGTTGGTGTAAATGAGAAAATATCATTAACGGAGACAATATATTTTTATATTCGTGTGTAAATGTTAGAGAATTTAATATATTTGTCATTTTGATCGTGTTAAATTCAAATATGAATGATATTCATTAACCAATGCAATGTTGTTTCTCTTAGTATAATGTTGAGTTTAGATGTAAAATAATATTGTTACAATATACAAAAAAAAAACTATTCACAAACCAATTTTTATAGTGTATTATTAATTTTTATATATAAAGGTTGTATTCACAAATGAATAAATCAACATGTATAGTTTATTCACATAAATAAAAATAACAGATTAAAATGATGTATTTACTAGTGGGATTGAATGTGACATCCCTATTTTTCGCGGCCAGAAAAGACCAATTTTGTTTATGCTTTATAATAAAATCAGAGTAACTTTTTAAAGAAAAGTGTTGCGGAATTTGTTCCCAAAAAAACATGATAAATATGTAATCAAAGCATTTCCGTGGAAATATATTTTATTCATTTTAAAACTTTGGGATGTCAACGTCAATACAGAAACATAAGCATAAACAGAACTTACATTTATTACACTAGTGATCTACATCTCTTTAATCTCTCGGTGTAGTGTAGCTTTATATCTACACCTGTGATACAAATAAATTGAGTGGGTCAGGTTGGGAAACCTGGTGAGTACATAGAGTTTTCAACCCCTCAATAATATAGTTATTATGTTTCATCATCAAAAAATTAACCCAATTACCCATCCCCATTATCTTCTTTATTACTTAGGGATCTGACCTAAGAATCATTTATCACTCATTCCTAAGGATTTTCCAAAGGAATAGGAACAAATTCCATCGTCTCCAGGGTTTATACAACAAACACTAAATCCATAATTGCCAGGGTTCGTCCAACGAGTGCTAAGTCCATAGCTCACATTTATCGACATTATTATTTGCGGTAGTCCACCTGCAATACATGTCAATGGTTTTTTAGAGTACACCGGGTGAACATATCGTTCACAACACCTACAGGTAGCGAGCCTGCTAGTCTTCCATGGACCGTCTAAATAGTCCATGGTTGTGATCCATAATCTGCTAGATAACGGGGACATTGTTTGGGTAAAGGCTTCTCTCATTTTTCACCCCTCACCCTCATTTCATGATTCATATCACTTTTTTTTTTAATCTCATCCTCCAACTCATTTTTTATCACACACCAACTTATTTCATCTACACATGTTTTACCCAACATATTCGTAGATATAAAATACATATGCAGTTCAGATCTGAAGAAAAAGTTTATATCTGTAAAGAAAATACATATACGGTTCAGATCTAAAAAGAAAGAAGTATAGATCTTCACCCAAAATATATCTCAGGTAAATAAGTAATATATATATATATATATATATATATATATATATATATATATACATACACACACACACATAACACATAATTTATATAAAATACTTTATATCTATGTCTAAGAAGAAAATGACCATGCATTCACATGATAAGGTGATGATTTGGACAACACTTCGCTTCTTAAAATGATCGTCTTTGATGAAACCGGGAGGTTTGATTGAAAACCGGACTCTGCGCGGGCAGAGCTTCAAACTGAAAAACTCTTTTTCTCGAAGTCTCTGGGCGCTCTAGGGCTTCCTTCTAGTGCTAGGGAGGTACTCAAGGATTTGGGGGTGTTTAGGAGGCTAGAGAGAGAGAGAGAGAGAGAGAAAGTGATGGCAAAAGTGTGAGTTTTGTAGTTGACTTCGGTCCCCTTTATAGGCGCTGAGGCCTCGATACGTTGGGCGTACTCATCGGAGTATGCGGGGCGAAGAGGGCATGCGTCGGAAATCGGTTGGGTCATCATGGCTCACTTCGAACCACATAAGGAGGAAGACCGCGCAACGTAATCCTCGGTGTACGCGGGGTGTACTTCGGTATACGAGGCATCTGAAGATACGTTGGGCGTAGTCCTCACATCCAGCTCGCATTTTACACATTCAAATTCTAAAATTCGTAACCTTCGCATACGTGCTCCATTTTCGACGTTCTTTATATCCACACACAGATGGGACCGCACTCTACAACTTTTGTTTAAACTCCATTGACTAATTTTGAATTTATTTTTAAAGTTATATTTTTAACAGGCCGGGATATGAAAAGTCTATTAAAAATTCATAACTTCTTCATCCGACGTCCGTTTTCGTCTGTATTTTTACGGTTACGCTACTATTAACAAGATCTTCGATTCTCGTTTAGGTTGTGTCGGCTAAAATCGTTCGATCTAATATTAGAACTTTGGGCTGTGTACTGTTAATCCGAAACTTAGAAAAATCACAACTTCCTCTTACGAAGTTAGATTTGGGCGTTCTTTTTATGCACACTCTCGGTTTAATGAACACTACGACTTTTGTCTAGATCACTAAGACTAAAAAGTATTGTATCATAAACTCACTTTTTTCGTCATACAGCGTCGTGGCGGTTTTGTCGCGAAACTTCGACATGCCATAATTTCTTCGTTATAACTTGGATTTCAGCGTTCTTTATATGTCCCGATTCCTTGTCACAACCACTACAACTTTCTTCATTTATATTCGGTTTATCTAACATTTTATTTTTGACGCTTATTTTCATTTTATCACATAAAATCACATAATTCACATAATATTCAAGTAATTCCTCTTTATTACTTCAAAATAGGTTACAATGGTTGACCTTGACTATTACATTATTTTACTAATACTTAGCCTAGAAAAACGGGCGTTACAATTCTCTCCCCCTTAGGATGATTCCATCTCTGAATCATGCATCAGCAAACAGATGTGCATAACGACTCATCATGTCACTCTCTGTTCCCGAGGTGAAGTTCGGCCCATTTGTATGTTTCCATTGCACAAGCACTAAGTCGACCATCTTGCGTCGTAACTTCGTTGTCTTACGGTCATTAATCGCTTCGGGCTCTTCGATTAGCCTTTTACTCTCATCCATTCTTAATTCTTAAATTGGAATTATGTCAGGAACTTCTCCCGTGAACTTCCTTAAATAAAACACATGAAAAGTGTTATGAATACCATCTATTTCTTGTGGTAATTCAATCTTGTAAGCTTGGTTCCCGATCCTTTGAAGAACTTTGAACGATTCAATAAACCTTGGACTCAACTTTCCTCTCTTTCCGAACCTTATAAGTCTCTTCCACGGTGAGACTTTAAGCAAAACCGAATCTCAAACTTTGAATATCATCGACCTTCTCTTTTTGTCAACATAGCTCTTTTGACGATCCTGAGCTGCTAACATCCTTTCCCTAATCACCTTTAGCTTTTCAATAGTCTGATGGACTATCTCGGGGCCCATAATCTTAGCACATCTTCAAATGTTTGAATCGTTCTTTCGCTCTGACCATCAGTCTGCGGATGGTAAGCTGTACTTAAACACAACTTCGTACCCATTTCCTCTTGTAGACTCCTCCAAACCCTTGACGTGAAACGACTATCACGATTGGATACAATCGTTAATGGAACACAGTGAAGTCTTACTACCTCTTTCACGCAAGCATTTGCAAGCTTATCCATAGACCACCTCTTGTTGGCTGCTATGAAGTGCGCACTCTTGATCAATGACTACCCAAATCATGTTGTGACCATTGTTTGTCCTGGGTAGTCACAAAATCCATGGTGATGTCTTCCCATTTACCCATGGGTACAGGTAAAGGTTCTAAACTCCCATACGGTTTCTGATGTTGTTCCATAACTCTCGCACAGGTTGCATACTCGGGCACATACTTTACAACATCGAGCTTCATCGTCGACTACCAGTAGTAGGGTTTTAGATCCCTATACATCTTAGTGCTTCTGGGATGTATCGAGTACATGGTCTTGTGAGCTTCTTCCATTAGAAGATCTCTTACTTGTCCCATCTTAGGTACCCAAAACCTATCTTGGAACACCCTCAATCCTCGATCCTTGGTTATTTGTACCGAACACCAACGTTTTACCTAAACGTTCTTTCTTTCGGTCATTTTTTTGAAGCTTCTTCTTAAGCTTTCTTAATGCTTTCCACAATCGTTGAGACAACTTCTATTCTTAACCCTCTTGGACTTTTTCTTTTACTTTTCAACTTAGAGCATCAGCTGCAACATTTTCTTTATCGGGGTGGTAAGGTATCTCACATTTCGTAATCCTTGAGTAACTCTAGCCAGTGTCATTGTCTCATGTTTAATTCCTTCTGATTAAAGAGATACTGGAGACTCTCATGATCAGTGGAAAATTTGCATTTTGTGCCATAAATATAATGTCTCCATATCTTTAAAGCGATTACTACTACTAACAACTCCAGATCGTGAGTGGGGTAGTTCTTTTCATGGTATTTCAGTTGTCTCGATGCATATGCTATCACTTTTTCCCTCTGGGTTAGATCACAAACCAACCCAACTCCAGGTGCATCGCTACAGACTACAAAGTCTTCAACTCCATTCTCTGAAACACCAACAAGACATGGCTTGTATAATAACTCCATGTGCTATTTCTTCACCCAAGGTAATAGCCGTAACTATTATGTTACTTCATATGCGTATCTAACTTTTGGAATTCTTGTCTGCAGGTGGTGCTCGCTCATGACCCGCTCTCTATCCCATGTTGGACTTTCAATCGTGACCTTCAAGTCATAATCTCAATCCTTATTGGAGACTCCTCCTTCTCCTTAACAAACTTAAGATAAGTTCTTTCTTTCGATTACCATAATAGGCTGATGGGTCATGTTCTAATGACCTCTCGTCGTATGATGCACTGTCTAGACTTGGGTATTTTAGAGTCAAGTTTCTAAACATAATATACCTTCCTTCGTGTTCCAATGTGATAATATCACATTCTTGCATGTAGTACTTCTAGCTACAAGCTTCTTACTTTAACAACGATTGCGATACTTCAATCTTCTAGCTTAAGTCAGATGCTACATCAATATTGGTTCTTTGAACCACGTAACATACTCATCTTAGTCGGACTCAATTGGATATGACCACTAGGGTCGGATTAAAAATAATCTTCTTAGTCATTACCGAAATGATGGTAATGACGGACAAGAACAAAATAGAATCAATTACTAGTGCCTTGGTAACCTTGTGACCTTCCTTGATCCAAGTGCGAGTCATGTGCTTCCGGTAGTATAGGCCTCTACTACCATTCACACATATTTATACTGGTCCCAAGTATTGTCTCACACTTTTCCAAGTCACCATTCAATAATTTCACATAATCATTCAATACATTAGATAGCAAAATCAAGGTTTATATTATTTCCCGAAACGATTACATAAACCTCCAAGTTTAACCTATACTATACCACTAACAGGCTACACCACATGTTACTACAGCTACGTCATATCTTGATCTTCGGATATGAAGTCCTCTTCCTTGCATTGTCACCTTCTTCATCATCAAGGATTTTCTGTGATGATTTTTGGATTTGGAGGTGCATTCGCTCTTATTGCTTCATTTTTATTCGGACAGTCCCTATATAAATGCCCTTCCTCCCTACATCCGTAACAAACCTTCTTAGTAAACGTACACTCATCGGCGTAATGCCCAGTCTCTCCACACTTGAAACAATTCACCTTCCTGCCATATTTTCCAGAGTGTTTCTTTTTGCACTTCTCGCACCATTTTCCTTTACCTCCCCCTTTGCTAGATTTTGAGAACATGTTGCTCTTATTGGGCCTTGAAGACCCCTCAATCTTCCTCTTCTTGCCAAACTCAACCTTGTTGGCGGCCCTGTCATTGATTATTTCTTCAATAAACTTAACAACCCAGATGGCCGCCTCAAGAGTGGGTGTCTGGCGTACTGGCACAGTAAGTTCTTCCTTACTTTGTTGAAGTAAACGCCTGTACTCCTGCCATCGTGATTGGCTCAGGTACAACTGCTACTTCTAGTGCTCTCTTAATTACTTGTGGCTCAGGTTGCGGGTTACCGTTTCCGAATCCGCTTCGAATGCTCACCATGTCGATCTAACACCAAAATCAGACGTTCGGTGTGTAGTGACGAGAATTTAGATAGAAAAGATTTATTTATGATAGATGTATAAATCTCCTTATCACTCCAAAAAATTACATACCGGTTCTAATACCATAATCAAACGTTTAGAAACTTGTACACATAAAATTTCCAGATCTGGTCGGCAACAGACCATAGATCCAATCAAATAATAGCATATAAGGCATCTTTATAGTTATAATATAAACCATTTAGCACATAAAAACATTTTAGACATCTTTCCTAAAATAAACTAGTGCTCGTGTCTAAAATATGGTAGACACTCATCTCACAATCATCTCTTAGCATTCTAAGTTTAAGTCTAGAAATCCTACAAATTCCTAGGTCGCTTAAACTAATGCTCTGATACCAACTGTGACATCCCCATTTTTCGCGGTCAGAAAAGACCGATTTTGTTTATGCTTTATAATAAAATCAGAGTAACTTTTTAAAGAAAAGTGTTGCATAATTTGTTCCCAAAAAACATGATAAATATGTAATCAAAGCATTTCTGTGGAAATATATTTTATTCATTTTAAAACATTGGGATGTCAACGTCAATACAGAAACATAAGCATAAACAGAACTTACATTCATTACACTAGTGATCTACATCTCTTTAATCTCTCGGTGTAGTGTAGCTTTATATCGACACCTGTGACACAAATAAACTGAGTGGGTTAGGTTGGGAAACCTGGTGAGTACATAGGGTTTTTAACCCACAATAATAAAGTTATTATGTTTCATCATCAAAAAATTAACCCAATTACCCAACCCCATTATCTTCTTTATTTCTTAAGGATATGCCCTAAGAATCATCTATCACTCATTCCTATGGTTTTTCCTAAGGAATAGGTACGAAGTCCATCGTCGCCAGGGTTTATACAACAGACACTAAATCCATAGTTGCCAGGGTTCATCCAATAGGTGCTAAGTCCATAGCTCACATTTATCGACAATATTATTTGCGGGAGTCCACCTGCAAGCAGTACGGGTACAAAAACTAAATTTTAAATCGGTCAATTTTTAGCTGAAATGATCTAAATGAGAACTAAAGATCTCTCTAATAGGAGTTCAACGATAAAAATACAATCAAAAACGGAGTCTGTATATAGAAGTTATGAATTTTACACGGTCATTAACAATGTAATCTTCTTAGATTGTTAAATTTAAAATCGGTCGAGAATTAGCCGATATGGTCAAAAGAAAAGTTGTAGAACTCGGAAATACCTATGCATGGATATAAAGAACGTTAAAAAAGGAGCTCACATGCGAAAGTTATGAAGTTTTGAAGATCTACAGTTTTACTTGCATCTGGTGCCACATGTCAGCACCAGAGGTGAAGCCTTAGTGCCTACGCATGCTCACGACGTGAGAGGCATATCTTACGACGTGAGAGACCCCTGGGTAGCCTATAAATAGAGCCAAATTTCACTCATTTCTTCACACCTTTCCATCCTATTCTCTCCTAAACCCCCCAAGGTCCCAATCCCTTTCTCTAACACTTCCTAAGTGTTAGTAGCGAAGCTCCGGAGCGCCAGAAAGCCCCAAGAAATAAAGCTTTCGGTTTAGAAGTTCTGCCCGTGTTTGGTTTCTCGCTAAACCACATGTAAGTTGAGTTATGCTTAGCATGCTTTAAGTATAACTTATGTTTAAGTTCATTATCATTATTATATACCTATAAACAAGATTTATAAGTGATTCCAAGTCATTATACTAATCTATCTACTTACGGGGATGATGAAAAGGCTAGAATTAGCGAGGTGTTTAAAGTGAGCTTTCCAAACAGTATACTCTGTATACCAAACGGACCCTACCTCCGATATAATCTTAACTGATCATCCCTTATCAACTATAGATCACTAGACTTTGAATTAATGATGAATCTAGACTAATAATTAGTTGCAATAAATATTAGCCTAAGACTTAGTGATAATAATACTAGGATATGTCAAAGAATAAGACACTTGCTAAAAGCAAAGCGCTGTGCGAATTTCGAGTCGTCACTTTATCAAGTAAGTGCATAGTTACTTTCATCTTACACACACACACACACACACACATATATATATATATATATATATATATATCAAGTATTTAATATAAATTACCTGCTATATGTGCCTATTATCTGTGTTCCTCATATCTATGCTAGATGGACGATTTATACATGTTTTACTTGATTTAAACTATATATGTATTTTATACCTATAAATATATTGGGTAAAGATGGGTAGATGATATAGATGATGAGAGATGAAAGATGAAATGGATGATGAGAGACCTTGACCTTAAAGACAATGTCATCTAGCAGAGTATAGATGACAACCACACACTATTCTAGATAGTCCAGTGGAACGCTAGGAGGCTCGCAATTTGTAGGTGTTTGTGAACCATGTGTTCATCAGATGTACTATGAAAACACATTGACATGTGTTGTGGGTGGACTCCCTAAAATAATATTGTTAATAAAGAAGATAAACCCTAGAAGCTATGAATTTGGTGCCTATTAGATAAACACTAACAACTATGGACTTGGTGCCTAATAAATAAACATTGGCAGCTATGGACTTAGTGCCTTTTAGATAAACCCTGGCAGCGATGGACTTCGTGCCAATTCCTTAGGAAAAATCTTTAGAAATAAATATAGAAGAATACCTACTGACAAGTATCATGAAGGAATCCCTGAACTAATACTGTCAGTATAGATGATCCTTAGGGTATAAGAATAAAGAAGACAATGTGGATGGAAATTGGGTTAATTGTTTGATGATTAAACATATTAATTATATTATTATGGGTTGAAAACCCTATGTACTCACCAGGTTTCCCAATCTAACTCACTAAATTTGTTGTATCACATGTAGCGATATTAAAGATACATTATGTTGAGAAATTCAAGGAGTATTAAGCCACTAATTTAATTACTGTAAGGCTTATAATATTTCATGATGCTTATGTTTTTGTATTGATGATGACATCCCAACGTTTTAATATAAATAAAATACATTTCCTCGGAAATACTTTGATAATATCATTATCATATTTTTGGGAACAAATTCTGCAATATTATTTTTCAAAAAGGATACTCTGATTTTTAAATAAGTATAATGAATCGGTTTTTTCTAGCTGTAAAATTAAGGATGTCCCATGAGACATATTTTTTCTAAGACTTATAAATTTTACATGAGTGGCCGTCTTTAAATCTTCTCTTGTTTGATCTACTAAGCTTTCATTTATTTCTGATATTGTTTCTGATATTTTTTCTAAGACTTATAAATTTTACATGAGTGGCCGTCTTTAAATCTTCTCTTGTTTGATCTACTAAGCTTTCATTTATTTCTGATATTGTTTCCCCACCTTACAATCATAAAAGCTTGGGCTACCAACCCAAAGAATTCATCTTTTTCTAAATCTTTATCCATATTAACTTTAAACTCATTCTCAAACTTTATTTATTTAATAAAATTTATTTCTCTTTGACATAAGTCTTTAACTTAGAACTTTTTCAGTGACTATTTATGGCCACTTAAGTATAAATAGTTTGAACATCATCAAGTCTAAGGGTTTTATCCTAACATCACGAAGAGCAGGTACCAATATCATTCATCTGAAATTCATTATATGATTGTAAAGCCGATTATTATATACTTATGTAGAACTAAAAACATGTTTTAGGTATTTGGTGGTGTTTATGAGGAGTTGTATGTATATGTTTAGATAGATGCAAGCTTCTAAACTTACGTTAATCATTTGAAGTCATAGTTGTGATTTGTTTTATGGAGTTGCTATAAGCTTGAAAATTTTGTAGCAAATAATAAAAAATGAAATAATTATAGAATCATAGTACATAACAACATATTATGTAAGTAAGGAAGTTTTATGGATCAAGAAGTTTTTTTTATTGCTTGGAGTGTTGTTAGTGTCTTAAGATTGATTTACATCTACAATGACAACATTGTCTTCCTACATATTGAGTGACACACTCAAGCCTTTAGGATACAAATTTTGTATCATTCTAAAAATAGTAAAATGCACCATTAGAGTGGCCTATATTAACCGGTCCCAAAGACCACGTGGGAGGTCAAGCAATCCCATTCGTCATGGTTAGAACCGAATAAATCTTGTTGAATAAAATGATTCGTTGTTCTATTCACTACTTATTAGTTCAGTTTCCAACTCAAACCCACCGTATTTTCTTAGAATACTTCTGAAATATAGTGGAAACATTTTGTTCTGGTGGAGAGAGGTGAATGAAAGCAACAATGCAACATCACATAACACTAGAAATTTTTTAGGTGTGCCATAGTTTCTCTTGTGCAGATTTTCACACCTCAATCACTAAGCTCTCATCATGGGGGTAATCTTGCAACATTCTAGAGGGTTTTGACAAGGACTCTAGTTTTCTCATATTGTGAGGGTATCATTCATACACTAGCACTTGGCTATTAGGCTTTGATCCCACATACATGTGGATATTGTTGGAGGGAGTTTGCTTTGATTCCTTGCAATACATAGATTCTCTACCTTACTAAAGTTAGACTCAAATGTTCACATCGGGGTATACTTCTCTTAAACACCCAATCGATGTGCTTTAGTTGCTTATATTGCCTCATGGATAGTCTTCTTGTTACAAATTTTGATTTTGTATGTATTATCCTTCTACCATGTTTGCACACCGGAACCCAACATAGCACGTGTGATGTATCTATTATATTGATGAACCAAGACATGCATATATTCAGCCTAGATGCAACCCTTCTAACGACGAAAATCTTAAGCTCATATAATATATTAAAATCCACTCTATGAATGGTTTATTTTGACTTTTGTTGTGGTAATTAGGTTATAATATCCACCTGTTATTTTATTTTTACTTTTAAAAAAAATATCCACATCATCCTCATAATTAAGTGTTGCAAACTAAAACAGTTGCTTGGTATATTTATACAAGAAAAAATAAAGATGATTTTAATGGTATAAAAATACTTTTTCAATCAAATTACCATGACATTCTTACAAATTACCCTTTAATAAATGGTTAATGATTATTTACGTAAGAAAATTACAGCTTTTTATTACATATACTAGATATTTGATTAATTTATGTAATTTTGTTTAGGTTTGATTATATTTTATCAATTTTGAAACAAAATTGACATTACCGATTCATACATCAATCGGTAAATTTGGGATAAAAGGTTTAAAACATAGTTACCTAACTAATAATAACTATATTTATGTACATATTTTGATGAAGACATAATTTAGTTACATATATACAATGTAATCGAGTTGTCTGTTAGTATACATACCAAACAAAATGATTTATGGGAAAGGAAACTAATAAAATTCAATAAGACTTGAGGGGGTGGGTGGTAAAAACATTTGGCTTTTGTTTGCCATCTCATACCAACATCACCCTTCAAAGGTGACATGAGATAATGCAAACTAAAATGGCATTATATATATATATATATATATATATATATATATATATATATATATATATATATATATATATATATATATATATATATATATATATATAGAGAGAGAGAGAGAGAGAGAGAGAGAGAGAGATTATTTCTTTTTTATTATTATTATTATTATTATTTATTTTAACATGTTGATCTATCCCCACAAAATGTCATGTTATTCATGTTATATGGCAAAATTAACATGACATGGTTTTAAAGATGATATGACATCATGACATCCCATGCTCCATTTCTTTTAGTCTAAAATAAAATAAAATTGGCATTCTTTAAGAACAAATTTTTTAGTAAGACAAAATAAACAACTTTTTATATATCCAATGAATTATATTTATTTATTTCGCTTATCTTATCAAACAATGCACTAGAGTTTGAAAGGCAGAAATCTTGCGGACTAAGAAAAACAAAAAGGAGCTTGTGATTGTGATTGAAAAGAGGAAAGTTTTAGAAGTGAAGTTCAAGATTCATACTTCATGGTTACCTTTTCACCCATTTGACATTTCTATCCTTTTTTGGGGTTTCATTATTTCATTTAAACTAAATTTCATTATTGGTCTTTACGGTTTTCAAAAAGTCATATAGAACTACTATCAAAATCGTTACATGTTTGGTCTATGTGATTTCTAAACATTGATTGGTCATTTTGTTTGTCTCCGTTTGATTTTGGACAATTGGACGTTAGCCCCTCCCCATGCACACACACATGCCACTCAAACAAGGGTATATGTGTCTTTTTATTTCCCCAATGTTCGTATACTCCTTTATCAACCAAACCCCCCAAATTAACTTCTTTCTCGGACCTTCTTCTCCATTTTTCTTCTTCGCATGCTCTTTAACGCCAAAAAAGAAAAAAAATGGTTTTTTGTTCTTGTGGAATGTAATTTCCATCACTTTGTAGACTAACCTAAACCCATGAATGAGGTTCTAATCTTGTTCAAAATGCATGTTTATAGGATGGTTTGACCCACCAATATTCCCTAAGGTTGTTGATGTGATTCAATGAAAATGTTCATGCATGGTTAAGTTAGATTCCCTCTAAACATTGTGCTAGATCTCACTTTTTTGATAATACTTCTATTCCCTACCCATTCAATGCTATTTCTAAATATTGAAGTAAAAACCACCATTTTCAATTTTATATATATATATATATATATATATATATATATATATATATATATATATATATATATATATATCCAAAATAAAAAGTAGGACACATCGGTGATCGGTAGGTCGAACCACCCAAATACCCAATAAACCTCCATTTTGGACCTAACTTAGTCCACAAAGTGAACAATAAAATACCATTTTGATTTTTGTGTAAAAGAGCCTACGAAGAAAAATAGAGAAGAAGGTACGGGGAAGAATGTAATTTGGGCAGTGGCGGAGCTAGATGGGGCGTTGGGGGTATTACAGTACCCCCAAAAAATTATTTTTTTTATATATAAAATATTATTTATAAACATTTTTCATGTTATTGTATCCCCAACTAAAGAGATTTTAGCATATTTTTTAATTCCCGGTATATATATATATATATATATATATATATATATATATATATATATATATATATTGACAATGTTTGTATCTCCATATCAAAATTTCTGGTTCCGTCACTGAATTTGGGGGTTGATGTTATAAAGGAGGATATGAACATTGGGTAAATAAAAATATACAAATACCCTCGTGTGACTTGTGAGGGGCTAGTAGGATGGTCTAATGGTCAAGTTTAAACAAAATCAAGTAAAAGGGCCGATCGGACAGCATTTAGAAACCATATGTACCAAAAGCATAACAGTTTGATAGTTTTCTTCACCATGTAAATTTTTACAAACTACAATCACTGTAAGGTATAAGGTGTTGTTTGTTTTTTTTAAAGCAAAATGTCTGCAGTTTGCAGACCACATCTGTAGACCTCTGCAGTAGAAAAGGTGGACCAAACGTCTGCAGTCTGAAAAAAGAAGACTGTTTGTTTTTTTAACATCTGCGTGCTACTAAAATAAACTGAAAACTAAATAAACTTATTTTTTTAAACTTCAAAGTGATTTTTTAATATTTTTATGATTTTGTTATAAATAATTAACGAATCTAGATCAACTTTTATGTATTATTGTATAAAAAATAAAATTAAAAATGGTATGAATTAACATATATATTTGATAAAAACCAACAACTTTGGTTGCAAAATTATAATTAACCATTATAATTATTGATCAAAGAATTTGATACATAAATTGATGGAAATAAACTTCGATTTTTTCAATTAAATCCATTAAAAACGTACGATAAATATTTTCTCAAGAAATTGACGATATTGTATTAAATAATGTTTTACAAAATTTGGCAAAAAAATATAAGAATATATTATGATTTTTTTTTCATATTTATATAAACAAATTCAACGACTATTATTGTAATAAATCTTTATTTATAAATTTGTCAAAAATATCATGTTTGTATCGTCAAAAGTTTTTTTTTTTTTTTTTTTTTTTTTTTTTTTTTAAGTTTTGTATTTTTTTTTCAAATTGTTATCATTAATAAAGTTGGAAAAAATATAAATTAAAAAAAAAACTTGAAAAAAATAAAGATATATATGTTTTTTTAGGCTAGAAGATGTCTGAAGATGTTAGAAGACTTTGGTCTACATCTATGCCAAGAAGAGGGTGCGCAGACATTTTTAGGTCTGCAGTCTTCAAAAAAACAAACAGTCTGCGAAGGCTAATGTCTGCGCGTGGTCTGCGCGGCGCAGACAGAAGAGGCCTCACAGATCTGCAGATAAAAAACAAACACTGCCTAAATATCAAATGACTTCTAAACTAGCAGTATTAGATATTGTCTTCCTTCTTGAGGTTGATGGTGGTTGATGGTTCAAGTCTCGTTTGAGACATATGTGGATTTATGAATAGTTTACAAATATATTGTTTTTGCTTCATCGACAAACAAAATGCTTTATTTTGAGCCTTCTCAATTGGAATGTATGCATTGATTATTTAGTTTTTGTTTTTGTTGAATATTGTCATGTTTTAGATAGATGATATTTTAGATTAGCATTGATATTTTGATGTTTAAAAATGACACATATGATATTTTGATATTTAAGAAAGACATATATTATATTTTAATGTTTAAGAATATATACGATATTCTAAAATTTTATGAAAGGTAAATATTATTTTTAGAAATTAAGTTGGACAAAGATAATATTTTTACTTCCTTTAGATTTTTTTTGCTTATATCAAGATAAAATAGTTTTGTAAATCTTTTCTAATGTTTAATGTTAAGCATAAAGTAATTATAACTTAACATTTTCCAAAACTTAAAAGAGATAATTTTCACGATATCAAAAAATAATCTACAAATTGATATTTGTTTTGAGAAGAACTAGAGATTAATGATAAAATATTGTAAATAACTTACAATAAAAATAATAAAGAATATTTGTGACTTGTAATTGATTTAAGAAAAAGTTGTACTTTTTAGAATCAATTAATGACGAAAAACATTTATCAGTTGTTTTCTTTTTACTTATTTATCACTTGTGCACAAATCATTATCCAAGAACACAATCAAGACAAAAAGAAGAAAAAAAATTACTCAAATAGCTTACATGGATGTGATTAATACGCTTTATTGAGAAAGAATAAAGAGAAAGTAAAAGCAAAAGAAAAGGAGCAACATGGTAATTTTAATCTTAGGAGGGTATGTTTCTCTTTATTTCTTTTCCCTCCATCTTTTGTAGTAATTCTTTAAATTCCAAGATTATTCATCACTTGAGAAAAGATGTTATTAAACTGATTATTATTTGAGCTCATGAGATTTAATATAAACTAATAAATGAATATTTATTCTACAAATAATGGATGGTTATCAAAGATAACTTTCTCAATATTATAGTATTACCTCATTTTCAAGGCATAACACTAAATTTATATGTAGTTCAAAACTAAAGACATAAACACTACACTTCAAGCAGGAGACTTTTGATAATTCGATCTTCATAAGGTTTCAAGATCTTCAAGTAACTTGTCCCATTCATTTGTCTTGCTTTCAGATTTCTTCATACAATAAGCCTTTACACATGCTAATCCCAAAACCATAAGGACCAAAATCGCCATAAAGACCAAAATCGCGATACTTATTTCTGAAAAGAAAAGAAAAAAAAACTCAAATTTAATGCCAATTGGGTACAAGAAATGAGTTTAAAATAGAACCAAGTTATCTTAGCAAAGCACATAACCATAATCTCGACCGTTTGATTAAAAAATCAACGGCTAAGATTAAAAGTCGTTACACACATTTCGACCCTCAGATGAATTTCATCAACAGCCAAGATTAAGTTTGATGTTTTGTTCATAGAGTCATTGGTTACAAATACAATTTAATGAATTGTACAAAGTGTTGTTTGACTTTAAAGGACAAACAACAAAAAATTGAATATGGAATTCCCATTATTATTTTATCAAAACTTTTAGTTTATTCATTTAATTAGCTATATAACAAATGCTATATGGTAAAAATGTAGAGATATATAACAAGAATCAAAACAAATAGATTCTAAATATTAAAATTTTGACTTTGACCTTAAAAGGAAAATCAACATTACCTTCTCCAATGGATTGAACACCAAACCACCTTTTAGCTTCTGAAAAATCATCAAAACCAGTCGAATCCCATGTCAAATCAAGACCAAAACTATCATCAGAAACGTAAGAACTATACTCAAATGGAATCGAAACAGTTTTGATAATCTCACAAGAACTGGGAATATCTAACGATGACTCCACAACATAAACATGGTGTTTAGAATCACTTAAACATGGGATTTGTTCGAAAGAACCCAAAAGATTGATCGAACAATTCAAATACGTATAGTTTCTAACAACATGATAGTATCGAAAGGGTGTAGGATCAAGATTGAGATTCAAGAACACTTGAAAGACGCAATCTTTTGGGTCGATTAGAGTGAGTTTTCTGTGATCGTATGAGATGGATTTCACGCCCAAATCGCCGTAATTTGGGAATTTGATCATGGTTTGTTTGTGTTTGCAGAAAGAATTGACTTTGAATGGAAAATGGATTGGGGGTTGATCATGGTTGCAGGTATGTGAGGTGAATTTGCCATCAAGAACCTCCATGAATGTAAAGATTAAGAAAATGAGAACGAAGGATTTGCGAGCTTCCATTAAAGATGATTCAATGGAATTCAAGAAACTTGCAAAAAGATGAATTACAGAATTAGTTAGCTTCTTGGATACTTGTGTTAAGTAGTTGTTGGAATGTCTGTGAGTATTCTTGGCGACTTCTTTAACAGCTTTCTTGAGGAGACTGAGTCAAGAGTAAGGTACAAGTTCTTATGCATGAGGTACAAGTGATTTATTATGAGTGAATGGAGAAAAAAGTAGACTATTTTATGTTGGGGTTTACTTAGTGTAGCAAACTTGAGAAATTGGGGGGAAAAGGAAACAATATGGAAGATTTTTTGTGGGGAGAATTTCCACTAACATTTTCCAATTGACAATTTAGCCCATCTTCTAAAAGTCTAGTCACTTGACCTTAAAAATGGGGAATTGTATTTGTATATATGTGTCTAAATGATATTGATTGTAAAGTTGAATAGTTATTTTGAAGTTTTTATAACCATAAATATGACTAAATTACTTAAATCGATTGTTATCTTATAAAATGTTGTAAGTTTAATATTTAACGGTGTGAATTTTTTTTTGACGTTTAACTGTAATTTCGTCATTTTTTTTACGAATTATCATGTTTGACAAACCAAAATATATCTTATAAACTCGTTTTCTGAAAACTACTAGATTTTAATTAGCATATGAAATTTCTCTTAAGTTTTTTTTTCCAAATATAGCCTTTAATATTTATAAAATTCAAATTCCCCAAATAAACCTATATTTTTGTAACTAACATGTCAATTGAGTTTCATTTATATCATTTTCTACATTTCTTTTTACCTAATTTTATCTTTCTCAATTAGTTTTATCAAATTTTATTATTTTCAACTATCAGTTATCAGCTAGCTATTCAGTTTGTCTGCCAAACATAACCTAATATTTGAATGTTTTTTTTAGTCCTCTAGAACAACCGAACAATTTTGATCTAACTATACAACCAAAATATATGTAATTAAAATTGTGGCATCAAATATAAAACCTTCATGTTTACATAGTTTTGGATTCTTTGAACATTCATAATACAACTCTTTTCTTTTTGCTTTTCTGTTTTAATTATTTTTAATGAAATACGGCAACCTACTTGTAATATCATTTTTTAATTGAAACTAAAAGTAGATTGCTTAACATGATAAATTGATAAGTGAGGTCCTTTTTAAAAGCAAATTACATATATAAACAAAACAAAAACACATGTCAATCATATAAACTATAAAGTATAAAGTACGTTGTTTCTTTCTTTTTTTTATTATTATTATTTTTTTTAGTGTAGACAATATGACAAATTATCAGCCACGTTTGGTTTTATAGATCCTCATATTTTGTTGATCCACACCTTTTATCTTATTAAAATGACAATCCAAATTTGCTAAATATGTTTAATATTAGATAAAAAAAAAATAACACAATTAATATGACTATGGCTAACTTTAGAAAAAACTTACATTTTCAGCATTTTTTATTCCAGAAAAATCACTGATAATCTGAATTTTTCTCATTTAAACCATTATATATACACACACAAAATAAAAAACATTATTTCCCAAAAAAACTATATGACATAAAACTTGTATTCCAAACATTTAAATGATCATACACACAGTTACAGTTGCAGACAAATATAGAAACACACAAAAATTAACACAACAAACAAACTCCATGAACCCTATTTAAAAAAAAAAAAAATCTATACACTTTATAAATAATACAACTTAATTTCAGGAATAAAGATAACAAAATAGGTATTAAAATCAAAATTAAAGAAGATCTTTAGCTAGTCTGACAGGTGTCTCCTGCAAAAATGCCACATCACTATTCGATTCAGTCAAAAGATGATGACGATGATCATCATCCACTTCATCTTCTTCACTCCCCATTGTTAATGATGAATCACCCGAATCTGATTCTTCATCTGTTACAATTTTCAACAACAATTTTTACTATAAGGGTATTTCTGTAATTTGTCCAAAATTATATAATCAAAGCTCACCAGAAATTGTTGCATGATCAGGTAGATGTCTAACAGCTGCAACTTGAATGTTTTCGGGCAATAAACAGTTGCAGAAAGACCCTGTTCAAAGTTTAAAAAAAAAAATTCTATAAATCTTGAATCTTTCAAAGTGGAATGATTATAAATGAATGGAGGAGGATATAATTTCGTACCGAGTTTAGCCAACCGGTTGACCCAACCGGGTATTGGTTTTCCAGTGAGTCGCATTGATACTTCGTTTGTGAAATGATTGCAGTTTTTTGCAATTAAATGATAAGTGTCACCATAATATTTGTTAGAAAGATGTTCCATGAATGATCGGAATTCTGAAGGAGACATGTTGGTGCTTCCCAATGGAATTGATCGCCTGAAGATAAATCCCGGGCAGCTTTTTGGCTCCACTTCAAAGACTCCACTGGTTGGGTACTCGTGTGCTCCAAATGCGTATTCCATGTCATAGACTGATTATCATATCATAATGTAAAGATATTACTTGATCAGTTGATTCAAATCCAATACAATGATTATTCGATAGTTGTTCATCATAATAAGTATATACTGAAATTGGAAATGCTGAATCTCAGATAGGAGTAGATTATGGAGATCTAGAAACATATGTTTACTTGATGTAGCAAAAACTTGAAATCAAAGCTTAGATTCTGATAGAAATTAGGTTAGTTTATCAATTCCAGAATCTGATAGCAATTTTGGAAGTCAAACGCAAGGGAGTTGAATAGAATCTGGAAGAAATCGAATTCAAATACTATATATTCAATCGTTTTGAATTTGGAATTAGTTTACCTTCGATACCGGAATGGAAGATTCCGAAGCCTAACCAGTAGAGGTAGTTATTGACAGGGGTGAGATCATATACGTTGAGATACAATAAAGCATGATCACTTCCTCCATTTCTAAGCTCTCTAGACGAATTCATCGGAAACAGCCGCATTGTTTTGTTTTATATCTATGCACAGTTACAGACACACCACTTCGCCTCTCCTCAGTGCTCCCAATTCTTTCTCCAATGAAGATTATCCGTGTAAACCCTAAACTCTCAACCCTACAAAACCCTAAAAGATGGAGAACTAAAATTAAAATCGGAAGTTCGTGAATGAAGAGATTAAAGGCGCATGTAAGTCTAAATCTAATACAGCAAATCGAAGCTAAAAAAACGACAATCGTAATACAGTCTTACATCGATTTGAGCTGCAAGTTTAAGCCACCAATTCGGATGAGAGAGAGAGAGAGAGAGAGGTGTACGTGTGTGTAAGCATTCATTAATTTTGATCTGGCAAAAACCATATATCGATTAACGGTAATTTTGTAATTAAGGATATAATCACTAAAAATGACAAAGATGGGGTCCTTAATGATATAATAAAATTTTTAAATATTTATTATAAAATAATTATTTATTTTGTAGAATAAACGTTACGATTTTGATATTACAAAATCATTTTATACAAGAAATTTGTAAAAACTTTAAAATTTTGTGAAATACTAACTTTTAGAGTAAATAACATAATTATGTTTATGGTACACAAAATTGCACAAATGGTTCCTGTGGTTAGTTTAAAATTGCCACTTTAGTCCAAAAATGTTTGGACAAGCACCAGAGGTCCAAATTTTTCATTTTGTTGCGAGTTTGGTCCATTTTAAAATTAAAAGAAGTTAAAATGACATTTTTGCCCTTGTTATTTGTTTTTTTATTTTCTTTTTATTTCCTCTATTACATTTTAATTAATAAAATACAATTAAGTCTCTCTCTCTCTCTCTCTCTCTCTCTCTAACCTTCCCAACGCTTTTCTTTTCATATTTTCCACGACTCAATCTGAAAACTTAAATTGCAATTTGAAAAATGAATCTTCATTTTCTCCCAACGGAAGCTACCACCGAAAACCTTAGCTCCGGTGAAATAGGATCATGTTCTCAGATCGCCGCCCTTCTCTCCCTCTCTTCCAGATCTGCCAACCCTTCTTTCCTTCTCTCCCAAATCCACAAACCCTGTAAATCCACCTTTCTAATGCGTCGTAGATATGCAAACACACCTCTAGGAGGTGATGACGAGGGAAGTGGTGGAGACAAGGAGGTGAGAAACGCCGCAGGCGTAAAGAAATTCGTTGACGTCGGTGAGGACACCGGTGACGGCCGCTATGGAGAACAACCTAGTAAAATATGACGTCGCCCTTCGTCTTCATACAACCAAGCTTCAATAGATCAAATCGGAGAAGGACGGGTCCGGTGGTTGTTCATATCTGAAACCTTCATCCCAAACGACCACAACTTTTCTGACTTCGTCTAGCGTCGTCGTCACTGTCGTTGCTGGAGATCTCACCGATGATAGCGATGTTCCAGATCTAAGACGAAGGGCGACGACTACGAAGGACGGGGTTAGAGTTTCTAGATCTACAAATAATGGTTGAAGGCTCAACGGTAAAGGTGTTCGAAAACTGATGTGTGTCCCGGTAGGGGTAATAAGGACATGAAGCTGATGTTAAGGTGGAGGTTACAGGTGGTGTTTGGCGGAGGTGCTGCTTTGGGGGTGTTTGCAGATCTTCACTGTCGACTGCTTCGTAGTTGTTGGTAGTCAAGCAAAAAAAACAAATAAGAGAGAGAGAGAGAGAGAGAGAGAGAGAGAGAGAGAGAGAGAGAGATTGGTTTTTATTTTTATTTTTATTTTTTATTTTTTAAAATCTAAATATCAAAAAAACAAATAAGAAAAATAAAAAATCATATTGACAGGGGCAAATCTGTCATTTTGAAAAAATCAAAACAAATTGGACCAAACAATCAACAAAATGAAAACTTTGGACCTTTGGTGCTAGTCCAAACATTTTTGGACCAAAGTGGCAATTTTGAGTAAACCACAGGGACCATTTGTGCAGTTTAGTCTTATGGTATACATAACTTCTTATTTTTAAGACAAAATTGCAAAAATGGTTTCTGTGGTATGTATTTTTTTTGGATTTTAGTTCAAACCACGATTTTTTTGGATTGGTGGTCATTTTAAGTTAGTTTCGTTGTGTTTTTGGTCCATCGGTAAATTGAAATGACTGTAATGCCCTTCTCATATATATTTTTATATTTTTTCTATTTAATTTAAAGGAAAAAGGAAATAATTGATTAATTTGGCTCACATTTCTCTATCTCTCTCTATCTATCTCTCCCTCTCTCTCCACGGGTGAAACCCATGTCACCACATCATCAGTCATCTTTGTGACCTCTCCTGCTCATTCGTACTCCATCGACGAAGACAATGACACCGGCGAGCTGTCGGGTGTAACAACCCACCACCATTTGTGAGTCGTTCACCACCCTCCACAGCCTCCTTCTCGTCACCTGCAACTCGCCACTACCCTCCTCTCGATGACACTACAACAGCGAATGTATACAGAAAAAAAAACCTGATCGAATCAAGAAAACCAGGCAGCATAGTTACCACCCATTGCCGACGTAAGCCACCACTACCTATCTTTGTTGCTGCTTTCGAAACTACTCCTCTCTGACCATCTGTTTCCTTCCACCGCCTTTCTCCCCCTCTCATTCTGTCATTCATTGTCGGCAAACGAAGAGAACGAAGGCAACAAGTTGTCGTCGCCACTGTTGTTGGAGATAGCCACCACAGCTGTGCTGCCACCACCACTGCCATTCTACGTTGCTGCTGCCGCCAACCATCTCCATTGAACCACCACCTTACTCTATTGTTCCGTCACATACCACCAAGAAACACCGCCACTCCACTTATTTCCTCCGTATCTTGCACCATTATAGCTCTTCCATCACTAGTGTCACCCCGCACTCTCTCCACTCATAGTTCACAGTCGGAGGAAAGGAAGGAAGCGGCGGAGCTGCCGCCAATCGCTATTGTCGCCGTGAGTGCAATCACCGTCGGCTGCCACTGCTATATCGCCACCTCCTACTGCTGTTGTGGAAGTTCCGACTACCGCCACCCTCCTATTGATGTAAGAACAACCATCTCCACCTTCGTTTCAATTTTGGTCTCCTCAGTTCGTACCATTCGAGATCAATGAAGACCAACGAAGTGGGTCTTATATTTCCCTTTTTATATTTAATAACAATAATAATTTTATATTTAATAACGATAATAATTTTAAAAAGTGAAAGAAAAATGAAAACTAAATTCATTAAGGGTATAATAGTCATTTTAGTTTGGACAGAGACCAAAACTGCATGTAAACTAGCTCAAAAGGACCACTAATCTAAAAAAGTCGTGGTTTGGACTAAAATCCCAAAAAATGCATACCACATGAACCATTTTTGCAATTTTGTCTATTTTTAATACAAATTTCAAAAGCTTCATACCCAGTGCTTCATTTCATTGACTATGGGTTCTTATCATGTTTACACTCTATATACATTCGTTCGTTTAAATGGTCTCATATGTCTTTCAAATAATCCCTACTTATAGTTTTAACCGTCCCCTAAAAAAGTCATATTCATTTTCTTCTCTCATTCAACATACCGAAGTTAAAATACAATGTTTTGGTTAATTTTCATGTTGGATTAAGAGCTTCTGCTTTTTAATTCAACGGATAATTTGGTGGATTGGATTGATGCGATACCGGTGGCTATATTATAAAAGGATATCATTGACTTTATTTTTATAGTGGTCATTTGGGTGCTTTGGGCTTACCAGAATGTTGTATTGTTTTTACATTCTAAGTTTAAGAAACAATTCATTTTTGATAGTATTGTAGATAAATTATTTTGTTGGTTTTCTTTTAGAAACTCTAAGGCTAAGAAAAATCGGGTTGCTTGGATGCAAAATCCAATCCTATCTTAATTTGTTTTTGTTTTTGGCTAGCTTCTTTTAGCCTTTTTTTAGGTTCTAATATATTATTGTCGTTAAAAAAATAGTGTTTAGGGAATAATCATCAATCTTTAAGATTCCAATGAATATCATTATCAAACAATAGGTCTAACAATGTAGAGCATTCGAGGAACTAATATGGTGGTTTTTTAAAACATTTTATGGTGGATGAGTCACCGAGGAGGATTTATGACAGAATAATGTTATGTACGTGGGCCACCATATGAAGAGATTCAAACCAATATATGGGGGAATATGAGCTTGGAAGAGAATGGTACAAATGATATTGTTTATGGCGCACATCATTTGTTCGGATTTGTTATTTTGTTGAGACATGTGTGGACATGAGAATCTTAGATTGTTATGAAATCAGACGATACTTGTCAAGACTTATAACAAATCGGATGCCATTTTCTAAGCTCTGATACCACTTGTTAGGAAGTAAAGTGGAAAACAAGCAAAACCAAAAGCACATAAGACATATTATTTACCTGTGTTGGTCAAGGTGGCATATGTCCACGGGCAGGAGGGAGGTATTTTTTTTTATTTCAGAGTTCTCAAACAAAGGTTACAAGTACAACAAACAGAGATTCGTCCTACTCACTAAGGATACAAAAGACAAGAAACCAAATGACTTAGCATGCATCCCTATTTATACTAAAGGGATCAAACCTAAAACCCTAATCGCCTATTAGCCTATAGGCCCATGAATGGTGTCAACCAATCATAATATGTCATGCAGTAGCTTCTGGAACATTCATCCATGACATACAACACATTAGCATCAGCAATGCACATGGCAGAGCACCATGAGCCATAATGATGCACAGTATAACATCGTGATTTTTCACCCAAAATTTTCTTTTTATTTTAACTTTTTAACTAGAATACTAGCAAAAGTCTTATTTTGAATTTTATGAAAACATCACCAATGTTACCTTATTACCAAAAACAACCTTCATCAAAATGAAATTTCATAAAACCAACCAAAAACAAGCTCTCAAAATCGTAATTAAATGAAAACAAAACGACATGTCGAAAGTGGTATCATTGCTAAAATACACTAATGTAACTACCCCAAAAGGCCCCATCCTTTCCAAGGCATCATATCATGTTACCTGTTCCAAGTGTCAGCATACGCTAAGTGAGTCAATCATAAGTACGGTGTTATGGAACACACATATCCCAAATGGATCAGACACGACATCATATAAACATGCATTCAAACACTCACATAACATGGCATCCCATAAGTCACATAATGTAACTCCTAATCTTCAAGTAATTTTAAATTCATCCCTTGGGTTGTAATTATGTCATTTTTAGTCCTTGGATTGGAAAAGAGTGGCCATGGGAAGCCCTAGTGGTAAAATGGTAATTTATGGAATAAGAGTTGTACACTGCGCGTACATTTGAGTACGCTAAGTGTACTAGGGCGCGCCTAGTACGCTAGGCGTATGCATATGTAAGCAAGGTGTATGTGTGTCTGGGTGAAAACCCTAATTCTTAGGGTTTGTGGAGTATTTAAGCATCATTATGGCCTTTATCCCCCCCCCCCCCCATATTTTCAGCCTCCAAGTTCTGGGATCATTTTTGGCAAACCCTAACTCCTCTAGTGTGTGTGTGTGTGTATGAGTTAAGAATGTGTTTCTTGTATGGTTGAAGGAGAAGTTAGTGCATCAAAGAAGTCAAGGAACGAAGGAAGCTTGTAGATATGTGATTATCATCTTCTTTGGGAGGTTCAGGAGGTATAAAGCTTCTACCTTTATACTTGGATTGTTTAGATCTTGTTTTGGTAGGTTTTTGGTGTTCTTTGTCACAACTGGAAATTTTGTGTCATGTAATCTATACACTCAAGCTAATGTGAATCAAAAGCTTAAGAACATGTGTAACACCTATGATTATGACTTCAAAAACTTCAAGTAAATACATCATACAAGTACTACAAGTAGTCATCAAACAATTGGAAACCCTAGAAGTCCTTGTTTAAGTCCATTTTGGACTAGGACTCCCTTATTGGATCCAAATGGACCAATAAGCTTCCAATTAGACTATCATGGGCTTAGAACCCTAATTGGGCTCTAATTGGACCCACACTAATTTATTTCAACATTTTGGGTCATGTTGGGCCTAGAATGAAATGAATTAAAAGCCTTGATACATGAATAACCTAAACTAGTCCAATAAAAATATAAAAATCCTACCACATTCTTTTAGGCTTAAATCATACCCAAACTAACTCTAATATTGGGCTTAGGGGCAAAGGCCCAAAATTTTCCTTTTCCCTTCCAAATTCTCGGCCCAAGGCCCAAGTCCAAGAAGAAATGGAAGAGTTGACTATTTGCTTGCCACCTTATTAATACCCAACATGTTTCCATGCACATCTCATACTTCTAGGAGCATATCACTTCAAAGATCACATCTCTTCTTCCTATCTCTCTCACTCTCGGCCACATCTCAAACACACACACACATTTCACAAATTCTCTCAAAGAACATTCAAGAAAACTCTCTCCTTTCCTCCCCATAATTTCGAGATTTTAAGAAGCTTTCAAGAGGATCTTTCAAGCTAATCACCATCTTAGGTAAGTATTTACTTATATATGTGATCTAGCTATTTCATTCCATCAAAAAAAAACCTCTTCTAAATCTATTCCAACTTGTGATCATACACCTTAGAAGTCACCAAACTCGAGATCTACCAAGAAGGGTGCTAAGGCCAAAAATCACTTCATTTTTCTTCCATCTTCTCTCTAAAACCGAAACCACACCCAAGGTGAGCTTCATACCCCCTATTTTCTGTTTTTATGAGTTTTGTGGGGGGGGGGGGGGGGGGGGGAATACAAGTGAAAGTGTAGATCTATATGTGTTTTGTATGCCTTGTATGATTTCCATGCTTACATGTATGCTTTTGTGTGCTATAATGTGGATTTAGCCATAAAACCCCTCAAAACCGAGATATATCTTATGTTAAATGATTTTAGCACCAAATATATTTCTACATCCAAAGTGTTTCAAGAAAAATAGCTAGGAGGTTTAGTAACAATTTTCTTTGGGCTAAAAACACAAATTTTGGGCCTAAAGTGTGAAAAACACAAAATTAAGGGCCCAAATTGACGTATCACGAATTCTGATGGATGAGGTGTGTCAAAACAGTTTCAATAAAATAGTTTCTGGAAATATACTCATTTAGAGGATTAAAAACATAAAAATTTCAAGCTTAATGGGCTAAAAATGACATTTTCGGCCCCATGAGGCCCATTATGCGAGATTTTCTGTTTTGGAGGGCCAAAACTGTATTTTTCTGTAAAACAGTGGACTATAAGTGTTCCAAGTCCTTTTCAAAGGTTAAAATGCTTTTTAAATTTAAAAAGGACCAAAGTTGCAAAAATTTTACAATTTGGGCCAAAATTGTCAAAATTGCGAAAAGAAGGGTTATAACCGAGAAAACTGAAATTTCAGGGACTTAAGCTGTTTTCTATGAAAAATATGCTGGAAAATATTTATTTCAATAATTTTTGGTGTTAAAATGTCAAGAAAATTGATTTAAGGACCAAACCGGAAAGTATTTAAATAAAGGGTTGAAAAAGTAAATTTTACAAACAAGGAGGGGCTGAAAACAGAAAATTTTCAAGACTAATTCAATACATGCAATTTGACCAAATAATGGTACCACGACTATCGACAAAATACAATACATTACAACACCAAAAGTCGTTGTTAAACGAATTGGATCGGTCTCGAACCAATAAAAATCTGAAACTACTAACACGACGACACTATGATACTTCAACACTACGATTCATACAAATAACGATTGGGAATTCATTATACATGCGAGTGTGCACAGACGGCTACGCACCATCTTTGGGCCCCACAAGTGTAAAATCTTGTTTGTTGAGCCTAGCTAGCCCAACGACCTGATCTTAAGGCCGGAAGACTTCTATCTTACGAAGTGTTGGGTTTTACCGATCCGACACGACGTAACCGGACTTTCAATGGCTTGTATACTACTGGTCCCCTAGGGTCCTCTAGTGTCGCTAGTAGAGTCTACCTTTTATGCGAGGCGGGTCTGGGACCCCTCGTACCTTTTTATCCCCAACCGGCTAATGGAGTCATCGAGGCCTTCGTGTCCTCTTTCTCTTCGGATGTGGGACTACATGTAGTCAGGGCGGTTGGATAACGTGATTAGTACGGACGACGCCTACGGGATCGTTAGTATTGCTATAGACTAGTCGTTTGTGTAACGCGTGTTTGTAGCAGATAATCATGCTAAAAAATAATCCAATGTCGCCTGGTAATGATAACTTCATGCGTTGCAATGGTTTCAATGTAAATTCATGGAATTCAAAGAATTAGGAAAACATCGGGTTTTCCTAAGGTTTTCAATACATACAGATTCGAAATACCTACAATTTCAATGAACAATCTCTTTTTTTTTTTTCAAGTATAGAAACAAACAAGCATACTTATGGATCTTCACAAACGTTTTCAAAAGCTTCTCTTTTCAGAAAATATCGGATTTTCTGGTGGTTTTCAAACGATACGAAACATTGCTTTTCAAATAAAATTTATGAACTCACCAACATTTCATATGTTGACGTTTTTCAAAATACTTGTATTATCAGGGAACCAGTGAATCAAAGGAAATCGTATTCAGTGATGGCTTGCAGTTTATTTATGTACGAATCGAACAATTTATTTTGGGAATGAAATGTTTAAACAATGTACTTCATGTAAACTTTACTGGTTGTACTATATTAATGCATGGCGACGAATGTTGTTACGTTTCATATATATACAATGTTATGGTATTCAATTGAGTCACGACAGCCCCCGAACGTTTCCGCCGCCTGGTTTGGGGGTGTGACAGGTTGGTATCAGAGCTTTGTTTATAGTGAACTAGCATGTCGAGCCACACATTGATATGCAACTATAAACCAAAAGAGGGACTAACATAACTCTGAACAAAACAAGTAAATAAAACACGCTTGCTTGCAGTAGGAATAGGAACATAACGTCGAACCAAAAATAATAATAATAATAATAATAATACTAGTATCTCGGTTAATTCGGGACTGTTCTTAGTGATACCAAGGAGTGAATGTAGCCTGATCAACTACATTCTCTCCAAAGTAAAACTAACACACGTCTTGATGAGAACGGGATAGCTAGGGAAGCTAAAACTATACCCTTCTAGCACCAAAAAGAGAACGTCTGTTTAGTCTGCCATAGTGGAAGAGGCATAGGATGATATTAGTGAACTCTTACGTGTTTTGCTATGTGTTGCGAATCTATGATTTTATGCTAAATGATACAAGTACTTAAGTTCGTGCCATACACCTAGTCAGTAGGACCACGACCTCACGGAAACCACGTACACTCAACATCTTTCCGTTTCGTGACAAGAAGATGCCTCGCCGACCTACTCGCGGAAACCCTGGACCAACTCCACCCGACGTTGACTCCACTGCATTCCAGGCAGCCGTGTCTGCTGCGGTCACCGCAGCTATGGCACAACTCCATCAGGGGAACAACGGAGGAGGTAACGGGCAAGGATCCGGAAGTTCGAACAACGGGACGAATCAAGGACCCACTAAAACGTGCACCTACAAGGACTTTGCGAACACTAAACCCCGGACTTTCAACGGCACTGGAGGAGTGATTACCCTGAAGCGATGGATCGAGAAGGTACAGTCGGTGTTCGAGATATGCGATTGCCCCGAGCAGATGAAGGTGAAGTTCGCGGCCTGTACTTTTGTGGACCAAGCACTCACTTGGTGGAACGGACACGTGGAAGCTATGACGCTCCCTGTCGCCAACTCTATCACATGGGCAGAAATGAAAGAAATGTTAATGGCTGAGTACTGCCCCCGAGGCGAAATACAAAAGATGGAGCAGGAACTATGGAACCTCACGGTGCAGAATGCTAACATCGACGCCTACATCTCGAGATTCAGCGAATTATCTCTATTGTGCCCAGGTATGATCACGTCAGAAGGAAAGAAGGTTGAACGATTCATCTGGGGACTGACATCCCCCATTCAAGGGAATGGGATAGCTGCGAACCCTGAAACGTTTGACAGTGCGAAGAGATTGGCCAAGAGGTTGTACGACCATAACAACAAAAGGGGTGAGAAGCCAGTAGAGACTCAGAAAAAAAAGGAGGGTGATGGCAGGAGAGGGAAGAACCCCAAGAGGAAGGGGCGTCAGGGCCCCGAGACCTCTAAAAAGCAGCAAACAGTGGCAGTTAACGCTGTCACCGCACCGGTTCCAGCCACACCACATGCTCCAGCCTCAGCTGCTTCAAATGCTTCAAGACCCTACTCCGGAAATCTTCCCAGTTGCAATAAGTGCGGCCTCCACCATCACGGCGAATGCAGGGAACTCCATTGCACCAGTTGCAACCGAAGGGGACACACTGCAAGGTTCTGCAGGACGTACCCTCCTAGGAACCAGAGTCAGGGAAACAACCAGAACAACAACAACTACCGCAATAACAACAACACCAATGCCGGCGGCAATAATGCAGGGCCTAGCCACACCTGCTTCGGGTGTGGAAGGACGGGGCATTTCCGCCGAGATTGCCCTAACAACAACTCAGGAAACAGAGGAGCAGGAAGAATGCTGACTATGGGTCAGAGTGATGCAGTTCAGGATCCCGCAGTTGTGACCGGTACGTTCCTCCTAAACCACACTTATGCATGCATCTTATTTGATACCGGAGCAAAGCGAAGTTTCGTAAGCGAGAAGTTTAAACATTTATTGAAACAACAACCCCAGAAGCTAAATGAAACCTATACGGTGGAAATGGCCAATGGGAAAACCGAATCCACTAGGGAAATCTACATCGGATGTGCCCTAACCCTCAACCAACACGTTTTTCGAATAAACCTAATGCCAGTATCAATTAGGAGTTTCGATGTGATTATTGGCATGGATTGGTTAAGCCCCCACCATGCTGAGATTATGTGCCACGAGAAGGCCATTCGCCTTCGTCTCCCAAATCACGAAACCCTCGTAATTTACGGAGACAAACCTAGCACGAATCTTCGTCTTATCTCGTGCATCAAAGCACAAAAACATCTGCGAAAGAACAATTTGGCGTTCTTGGCTCACATAGTGGACAAGACCAAAGAAGAAACTAACATCCAAGATATTCCGGTAGCGTGTGAATTTCCGAACGTGTTTCCTGAAGATCTTCCAGGAGTACCCCTAGAGAGACAGGTTGAGTTCCGAATCGACCTCGTTCCAGGAGCAACTCCTCTCGCTAAATCACCATATCGGTTGGCTCCTGCTGAAATGCAGGAATTGTCCAGCCAACTCAGTGAGCTTCTGGACAAGGGGTTTATCCGACCTAGCTACTCGCCGTGGGGAGCTCCGGTGCTCTTTGTCAAAAAGAAGGACGGATCTTTCAGAATGTGCATCGATTACAGAGAGTTAAATAAACTCACTGTTAAAAACCGCTACCCACTCCCACGAATCGATGATCTATTCGACCAGCTCCAAGGAGCTAGTTATTTCTCCAAAATAGATCTACGGTCTGGATACCACCAACTCAAGGTCCGAGAAGAGGATATTCCCAAAACCGCTTTTCGAACCCGCTATGGACATTATGAATTCGTCGTAATGCCCTTCGGTCTAACAAATGCACCTGCCGCATTTATGGACCTAATGAATCGAATCTATCGACCGTTCCTTGACAACTTCGTCATTGTATTTATCGATGACATCCTCGTCTATTCTCGAAGCAAAGAGGAGCATGGCCAACATCTACGACAAATTCTAGACACTCTGCGATCGGAAAAGCTTTACGCCAAACTCTCCAAGTGTGAGTTTTGGCTTAGGAGTGTGAATTTCCTAGGCCACGTGGTTAGCCAAGACGGAATTCATGTGGACCCCTCTAAGGTCAAAGCTGTGGAAGGATGGACAACTCCGACTACGCCCACAGAAATTCGTCAGTTCTTAGGCCTAGCAGGCTACTATAGGAGATTCATCCAAAACTTCTCTAAGATCGCCAAGCCGCTTACCTTGCTTACGCAAAAGGGCGTGCCATTCAAGTGGACAGACCGACAAGAGATTGCGTTTCGAACCTTGAAGCAAGCTCTCTGTAGCGCTCCTGTACTATCTCTGCCTGAAGGAACGGAAGATTTTGTAGTCTACTATGACGCGTCGAATCAGGGCTTAGGTTGCGTTCTCATGCAACGTGGAAGAGTGATAGCATATGCGTCCCGCCAACTAAAGACGCACGAGGTAAATTACACGACCCATGACCTAGAACTAGGAGCCGTGGTCTTTGCTCTAAAAATTTGGAGGCACTACCTGTACGGTACAAAGTGCACCATTTTTACGGACCACAAGAGCCTACAGCACATCTTGAATCAGAAGGAGCTGAACATGAGACAGCGAAGATGGGTGGAATTGCTAAACGACTACGAATGCGAGATCAAGTACCATCCAGGTAAGGCCAATGTGGTAGCTGATGCATTAAGTCGGAAGGAGTACGCTAATCGCCGTACGAAAACGCACTCGATAACCATTCAATCTCATCTGGCCACTCAACTTGCATTAGTCCAGTCAGAGGCTATGCAAGCGGAAAATAGAATTAGCGAGGAATTGCGCGGGATGGAAAAGAACCTAGAAGCAAGAGAGAATGGGGTATACTACTTCATGAACCGTATTTGGGTCCCAAAAATCGGAGGATTTAGGGAGACCGTTATGAGGGAAGCCCACAAGACACGATACTCCATTCATCCTGGATCGGACAAGATGTATTTGGACATTAAACAACACTATTGGTGGCCTAACATGAAGGCGGAAATCGCGACCTATGTTGGTAAGTGCCTTACGTGCGCCAAAGTAAAGGTGGAGTACCAGAAACCTTCCGGATTGTTACAGCAACCGGAAATCCCTGAGTGGAAATGGGAGGGGATTTCTATGGATTTCGTGACCAAGCTGCCCAAAACGTCGGACGGACTGGACACCATATGGGTAATAATCGACCGACTGACGAAATCTGCCCATTTCCTACCAATCAAAGAATCCTACAAGATGGAGAGACTGACGCGTTTGTACCTACGAGAAATCGTAAGACTCCATGGAGTGCCAAAATCTATCATCTCGGATAGGGACAGTAGATTCACGTTGCGCTTTTGGTAGTCACTCCACAAGGCAATGGGCACTCATCTCGATATGAGCACTGCATATCACCCACAAACGGACGGTCAAAGCGAACGAACCATTCAAACGCTTGAAGACATGCTTCGTGCATGTGTGATAGACTTTGGAAAGTCTTGGGATACCCATCTACCGTTGATCGAGTTCTCATATAACAATAGTTACCATTCGAGCATCAAGGTGGCTCCTTTCGAAGCACTGTACGGGCGTAAGTGTAGATCACCGTTATGTTGGGCTGAAGTAGGTGATACCCAGCTAGCAAGAACACATACGTCGGACAGGGCACTAACGGGACCGGAGATCATTCGCGAAACCACAGAAAAGATCGTTCAGATCAGAGCACGATTACAAGCATCACGTGACCGACAAAAGAGCTACGCTGATAGACGGCAAAAGCCCTTAGAATTCCAGGTCGGTGATCGAGTATTGTCGAAGGTCTCACCCTGGAAAGGGGTTATATGTTTCGGAAAACGAGGAAAGCTGAACCCGCGATACATTGGACCTTTCGAAATCGTCGCCCGAATAGGTCCGGTAGCCTACAGACTACAACTACCCGCGGAGCTAAACGGTGTACACCCCGTGTTCCATGTCTCAAACCTAAAGAAGTGCCTATCAGACGAAACCCTTGTCATTCCTCTTGACGAAATCGAAATCAATGAGAATCTCCTGTTCGTCGAAGAACCAGTCGAAATCATGGACAGGGAGGTGAAGCGTACTAAACAAAGCCGCATCCCGATCGTGAAGGTACGGTGGAACGCAAAGCGTGGGCCAGAATTCACTTGGGAACGCGAAGACCAAATGAAGCAAAAGTACCCTCACCTATTCTAGCATTCTCAAATCTAGCTTTCAAACAGAATTTCGGGACGAAATTCCCTCTAACGGGGGGATGATGTCACAACTGGAAATTTTGTGTCATGTAATCTATACACTCAAGCTAATGTGAATCAAAAGCTTAAGAACATGTGTAACACCTATGATTATGACTTCAAAAACTTCAAGTAAATACATCATACAAGTACTACAAATAGTCATCAAACAATTGGAAACCCTAGAAGTCCTTGTTTAAGTCCATTTTGGACTAGGACTCCCTTATTGGATCCAAATGGACCAATAAGCTTCCAATTAGACTATCATGGGCTTAGAACCCTAATTGGGCTCTAATTGGACCCACACTAATTTATTTCAACATTTTGGGTCATGTTGGGCCTAGAATGAAATGAATTAAAAGCCTTGATACATGAATAACCTAAACTAGTCCAATAAAAATATAAAAATCCTACCACATTCTTTTAGGCTTAAATCATACCCAAACTAACTCTAATATTGGGCTTAGGGTCAAAGGCCCAAATTTTTCCTTTTCCCTTCCAAATTCTCGGCCCAAGGCCCAAGTCCAAGAAGAAATGGAAGAGTTGACTATTTGCTTGCCACCTCATTAATACCCAACATGTTTCCATGCACATCTCATACTTCTAGGAGCATATCACTTCAAAGATCACATCTCTTCTTCCTATTTCTCTCACTCTCGACCACATCTCAAACACACACACACATTTCACAAATTCTCTCAAAGAACATTCAAGAAAACTCTCTCCTTTCCTCCCCATAATTTCGAGATTTTAAGAAGCTTTCAAGAGGATCTTTCAAGCTAATCACCATCTTAGGTAAGTATTTACTTATATATGTGATCTAGCTATTTCATTCCATCAAAAAAAAAACCTCTTCTAAATTTATTCCAACTTGTGATCATACACCTTAGAAGTCACCAAACTCGAGATCTACCAAGAAGGGTGCTAAGGCCAAAAATCACTTCATTTTTCTTCCATCTTCTCTCCAAAACCGAAACCACACCCAAGGTGAGCTTCATACCCCCTATTTTCTGTTTTTATGAGTTTTGTGGGGGGGGGGGGGGGGAATACAAGTGAAAGTGTAGATCTATATGTGTTTTGTATGCCTTGTATGATTTCCATGCTTACATGTATGCTTTTGTGTGCTATAATGTGGATCTAGCCATAAAACCCCTCAAAACCGAGATATATCTTATGTTAAATGATTTCAGCACCAAATATATTTCTACATACAAAGTGTTTCAAGAAAAATAGCTAGGAGGTTTAGTAACAATTTTCTTTGGGCTAAAAACACAAATTTTGGGCCTAAAGTGTGAAAAACACAAAATTAAGGGCCCAAATTGACATATCACGAATTCTGATGGATGAGGTGTGTCAAAACAGTTTCAATAAAACAATTTTTGGAAATATACTCATTTAGAGGATTAAAAACATAAAAATTTCAAGTTTAATGGGCTAAAAATGACATTTTCGGCCCCATGAGGCCCATTATGCGAGATTTTCTGTTTTGGAGGGCCAAAACTGTATTTTTCTGTAAAACAGTGGACTATAAGTGTTCCAAGTCCTTTTCAAAGGTTAAAATGCTTTTTAAATTTAAAAAGGACCAAAGTTGCAAAAATTTTACAATTTGGGCCAAACTTGTCAAAATTGCGAAAAGAAGGGTTATAACCGAGAAAACTGAAATTTCAGGGACTTAAGCTGTTTTCTATGAAAAATATGCTGGAAAATATTTATTTCAATAATTTTTGGTGTTAAAATGTCAAGAAAATTGATTTAAGGACCAAACCGGAAAGTATTTAAATAAAGGGTTGAAAAAGTAAATTTTACAAACAAGGAGGGGCTGAAAACAGAAAATTTTCAAGACTAATTCAATACATGCAATTTGACCAAATAATGGTACCACGACTATCGACAAAATACAATACATTACAACACCAAAAGTCGTTGTTAAACGAATTGGATCGGTCTCGAACCAATAAAAATCCGAAACTACTAACACGACGACACTATGATACTTCAACACTACGATTCATACAAATAACGATTGGGAATTCATTATACATGCGAGTGTGCACAGACGGCTACGCACCATCTTTGGGCCCCACAAGTGTAAAATCTTGTTTGTTGAGCCTAGCTAGCCCAACGACCTGATCTTAAGGCCGGAAGACTTCTATCTTACGAAGTGTTGGGTTTTACCGATCCGACACGACGTAACCGGACTTTCAATGGCTTGTATACTACTGGTCCCCTAGGGTCCTTTAGTGTCGCTAGTAGAGTCTACCTTTTATGCGAGGCGGGTCTGGGACCCCTCGTACCTTTTTATCCCCAACCGGCTAATGGAGTCATCGAGGCCTTCGTGTCCTCTTTCTCTTCGGATGTGGGACTACATGTAGTCAGGGCGGTTGGATAACGTGATTAGTACGGACGACGCCTACGGGATCGTTAGTATTGCTATAGACTAGTCGTTTGTGTAACGCGTGTTTGTAGCAGATAATCATGCTCAAAAATAATCCAATGTCGCCTGGTAATGATAACTTCATGCGTTGCAATGGTTTCAATGTAAATTCATGGAATTCAAAGAATTAGGAAAACATTGGGTTTTCCTAGGGTTTTCAATACATACAGATTCGAAATACCTACAATTTCAATGAACAATCTGTTTTTTTTTACAAGTATAGAAACAAACAAGCATACTTATGGATCTTCACAAACGTTTTCAAAAGCTTCTCTTTTCAGAAAATATCGGATTTTCTGGTGGTTTTCAAACGATACGAAACATTGCTTTTCAAATAAAATTTATGAACTCACCAACATTTCATATGTTGACGTTTTTCAAAATACTTGTATTCTCAGGGAACCAGTGAATCAAAGGAAATCGTATTCAGTGATGGCTTGCAGTTTATTTATGTACGAATCGAACAATTTATTTTGGGAATGAAATGTTTAAACAATGTACTTCATGTAAACTTTACTGGTTGTACTATATTAATGCATGGCGACGAATGTTGTTACGTTTCATATATATACAATGTTATGGTATTCAATTGAGTTACGACAGCCCCCGAACGTTTCCGCCGCCTGGTTTGGGGGTGTGACATTCTTCTTGTCCCAAAAGTCCTATTGTTATGCATGCTTTGTTTTGGATGTTTTGAGTTGTCCTTTTAGACCCTAGGAAGGGTTCTAAGTTATAAAAATGAGGTCACTTTGGCTGGTTTGGATTCATATTGCTAATAGGAGGTCTTAATGGATGAAGACCATGTATTAAGCCATTTTTAGACGTCTAAAGTGTTAAAGTTTGAGACTTTATGATTTGGGAGTACTTTTGAGTCATGGATCTAGAGTTTGAGCTTAGGTGCTTTGTAACACTGTAAATTTCCAATCAAAATTTTCATTTAAAAATCACATTAATTTCATTAACACTATTGGGTTTTATGTACTCTAACATTCTTATGGTGCATATACAACCCTAATGCTTTGGATCTAAGTTTTCTCTAATTATACATGCAACATTGGTTCCAAAGCATGAAGCCTAAACTAGCATACAAAAATTTAGCATATGAATCATAAAACAAGTTGTAGAGTTACCTCTTGATGTTGTTGATGTTGCTAGTAAGACTTTGGCCTTGTGAGAACTTAGCACCCCAAGTGTTGTGTCTCAAACAAGTCACAAACACGAAGTAATAATTAGATGGATATGAGAGAGGCTAAGGAGACTCTAAAACCGATTTCTCTCTTGGAATGCAAGTAGTGATCAATTTTAGGGCTTATCACAACATATATGTATATATGTGTAGAATATCAAGGGCCATGTGTAACCCTAATCCATACACATTACATTAGCCCATGATCCATCCATTTGATTTGGATAAACACTTCATGGATTAACCCATAAGCCCAATCACAAACCAAACCATGGATCATTAGCCCAACTCATATGTATCAATTTAATTAGTCTCTTTTGATCACTAAATTAATTCTTCATTAATTCTTGATCAATACTAATTAAATAATATGATTTCGCAATTAATATATTATACTTATAATGTATTAATAAATCATAAATAACCTCTTACTCAAATATCCATCTATCAAATTATTATGGTGAAGGCAACCTGAAATGGACCATGCTACTATCAGGTCAAGTACATACCAATTATAGTTATGGGCTTAGACACCTAATCCAACAAACACAACCATAAAAATCCCCAAATATTGAGTTATCAAAAACACATGTTCATTAATTGTTTAAAACACAATCCAGGATCCTCCAAAACATATCTCCAACTCGTGTGTGTACAATCAAGCCGATGCCTTCCCGTGATCTTGAGAAGTACCTGAAACACATAACACATAACACGGTAAGCATGAAGCTTAGTGAGTTCTCCAAAATACCACACACATCTCATTAGCCTCTCATGTCTATACTCGAATAAGACCCTCCGGTCAATGTGTCTCAGTGGAACCCTCCGGTCCCACAACTTGGGTGGACCCTCCAGTCATAACTCAGTAAGCTCATAATAATACACATCATAAATCATAAAGACATAATGCAGGATATCACAATACTCAATATAAGCACATAAGACCCTCCGGTCACACAAAGGTTACCAATGTAGGTAACTATAGTGAGAAGACTCACCTCGTAAGAAATCGGATAACCTCGAACTCAAATGACCGATCTAGCCTCCGCCTAACACATATGATAATTATCTCTAATTAATAATGGCTTTCAAAGAAGCTAGACTAAACCCTTCTACAAACTCATAGAAGGATACAAGACCATTTTACCCTTCCATGGCCTTAATAGTCCACAAATTGACCAAACCCTAAAAGTCAACTAAAAGTCAACGGCAGTGCGTACGCTGCGCGTACAATCCCTCTACATTGGGCATACTACTACTCCTTGCATGCATCGAGGATTCTTGACCCTACGCTGCGTGTAATGGGATTACACTCAGCGTACGCCCTAGTTTTGCTCTTCCTACTCATTTGGTCTTAATCCGTTAAGACCTTAGCTCAAATTTTAGATCTGGACTCTCTAAAGGCTCATACTCCATAAAGTCTGTGATTTTAAGCCTTTGCATGGCTGAAAAAGTCACAAACACCAAAACTCTTACTCTCTATTCTCAAGAATGCTCAAATCTCATGCATGGGTTGGTTCAAACGTCCAAGTCTCGATTTTTATGACTCTACACCACTAAAAACACTCAAAGGAGCTGATAATAAACTCTGGAGCTCAATATCTCATAAAGCATCCAACTTTGGGACCAAAACCCTAAAATGGACTAAAATGATGCACAAATCAAAAGGGTGAGAAAGCTTTGAGCTTTATACCTCTAATTGAAGCTCCAAACATAGATAAGCTCAAATCCAAAGCCTGGACTCCCACTCCTTCCTCTTCAAAGCTCCCTCTTCACTTGAAAGTAACCACAAGAACACTTAATAGCTCACAAATGGACACACAAGCTATAGGGACAAGAAACTAGGGTTTGAGAGGGTTGAGGTCTGGGAATAGTGACTAGAAATGAGGCCATCACGTCCTTTAAATACAGACATACCCTTAATTAGGGTTTTCACTGTGGGCCTAGTACGTCCAACGTACCATCTAGTATGCCTATCATACTAGGTTCCTTCCATGTCAAAAACACGCACATGAGTACGCTGAGCGGACACATGCGTACGCCACACGTACTCATTTGCCACCTTTTCTCAAATAAAGGGCCAAACTTGACAATTACCAAAAGAGCAAGGGTTGATGAAGTATACCTGATCTAGGGATGTCACATGCTTAATCCATTAAGTACTTATAAGGATTTTAAGGCATGCGAAGATACATCCTGCGTAAGTTGATGTATGCCCCATGTACTGAGTCAACCACCCCGACGGTGGTCAATGTGAGTCGAGATAAGCCCAACGTACCGAAGGGGTACGCCCCGTATATGCCTCTGTTTGGTTTCGGACGTTGGACTTCGGGTTTGGGCTATCTATTTGGGCTTTGATTCTTGTGCCCTAATGGGCTATCTGATTAGTGTGTTCTGGACTAATAGGAGGATTGGACCTTAGGATAAGGCCCGATAAGGGGATTGGGCCCAATTTGGAAAATTGGGCTAATTATGGACCTTGAGGTAATCTGGGCCTTTTTGGTTCAAAGATTTGGACTTAGGCCTTGGCCCAGTTAAGAAAAGTGTAAAATGGATATTTACCCTAAGTATGGGGCATTAGTCAAGAATGGTAATCCAATTGTTAAATGGATGTTTGTTTTGTTGTGATAGTTCAGGTTGTTTGTGAACCAACAATTAGAGGTTTTCAGTATGATTCGACATTGTGAGGTGAGTCTTCCTCACTATACTATCGGGTCGAAGGCACCAAGGCCGACCCAATGGTTTGATAACCTGATATTGATGATATGTTGAGTATGATATAGTTATGCATGCTAGTCTTGTTATGCTAGTCTGGTAGATCTGTAGGACTACTTGTGAATTGCCTGTTTATATGTTTATGATATTATGTGTGGATGGGTTGAGGTAGTACTGCTTCGTGTTGTAGCCAACAGACCCTAGAGCATTCTAGATATAAGCTGAGGGCTAGGTAGTGTGTGATGTGTTTTGAGCATAACAACAATCCTATGGTGCGCATGCAAACCCTAAAGCTTTGGATCTAGTTTTTCTAATTGTACATGCAATAATCATCCAAAGCTTATATACCCTAATCTAACATACATAAAATCGAAAATCCTAATTAAAACAAAGTTAGGATGTTACCATTCAATTATAGCTTGACTTTTAACCTTTGAGAGCTTTAGTATCACAAGTGTAATACCTCTAATCGATCAGAAACACCAAGAAGCAAGTTGGAGAATATAAGAGAGAGGAGGAGTCTCAAATCGGCTCTAAGATCCATCTAGGGCTTCTTGTAGCCGAAAATATGATGCCAAGGGGTCCCTTATATAGTTGAAGAATCAGGGTTTCAGTCAAAGACCTAATCCGGTTGCTTAGGCTCTAAGCAGCTCATAAGATCCTTCCAAAATCCTTGTCATGGACGAAATCCTTATGGGCTATCCATAAGATTTTGTCCACCCCTATCCATAGGGATCTTCAACCCATTTTCCAATTATCACATAATTACAATATCAGTCCCCTTGATTTAATTAGTCTCTTTTGACCACAACATTAATTCTAAATTAATTTTTGACCAATATTAATTAAACAATATGATTTCTCTTTTAATATATTATTCACATAATATATTAATAAATAATAATTAACCTCTTTCTCCATAATTCATCTAGTCAAGTTGCTTTGGTGAAGGCAACCTAAAAGGACCATGCTACTATCGGGTCAAGTACATACCAAATATAGTTATGGGCTTAGACACCTAATCCAACAGTCTTCCACTTGGATAAGTCTAATAGTTATAGATGTATGTACGACTTCAAAATCCGATTAGCAATCGTAGCTCTCAAAAGCTGTTGTCAAACTCTGACACGTCCTTTATATAAGGGATTGTATAATCCTCTATTATCAAGATATCGTGTGGACAATTACATGGAACATAGTCATACTTATTGTCCAAAAGTTTGTTTCCCGATTTCTGATTTGTCTGACATAGAAGTTAATTGAACACATCAACTTAGTCCTGACGGGTTGGACACATAAGTCAAACCAAATCATCGAGGGGTCCAAGATATCGCTTTTAACCTCTTAGGATAAAAGAAACATATAAACTTCGACTTATATGCTTGAACTATTTACTCATCAAATCGTAAACAACAATACGTTTTATAACATCAAGTTACTGATGTGTTTGCGCATTATCAATCCACAACCAACTCGTAAACAACAATTCATATGCCTAGGTTTAAAGACTATATGATATTATCGTCTCACAATCACACGTGATTAAATTCCATGAAGTGATTCATGTGAGCACGGGTTTAATCCAATACTCAAATCTTATTTCAAGTGCACTCATGAACATTGCAACAAACCTTTGCTATGTCTAAACGCTTGGACAATCTACAAGCCAATTCATGACAGTCTTCTTTCATACTTACTTCCAACATATGATCAATTGTGGATAGTTTAAATAATCTTATTATTTAGGAAGTCAAAACATGCAAAGTGAAACAATAGTAAATAATTAACACAAGACAGTAACTTTACTTATAAATAAAACTCCTTTATTTAATCATCAGATTTAATTACAATTTATCAATTACAAGTTTCTAAAGGCTATCTAATCACTAAAACTAATATCGTCCTTCAGCCCAATACTCGTAGCATGCTGCAAGTGCTTAAACCTACTCAGTCCCTTTGTAAAGGGATCTGCTGGGTTATCCTCTGACGATACCCTCTTCACTATGAGGAGTCCCTATTCTATCCGATGTATAATAAAGTGATATTTTCTGTCGATGTGCTTGGATCTACCATGATCCCTCGGTTCCTTGGTTAAGGAGACCGCACCCTCGTTGTCACAGAAAATTTCCATAGGCTCCTTTATGGCCGGTACAACTCCAAGGTCTCCGATGAAGTTCTTTAGCCACATCGCCTCCTTTAACGCTGCACTCGCTGCTATGTACTCTAATTCGCATGTTGAATCAGCTACGGTCTCCTGCTTAGAACTTTTCCAAGTCACTGCTCCTCCATTCAGGGTAAAGACCCAGCCCGACTGAGAGCGGAAATTATCTCGGTCGGTCTAAAATCCGACGTCAGTATACCCTCGCACTCTCAAGTCATCACTCCCACCGAGGATAAGGAACTATTCCTTAGTCCTTCGTATGTACTTAAGAATATTCTTTATTGCGATCCAATGTGCTCTACCAGGGTTCCCTTGATATGTATTGACCATGCTCAAAGCGAAGACCGCATCAGGGCGAGTACACGTCATAGCATACATGATAGAGCTAAGAACGGAAGCATAAGGTACTTGACTCATTTCTGCTATGTCAACTTCAGTACTTGGGATTTGAGTCTTACTCAACTTGGTATTGTTTTGGATTGGTAACTCCCCTTTCTTGGAATTCTCCATGCTGAAATGTTTCAACACTTTATCCAAGTAAGTACTTTGACTAAGTCCTATTAGTCTTTTACTCCTATTTCTCAATATACTTATCCTTAGAATATAATCAGCTTCTCTGAGGTCCTTAATAGCGAACCATTTCCCAAGCCAGGACTTAACCTGCTGCAAGGTTGGGACATTGTTTCCTATGAGCAGTATGTCATCCACATATAATACGAGTAAGCTAACTATACTCCCATTGGTTTTGACATATTCGTAGGACTCATCCTCGCTTCTCGAAAAACCAAAATCTTTGACTTTCTCATCGAAACAAAGATTCGATCTGCGAGACGCTTGTTTCAATCCATAGATGGATTTCTCAAGCTTACACACTCTATTAGGGTACTTTGCATCGACAAAACCCTCTGGCTGAATCATGTAAGCATCTTCAACCAACTTTCCATTTAGGAAAGCGGTTTTGACATCCATCTGCCATATTTCATAATCATGAAACGCAGCTATGGCTAGCATAAGCCTTAGAGATTTAATCTTCGCTACTGGTGAGAAAGTCTCATCATAATCAACTCCTGGAATTTGAGTAAAGCACTTCGCAACCAATCGCGCCTTATTTGTGTCTACTTTCCCATCCATGTCGGTCTTCTTCTTGAAGATCCACTTGCACCCGACCGTCTTACAACCCGGTACATTGTCAACCAAGTTCCAAACTTGACTGTCATACTGTTGGAATAGTGTCTAAGGCTGTAACTATATTAGGCAAGTATTTGATCCGGTTGTGCATAGTCCTTTTGGGTTGCCTTCACCATAGCAACTTGATAGGATGATTTAATAAGAGAGAGTAAATATTATTAATATATTATGGGAATAATATATTGTTATTTGATTAATATAAGTCATAGAATTAATTAGAATTAATTTGGTGACTTAAAGAGATTAATTAAATAAAGGGGTATAAACTGTCAATTGTTTGATAGTTAAACTTTGGACTGTAAATCCATTTAGATATGCTATGGACGAATTCTATAAGATATAGGATAGCTAAAATCGTCCAAAGGCTTATCTTAGGAATGGATTTGGATAGCCTTAAGAGAAGATTATCTGATAGGGACTTATCTGTAATCCTTAAGGAGTGTACAAGTATAAATAGACCCTATGGCTGATGGAATTCGACACTTGACCTAAAGTAAGGAACCTCTGGTCGAAATTCCTCCCCTCTCCTCTCTCCTAAATCATCTTCCTTGCTATTGGTGTTTGTAAGCCATTAGAGGAGTGACATTTGTGACTCTAGAAGCTCCAAGACAACAAGGTCAACAAGGAATTCAAAGGTATGATTCTAGATCTGTTTCAATGTTGTTATTTAGCCTAAATAGTTATTAGAAGTCTTGGATTCAAAGCATGTTTAATTAGAAAGCCTAGATCCGAGCATTAGGGTTTTGCATGCGCACATAGGAAAGTTCTTATGGCGAAAACCCATCAGTGGTATCAGAGCCTAGCTTGGTTTTCTTTAAATTGTTGCTTGATTAACTGAAACAAACCTGTAAAATTCAATTTTTAGGTTTCTGAGTCATGGACTCGGCGAGTTCCAAGGTGGACTCGGCGAGTAGGCCTGACTCGGCGAGTCCCCTTGTGCACTCGGCGAGTCCAGGCGTCAGGAATGGCCAGATTCGGGATTTCTTTGTAATTATCTTATCTAAACTTTCCATAAACTAATTAGATCAATGTTAATCCGATTTTTTGATAAATATAACAATTATCTTGATCTGGTTAAAGGTAATTATCAACTAATTAAATATTTAATTTCCTTATATGATAATTAATTAATTATTTTGATTATTTTGGTAATTATCTTAAAAGAAATCTTGAATAAATCAAATATAGATAATTAGGATATTAATTGTTAATTGGAATTATTTGTTATTTGATCCTCTATGTTTTAAATGTTTAAAACTTGCCCTCAAGTTTTGAAATTTATATTTATGATTAAAAGTTTTAATTTAGACAACTTAAATTTCAAAACCCTAGATTTTAAAAGGTTTAAAATACAACCCTACACTAATATGATATTACTAGTATAATATATATATATATATATATATATATATATATATATATATATATATATATATATATATATATATGTATAACTAAATGCTAGTCTTACCGTTAGTAGGCCTCATTCACGAAGCCGATCTATAAGGTGGGTATAAGGTTGCGGCCTATAAAATGGCGCTTAATGGGTGTACACTCACACCCACCGCTTGCTTGATTGGTGGAGGGTCGTTAGCCGAACGGGTAGGATAGGGCAACCTCATCCTCTCATTAAAAGTATAATAAGAAATATAAAGTAACTACACATATTTTAAATTTCCCAATCTTAGTTACTTTAGGAAAAGTGAATTGATGCAATCCCATGAAATTACACTTTGCACCTTGCTAAGAAGTTAGTGGAGCGTGTGTGGTTTACCGGCACACTAATTGGTTCTAAGCGAAGGTGGCAAAGGGTGATTCATTGTATATCATAGTTCGATGGAGCGTGTGTGGTTTACCGGCACATCGAATAGGTGATCGTTACAATGAAGGCACCATGTGAATTTGCATGGTTATTCACACCCGCTTTGTGATCCTCGGTATCCCAATCACAAACAAGAGGGGCATATCGAGATTTAAACATGCCATTGAATAGTTTCAATGAATCTCATCCGAACCTAGGAATTCTCAAAAACACTTAGGACTAATAGTTTAGGTTTTTGTGATGGAGAATTAGTGAATCGTCATTCACTTACCTTCAATTTATTTGCATGTTAGATTACGGCATCCCTTTTCTAATATGTAAATATCATTGTTGGATCCTAGCCCTAATTTTTCTTATTGGGTGATAATTAGGGATTCATATTCTAATCTATCTTTGTCCTTTTCTAATTATAGATGTCGAACGCAAACAACGCTGCTACTAGTTCTTTCACGTTGATGAGCCTTTGCCAAAAGGTCACTTTCGATGGAACGAACTTTAGCGAATGGATAAGATGCATTCGCACCATTGCTCGCTATGAGGACAAGGAGTATGTCCTTGATGAGAAGCTCGAGAAAATCAACACCGAAATCGCTACTCCAGCCGAAATCACCGCCTTTGAAACTCATGAGCGAGATGCAACGAAGGTACATTGCATCATGATTGCTACCATGAACTCCGAATTCCAAAAGTCCTACGAGGACATGTACCCGTACGAGATGGACCAAGACTTATTGGAGAGGTACCACCAAAACGCGAGACAAGAGCGGTATGAGATTTTCACTAACATGATTTCCGCGAAGATGGGTCATGGAGAATCTCTTACCGTGCACTTGCAAAAGATGCAAAGGTATGTCGACCGCCTTCGCAAGTTAAATGTTGACTTCGGGGAAGACTTGGCGATCGACATGGTGCTTCACTCTTTGCCTCCGATGTACAACCAGTTCAGGATGACCTACCACATGAACAAAGAGGAGGTCACCCTAAGCAAGCTCCAAGGTCTCTTGAGGGTTGCTGAGAGCAACTTCAAAGACAAGTCTGCTGCACCGACTCCCAATCCACCTGCTGCTCCTGTCTTGGCTATTGGTCAAGGAAAGGGAAAGAAGAGGAAGGCTTCATCGAAGAACTATCGCAAGGTCAAAGCCCGAGATGGTGCCTCTTCTAGTGGGACCAAAGTTGATCCCGCTAAGCCCTGTCCTAACCCAAAGGAGGCAGAGTGCCACCACTGCCACAAGATAGGACATTGGAAGAGAAGCTGCCCAGAGTACCTGCAAGCAATTAAAGAAGGAAAGATCAAGCCATCTTTCGCAGGTATATACACAATTAAATCTAACGATTCTACTCATGCTATTTCTTGGGTCCTTGATACCGGTTGTGGTTATCACATTTGTTCTAATGTGCAGGGACTAAGAAGAAGTAGGGATGTGGAGCAACGAAGGATCAATCTAATCATGGGGAACAGAAGATCGTCGCCTGTAACCAAGATTGGAGTGTATTCTTTAGTGCTTAGGAATAGTTTGGTTTTAGATTTGAACAATTGTTGCTATTCGCCAGAAATGGAAAGAAACATCATTTCATTTCATGGTTTATATAGACAAGGATTTAGATTTTCTTTTAATAATGAGAATGGTTCTATTTTAGCTTATCTAAATGGTGTCTTTTACTTTGAAGATGTACCATGTAATGGAATATATGAAACTGTTATGATTGTTGATAACTTAGGAAATGATGTTTTGAATATTGATTCTTCCACTAGTATGGATAAAGCATCCTTGTGGCATTGTCGTCTTGGACATGTCAACAAGAAACGCATAGCCCAACTCCAAAAGGATGGAGTGTTGGAGTCATTCGACCTTAGGGAAGATGACACATGCGAATCTTGTTTACTTGGAAAGATGACTAAATCACCCTTCACAAGTACATGTGAAAGAGGTGAAGGTCTGTTGGACCTAATACATACCGATGTATGTGGACCATTTAGAACAACCACGAAGGATGGGAACCACTTCTATGTGACTTTTACCGATGACTATAGTAGATATGGGTATATCTACTTAATCAAGCAAAAGTCAGAAACCTTTGAAAAGTTCAAAGAGTTCAAGAATGAAGTGGAGAATCAATTGGGCAGGAAAATCAAGATGCTTCGATCCGATCGAGGAGGAGAGTACCTAAGTCTTGAATTCCACGATTATCTCAAGGAGTGTGGAATAGTTTCGCAATTGACGCCTCCTAGGACACCGCAGTTGAATGGTGTGGCAGAAAGGCGTAATCGAACCTTATTGGATATGGTTCGCTCTATGATGAGTCGTGCTTCACTACCTATCTCTTTTTGGGGGTATGCCTTAGAGACTGCCGCCCATATCCTTAACCGAGTCCCTACTAAGAAGGTTGCCAAAACACCTCACGAGATGTGGACAGGGAAAGCTCCCTCGTTGGCACATATCAAGGTTTGGGGTTGCGAGGCTTTCGTAAGATGAGATACTCACGACAAGCTTGAACCTCGAAGTGAGAAATGTATTTTTATCGGCTACCCGCAGACATCCTTTGGATATCTCTTCTATAGACCGAAGGACAATGTTGTCTTCGTTGCGAGGAGAGGATTTTTCCGAGAGCGAGAACTCATAAGCCAAAGAGACAGTGGGAGGCAAATCGAACTTGAAGAGATTCAAGAATCGATAGATGAAGGAACCTCTACCGCTGGCACTCAACCCGAGGAGGAAACTCTGGTTGAACCAATTGACGAATCCTTACCTCTTAGACGTTCCGATAGAGTTAGAGTTCATCCCCAGTTTTATGGCCTTCATATTACTACCGAAGGGGACACGTATATTCGTGATAGTACACTAATAAATCTTGATGAACCTAATAGCTATAAGGAAGCCATGGCAGGCCTGGAGTCTGCGAAATGGAAAGAGGCAATGGATAGCGAGATCCAATCCATGTATGATAACCAAGTTTGGAATTTGGTTGACTATGTGCCCGGACGTAAGACCGTTGGGTGCAAATGGATCTTCAAGAAGAAGACCGACGTGGATGGAAACGTGCACACATATAAAGCGCGATTGGTTGCGAAGGGCTTTACTCAAACTCCTGGAGTTGACTATGATGAGACCTTCTCACCAGTTGCGAAGATTAAATCTATTAGAGTGATGCTAGCTATTGCCGCATTTCATGATTATGAGATTTGGCAAATGGATGTCAAGACCGCTTTCCTTAACGGGAAGTTGGCTGAGGATGTTTACATGGCTCAGCCCGAGGGGTTTGTGGATCCGAAGCATCCGAATAGAGTGTGTAAGCTTGAGAAGTCCATTGATGGACTTAAGCAAGCATCTCGCAGATGGAATCTTTGCTTCGTTGAGAAAGTCAAAGAGTTTGGATTTGTACGAAGCGAAGACGAGTCTTGTGTATATGTTAAAGCCAGTGGGAGTATAGTAAGCTTCCTCGTTCTATATGTCGATGACATATTACTCATAGGAAACGACATCCCGACTCTGCAAGAAGTTAAGTCCTGGCTCGGGAAGTGCTTCGCTATGAAGGACCTCGGAGAGGCTTCTTACATTTTGGGAATAAGGATAGTGAGAGAAAGAAGTAAGAGACTAATTGGACTTAGTCAGAACACTTACTTGGAGAAGGTACTAAAACGTTTTAGTATGGAAAACTCAAAGAAGGGAGAATTACCAATACAAAGCAATGCCAAGTTGAGTAAGACTCAAAGTCCGAGTACCGAAGCTGAGATAGCAGAAATGAGCCGAGTACCATACGCTTCCGCATTTGGCTCAATCATGTACGCTATGACTTGTACTCGCCTTGATGTAGCTTTCGCTTTGAGCATGGTTAGCAGATATCAAGGGAATCCTGGCAAAGCACATTGGATTGCGGTGAAGAATATCCTTAAGTACCTTCGGAGGACGAAGGAATGGTTCTTAGTCCTCGGAGGGAGTGATGACTTGAAGGTGCGAGGGTATAGTGACGCCAGTTTTCAGACCGACAGGGACAATTACCGTTCGCAGTCGGGCTGGGTCTTTTCCCTAAATGGAGGAGCAGTGACATGGAAGAGTTCCAAGCAGGAAACCGTAGCTGATTCAACGTGCGAATCAGAGTACATTGCAGTGAGCGAAGCGTCGAAGGAGGCAATATGGCTAAAGAACTTCATCGGTGATCTTGGAGTCGTACCTGCCATAAAGGAGCCCATGGAGATTTTCTGTGATAACGAAGGTGCGGTTGCCTTGACCAAGGAACCGAGGGATCATGGTAGATCAAGACATATCGACAGAAAATATCACTTCATTAGACATCGTGTAGAAGAAGGACAACTCGTAATGAAGAGGATATCATCAGAAGATAACCTAGTAGATCCGCTTACGAAGGGACTGAGTAGGGTTAAGCACTTACAGCATGCTAGGAGTATTGGGCTGAAGGATGATATTAGCATAGATTAGATAGTATTAAAAACGTGTAATAGATAAATGTAATTAACATTTGATGATTAAATAAAGGAGTTTTATTTATGAGTAATGTTACTGTCTTATGTTAATTGTTTAACTATTGTTTCACTTTGCATGTTTTGACTTCCAGAATAATTGAAATTATTAGGAATAATAGAATTGTTCAAATTGTCCACAATCGTTCATATGTTGGAAGTAGATATGAATGAAGATTGTCATGAATTGGTGTGTAGATTGTCTAAATGGTGTTAGACATAGCAAAGGGTTGCTACAACGTTCATGAGTGCTTATGAACTAGTTTTGAGCATTGGAACAAACCCGCGCTTGCTGGAATCACCTTATGGAATAAGATATAAAAGGGTGATCGCAAGACGATAATATCATATAGTCTTAAAACCTAGATATATGGTTTGTTATTTGTTAATTGGTTGTACATTGATAATGCGAAAACGCATCAGTAACTAGGTGTTATAAAACGCATTGTTGTGTCTAGTTGGTTAATGAATAAGTAAATGCATATAAGTCGAAGTTTATCTGTAACTTTTATCTAAGAAGGTAAAAGCGATATCTCGGCCGCTCAATGATTTGATTTGACTTATGTGCCGGGCCCGGTCAGAACTGAATTGATGTGTTCGATTAAGTTCTATGTCAAATAAATCAAAGATCGAGAAACCTAAATGCTTGACTAACCATTCCATAGGATTGTCAGCATGATATCTAACAGAGGACTGTACGATCCCTTATCTAAAGGACAAGATTGATTAGATCAGAGTTTGACAGCGTCTTTGAGAGCTACGATTGGAAACCGAATTGTACTTGTATAGTTACTAGACTTATCCAAGTGGGAGACTGTTGGAATAGTGTCCAAGGCTGTAACTATATTAGGCAAGTATTTGATCCGGTTGTGCATGGTCCTTTTGGGTTGCCTTCACCATAGCAACTTGATAGGATGATTTAATAAGAGAGAGTAAATATTATTAATATATTATGGGAATAATATAATGAATAATATATTGTTATTTGATTAATATAAGTCATAGAATTAATTAGAATTAATTTGGTGACTTAAAGAAGTTAATTAAATAAAGGGGTATAAACTGTCAATTGTTTGATAGTTAAACTTTAGACTGAAAATCCATTGGGATATGCTTTGGACGAATTCTAAGAGATATAGGATAGCTAAAATCGTCCATATGGGTTATCTAGGAATGGATTTGGATAGCCTTAAGAGAAGATTATCCAATTAGGGTTTAGGTTGTAACCCTTAAGGAGTCTACAAGTATAAATAGACCTTATGGCTGATGGAATTCGACACTTCACCTAAAGTAAGGAACCTCTGGTCGAAATTCCTCCCCTCTCCTCTCTCTTAAATCATCCTTCTTGCTTTGGTGTTTGTAAGCCATTAGAGGAGTGACATTTGTGACTCTAGAAGCTCCAAGACAACAAGGTCAACAAGGAATTCAAAGGTATGATTCTAGATCTGTTTCAATGTTGTTATTTAGCCTAAATAGTTATTAGAAGTCTTGGATTCAAAGCATGTTTAATTAGAAAGCCTAGATCCGAGCATTAGGGTTTTGCATGCGCACATAGGAAAGTTCTTATGGCTAAAACCCAAATTGTACTTGTATAGTTACTAGACTTATCCAAGTGGGAGACTGTTGGAATAGTGTCTAAGGCTGTAACTATATTAGTCAAGTATTTGATCCGGTTGTGCATAGTCCTTTTGGGTTGCCTTCACCATAGCAACTTGATAGGATGATTTAATAAGTGGGAGACTGTTGGAATAGTGTCTAAGGCTGTCCATAGCCTCTTTCCATTTCACAGACTTCGGGCCTGCAATGGCTTCCTTGTAGTTGTTAGGTTCGTCTAAATTTATTAGTGTACTATCACTAATAAATGTATCACCCTCAGTAGTTATATGGAAACCATATAATACAGGTGGAACACTAACTCTACTGGAACGTCTAAGCGGTAAGAACCCATCAATCGATTCAATAGGAGTTTCCTCCTCAGGTTGAGCGCCAGTGATAGAGGTTCCTTCATTGCTTGATTCTTGAAGCTCTTCAAGATCAATTTGCCTCCCACTGTCCTCTTGGCATATGATTTCTCTCTCTCGGAAAATGCCTCTCCTCACAACGAAGGCAACATTGTCACTTGGTCTATATAAGAGATATGCAAAGGAATTGTGTGTCATCGGACCTAAGGTCAAACGACTCCAAGACTCCATCCTTTTGGAGTTGGGCTATGCGCTTCTTGTTAACATGTCTAAGACGACAATGCCACAAGCATGCTTTGTCCAAACCATTGGACAAATCGATATGCAACACATTATTCTCTAAGTTATCTACAACCATCACAATTTCATATATTCCATTACAAGGAAATGCTTCAAAATAGAACGTACCATTAAAGAAAGCATTTATAGAACCAAGTTTATCTTCCCATGCTCCACATCCCTACTTCTTCTTTGACCCTGCAAATCAGAACAAATGTGAAAACCACATCCTATATCGAGGACCCAGGACATAGAATGCGATCAGTTATTAGATTGAATAGTGTAAATACCTACGAAGGTGGGCTTTATCTTCCAATCCATGATGACTTGTAGATACTTCGGGAAGCTTCGTTTCCAATGCCCTTTTTCATGGCAGTAGAAGCACTCTGCTTCCTTTGGGTTGGTATACGGGGCAGCAGAACCAAATTTGGTCATACTAGAAGAGGATCCATTGTGGGACTTTCCCTTATGGCTCTTAAAAGGAGCCTTCCTATTCTTCCCTTTTCCTTGACCAATAGCCAAGACAGAGGCAACAACAGTAGGAGTAGATGCTACAAATTTGCCTTTTAGACTACTTTCAGTAGTCCTTAGCAGGCCTTGAAGCTTGCTCAGAGTGACCTCCTCCTTCTTCATATGATAGGTCATACGAAACTGGTCATAACAAGGAGGAAATGAGTGTAGAATGATATCTATGGCTAACTCCTCATCGAAGTTGACATTCAACTTCAGCAAGCGGTCCACAAACCTTTGCATTTTCTGCAAGTGGGCCGTGATGGACTCTCCATCCTTCATTTTGGTAGTAACCGTTGTAGCGATGATCTCGTACATTTCCTACCTAGCACTTTGATGGTACCTTTCCATAAAATCTTGGTGCATCTCGAATGAATAGTAGTCCTCGTAGGACTTTTGGAGTTCAGCAGTCATTGTTGCGAGCATGATGCAATGAACCTTCGTAGCATCTCTCTCCTGAGTTTCGTACGCAACAATTTCCTCGGGAGTAGCGGTGTTGTGGTCAATCTCCTTCAGCTCCTTGTCGAGAACATACTCTTTGTCCTCGTAATGGGTGACCATGTGAATGTTTCGAATCCAATCATTAAAATTGGTCCATCAAATATCACCTTCCCACACAAGTTCATGAGTGAGAATGAGCCAGAAGGGATTGAACCAGAAGTGTTGTTGTTTGAAGTAGACATTTGAAAAAGAAAAGAGGCAAAGTTTAGATTAGATAAGAATCCCTAATTTAACACCCAAATGAAAAATTAGGGCTAGGACCCAACACAATTATTTAGAATTCAGAAGATGGATGCCGTAATCTAATTGCAAATAATTTGAAGGTAGGTAAATGACGATTTACCAATTTCCACCATGAAAAACAAAAAGGATTTTAAGTTTTAAATGAATTGAAATTCCTAGATTCTTTTGAGATTCATTGAACTTTTCAATGGCATGTTTAAATCTCTATTATTCCCTTCAAGCTTGTGACTGGGTGTAACATCCTAAATTTCAGAAGTATGATTTAAGGGTTTGAAGTGTAATTTCGAAGAAGGGACTCGACGAGTAGGTATGCTTACTCGCCGAGTCGGAGTGGGTTTTGGGTCACGAATTAAGTGACCAACTCACCAAGTCGGAAGCTGGAATCGACAAGTTGGTGCTGGAGTGAGAAAAACCCTAATCTTAGGGTTTGCACCCTATTTAAAGGACTTTATGTCCTTCTCTCAGCCTCCTTATTGCCCTTGAGAGACAGAAAACCCTAAGCTTGTGTGTATGAGGCCATTGGAGGGAGATTGAAGCTTTAAAGGGTGTTTTAGTGGAAGAAACTTGAAGATCAAAAGGGCTTGCATCAAGAGAGTGGTGTAGATCCAGAATCTACAACAGTGTGGCCACATCTTGGAGGTAATAAGCTATTACCTTTCCTTTGTTGCTTCTAGATCTATTCTTGAATGAGACTTGGGACCATTTTGGAATGATTGAGATCTATTTCGGGTTTGGAGTTTAGATCTGAGGTTGCTACTCCAGATCTAGACTTGTGTTGGTCTAGAATGTCATAAAGAATAAGTCAATGAGTTGTTGGTGAAACTCCTTTGTCTAAAACCCTAGCCCTAGAGTGATTTGGACCTTTAACTCCTTGGTTTCATGTAAAGTTTGCAACTTTACGTAGGAGTTATGCACTAGAAGATTGGATCTATAGTTTGGAGCCCCTGCATGGCTCGAAAAGCCTTAGTATGGATTAAGGACTGAAGGGGCTCGACGAGTCACATTGGTGGAATCGGCGAGTCATATGAAGATGGGCATGGCCTCGACGAGTTGGAAGAACAACTCGGCGACTCTATTGAAGATTGTTGTGAACTTGGCGAGTCTGTTCTTGGAATCGACGAGTCTGGTCGCAGAACCCCAACCTCTTTTGGTTAAAGCCTTGGATTTGTGAGTCAGATGGAGACTTAGTGAGTTGGATAGGATGAGACTCATAGATCATTGGACTCGACGAGTCTTGGGGTGACTCGACGAGTTGAGTCGTGCTGTGAGAGTTTTCTGAGTTTGAGAACTCGGCGAGTCGACGAGTTGACTCGGCGAGTATAGTCAATCAGGAAGGTGGACTTTGACCAGTCTGACCTTCAAGAGTATTAGGGTAATTTTCGGATATTTATTTCATGGGATCATTGATGATTATAGGTGTTGAAGTTGGAGGCAGTGCTTCGGGTTTGTGCTTTTGTGATTCGGTTCGGCAGTTGCAAGGTGAGTTATCCTCACTATATCAACAGGGTATACAGTACCAAGGCCGGCCCTTTATCGGATGGGAATCCGGGTATTTGTTTGATATGTTTTTGAGTTGCTAGATCTGCATCCTGGTTTTAGGATTGTGTTATGTTAGTGACCTTGTTAAGGTCGGTATCCTGGTATGTAGAGTAAAGTTATGTTAGTGACCGGTTAGGTCGGTATCTTGGTTAGGATGTTGCTATGCTGCATGATTTGATAGATTCGTTTGTTTGGCTGAGGATTTTTATGTGATTAAGTGTTTTATGTGCACATGGTTGTTTGGATGGGGTTGGGTTGAGGTGGGTCTTGCTTTGTGTTGTAGGACAACATACCCAGGGCGGACCGGTTAGACCGAAGGTCCAACAAGTGGTCCGGATAGGCTGAAGGCCCCAAGAGGGCGGTCCAGACGTACGGAGGCTTAGAGAGTGGACCAGGCCGACTGAAGGCCCGGTGCAGGCGGACCCTATTGTACTGTAGACTCAGAGAGTGGACCAGATGGATTGAAGGCCCGGAGCGGGCAGACCAATCACACTGTAGACTTGATATACATGGCTAGACTCGGAGAGTGGAGCAGGTGGACTGAAGGCCCGGTGCAGGCGGACCAGTCACACCGTAGACTCGATATGCATGGTTGTTCTGTATTGTGTTACGATATGAGTATGCTTATATCTGGTTGGTATTTTGGGGGTATCTCACTAAGCTTTCGGGCTTACAGTTGTAGTGTTTTGGTTTCAGCTACTTCAGGAGATCGTGGCAAGGCAAAGGCGTGATCGTACCGCTCCTCATACTTCATGATTTTGTGATCTGGTTATGGGATACTCTGATGTTTAAACTCTTTTGACAACAAATTGTAATAACTTAATGGCTTTTGGATGAATTAATATCTTTTAAATTGGTGCAGTTTTTATGATTATTACAAGCTGGTATCGGAGCCTTGGTTTGAGTGAATTGGAGGAGCATTCGTGTGAATCTAGTCTCAAATCAAGGAGGGATTTTCAAAATGGTTTTCAAAAGTTTTTTTTTGAAATAAGTAAAGGAGGATGCAGAGGGTACGATCAGCCAGAGCCAGTAAGTAGACCCCAAAATACCATACAAGTTATTTGATTATGTGATATGTTAGAACAACATGCTAGTACTAGGCTAGGGATCTTTAGGAATTGCATGATAGAATTGCCTGATTATGTGATGCCTACTAGCCTAGGGTTTCCCTTATATGAGATATTTGACTTTCCTCTATGAGTGAGGATTGAGCGCTCGTTGTGTGTGTATGTATATGGATAGGGTGTTGTGATGATACTTGAGACAAATATGGGTAGGTGTGGAAGGTAGTATGGGCCCGTAGTACTAAAAGCACAGGACCCATACGCGTATCAAGGAAGTCACAACTCTCTAGGGTGCCGGTTATGAGATAGTTCCCCAGGTGGGTACGTGAGGTATCTAAGGGTCTTGTTGGTGTATTGCAGTATGGCGATTACGAGACGTTTTGGGGCAGGATCCAGTTCGGGATCGGGATCAGGAGAGGATAATCAGGATGGATCAATACCACCCGAGGTCATTGGTCAGATGAGTACGGATGATTTGGATGTCAGTAGTCGTGAGATTCTGTATGATGAGGTTGCCGCTATGTTTCGAGCTGAGTTGCCGGAGATGTTTGGGTCGATCAAGACCGCCATGGTTGAGTACTTTGATGAGCGCTATGCAGCTCTTGCGGAGACGGCTGTCGCGCTAGCTACAGCGGCAGTAGCGGCGGCAAGGGGAGGAACCGGTCGGGGTTTTCAGTATCAGGACTTCGATAATACGAAGTCCCCTACCTTTGATGAAGTTCAGGATCCTATCATTGCTATGAGATGGTTGTCAGAAGTGGAGGGATGTTTCTTCACGTGTTCATGTCCTACGGATCAGAGGGTGAGGTGTGCTCTGAACCTTTTGAGGCTCGGAGCGAAGGATTGTGGAGGTTGACTACGGGATCTTATTCTGATGCGCAGCGGGCTGTGGTTACTTAGGATCAGTTCTGGGAGATGTTCAGTACTTGTTATGTTCCACGGGTTGAGAGAGAGAGAGAGGCTGGCTCAGGAGTTCCAAGAGCTGAAGCAGGATTCAGAGTTGGTGACGGAGATCACTAGGATGTTCACTGAGAGGGCGATGTTTTGTGTAACGCCCGTAGATCCGGGCTAGTCAATTTAGAGATAATAGGGGTCGAAAATGACTTTTCGGCAAAAGATTATTTATAACAAATAATCTTAACCAATTTGTAGAATATGTCTCAAGGTTTCCATACATATAAAGAACACCGAAATCCGAGTTATAACGAAGGAGTTATGGCCCGTCGAAGTTTTACGACAAAACCGGCACGACACCGGGAAGCGTAAATAGTGAATTTACGATAGAGCGAGATTTAGCCTTAGCGACCTAAATGAAAGTCGTAGAATATGTTAAACCAAGAAAATCCATAAAAAGAACGCCCAAATCTGACTTCATATGAAGAAGTTATGATTTTTCTAAGATTCAGCTTAACAGTGCACGACCCGAAACTCGGATTCTAGTTCGAGCGGTTTTTGGCTTACGCGACCTAAATGAGAGTTGAATATCTCATTAATAGGAACTCAATGATAAAAAGATGGACAAAAATAGATTCCGTATGAAGGAGTTACGAATTTTTCGCGGTCATTTAGCAGTTTAAACGCCTCCTACTGTTAAATTTGAGATCAGTCGAGAATTAGCCAACGGAGTCTAAATGAAAGTTGTAGATCTTGATTTTATCTACATGTTAAAAAAATGAACATCGAAAACGGAGCTCGTGTGCGAGATTTATGATTTTTCTAAGTTTGAAGGCTGATACGCGATATTGGGTGACGTGGAGCGATCACATCCATTGCTTTCTCTCCAAGGAAAGCCATCAGATGATGACACGTGGCACCGACTCGGCGAGTCAGTAAACCAACTCGGCGAGTCCGTTAGGATTTCACGCTATAAATAGAGGTGTCGGGTTCCCTCATTTCCTCACTCCTCAACCCTCTTCTTTCTCTCTCTAAACTCTTTCTCTAAGCCTCCCTAACCCCCTAAAGCCTAGGGTAACTCCCTAGTACGAGGCGGAAGCCCTGGAGCGCCCGACGGCTCCGAGAAAAGAGCCTTTCGGCTTGGGAACGCTGCTCCAGCGAAGCCCGGTTTTCGAGAAAACCCGCTGTAAGTGAGCTGTACCTATCCTATCTTTAGTATAACTTATGTTTTAATATAGTAATGTTATTAGGACCTTATAATAAGTACTTGGGCTATTATTATTATGGGTTATATAAATATTGTTTAACGCTTATATAATAGTTATAATAACTAGACTATTAATTAGTCTCGGTGAATATTAAACTAAACTCTAGTGGTAATGATACTAGGTTTTATCGAAGGAAATTGTTTTAAGAGTAACGAAGTGCTGTCCGAGTGCCGACTCACCACCTTTCCAAGTGAGTGCATAGTTACTTTCATCTTACACATAGATATGAAGTATTTTATATAAATTACATGCTATGTGTGCATATTATCTGAGTACTTGCTGTCTATGCTGGATGAACGTTTTTATATATGTTTTAAATGATTTAAACTGTATATGTATTTTATATATACAAATATGTTGGGGGATAACATGGGTAGATGAATGATGAGAGAGAAAAGATGATGTGAGTAAACATAAGCAGCTATAGACTTAGTGCCTAATAAATAACACTGGCAGCTATGGACTTAGTGCCTATTGCACAAACACTGGTAGCTATGGACTTAGTACCTGATAGGAATTGGTAGCTATGGACTTAGTACCTATTAGATCAACGCTGGTAGCTATGGATTTAGTACCTGTTAGGAATTGGTAGCTATGGACTTAGTACCTAATAGATAAACACTGGTAACTATAGATTTAGTGCCCGATGAATAAACTATAGCAGCTATGGAATTAGTGCTTTACGAACGAGCATTAGCAGCTGTGGATTTTGTGCTAGTCCTATAACCGTGGAAGTAAGGGACTTCAGAATAAACGATTGCAGGATAGATGACTCTTAGGATAAATCCTTAAGAGTAAAGAAGATAATGGGGATGGGTAATTGGGTTAATTATTTGATGATGAAACATAATAACTTTATTATTGTGGGTTGAAAACCCTATGTACTCACCAGGTTTCCCAACCTGACCCACTCAGTTTATTTATATCACAGGTGTTGATATGAAGTCATATTACACTAAGAGATTAAAGAGATGTAGATCACTAGTGTAAATGAATGTAAGTTCTGTTTATGCTTATGTTTCTGTATTGATGATGACATCCCAAATGTTTTAAAATGAATTAAAAAATACATTTCCTCAGAAATTCCTTGATAATGTATTTATCATGTTTTACTAGGAACAAATTCCGCAACATTTTTATTAAAAGAATTACTCTGATTTTTATAAAGCATAAACAAAATTGGTCTTTTCTGGCCGTGAAAATGGGGATGTCACATTTTGCCCGGAGTTTGCTTCGGAGCAGGCTCAAATGTCCCGATATCTGAGTATGCTCAAGAGGGATATCCGACAGTTTGTGTCCACGCAGAGATGTGATACCTTGTTAGAGTTGCAGGAGGCCGCTAGAAGGCATGAGTTGGAGATTGATTTGCAGTTGCGAGAGCAGAGGCAGGCCCCAGTGCAGTCGTAGCCGGCGCCGAAACGGTCCAAAACCATTGACTCTAGGATTGGGGTCAGGGCAGCTCCACTTACGAGAAGTGTGGGAAGGGTCATGCCGGAGTTTGCAGATCCGGTGGTGCGTGTCACAAGTGCGGGAGAGAGGGACATTATGCGAGGGATTGCCGTCAGTCGGCCCTAGTTTAGGATATGAGGATTTGTTATCACTGCCATTAGGTTGGATACCTGAGGGTAAACTATCCACAACTTGTTGCAAGACCGGTGCGGGCTCCAGCGCCGGCCAATTTGAGGATTACGGGTGGGGGTCAGGGTGGAGCGGAGCCTCCGAGGGCTCAGGGATGTGTTTTCCAGCTTATAGTAGAGGAGGTCAGGGCAGAGCCATATGCATCTGCGGGTATGTTTCCATCTTATTATCTTGTTATTTGTGTGATATTGTAAGCATGTCTGCCTTTCCCCGCCTGATTCATAGTATGGTTAAGGATCTTAGTAGATAGGAGTGGTAGTCGGTTAGTGTCCAGGAGGATTGATGATAGAAAGGTATGATATATGATCTCGCTGCTAGGAATAGCATCTGCGATGTGAGAAGTGTTCAGTTGAGATTCGAACTTCCTTAGAGTTCGGGACGTACGATGATGGGAGAGTTGTTCTGTGGAGGTTGCTCACTCCAATGGGAATCAGTTCATGGAGAAGGGGTCGATACCAAGTGGGGTCGATCGAGCCATGTCAGTTTTGCCATCGGTAGTTAGTAGTTGGTGAGCTAAGTGGGGAGAATTGGAAAATTCTAAGATGAAACAACAAGCATCCAAGGTTGGTTAGCTATTTGAATTCAACAGTGTTATTAGCCAAGAGTGTGGTATGGTTAGAGCAGGTGATAGACACATGGGGCAGGGAACAGACCGTGGTTTCAGGTAAGGATGTTGATCGACGTGAGTCCTGGGATTAGGCTGGGGTGAAAATTCATAGAATGTATCTGGATTTCGGAACCCTTAGAGGGCTAGAACAGACTGCTTGGGAGAGATTCCCAGGACGAATGGTTCAGGGAGATGTATGATAATTTGGAGCGGTCCGGATAGATTGAAGGCCGTTGGATGCACTAGTTAGGCCGAAGGCTCGAAGAACGGTCCAGACAGTCTAAAGGACCAAGAGGGCGGTCCAGACATGTTGAAGGTTCTGAGGTGGTCTAGATAGGCTGGAGGCCTAGTAAGGCGGTCCAGTCATGCTGAAGACTCTGTATGTGTTAGTAGACCAATATACGAAGAACGAGTGAGTATGTCGCCATGCATTAGCAATCGATAAGGTCTGGCCCCAAGTAGTCATCATGATGATGGAGTTAGCTAAAGGCTGTGCATGGGCTTGTTCGTTATGTGATCAGATTCGGAGTATATGTGAGTTAGAGAATAGCAGTTTCTCTACATGGGTAGTGTAGAGTGGAGTTTTAGCACCATGGCACTTTCGGATGTGGTAAAGGTTGTTGAGTAGACTTCCTGGAAGAATTGAAGGGAAAGGTATGTATCTCCGGGTTGGAGTGCTGTTCTTCTGAAGGGAAAGCAGTAGTGTAAATGGATGATCGAAACTATTTCAGTTATTGACAGTGAGCACTGAGATGGTACAAGTTGTATGGAAGCACATCCAGGTTGGGTGTTCGTTGAGGTTGTAGAATGGTTAGCACTGATGTCGAATCAGAGGGTTCAGAAGAAATGCAAGGGTAGACCCTTGGGGTCCATCTAGGGGTGTAGTCATGAGTATGTGTGTGGTGGTGTTCCATCTTAGGGATTAATGGACCCATCGTAGGCGTGCCTGGTTTTCCAGCCCGAGGCTGTTTGGGCCAGGTACGATGTGTATATGCGTTATAGATGGGTGTTCATGAGAGTTGCTCTGAAGCTTTGGAATGTATTATCAGGTTAGCGGTAATGGATTTGATTCAGGGAGGAAATGGGATGAGTTTTCATCAGTGCATTTTGATAGAAGTAGCGCCAGTTAGGCAAGGGTTAGCAGGTTAACATTGGGTCAGGACCCGGTGGTTTATAATGGTGTCCAGTTATCGCAGTCGGCGAATGAATGCGTAAGTCAGGGATATGGTAGTATCATCACGTGGTACTTAGTTGATATGTGTTGCCATTGGGGAAAAGAAGCCGGTGGTTGGCTTTGATCAGTTGTCAGGGCCCTGTAGGGGAATGGATTGATATTTGTGGGGATTCTATAGTAGTGTCTGAAGAGACTTGGGTCAGTTGATCAGTTGAGATTGAAGGTTGCTTCGAAGGTGTGTTATCCAAAATCGTGTGCCGAAGTAGGCTTCGTTGACAAAGCCTAATTTAAGTGGGGGAGAGTTGTAACATCCTGAATTTCAGAAGTATGATTTAAGGGTTTGAAGTGTAATTTCGAAGAAGGGACTCGACGAGTAGGTATGCTTACTCGCCGAGTCGGAGCGGGTTTTGGGTCGCAAATTAAGTGACCAACTCGCCGAGTCGGAAGCTGGACTCGACGGGTTGGTGCTGGAGTGAGAAAAACCATAATCTTAGGGTTTGCACCCTATTTAAAGGACTTTATGTCCTTCTCTTTGCCTCCTTATTGCCCTTGAGAGAAAGAAAACCCTAAGCTCGTGTGTGTGAGGCCATTGGAGGGAGATTGAAGCTTTGAAGGGTGTTCTAGTGGAAGAAGCTTGTGTTCTATTTTGAGAATTCTAACACTCCTATGGTGTACATGCAACCCTATAAACCTTGGATCTATGTTTTCTTTATCATACATGCAAATAAGAACTTTCCAAGGCTTTAATCCTAACTAGCATATTATAAAGCTCTTATACTACAAAGTACTAGTTAGATGACATACCTTTTTATTGTGGTTGTTTCTTAGTGCTTTAAGAGCTTAGCCCCAATAGTGTGGAAGCCTCAAGTGGAATCACAAATCACCACAAACCTAGGAAACTTGAGAGAATAGTAACAGATAAGTTGAAATCGGCCACACCTTGTATTACACATACACTAGTGCCATTTTAGGTGCCAAGTACTCCTTTATATAGTGTGGTGGATTAGGGTTACATCCATGTAAACCCTAATACCCATGTCTTTTCATTTCCATGAGATCCATAGGTTAAGCTCCATGGACTATCCATGGACTTACCATGCAAGCCTAGCCCATTCCAAATAATCATTAGCCCACACTATATAAATACTTGAGCCCATATTTAATTAATCATACTTATGATCACTAAATTAATTCCAAATTAATTTAAGATCAATACTAATTAAATACTATGATTTCATATTAATACATTAGAACTTATAATATATTAATATCATAACTTAGTCTATTCTTACAAGATTATCCATATAAATTGTTCGGGTGAAGTGCAACCCAAATGGACCATGCCGGGTCGGGTCAAGTACATACCAATTATAGTTATGGACTTAGACATTAATCCAATAGTCTCCCACTTGGATAAGTCTAAAACTATTATTGAGTATGACTTCAAAACCTAACTGGCAATCGTAGCTGTAACGCTTGTAGATCCGGACTAGTCAAATTAGAGGTAATAAGGGTCGAAAATGAATTTTTGGCAGATTATTATTTAGAACAAATAATCATAACCAAGTTGTAGTATATGTTACAAGGTTTCCATACGTATAAAGAACACCGAAATCCAAGTTATAACGAAGAAGTTATGACCCGTCGAAGTTTCGCGACGGAACCGGCACGGCACCGGGAAGCGTAAATAGTGAATTTACAATAGAGCGAGTTTTATCCTTAGCAATATAAACGAAAATTGTAGAGTATGTTAAACTAAGAACATCGATAAAAAGAACACCAAAATCTGACTTCGTATGAAGAAGTTATGATTTTTCGAAGTTTCGGATTAGCAGTGTACAGCCCGAAATTCGAATATTAGATCGAGTGGTTTTTAGACGACACGACCTAAACAAGAATCGAAGATCTCGTTAAGAGTAGCGTAACGAGAAAAAGATGGGCAAAAACGGATGTCGGATGAAGAAGTTATGAGAATTTAACGGACCAATTCTGCCCTGGCCTATTAATAATATAACTTTTAAAATAAAGTCAAAATTAGCCGACGGAGTCTAAACAAAAGTTGTAGAGTACGTTCCCGTCTTCGTGTGGATATAAGGAAAATCGAAAACGGAGATCGTACGCAAAAGTTACGAATTTTTAAAGTTAAGTGTGCAATTTGCGAATCCTGATGACGTGGCATGATCTGGACCGTTGCTTGCTGATCACGCCTCGCATCTGATGATCGCCACGAAGTCTCGCATTCCGCCCCACGTCCGAAGCTGGGTACGCCCGACGTACTTGATCTTGTCCGGGTCCGAGAGTGGGTGCGACCTGGCATCCTTATCCGAGGAACGCCCAGCGTAGCCAAGGACTACGCCCAGCGTAATCCGAGGCCTCGCTGGGTATAAAAAGGGGGTGAGGGTTCCGACTTTTTCACACATTTCTCACTTCTCTCTCTAGTTTCTTTCTCTCTCTAACTCCTGTAAACCCTCTTAAACCCTAGGGAACCTCCCTAGAACTTGAAGGAAGCCCCGAGGCTCCCGAAGTCCCGAGAAAAAGGGTCTTTCGGTTTCGGAAACGCTGCTCCGAGCAAAGCCCGGTTTTCTTTAAAATCCGCTGTAAGTGAGCTACGCTTACGCAACTTTTAATATAACTTTCAAATAATTATAGTAATGTTATTAGGTCCTTAAAATAATTATTTGGGCTATTATTATGAGTTATATTGAGTGTTATTTAACGCTTATATAATAATAATAATAATAATAGTCAGACTATTAATTTGTCGCGGTTATCGTTAGACTAAACCCTAGTGATATTGGTACTAGGTTTTATCGAAGGAAAATTGTTTTGAGAGTATCGAAGTGCAGTCCGAGTGCTGAGTCACCACCTTTCAAGTGAGTGCATAGTCCCTTTCATCTTACACATAGATATGAAGTATTTTAATATAAATTACGTGCTATGTGTGCATATTGTCTGAATACTTGTTGCCTATGCTGGGTGAAAAATTTTTATACATGTTTTAAATGATTTAAACTGTATATGTATTTTATATCTACAAAATGTGTTGGTTAAAACATGGGTAGATGAAATAATTGTTGTGTGATAACACAATGAAAGACATCAATGTCGACAGTGATCCAGTCATCTAGTGGAGTATAAATGACGACCATGGACGATACTAGACAGTCCAGTGGAACGCTAGCAGGCTCGTAACCTGTAGATGTTTTTGAACTAGGTGCTCATTAGGTATTTTTGAACTGAGTGTGTTCACTAGGTATTTTGAACTGAGTGTATTCACTAGGTATTTTGAACTGAGTGTGTTCACTAGGTATTTATGAACCGAGTGTGTTCACTAGGTATTTTTGAACTGAGTGTGTTCACTAAGTATTTTGAACTAAGTGTGTTTACTAGTTACTTTTGAAGTAAGTGTTTACCAGATGCTTTGGACTACGTGTTCACCAGTTATAATCTATAAGCCTTGGTAACGATGGACTTCGTGTCGATTCCTTAGGATGATCCTTAGGAATAAATAAACAAGGAATAGTTGATTCTTAAGGTGGATCCTTAAGACTAAAGAAGATAATGGGGATGGGTAATTGGGTTGATTGTTTAAACATAATAATTATATTATTGTGGATTGAAAACCCTATGTACTCACTAGGTTTCCAAACCTGACCCACTCAGTTTATTTATATCACAGGTGTTGATATGAAGTCACATTACACTGAGAGATTAAAGAGATGTAGATCACTAGTGTAAATAAATGTAAGTTCCGTTTATGCTTATGTTCCTGTATTGACAATGACATCCCAAATGTTTTAAAATGAATAAAATACGTTTCTTCGAAAATGTTTTGATAACGTATTTATCGTATTTTTCTGGGAACAAATTCCGCAACATTTTTACGAAAAGAAGTACTCTGATTTTTATAAAGCATAAAAAAATCAGTCTTTTCTGGCCGTGCAAATGGGGATGTCACAGTAGCTCTTAAAGCCGCTGTCGAACTCTGACCTTGTCAACGAACTCCAACCTTTGTCAATGACTTGTCCACTAGATAAGGGATCATATATTCCTCCATTCTAGATATCATATGGACCGAGAGATGGGTTATCAATCATTCTCTCTGTCCATTTGTTGTTTCCCGATTTCTGATTTATGAAGACTGACTGATTGAACAAATCAAATCAGTCCTGGCTTGGCCAAGCACTCACATGTGTCATCACTAAATCATCGAGGGGCCCACATATATCGCTTTTATCCCGAAGTTAAAAGGAACGGATAAACTTCGACTCATATGGCTTGTTCTACTACTTGTTGGATCATACACAAAGGCATGTTTTATAACATCGAGTTACCGTATGCGTTTTCGTGCAATCAATGTAAAACCAACTCATAGTAACAACTCATATCTCTAGGTTTCAAGAATATAAGATATTATCGTCTCATGATCACTCGTGATAAAATCCATGAAGTGATTCAAATGAACGCGGGTTGAATCCAATACTCAGAACTTATGAGTACTCATGAGTGCTGTAGCAATACTTTGCTATGTCCAACAACTTGGACATTTACAAGCTAACGCATGATAGTCTTGATTCATATCTACTTCCAACATATGACCGACTGTGGATGGTTTGAATAACTTAGTCATTTGAGAAGAATGACCTAGTTTATTCTGGAAGTCAAAACATGCAAAATGAAACACAAGAATAATTGAATCCAATATGGTATCAAAACCTATGAATATAAATAAAACACTTTTTATTTATCACCATACTGATTACTCATTATTCATTGTTTCGGTTTTATCAACTTTATGCTTGAATTAAAAAACACTAGTTGTCCCATGCTCCAAGCATGTACACTATGTTTTTCTAAACAATAGCTTTGCCATACACCAAGTATGCATTCTATGTTTGTCTATGATCTTTACTTTGTGAAATAGATGAATTGAACATAATTTCAATGATTCTAATTTCACACTCCCAAATCCTTATCGTAAATGTAAGAATTACAAATCCCTATCATTTATCAAAATCTGTTTATATTTTAAACTTATATGCACAGACCCTCTTGTAATGAATATGTACAAAGTCACAAAGACTTGTCAACAGTCATTACAGGTTATTTCAATGAAGATCAACTCCAGTCTCATATTCAAAGTGCATTGCTTTGAACATGCTTCTTGCATTAAGGTTTTCTAATCTTACACAGATAACTTCAACCTATGGAGACAACTCCATATTCCCACTTTGACTATCACTTCTGAACAAGAGTTGCCTCTTTTCAGAATATGTCAATATGGTCCTTCCAAAGTTAACACTGTTGGATTAATGTCTAAGTCCATAACTATAACTGGTAAGACTTGACCCGACCCGACATGGTCCATTTGGGTTACATGGCATCATGCATTTGGATAGACTATAATGAGAGAAATAACACTTAAGGTTTGTTAATATATTATAAGTTCTAATATATTAATAAGGTTATTTAATTAGTATTGATCAAGTATTAGTTTAGAATTAATTAAGTGATCAAAAGGAGACTAATTAAATATATGGGTTGATTGTGTAAATCATTCATTCTTATATCCAAGATTCCTTATGTTGGAATAAGTCCATGGGGTGACCCATGGATACTCCATGGAGGTTAAAATCCATGGAGCATAAGGAATGGGTAAAGTCATGAGTTACATGGTGTAACCCTAATACCCACCATATAAAAGAATCCCATGGCTCAAGAAATCGTGCACTATGTGTGAGTGTGAGGGCTAAACGATTTCAAGGAGTGTTCTACATTTCTCTCAAGGTTATTCAAAAAGCAATTGATGTTGTGTGAACCATTTGAGGTGTCACACTTGGGGCACTAGGCACTCAAGCTTCATGAAGATATTCTACATCAATGAGGTATGTATTCTATCTTGTTATATTCATTGTTTTGTATGCTAGATTAGGATAATACCTTGGAAGTTCATATTTGCATGTATAATAGAGAAAACATAGATCCAAGGTATTTAGGGTTGCATGTACACTTAGGAGTGTTAGAATGCTCAAAACCCAACAGTGGTATCAGAGCCTAGGCTTGTTTTTTGTTATACTTGCAATAGAAGCTGAAAAATCGAGTTTTGTTGCTGTCTGCCCAGCAGACTCGCTGAGTCCATGAAGGGACTCGCCGAGTCCAAGGCAAAATGCATCCAACTCGCCGAGTTGGTTCGTGCACTCGACGAGTTGGACCCCCAGACAGCATAAATTCGACTTTTTTGGCTGGAATTGGACTAGGAACATTACCCTAAGATGTTTTTTGAACTAATAAATTTATTTTTTATGTGGTAATGTTCATGCTAATCCAATTTCAAAGATAATTGTCAATAGATTCATGTTTTGTATTAGTTTAAGGTTTAGACTAATTACATGAAAAATTTTGATTTGAATTATCATGTTCTTATGAGTTGCTTAGATTAATAGAAAAGTTGAGTGAAATAGTTGTTTTCAATCCAAATTAATCTAAGAGTTGATTCTAAAATGTGTTTTTGTAACTTGTCCTCAAGTTATATGAAAAGTCACATTTAAGTTTCATAAAACTCATAAAATGTTGGCAAAGGTTACAAAATGAAGAGTCTAGTTCTAATTAAATGGTTTTATGACTCCATAACTTGTCCTCAAGTTATGGAGGACCAAGAGTCTCTTCATTAAATAATAAATAAAAAAAAGTGTAACCTTAATTAATTCCATAAGTTATAAAATAAAGAAAAGTTAATTCTTTGATTAGTTTAAAGTCTTCCATAACTTGTTCTCAAGTTATGGAACTTGAAGAGTTTTTGGATTAAAACTACTTTAAACACATAAGTTATGGAATTAATTAGTTTTGAATAGTTTCAAAACTTGCCCTCAAGTTTTGGGAATTTGAAAAGTTTTCACTTATGAATACTTTAATTCCAAGTTAGCCCTTAGAATTTTAAAAGTTAAAATTCAACCCTTATACTTTATAATATTATAATTTAATATATATATATATATATATATGTATGTATATATATATATATATATATATATATATATATATATATATATATATATATATATATATATTGTCACACCCCAAAACCAAGAATGGCGGAAACGTTCTGGGGCGGAGGACGTCATGTATAGTATCACAACACAGTAAATGTAAATAAGCAAACAACATCATCCATTGCATTAAATATATTATTTTAATACAAGTGCGTTCTGTACAGTTATAGACACCAAAAATAATGAAACACAAAATAATATGAGATGAGTCTTGAATGCACTCCATCTTCTCAAAAGCTGGCCTCGGTACCTGTCTACTGATGACCTGAGAATACAAGTTATTTTGAAAGAGTTTATCAGCATTAAGCTGGTGAGTTCATAAGTATTTTAGTGTCAATGTATCTTGTAAAAACGTTTGAACCTGACTCAATGTATAAGTTGTAAAAATGTAAGTAAATGTTTGAAAGTGTTTGTAAAAGTTCGAATCACTTAGAAAATCCTATATTTTCTATAAAAGTAACCTTCTACCAAGGCTAGGCTGTCTTGTAAACCTTTCTGTTGTAAAGTGTGTGATTACCCAAATATAACTATCATTTGTTAAAAATATAGTTTGTACATTAATGTTTAAGTGAGATTATCACTAAATTATGTAATAGGTAAATCATTGTAGTACTGTAGCTTTGTATAATAAAACTACTGCTGTACTAAATACTACTACCTTAAACCGGATTTATATTAAGGTATATTGTGATTAATTGCACCATGCTATCGACTAATAATCAACGACATAATGAACGGTCGTAATAAGAAATGACGTTTGGCACCTGCAGACCTGCAGGTCCGGCTGTAGCTAGCAGCAAGGTGTAGGATAGTCAATCCAATATAGATCTATACGCAAACTCACGCTCTCCCTCCAAGAGAATTCTGGCTACAACTCAGGCCATGACATTTAAGGCATGCCCGATACAGTGGATCACAATTGTTAAGTATTCATGTATATGTATTGTTTCTCGTATATATGTATATGTATTGTTTCTCGTATATCTGTATATGTATTGTTTCTCGTATATCTGTATATGTATTGTTTCTCGTATATCTGTATATGTATTGTTTCTAGTATTTCTGTATATGTATTGTTTCTAGTATATCTGTATATGTATTGTTTCTCGTATATCTGTATATGTATTGTTTCTCGTATATCTGTATGTGTATTGTTTCTCGTATATCTGTATATGTATTGTTTCTAGTATATCTGTATATGTATTGTTTCTAGTATATCTGTATATGTATTGATCCTGCGTTACCCCGATGGTAACCAGCTAATGATGTACTGATGAGTATGAATATGGGAGTACTTTTATGTCTATACATGTATATATGATATATAAGTAATATGGAAACGACCTTCGGATGGTCACCCGAAATCCCACCAGACCACATCCAAATCGAGGAAAAGGAAATAGGGCGGATGGCATTCCTAAGCCTTTTGAACATTATTTATATATCTATACATATATGGGCATGCAATTGTATATATAAAGCATAAATAAGTTTTCATAAAACATTTTGAAGCATAAATATAATTTCAAGAGAAGATTGACTTGATGTCGATCTATAAATCATTTTGAAGCATAAATATAATTTCAAGAGAAGATTGACTTGATGTCGATCTATAAATCATTTTGAAAGCATAAGTTGATAAAACAGTTTTAAGTATAAGAAGCATTTGATTTAATCACAGTCTATAAGTAAGTTTGGATAGTAAAACAGTTTGTAAAACATTTCAGTAGTAAAGCAGTTGAAAACAGTTGAACAGTGGTAAAAATTGTTGTTTTCCTAGTTATTAATCACATGTGATTAAACACAATCATATGTGATTGAAGTAATAACTTATAAGTATTTGACTTGTATTCCCCCCCATAAAGTGTTATAAAACATTTAAAATCATTTCAAAGGTTGATTCAAGGGGTATGAACTCACTTGTGGTGAGTCGTTTGAATTGCAGTGTCGGCTACCGTGCTAGGTGGCAAACGGAGACTGGTTTACACGCACGAGCCTAGTTATCATATAATAAACACATATATATAACTAATTAGACATATAATAACTTAAATAAATAAGTTAAGACATTTAGAAAACATTTAAACACTTTTATGAGTGTTTAGGGTTCAAATGGTTGCATCTAAGTTGCTACGGGACAAGGCAAAAGGGTTTGAAACATCAAATAGCCTTGTATAGGAGTTCACCACCCAACAAACCCCACACCTTGGAGTTTACGGCCGTAAACCCATAGGTTTATGGCCGTGAACTCCTCAAATGGTGTTTTTGGGTGTCTTGTGGTGTTATCTTGCATCTAGAACACTCCTAGCCTTATTGGAATAATGCATGAAGTAGTTTTAAGGCTCTAGAACACTCCATAAGGGAGTTTACGGCCTAAGGTCCTTCACCTTAGAGTTTACGGCCGTAAACTCTAGGAATTTAATTGGTTTGAGGCACTTAAACATCAAGAATGGCATCCATGAATTTATCTAAGGCTAATGGGGACAAGAGGCACACTTTGGTGCCATCACTTGGAGTTTACGGCCCAAGTCATGTTTCCTTGGCCGTAAACTCCTTTCAAGGAGTGATTTCTATGTGTTCTACTCTCCATTCTAGTCCCAAAGGTGCAAGGTAATTTGTCTAAAGGCTTAAGGGTAGCTTGGAATGATTTTTGTCCCATAAAAAGGGGTTTACGGCCCAAGAGGAGTTCTTGGACGTAAACTCCTACTAACTTGTGATTTTGATGAGCTTTTGGTGTTCTAATCAAGCACAAGTACTAGTAGTTAAAGTCCTTAAGCATTTGGGGAAAGTTTTAGGGCATTTAAGCCCTTGAAAAGGGGTTTACGGCCCAAGGGAGTTCCTTGGCCGTAAACTCCTAGAACTTGTGTTTATTGGATGATTTCTAGGCTATAAAGTTCATACACAATGTCCTTGATAAGTCCTCTAACATGTGGATGGGTCTAGAAAGCATTAAAGTTCCATTTTGGAGTTTACTCCCCAAGAACGTTCTTGGGCGGTAAACTCCCGGATCTTGTAATCTAAGCATGCAATTTATGTTAATAAACACCTAACAAGTATTGAATCACATAAAGAAAAGCAGACTCACAATTTGGGATGAAAACCCGAAGATCCGTCAGAGAGAATATGGCTTTTCTCTATTTGGAATTGTGAATAATGAATTATTTTAATTCAGAAAACTATTTATAGTCCTGGAATATTTTGACCGAAGATGTTTTTATTCCTGATGTTGGACTGAAATATTATGAAACTTGAAATGCCCAAGTTTCACAATGCCAGGAGTATCCACTCTCCTGATATCATCTAAAACATAAACCCTAATGTACACAAACTTGTTCGGAAAAGCTTGAAAATCACTGAAACTGAACTAGCTTCTAATGAATAGATGATGTTCGTACAATGGAAATTTCGGGTTGTCACATATATATATATATATATATATATATGTATGTATGTATGTATGTATAAGAGCAAGTCAGTCTTACCGTTAGTAGGCCTCATTCACGAAGCCGGTCTATAAGGGGGTATAAGGTTACTGCCTATCAAATGGCAGTTTAATGGGTGTCCACTCTCACCCACCGCTTCCTTGACCGGTGGAGGGTCGTTAGCCGAACGGGTTTGACAGGACTATAATTCTCCCTTCATTAAAAGTATTAATGATAAATACTAAGTAACTAAACTCTTAATAATACCCAATCTTAGTTACTTAGGAAAATGTGAATAAGGTGCTAATCCATGAAATTACACTTTGCACTTTGTTTAAGTCGGTTAATGGAGCGTGTGTGGTTAACCGACACACTAACTCATATTTAACAAGGTAGACAAAGGGTAACTTAATGTTTATCATAGTATCGATGGAGCGTGTGTGGTTAACCGACACATCGATTGAGGGGTAAACACTTAAGGGTACCAAGTAATTTGCATGGTTACTTCACACCTTGTTTTGTGATCCTCGACATCCAAGTCACAAAACCTGAAGGGCACACTCGAGATTGAAACATGCCATTGAACAGTTCAATGAATCTCAAAGATCTAGGAGTTTCAAAACCAATTAAAACCTAATAATACATTTCGTTTATCTTGGTGGAAATTGGTGAATCGTCATTCATCTACCTTCAAATATTTTATAGCTTGGATTACGACATCCCTCTTCTAAGTTATAAAATAGTTTGTTGGGTCCTAGCCTTAATATTTCATATTGGGTGTCATATTAAGGACTTTAGATCAACTATCTTGAATATCTCCTAAAAGATGTCTGGTTTAAACAGTTATGATCTTCCCAAATCTCTTGAAACAAGCTTTCCTAAATAAAGATGATGTCCCATGGAAATCATACTTCTTTCACCTCCTCCAATTATTCTCCCTAACCCACAAGTTCCTAAAATTTTAAGGTCACTCAAGCCCTATTGGCAAGGCAAGGTCTATGTGTGCTCACATCTTGGAGATGAAGTCACATACTGACAAGCCGAGAGAGTTGGGTGTCAAAGTCTTGAGAAAGTTGGTGGCTCAATCACTTTCTAAGTCACATAGTGAGTTCCTTTGGGACACCTATGAAATAGACTATGACAAGACCCTTAATGATATTATATATTTGCTAAGATCAAATTCCTAAAACTTTATGGACATTGACAATGATGACATTGGATATCCAGTAAGGCTCTCTCTTCCCAATGGAAAGGGATCGGCCATAGTCAATTCAGTTGACCAAATGGTAAAGAGAAATGATAAGTCTGTGATAGTCCCATGTACCATTATCAAAGAGTCCATATGTTTATATTGCCAAAGGAAGGGGCATTAGTTGCGAAGCTGCCAATTTTACCTAAGGATGGTAAAGTCAATAAGTCTGACTCTTCAGGTAAAGTCCACTATCTAACTCTACTAAGTTTCTATTATGAGGTTCTTGATATATGATGTGAGTGGGTCACATGTTGATGTTTTAAGAATCAAAGAAAAGTAAAGAAACTTAAAGAAATAATATGCTGAATCTGATCGCATAGATGGATTTCTATCGCATAGTTTGTAGATTGGATTCTTGAGCTACTTCTTAGGAGTTATGAGATATTGCTTAGGAATAGATAACAACAAGTTTTCATATGGATTGTAAGGATAAGTTCTTCCGCAAAGTTTTAAAATAAAATGAAAATTTCTGATTTTATTTATTTTAAAATATCCTTACAATGGCATCTGTGGAAATTTTGTTGCTTATAAGATTCCATTAAGAGCAAGAGTGGAAATATGAAATTGATTCTTTCATTTGTGGTAATGTCTAAATTTACCGAATAAGGAAAGATCCTCATCACCCAAGTTTGAATTAGACCGGAACTTGGAATCATGCAAGTTGTATAGCATGATGGATGAGAGTTTTTCATCTTTGGAAAATTAAGACTAATTACTTGTTCACATGGATGTGTGAGTCAAGTAATGGATTAAGGGATCGAGTACACATTCTTGTGCACTGATTAAGTCCACCACAAAAGATTGATAAGATTATTCGTCATAATTTACTAAAGCTCAGTAAATATGGTTATACTTACAAGCTTAAGTGTAACTCTGAGACATTGGAAAAGGTTCCAATGTATGACAGAGCGAATAAGAAGAATCAAATTAGGCAAAAGGATAAAAGTTTCTCAAATCTGAAAAGATGGGAGAGTAGTTCAGTATCAGTTTTTGTGATCATCTTAATGATTAAGAAACCATATCAAAATTAGTTCTCTAAGGTCTTATGACTAAGAGGAGGAACTTGAATTGTTGAAATGGTTAAATCAAGAAGATGAGTCATACTTCGTTCCAATACAAGTCTTAGAGTCATACTCCAAGATTGTAATTTGAGTGACATGTCTTAAAGAAGGTTTAAAACACTTATCAAATGTAAGAGTAAAAGTTTTCTACTCTTGTACATTTGAAATTGGTAAGTTGTGATGTTTTTGATAAAACAAAGACCAACTTAGGCCAATTGTGTGAAGTGTTTGTCTTGATTACAATCCACACTATCTCTTGAATATCTGACAAGAAAGTCTTATATGTGAAGAGGACAGTGGGAGTATTAAAGGTCTTGAAAGTCTCAAGAACTAATCAAGAATAAAACCTGAAGTTCCTCACTAGCACACGGCTTGAGGTTTATAACCTATCGTGTTGAGATATTCTGTGCCCATTCCAGTTAAAGTTGGCTTTACATATGAGTTCTTAGAGTTCTCAATTTGTTGCATAACAACTTGGAAGCAATGGCAGGCCCTTGAGCTGCCAGGTGGCAAGAAATTAAGATTGAGTTCTGTCCATATGAGTTTGGATTTGTCATTATCCTTGTCTTGTGACTATGGTTTTGACAATTCACATGGATAAGAACACATACACCAATAAATCTAAGTGTTATAAGGTTTCTCTCCGATTCATGAAAATGATGGTGAGGAAACACTTTCACTAAGTAGATTTTAGCTAGATAGCAATTGTAATATTTGCATTCTGATAGTCCTTAGTGGAGCGTGTGTGGTTTACCGACACACTAACCTGGACTTGAGAGAAGTGGCAAAAAGGTCTAACCATTATGATTACGGCATCCCTTTTCATAATTGTTTAGACACACAAGTGTGTTATCTAAGGGAAGGTGTATGATTTTGATAAAGTTTTATCAAAACAATCTAGTATCAGAAATCTGAACTTTGGTAAGCAATTCAGATGATTTCTGAGTACATGTCAAAGCTAGTGGGAGCATAAGTGTTATGCTAATAATCACCATGTTAGTGGGAGCATGATAATTATGATAAGTATTGCAAGTTAGCAATGTTAATTATAGAAGACAAAAGGTTTCAATTGGGAAAAAGTTGTTTTGCTATAATTAAGGGAGAGGAAATTATACTTCATCTCAAATCTAAAAGCTTAGATTGAGGTTTTAATTGTATTTAGTCAAGAATATATATATGAATGTTATGTTGGAATGGCTCAACATAAGAAAATTCTATATATGGGTCCATTATTTGCGTTCTAAAATTCGATTATGATTACGACACCCCTTTTCATAATCTGAATTATGAGAACTTGGCAAATAGAAATGGAAATATTATAGCAAAAGACTGGTTTAGTCTTTATTTGAGACATCATGAATCGTGTCCCATATGCTTCGGATATAGGATCGATTACATGTGCTATATTCATCCTTTCTAAAATTTTCCAAATGCCCGGGGCATTAAGAAAGGAAAAGGTCTAGAATTAGATATGACTAAAAGGATTAAACAATTGCCGAGGACAATCTAAGGTTTACCAAAGATTGGTTGCTCAAGGATAGTTGGAAGTATAGTGATAATTCTGGAAGGACCATATTGACATAATCTGTAAGGAGGCAACTCTTGTTCAGAAGTGATAGTCAAAATGGAATCTAGAAATGTTTCAAAATTAGAAATTATTCAATCTGTGTAAGATTAGGAAACTTAATGCAAGAAGGATGTTTCCAAGGAGATGATCTCCTTTGGAATGCTCTGTAATGGTTGTTGTCAAGTCTTTCTGATTTTGTGCATAATCATTACAAGAAGATAAATGCATATAAGTTTAGAATCTAACAGATTTCAGTAAATGGCATGAATTTGGAATTCTTGCATTTGCAGTAAGGATTTGGGACTGTGAAAGAGGATCATTGGAGTTATGTTCAACTGATCTAATTCACAAAGTGAAGATCATAGACAAACATAGTATGCATACTTGGTGTATGGCATGACTAGTGTTTAGAAAACATAGTGTACATGCTTGGAGCATGGGACAACTATTGTTTTAAATTCAAGAATAAAGCTGATAGCTGAAACAGTATACAATGAATAATGTGTAATCATATGGTGATAAATAAAAGGTGTTTTATTTATGTTCATAGGTTTTGATACCATATTGGATTCGATTATTATTATGTTTCAATTTGCATGTTTTGACTTCCAGAATAACTAGGTCATTGTTCTGATTGACTAAGTTATTCAAACCATCCACAGTCGGTCATATGTTGGAAGTAGATATGAATCAAGACTGTCATGGGTTGGCTTGTAGAGGTCTAAGATGTTGGACAAAGGGCTACAACACTCATGAGTGCTCATAAGTTCTGAGTATTGGATTCAACCCGCGCTCATTGGAATCACTTTATGGATTTTATCACGAGTGATCATTAGACGATAATATCTTATATTCTTCAAACCTAAAGATATGAGTTGTTACTATGAGTTGGTTATACATTGATTGCACAAAAACGCATACGGTAACTCGGTGCTATAAAACGTGCCTTTGTGTATGATTCAACTAGTAGTAGAACAAGCCATATGAGTCGAAGTTTATCCATTCCTTTTACCTTCGGGATAAAAGCGATATATGTGGGCCCCTCGATGATTTGATGATGACAAATGGAAGTGCTCGGCCGGGCCAAGACTGATTTGATTTGTTCAATTAGTCAGTCATCATAAATCGGAAATCAGGAAACAACAAATGGACAGAGAGAATGATTATAATCCATGTCTCAGTCCATATGATATCTAGAATGGAGGAATATATGATCCCTTATCTAATGGACATGTCACTGACAAAGGTCAGAGTTCATCTACAAGGTCAGAGTTCGACAGAAGCTTTTAAGAGCTACGATTGCCAGTCGGTTCTTGAAGTCATACGTAATAATAGTTTTAAACTTATCTAAGTGGGAGACTGTTGGATTAATGTCTAAGTCCATAACTATAATTGGTAAGACTTGACCCGACCCGACATGGTCCATTTGGGTTGCATGGCATCATGCATTTGGATAGACTATAATGAGAGAAATAACACTTAAGGTTTGTGAATATATTATAAGTTCTAATATATTAATAAGGTTATTTAATTAGTATTGATCAAGTATTAGTTTGGAATTAATTAAGTGATCAAAAGGAGACTAATTAAATATATGGGTTGATTGTGTAAATCATTCATTCTTATATATGTGGGCTTATGATCCAAGATTCCTTATGTTGGAATAAGTCCATGGGGTGACTCATGGATACTCCCTGGAGGTTAAAATCCATGGAGCATAAGGAATGGGTAAAGTCATGAGTTACATGGTGTAACCCTAATAGCCACCATATAAAAGAATCCCAAGGCCCAAGAAATCGTGCACTATGTGTGAGTGTGAGGGCTAAACGATTTCAAGGAGTGTTCTACATTTCTCTCAAGGTTATTCCAAAAGCAATTGATGTTGTGTGAACCATTTGAGGTGTCACACTTGGGGCACTAGGCACTCAAGCTTCATGAAGATATTCTACATCAATGAGGTATGTATTCTATCTTGTTATATTCATTGTTTTGTATGCTAGATTAGGATAATACCTTGGAAGTTCATATTTGCATGTATAATAGATAAAACATAGATCCAAGGTATTTAGGGTTGCATGTACACTTAGGAGTGTTAGAATGCTCAAAACCCAACAAACACTATACTTCCAACTATCCCTGAGCAACCAATCTTTGGTAAACCTTAGATTGTCCTCGACAATTTGTTAATCACTTTAGTCATATCCAATTCTAGACCTTTTCCTCTTAATGACCCAAGGCATTTGGAAAATTTAGAAAGGATAAATATTATAGCACATGTAATCGATCTTGTACCCAAAGCAAATATGACACGATTCATGATGTCTCACATAAAGACATGATTCTAGACCAGTCTTTTGCTACAATATTTTTATTTTCCATGTTTCCAAAATTTGACTATGAAGAGGGATGCCGTAATCATAATCGAATTTTGAGAACACAATATATAGAGTTTTTCCTTATGTTGAACCAATCCAACATGAAATTCATATATATATATATATATATATATATATATATATATATATATATATATATATATATATATTCTTGACTAAAGATGATTAAAATCTCAATCTAATCTAAAAAACTCACTCTAAGCCATTTAGAATTGATATGAAGTATTATTTCCTCTCCCTTAATTATAGCAAAACAACTTTTTCAACCCCTGCAACCTCACAAATTGAAACTTTTGTTTTCTATAACTAACATTGCTAATATGCAATACTTATCATAATTATCATGCTCCCACTAACATGATGATTATCAGCATAACACTTATGCTCCCACTAGCTTTGACATGTATCCATAAATTATTGGACTTCTAGAAATCAATACTTTATTAACTTTCTTACCAAAGTTCAGATTTCTAATACTAGATTGCTTTGATAAGGCTTTATCAAAATTATACACCTTATCTTAGATAGCTCACATGTGTGTCTAAACAATTTCAGAACTATGAAAAGGGATCCCGTAATCATAGTCTCAATTGTTTAGACCTTTGCCATTTCTCATAAGTCCATGTTAGTGTGCCGGTTAACCACGAACGCTCCACTAAAGACTTTGAGAACTGCAGATACCATAATTGCTATCTACTTAAAATCTACTTAGTGAAAGAATTTCCTCACCATCATTTTAATGAATCGGAGAGAAACCTTATGCCACTTAGATTTTATGGTGTATGTATTCTTATCTATGTGAATTTGTCAAAACCATAATCAGAAGACTAGGTTAGTGACAAATCCTAACTTATATGGATTGAACTTGTGCAATCTTAACCTCTTGCCACCTAGCAGCGCAAGGGCCTGCCATTGCTTCGAAGTAGTTATGCAGAAAATTGAGAACATGTAGAACTCAAATGTTATAGCCAAATTAACTGGAATGGGCACAGAAATGTCAACACAATAGGTTATAAACCTCTAGTTGTGTGTTAGTGATGAAATATAGGTTTTATTCTTGATTAGTTCTTGAAATCATTTCAGGATCTTTTAGACTCCCATTGTCTTCTTGACCAATAAGACTTTCTTACCATATATTCAAGAAGTAGTGTGGATTCTTAATCAAGTCAAACACTTCACACAATTGGCCTTAGTTGGTCTTTGTTTTATCCAAATCATGACAACTTACCAATTTCAAATGTACAAGAGTAGAAAACTTTTACTCTTACATTTGACAAGTGTTTTAAACCTTCTTTAAGACGTGTCACTCAAGTTACAATTTTGGAGTATGACTCTAAGATTTATTTTTGGAACGAAGTATGACTCGTCTTCTTGATTTAACCACTTCAACAATTCATAACTCCTCTTCTTAGATATCAGAATGCACTTAGAGGATGAATCGTGATAAGGTCTCTTAATCATTAAGATGATCATATGATCATATATACATGATCCTAAAGTACTCTCCCATCTTTTCAGATTTGAGAAACTTTTATCCTTCTGCCTAATTTGATTCTTCTCATTCGTTCTGCCATACATTGGAATTTTTCCAATGTCTCAGAATTATACTTAAGCTTGTAAGTATAACCATATTTACTAAACTTTAGTAAATCATGACGAATAGTATTCTTAATCTTTTTGTGGTGGCCTTTGACTAGTGCACAAGAATGTGTACTTAATCTCTTGGTCCTTCACTTGATTAACATATACATGTGAACAAGGAACTAATCTTAATTTTCCAAAAATGAAACTTCTAATTCATTATACTATACACCTTGTATGATTCCAAGTTTTGGTCCAATTGAAACTTGGGTGATGAGAATATTTCCTTATTTGGTAAATTTAGACACTACCACAAATGAAAGAATCAAATTCATATTTCCAATATTGCTAGAAACATACAAACATCAAGTTTTCATAAATTCCATTGCAAGGAGATATAAAATAAAGTAAAACTTTTATTATAAAAATGCGGAAAAACTTTTCTTACAATGCAACTTGAAATGAAAACTATGCCATTACATGTTTCTTAGAAATCTATCATAACTCCTAAGACGTAGCTCAAGAATCTGATCTTCAACCAAGCGATAGAAATCCATCTTCACGATCAGATTCAACATATTCTTTCTTTAAGTTTCCTTCCATTTGCTTGATCCTGCTAAATATCAAAATGCAACTGAGTCACATTTTGTTTTAAGAATCATCAACTGGGAACTTAACGGAGTTAGATAGTGGACTTACCTGAAGCAGAGTCAAACTTTTTGATTCTTCTTTCTTTCAGGTAGCTTGGGCAGCTTCGCTTCCAATGAAAACATATGGACTCTTTGGGAATGGTAAAAAAGGCTATTTCAGACTTAAACTTTCTCTATACCTTCCAGTCAACTGGTTTGACCAAGGCCGATCCCTTTCCATTGGGAAGAGAAAGTTTTTTCTGGACTTCCAATGTTACCATTGTCCATGTCCATGGAAGTTTGAGAAATAGACCTTCCATCCATATTTTCTTGACTATTGCACCAAATCATTTCTGATTCAGCCACAATAAGCAAATAAGAAAGATCCATTAGGGTCATGTCGTGATCTGTCATATAATAGTCTTTCTATATGACTCAGGAAGTGACTGAAAGACCCAGTCAATAGCCAACTTCCTTGGGACAAAGACACCCATCATTCTCAACCTATCACTGTGTGACTTCAGTCCTAAGACATGAGTGTACACATGACTTCCAATTTTATGTTTTAATGTGAGTAGGGATTGAGTGATCTTGAACTTTTCAAGTCTTTAAACTTGTGGGTCAGGGAGAAGAATTGGAGGAGGTGGAGGAAGAGAAGTATGACTTCCATGAGCCAAACTCGGGAAGTCATATTCATTAGGAAAGCTTGATTCGGGAAGATTATTGTTGTCTAAACCAGACATCAACAATGGGAGAAATTCAAGTAAAGTTGATTTAAGTCCTTAATATAACACCCAATATGAAATATTAAGGCTAGGACCCAACAAACTATTTTATAACTTGGAAGAGGGATGCCGTAATCCAAGCTATAAAATATTTGAAGGTAGGTGAATGACGATTCACCAATTTCCACCAAGATAAACGAAATGTATTATTAGGTTTTATTTGGTTTTGAAACTCCTAGATTCTTTTGAGATTCATTGAACTTTTCAATGGCATGTTTCAACTTGAGTGTGCCCTTCAGTTTTTGTGACTGGGATGCCGAGGATCACAAAACAAGGTGTGAAGTAACCATGCAAATATACTTGGTACCCTTAATATTTACCCCTCAATCGATGTGCCCATTAAGGCGTTAACCACACACGCTCCACCGATACTATGATAAATATTAAGTTACCCTTTACCTACATTGTTAAATCCAGGTTAGTGTGCCGGTTAACCATACATGTTTCACTAACGACTTAAACAAAGTGCAAAGTGTAATTTCATGGATTAGCACCTTATTCACATTTTCCTAAGTAACAAAGATTGGGAATTTATAAGTGTTTAATTATTTAGTATTTATCTTTAATACTTTTAATGAAGGGAGAATTAAAGTCTTTGTCCTACCCATTCGACTAACGACCCTCCACCAGTCAAGGAAGCGGTGGGTGGGAGTGGACACCCATTAAACTGCCATTTTATAGGCAGTAACCTTATACCCCCTTATAGACCGACTTCGTGAATGAGGCCTACTAATGGTAAGACGACTTGCTCTTATACATATAATATATTAAATTTTTAATATTATAATAGTATAAGGGTGTATTTTAGACATTTAAAATAGTTGTTGGTTTAATCTATTAATTAAACTATACTCTTAATTTAGTTAAACTTAAACCATGTCATTATGGCATTATTAATTCTCTTTTAATTAAACACTTTAATTATCTATTAATAAAGTCCATAAGAGTTAACTGAATTATTCAATAAAAACATCATAATTCCGATTATTAAATTCAAAATTAAAACCATTTAATTAATTGTTTAAGTTATGAACCCAAGAGTTTTAGAATTCAATTCTTTTTTTTTTTCATAAAAAACTTTTTCCAAATTCCAAAACTTGAGGGCAAGTTTTGTAACTCTTGAAAACTTTTGGATTCCATAACTTATGGAGTTAAATACTTGTTTTATGATGAAACTTTTCATGTTCCATAACTTAAGAACAAGTTATGGAATTCTTTAAAACATTAACACCAAATTTTGTAACTCCATAAAAACTTTGAATCAATTTTTTTTTTAAAAAAAAAACATTCATATCCATAACTTATGGAAGTTTCAAAACTCTTAAGATCACAACTTAAAAAAAAAACTTTTGAGCTCCAAAATTTTATGACAAAATTTGTAACTCCTTAAAACATTTAGATCAAACTTTTAAAACTAATAAAATAATCATATCATTTTATCTTTACTAAATTTGACCTAATTCAACTCATATAGCAAATGATTCAAATTTTACAAATAATTAGTTTTTCACAAAACAAGTAATTATAAGTTCCCAAAATTGCTTGTGTATCATTCAGATCCAATTGATGGTGCAGAATCCCAATCAATTGGATGATGTCAGATCAATATAGAAGAGAAGGAGAAGAAGAAGATTATGAATCTAATGATGTATTCAATATGAATTATGCTCCTTACAATAGATTCTCTTTCACACACACTTCTTCTTCCTAACTTTCTCTTTCTTCTGTAACCGTTAGTCGTACACTCCTACATGCACTCCTCTATTTATATGGACCTCCAGCCATACACATGTGTACAGCCGCACACCCTGTGTACGGCCGTACACAGGGTGTGCGGCCGTACACACGTGTACGGCCGTACACACAAACCGCAAACACATACAATATTATATAAAAATATACTTTCGTAGAAAAGCAAAGTATAAACCATATTTTTGACCCAACAATCTCCCCCTTGGTTTATAGCTTTCTTTTCTAATTGGCCCAACAAACTCCCCCTAAAAAGTAGCTGGCCTTTCTTGTCAATCTTTAATGGGAGCTTTGGCTTTAGCTTTAATCTTTGATTTCTTCACAGCTTCAAGATGAACTTGATGAATCTTCATGAATGACTTCATCTCGAGCGGTTGGGCTTTTCTTCAAAATTTGACATTGAACGCATGTTGGGTGAGGAGGCATCTTGAAAAGATTCTTGAAATATAGCTCTTTCAGCTTGAGAATCTCCAGGGAGAACATCTGAGAGAAATAATCTTCTGGATCACTTCAGCGGGTTTAAGATAGCAGCAGACTGATTGAGGAGGCTTCAATGCAATCTGTCACATAATGTTCAAGTACAGCTTCACCATGCTTCTGGGGTTGACAGATTGAATGTCGAAAGAATAATCTTCATTTCTTGCTCCTTCGAATGCGAATTCTTCGATGCTCACGAATGAAGCCTTGGCTCAGAAGATCTTCAATACAGTCTCTACGAGTCTCATCTACGTCTGAAATCACTTTTCAAGACAAAACAAAACTAAAAATAAAAATTAGCACACAAAAAAATATTTTTGGATTTTTCATATTTTTTGAAAAAATAAAACAGAAATAACATTTTTTTTTTAATTTTCTATTTTTTTGTTTGATTTTTGAATTTTTCTGATTTTTGTTTGATTTTTGATTTATATATATATTTTTTAATTCTCCCCCTAAAATTTGTGCATAGAGGAAAACTATGAACAAATTTAATAAAATGATATCTAACTTTTAGAATGATTTGGGATCAAAGTTTTTAGACAACCTTTATCCGCCTGTCGGTACCTTCCATCTTCACATCTTTGTCTGATCGATCGCCGGTATTGTTGTCCACTTAAACACGAAAAATTGTGACAAAATTAGGACATACTATAAGTGACAAGACAATGTGATCCTAAGTTCCTAGATATTATATCTGATCCTAAGTTTCAAGATACTATATCTTAAGGACCATTAGCTGACGACGACCAGGGATATTGTTGTCCACCTAAATTGAGCAGCGAGATCTATAGACAATCTGTATATGTTCAATTTTAAGTGTACTAGAACGTGTTTCCCGCTTCCTGATATGCCCCAGCCATCAAGAACTTCCAGAGTACTCCTTACACTGGGTGAGCAGACAACCATTCAGAGAGAAGATAGATTCATAATTCTATTACTTATTACTTATTACTTCAGAGGGGTTGAGAAGTAGAAGGTTGCATATGCTATATACCAGGTCGGATTAGAAGTCGCGCAGAGGAGACAACATATGGCTAACAGATAAGAAGTCTTTCACATATATAACCTGCAGAGAAATAGAGTTGCATATGTTGTGTACCAGGTCGGATTGGAAGTCACGCAAAGGAGACAACATATAACTAACAGACGGAAAGAAAGAATGATATTCTACAGACCTAATTTATCGGAATTTACCAGTCGCCCCATCTAACCGGAATTAAGGACAGAATCCGCACATCTAGGAAAAGTTAAGCCACGGTTCCAAGTACGGGTTCAATTAATGTGACGAGTAGATTCCCATATATATCTCTCTACTCAACCTATTCAAGCGTCGTATTGTCAGGCTAAACGGAACTATCTAGGTCAAGATTTGTCAAGTCATTTGATTTCCTAAGTTCAACTCTGCTTGGTCATGTCCATTTAGAATCTTTCGTGCCTACCGACACATCAAACCAGAGCATTGACCCTTCAACTTTGGGTACGTTACGCAGACTCATGTTGCCTGTTATCACTTTATCATATCACTTCCCAGAACATCTCCCTCAAGCAGCACATTTCATAACCAACAATTTTTTTTGATTATCTGATTTTCTAATGTTTTTGGATTTTTAAAATTTTCTAATTTTTGTTTTGTTTTTATTTCGCCCCCTAAATTTGTGCATAAGAGAGAAACGAAAGTAAATGCGCAAATTTAAACTATCCTAAAACAAAAATTTGTCTTTAAAGCGAATTAGATTATGAAAAACTCAGGAGTATAGAGAAGAAAACTTAAACCGTAAGTCACCGATTGAATTTGCATCCAGAAGGTCTGAGAACAGCACGCGTAATCTTAGAACACATCCGAAAATTCTTCATGTCATTAAGCACAAACCCCATGTGATCCCTTCCTTTCTTTCCTTCCCGTAAAGGACACATACTCTTAAACAAATCTATGAATGTTGTACAGTTGAGAGATGTCCCCTATCAAGTGCCAGGAACAGCCACTACCAACAAACCGAAGTCTGATGATATGCCTCCATAGCTGATCCGACACAGAGCGGGATCAGTTGGTCTTTGGAACCCAGTCCATTTTGAAACTGGGTCGACCTTTGTAATCCATGCACGGTACTTTCTCCCATGACATGTCCTGCTTATCACAAACAGAAGATGTAGAAATATTAGAATCGTTAGTATATTTGGGAGAGTGAGCCTTTAGAACCCATTTGTAGTTGGGTTTAACCCATTTCTTTTTCAAGCGGATGGGTGGCTCAGTACTTGCTTTGGGACTTGATGTCGGCCATTGAGATTCCGTTGATTTAGGCTTTAGAGGAACATCTCTTGGATTTGGCTTCTTGGTCAACATTCCCTTCTTGATCTTGGGATTTAGATTCTTAGCCTTTTGGGTTTGATTATTGGCCTTCTGTGTGTTCCAGTCATCATGGTCTGAACGTGACCTTGAGGGGTTTCTTTTGGAGTATCTCCCTCTTGGCGCGTTCTGCCAGCCGCATGCGTGGTAAGGAATGTATGCTCGATTTGGACAATTTCTGGCAATGTGTCCAGGTGTTCCACAATGAAAACATGTCTTTTTCTTCACTGTGGAGTTGTTTCTTCCTGCCCCTAGTGGCGTGTCCATGCCTTGTCTCTTGTTGTTCCCACATGCACACTTGCAACAACAACTCTGTTGCGTTGGAATTGGTGGCCTGTATTTCTCAACGGCAGGTTGATCAGAAGCAGTTGAGTTCGAAGCAATAGGTTCAGAGTTCAAGGAGATGTTGGTTTGTTCAATGGTGTTCTCCTTGTTCTCATCCTCTGCTACATTACCTGCACATAAAGTAGAAGCATTAGTATCTTCAACTTGAATACCTCCTGACACAAATCCAGCTGGTTTGCCATATCGAAGATGTACCTCCCTGTCGATTTCGTCCTGTGTCATAGGGATGGATGTGTAGTTATGATTGAAAGGTGGAGGAACACTATCATACCCTAGACCCTTGTTGTGATTTTCTTTGAATTCTAATTGGTTTTCATATAAGGACTCGACTGTCTTACTTGACGCAGTGTAATTTTTGAAACTAACATCTGTTTTTCCACACTTTATTTTCAAAGCGTCAAGTTCTTCAGTTACAACATCAAGTTTTTTCTTAATGTGATCATAATTTTCACACTTGTTGCTGTAATCTTCTTGTGATTTCCGGAAATCCTTGATTTTTGTTTCTAATTGAGCTTTTAACGGTTTCTGACATTTCCTAAGAGTATAGCCTTTGTATTTGAGGTCCTCATTTTCTCTTTTTAATAAATCAATTTGTTCGCGAAGAAATTTAATCGTAGCTTTACAAGATGGAGTACATGAAACTTCATTTACCGGAATTGATGTGGAAGTCATTTTTTTTAATTAATTTTTTTTGTTTTTTCTTTTAATTGCCCTTTGACTTAATAACCGAGAAAGTCAACCTTAAAAGTCAAATTTAAAAAAAAAATCAAACTCAAAAGTCAAACTGAAAAGCTAAATTTAAAAAATTAAAAGTCAAACGAGAAAGTCAAAGGTCAAACTTGAAAGTCAAAGTCAAAATTTTAAAGTAAAAAGTCAAAAATTAAAATAAAAATTTTTGGGTTGAAAAAGAAATTTAAAAATAAAAGGAATTGATTTTTGGGTTTAAAATTGGCAATTTTCGAAAGTTGGAACCGAGAAGCACTTGTTTTGAACTAAATTTCGAAGATTTATTTCATCTAGCAAGTTAGATCAGCTGGAAAGGGCGCTTTGTTGTTTAACCAAAACATCCAGGTTCGAAACTTGCAGCCCTCCGTTTCCTTTTTTGATTATTTTCTGATTGCTTCTATATGTATAAAGGATAAATATGGAAGGTTTCAATCAACAGTCAGCTTAGCCGAGTTGGGAAGGCGAGTTGCTTTGTTTGGAGGAGACCCGTGTTCGATCCCCGGCACCTCCAAAAATGATTTGTGTTTTTTTAGATGCGAAGCGATGCAAGGAAGCTGCTGCGAGGATGGCTGCGACGCGAAGTTGCGATGCGAGGACGAGGACGAGGACCGCACACCGAGACCGAGCCGCACACTCCGAGGCGTACACCGTGACCGCACACGTCCGAGGCGCACACTCCGAGCCGCACACACCGGGGCCGCACACTTTCAACAGATTCGCGAAAAAAACGACGTTTTTCACCCTTTTTTGCTCTAAAACTCAATCAAAAACTCGTTTTTATGAAAAATGCAAAGAAGTAACCCCCCTTATTTTTGCGAGATCTATCCAAAAACGCTATTGTCTTTTCAAAATAAGATCAAATAAGCTCCAGATCTGACAAAAAAAGATTGATACAACCAAGCTCTGATACCAATTGTAAGTTCCCAAAATCGCTTGTGTATCAATCAGATCCAATTGATGGTGCGGAATCCCAATCAATTAGATGATGTCAGATCAATATAGAAGAGAAGGAGAAGAAGAAGATTATGAATCTAATGATGTATTCAATATGAATTATGCTCCTTACAATAGATTGTCTCACACACACACTTCTTCTTCCTAACTTTCTCTCTCTTCTGTAACCCTTAGCCGTACACTCCCACATGCACTCCTCTATTTATATGGACCTCCAGCCATACACATGTGTACAGCCACACACCCTGTGTATGGGCGTACACAGGGTGTGCGGCCGTACACACGTGTACGGCCGTACACACAAACCGCAAACACATACAATATTACATAAAAATATACTTTCCTAGAAAAGCAAAGTATAAATCATATTTTTGACCCAACAGTAATAGTCTTAAAATTTGACAAACTTCATGTTTTTTTTTTCTTTTTTTTTTTCATCTTTGAAAATCAAACATTTGCATGAATATAACAGAAAACAAACCATGGCTCTGATACCACTATTGTGCTTTGAGCATTCTAACACTCCTATGGTGTAAATGCAACCCTATAAAACTTGGATCTATGTTTTCTCTATCATACATGCAAATAAGAACTTTCCAAGGCTTTAATCCTAACTAGCATATTATGAAGCTCTTATACTACAAAGTACTAGTTAGATGACATACCTTTTTATTATGGTTGTTTCCTTAGTGCTTTAAGAGCTTAGCCCCAATAGTGTGGAAGCCTCAAGTGGAATCACAAATCACCACAAACCTTGGAAAGTTGAGAGAATAGTAACATATAAGTTGAAATCGGCCACACCTTGTATTACACATACACTAGTGCCATTTTAGGTGCCAAGTACTCCTTTATATAGTGTGGTGGATTAGGGTTACATCCATGTAAACCCTAATACCCATGTCTTTTCATTTCAATGAGATCCATGGGTTAAGCTCCATGGACTATCCATGGACTTACCATGCAAGCCTAGCCCATTCCAAATAAGCATTAGCCCACACTATATAAATACTTGAGCCCATATTTAATTAGTCATACTTATGATCACTAAATTGATTCCAAATTAATTTAAGATCAATACTAATTAAATAATATGATTTCATATTAATATATTAGAACTTATAATATATTAATAAATCATAACTTATACTATTCTTACAAGATTATCCATATAAATTGTTCGGGTGAAGTGCAACCCAAATGGACCATGCCGGGTCGGGTCAAGTACATACCAATTATAGTTATGGACTTAGATATTAATCCAACAGTATCCCACTTGGATAAGTCGAAAACTATTATTGAGTATGACTTCAAAACCTAACTGGCAATCATAGCTCTTAAATCCGCTGTCGAACTCTGACCTTGTCAACGAACTCCAACCTTTGTCAATGACTTGTCCACTAGATAGGGGATCATATATTCCTCCATTCTAGATATCATATGGACTGAGACATGGATTATCAATCATTCTCTCTGTCCATTTGTTGTTTCATGATTTCCGATTTATGATGACTGACTGATTGAACAAATCAAATCAGTCCTGGCTTGGCCAAGCACTCACATGTGTCGTCACTAAATCATCGAGGGGACCACAGATATCGCTTTTATCCCGAAGGTAAAAGGAATGGATAAACTTCAACTCATATGGCTTGTTTTACTACTTGTTGAATCATACACAAAGGCACGTTTTATAACATCGAGTAACCGAATGTGTTTTCGTGCAATCAATGTACAACCAAATCATAGTAACAACTCATATCTCTAGGTTTGAAGAATATAAGATATTATCGTCTCATGATCACTCGTGATAAAATCCATGAAGCGATTCAAATGAGCGCGGGTTGAATCCAATACTCAGAACTTATGAGTACTCATGAGTGTTGTAGCAATACTTTGCTATGTCCAACAACTTGGACATCTACAAGCCAACTCATGACAATCTTGATTCATATCTATTTCCAACATATGACCAACTGTGGATGGTTTGAATAACTTAGTAATTCGGGAAGAATGACCTAGTTTATTCTGGAAGTCAAAACATGAAAAATGAAACACAAGAATAATTGAATCCAATATGGTATCAAAGCCTATGAATATAAATAAAACACTTTTTATTATCACCATACTGAGTACTCATTATTCATTGTTTTGGTTTTATCAACTTTATACTTGAATTAAAAAACACTAGTTGTCCCATGGTCCAAGAATGTACACTATGTTTTTCTAAATAATAGCTTTGCCATACACCAAGTATGCATTCTATGTTTGTCTATGATCTTTACTTTGTGAAATAGATGAATTGAACATATTTTCAGTGATTCTAATTTCAATGATTCTTTACTTTGTGAAATAAATGAATTGGTGAAGCTCCTTTGTCTAAAACCCTAGCCCTAGAGTGATTTGGACCTTTAACTCCTTGGTTTCACGTAAAGTTTGCAACTTTACGTAGGAGTTATGCACTAGAAGAGTGGATCTACAATTTGGAGCCCCTGCATGGCTCGAAAAGCCTCAGTATGGATTAAGGACTGAAGGGCTCGGTGAGTCACATGAGTGGACTCAGCGATTCATATGAAGATGGGCATGGCCTCGACGAGTTGGAAGAACAACTCGGCGAGTCTATTGAAGATTGCCGTGAACTTGATGAGTCTGTTCTTGGACTCGGCGAGTCTGGTCGCAGAACTCCAACCTCTTTTGGTTAAAGCCTCGAATTAGTGATTCGGATGGAGACTTAGTGAGTTGGACAGGATGGGACTCAGAGATTGTTGGAATCGAAGAGTCTTAGGGTGACTCGGCAAGTTGAGTCGTGGTGTGAGAGTTTTTTGAGTTTGAGAACTCGACGAGCAGTGTCAATCAGGAAGGTGGACTTTGATCAGTCTGACCTTCAGGAGTATTTGGGTAATTTTCGGATATTTATTTCATGGGATCATTGATGATTATAGGTGTTGAAGTTGGAGTCAGTGCTTCGGGTTTGTGCTTTCGTGATTCGGTTCGGCAGTTGCAAGTTAAGTTATCCTCACTATATCAACAGGGTCTACGGCACCAAGGCCGGCCCTTTATCGGATGGGAATTCGGGTATTTGTTTGATATGTTTTTGAGTAGCTAGATCTACATCCTGGTTTTAGGATGGTGTTATGTTAGTGACATGGTTAAGGTCGGTATCCTGGTATGTAGGGTAAAGTTATGTTAGTGACCGGTTAGGTCTGTATCTTGGTTAGGATGTTGCTATACTGCATGATTTGATAGATTCGTTTGTTTGGCTAAGGATTTTATGTGATTAACTTTTTTATGTGCACATGGTTGTTTGGCTGGGGTTGGGTTGAGGCGGGTACTGCTTTGTGCTGTAGGCCAACATACCCAGGGCGGACCGGTTAGACCGAAGGCCCAGTGAGCGGTCCAGACGTGCCGAGGCTCGGAGAGTGGACCAGGCCGACTGAAGGCCCGGTGCGGGCGAACCAGTCATACTGTAGACTCAAAGAGTGCACCAGATGGATTGAAGGCCCGGTGCGGGCGGACCAATCACACTATAGACTTGATATACATGGCTAGACTCGGAGAGTGGACCAGGTGGACTAAAGGCCCGGTGCAGGCGGACCAGTCACACTGTAGACTCGATATGCATGGCTGTTTTGTATTGTGTTACGATATGAGTATGGTTATATGTGGTTGGTATTTTGGGGGTATCTCACTAAATATTTGGGCTTACAGTTGTAGTGTTTTGGTTTTGGGTACTTCAGGAGATCGTGGCAAGGCGAAGGCGTGATCATACCGCTCTTCATACTTCATGATTTTGTGATCTGGTTCTGGGGATACTCTGATGTTTAAACTCTTTTGACAACAAATTGTAATAACTTAATGGCTTTTGGATGAATTAAAATGTTTTAAATTGGTGCAATTTTTATGAGTGTTACACTGGGATACCGAGGATCACAAACAAGGTGTGATAACCATGTAAATGTGCTTGGTACTCTCGATGTCATTTATCACCTAATCAATGTGTCTGTTAACCACACACACTCCATTGATCTATGGTAAACATCGAGCCACCCTTTGCTAGTCCTAAATTAGTGTGCTGGTTAACCAGACATGCTCCACTAACGACTTGGCAAAGTGTAAAGTGCAATTTCATGGAATAGTATACATTTTTCACATTTTTCCTAAAGTAACTAAGATTGGGAATTTATAAAAAACATTTAGTTACTTTATAGATCATTATACTTATTAATGAGGAATTAGTTGTCCTATACTACCTGCTCGGCTAACGACCTTCCACTAGTCAAGAGTGCAGTGGGTAAGAGTGGATACCCAATGACGGTCATTTTATTGGCCGCTTCCTTAAACACCCCTTATAGACCAGCTTCGAGAATGAGGCCTACTAACGGTAAGACTGACTCGTCTTATACATATATATAATTATTAGTCTTTTAATATTATAAAAAGATAAGGGTTGAATTTTAATCTTGTAAAACTCTAGGGTTTAGAATTTAAATATTTCAAAATTAAAACTTTTTAATTAAAATTTAAATTCCAAAACTTTAGGGAAAATGTTGAAACTTTTCAAAATATCTTTTAGATCAAATTTGAAAAATAACTAAATAATCATATAATTAATATTTATCACAAAATTTGACATAATCTTTCTTTAAGTCAAGATAATTCAAATAAAAAATACAAATAGTTAATATTATCATATAAACTTTTAATTATCTTATTAATTGATAGTTATCTTCTAGTTTGACTAGGATATCAATTACCATAAAAAATCGGATTTTTATTAGCAAAATAACATATGGTAATTATCCAAATCAAATTAGGGCAAAAAACTCAAATATTGCATCCTGACCCGCTGCCACGTCGTGGTCACTATGTAGATGCAAAATTGAAAACCTTTTTGCTTTGAATAATTAAACATAGCATCAAATACAATAGAAAAACAACCTATGCTCTGATACCACTGATGAGTTTTGAGCATAACAAAAATCCTATTGTGCACATGCAAACCCTAAAGCTTTGGATCTAGTTTTTCTAATTGTACATGCAATAATCATCCAAAGCTTGTAAACCCTAATCTAGCATACATAAAATCGAAAATCATAACTAAAACAAAGTTAGGGTGTTACCTTTCAATTGTAGCTTGATCTTTAACCTTTGAGAGCTTTAGTATCACAAGTATAATACCTATAATCGATCACAAACACCAAGAAGCAAGTTGGAGAATATGAGAGAGAGGAGGAGGCTCAAAATCGGCTCTAAGATCCATCTAGGGCTTCTTGTAGCCGAAAATATGATGCCAAGGGTCCCTTATATAGTTGAAGAATCAGGGTTTCAGTCAAAGACCTAATCCGGTTGCTTAGGCTCTAAGCAGCCCAAAAGATCCTTCCAAAATCCTTGTCATGGACGAAATCCTTATGGGCTATCCATAAGATTTCGTCCACCCCTATCCATAGGGTTTTTCAGCCCATTTTCCAATCATCACATAATTAAATATCAGTCCCCTTGATTTAATTAATCTCTTTTGACCACAACATTAATTCTAAATTAATTCTTGACCAATATTAATTAAATAATATGATTTCTCTTTTAATATATTATTCACATAATATATTAATAAATCAGAATTAACCTCTTTCTCCATAATTCATCTAGTCAAGTTGCTTTGGTGAAGGCAACCCAAAAGGACCATGCTACTATCGGGTCAAGTAAATACCAAATATAGTTATGGGCTTAGACACCTAATCCAACAGTGTGACATCCCCATTTTCACGACCAGAAAAGACCAGTTTGTTTATGCGTTATTTTGAAAATCGGAGTATCTTTTAAAGAAATATATTGCGGAATTTGTTTCCAGAAAAACGTGATAGATACAATATCAAAGCATTTCGGAAGAAATGTATTTTATTCATTTTAAAACATTGGGATGTCATTGTCAATACAGAAACATAAGCAAAAACAGACCTTACATTCTTTTGCACTAGTGATTTACATCTTCTTTAATCTCTTAGTGTAATGTAGCTTCGTATCGACACCTGTGATACAAATAAACTGAGTGGGTCAGGTTGGGAAACCTGGTGAGTACATAAGGATTCCAATCCCATAATGTTATATATCACACACACACACACACATATATATATATATATATATATGTGTATATATATATATATATATATATATATATATATATATATATATTAGAACTCACAAGTATAAAATTTCACCATGTATAAACAACTGTTACCCCACCTTGTTGATCCTCACAACGACACTATCCATACTCTCGGACCTTAAAATTTATCTCTTTACTTAATCTGTACTCCCAGATCTAATCCATGCTCTCAGATCAATAATTGTGCCTGTCACACCCCAAAACCGAGAACGGCGGAAACGTTCTGGGGCGGAGGACGTCATGTATGTATCACAACAAATGTAAAGTAGTAAACAAGCAACAACATCATCCATTGCATTAATAGTATAATTTTAATTACATTTGAGTTCTTTCATAGTAAAATTCTACAAAAATGAATATTCAAAAATAAAAGACGAGTCTTGATCGCTCCGTCTTCACAGAACCTGGTAGTCGTACCTGTCTATCCGTGTCCTGGGAATACAAGTTATTCTGAAAGCGAGTATCAACTATAATGCTGGTGAGTTCATAAGTATTTATGTGACTTTGATTTGTAAAGCTGTAAAGAAAGACCTGTAAATGTATGAAGGAAAGTTTGTACCAACGAATATGTTTGTAAGTAATTGTAAACGTTTTGAAAATCCTAGAAAACCCCATATTTTCTACTAGTATAAAATGTAGCCTTCTACCAGGACTCGACTGTTTTGCTTCAGAAATCCAATATTTGTTTATAAGTGGGTGGTAGTTTAAAAGTCTCAAAAATGTACTACCATGATGTTTTTCATGTCTAAAACAGTAGATTTGTGTACAGTTATAATTGCTAAGGTATATGATAACTCCGTAAATCAACGTGTTTTTAATACTCCATGTGAGTTTTATAACCATGCTATTGACACTGACGGCCTGTAACAACGTTCTTCAGGCGTTGGAATGTTATGACATTTGTCACCCCAGACCTGCCGGTCTAACCGTAGCTAACAGTTTAGGTGCGGGATTGTCAATCCCGTATAGATCTATACAGAAGTATCACGCTCCCCCTACAAGGGATTATGGTATATAATACAGGACTTAATAATACATACTCGAAAGTACGTGAAGCGTCTCACAACCTAGTATAAAACAGATTTATGTATGAAAATGTCCATTTGTTTTTATATGAAAATACCTTCTTGATATGGTACTTGTAGTATATGAATATTTAGTATACTATCTCATGTAATTGTATTCCTTGAAATGGTACGTCTTGAAGTTGTATGCTTTTGTAATTGTATATAATTGTATCTCCTCGCATAGTATGTAATGTATTTGTATAGACTCATGAATAGACTGAATCTTGTGTGATTCCTGGTACTTGGAATGGTAAGTAGTATACTCTAACTAAACCTATTATAGTTTCTAATATTGTACGTGTATAACCGAAATATGCCTTTGCTACTCAAAGGTACTGAACCGACTGACGTGAACTTTTATGTCTATATATATATATATATATATATATATATATATATATATATATATATATACATATGGTTATATATATATAGGCATGCTTTTGACCATATAAAATATAAAAGAAACTTTGCAAAACCTTTGAAAAGTTTAATATATAAGAAAAGATGACTTGATGTCAGTTTATAAAAAGATTTGAAAGTAGTTTGTTTGATAAGAACAATTTTAAGTATAAGAAGACCTTTGTTTGAAATACGATTCTAACGGTGTTTGAAAGGAAACATAAAGTATGTAAGACAGTCTGATAAAGAGTTTTTAACATGTAAAAGTGTTTGTCGTAAGCTATTATAGTTTTTCAAAAAAAAGTTCGTTTCGTTTGTATAGTAACCCTAGTGTAATGCTCACTTGTTATGTAATATGTAACTTTTTGTGGTGACATAAATGAACACATGTACTCAAGGTATAAATAAACTGTTTGATTCGTATACGTATAACTACATATTTAATTTCAACAGATAAGATGATATCGTGTTATATTTTCCGTACGAAGGATTCCATATAATGGTTATGAATCACATATGATTTACTTGATAAAAATGAGTATTTAGTGAAATCTTTGAGTTACACACGATAATAATCGTGTGTTTACTTGCATTCCCCCCTTAAAAGTGTATATAAAAGTATTGATAACACATTTAAAAATGTAGTTTATAGGGGTATGAACTTACTGAAGAAAGTGCGTGATTTGAAGAAAACGAGATTTTCCTGTGCGGCACCTCGATCGGAAAGTGACGAGATTCTCAGGAATCTCGGGGCTTCGGACCTTCGTCGGGGCTTAGATATGAAACCGGGAAGTCGGGATGTTGTTGGCACGAAAAACGAGGCGAAAATGTGAGAGAAATGAAGTATTTTTGTGAAAACAGCCGGCACCCTCGCAATCTATTTATAGGAGCTGGAGGTCCTCGGTACGCTGGGCGTACTTCGGACTTACGCGGGGCGTTCCTCGTACGCGGGGTGTACTCCGAAGGTACGCAGGGCGTTCGCTTGCGTCACTGCTTACCGCAGCCTCGGGCGAAGTGTCTGGTCGACGTGGACTATCCGGAGCCTACTATCCGAGTACGCTGGGCGTACGAGGGTACGCAGGGCGTACTCCTTCGGATAAGACTTTGATGTGCGTGCCAAGAACTTCTAAAATGCGTAACCTTCGCATACGAGCTCCGTTTTTGACGTTCTTTATATCCACGCGAAGGTGAGAAAATACTCTACAACTTTCATTTAGACTCTGTCGGCTAATTTTGACTTTATTTTTAATTATATTTTAATTAATAGGTCGGGACACGATATCCTCGTTAAAAATCCATAATTTCTTCATCCGACGTCCGTTTTCGTCAGACTTTTTATTGTTATACTCCTATTGTCGGGCTCTCCAACTTTTGTTTAGGTTGTGTCGGCTAAAGATCGCTCGATCTCCATTTCGAGTTTTTAGCTGTCTACTGCTAGGTTAGAAACTTCGAAAAATATAACTTCCTCATACGAAGTCAAATTTGGGCGTTCTTTTTACGCATGATCACAGTTTAACGTAATCTATGACTTTCATTTAGGTACCTAAGGCTAAAAATTATTGTATCGAAATTTTGCGTTTTACGTCTATCAACGTTGCCGGTTTTTGCCGCGAATCTTAGATTGGTCATAACTTCTTCGTTATAACTTGGATTTTAGTGTTCTTTATATGTACGAAAACCTTGATACAATTTCTACTACTTTATTTAACCCAAATAAGATTTTTAGGAAAGTTAAATTTTGGCTTAAGTTTGACTGGTGTTTCATTATATTGACTCAAAATGTCGGGTTGTCATAGTGCCCATTCCATACTCTTGGGCTAGGGACAATTGTCTATGTCTAAATCCATACTCTCGGATTAATGATTAATATCTATGTCATATCCACACTCTCGGACTAAGGACAACTGACTATGTCTTAATCCATGCTCCTCGATTAATGACAAATGACTTTGCCCAATCCATACTCTCGAACTATGGATGAATGACTATGTCTAATCCGTGCTCTTGGATCAATGACATAGCTTAAATGTCTATTCTGATGGGTTTGAGCCATAAGAACGTTCCTATGTGTACATACAAACCCTAATGCTTGGATCTAGGTTTCTCTACTTGAACATGCAATGTATCCAAGACTTTGATTGATAGATCTAGTGTAAACATTCAAATCATAACATATGAAAACAGATCTAAAGGATTACCTTGAATTGCTTGCTTGAATCTTCTTGTCCTTGGAGCTTAGAGTCACAATTGTGACTCCTCTAATGGCTTACAAACACCAACCAGAAAGAGGATGATAAGAGAGAGAGAGAGATAGAGGGAGAGAAATCGGCCAGGGTTTCTTCAGATACAAGAGTGCCGATTTCCTTCACCCAAAGGGTCTATATATACTAGTGAGCTTCATAGGGTTTCACCCTTAAAACCCTAATTGGATAACTTAGTCCCTAAGCAATCCAATCTCCCTAATGATAAGCCTTGGACGATTTCTAGGCTCTTCCAAACCCTAAAATCATCCACCCCTTATCCATAAGGAATCACAGCCCAATATACAACTATCATACAATTGACAGTTTATGCCCCTTTATTCAATGAATCTCTTTAAGTCACCAAATTAATTCCTAATTAATTTATGACTTATATTAATCAAATAACAATATTATTATTCCTTATATTATACTCATAATATATTAATAATATTTCTTCTCTCATTATAAATCATCCTGTCAAGTTGCTATAGTGAAGGCAACCCAAAAGGACCATGCACAACCAGGTCAAATACTTGCCAAATATAGTTGCAGCGTTAGACACTATTCCCACAGTCTCCCACTTGGATAAGTCTAGTAACTATATATACAAGCATAATCCGATTAGCAATCGTAGCTCTCAAAGACGCTGTCAAACTCTGATCTTATCAGTCCTGTCCTTTAGATAAGGGATTGTATAACCCTCTGTTCAGACATCACGCAGGCATAATCATTGTCCAGCGTTTAGTTTCTCGATCTCAGATTCATTCGACATAGAACTTAATCAAACACATCAATTCAGTTCTGACCGGGCTTGACACATAAGTCAAATCAAATCATCGAGCGGCCGAGATATCGCTTTTATCCTCTTAGGATAAAAGTAACAGATAAACTTCGACTTATATGCATTTACTTATTCATTAATCAATTATAAACAACAATGCGTTTTATAACATCAATTTACTGATGCGGTTTCGCATCATCAATGTACAACTAATTAATAAATAACAAACCGTATATCTAGGTTTTAAGACAATATGATATTATCATCTTGCGATCACTTACAATATATATATATATATATATATATATATATATATATATATATATACACACACACACACACACACACACTTTAAAGTGATTCCAACAAGTGCGGGTTTGTTCCAATGCTCAAAACTAGTTCGTAAGCACTCATGAACGTTGTAGCAACCCTTTGCTATGTCTAATACCATTTAGACAATCTACATACCAATTCATGACAATCTTCATTCATACCTACTTCCAACATATGAACGATTGTGGACTGTTTGAATAATTCGATTATTTTAAATAAACTCAATTATTCAGGAAGTCAAAACATACAAATTGAAACAATAGTTAAACAATTAACATATGACAGTAACTTTACTCATAAATAATACTCCTTTATTTAATCATCAAATGTCAATTACATTTATCTATTACAAGTTTCTAAAACTATCTAATCTAAACTAATATCATCCTTTAGCCCAATACTCCTAGCATGCTGCAAATGCTTAACCCTAGTCAATGCCTTCGTAAGCGGATCTGCTGGGTTATCTTCTGATGATATCCTCTTAACCACGAGTTGTCCTTCTTCTACTCGATGTCTAATAAAGTGATATTTTCTGTCGATATGTCAAGATCTACCATGATCTCTTAGTTCCTTGGTCGAGGCAACTTCTCCTTCATTATCACATAAAATTTCCATAGGCTCCTTTATGGAAGGTACAACTCCAAGATCACCGATGAAGTTCTTCAACCATATTGCCTCCTTTGACGCTTCGCTTGCTGCAATGTACTCTGATTCGCACGTTGAATCAGCTACGGTTTTCTACTTGGAACTTTTCCAAGTTACTGCTCCTCCATTAAGGGTAAATACCCAGCCCGACTGCGAACGGTAGTTGTCCTTGTTGGTCTGGAAGCTGGCGTCACTATACCCTTGCACCTTTAAGTCATAACTCCCCCCGAGGACTAAAAACCATTCCTTCGTCCTCCGAAGGTACTTAAGTATATTCTTGACCGCAATCCAATGGGCTCTGCCAGGGTTCCCTTGATATCTACTGACCATGCTCAAAGCAAAGGCTACATCAAGGCGAGTACAGGTCATAACATACATGATTGATCCAACTGCGGAAGCGTATGGTACTCGGCTCATTTCTGCTATCTCGGCTTCGATACTCGGACTTTGAGTCTTACTCAACTTGGCATTACTTTGTATTGGTAATTCTCCCTTCTTCGAATTTTCCATACTAAAACGTTTAAGTACTTTATCTAAGTAAGTGTTCTGACTAAGTCCTATTAGTCTCTTACTTCGTTTTCTCACTATCCTTATTCCCAAAATATAGGAAGCCTCTCCGAGGTCCTTCATAGCGAAGCACTTTCTAAGCCAGGACTTAACCTCCTGCAATGTCGGGACGTGGTTTCCTATGAGTAGTATGTCATCAACATACAAAACGAGGAAGCTAACTATACTCCCACTGGCTTTGACATATACACATGATTCATCTTCGCTTCGTACAAATCCAAACTCTTTGACTTTCTCATCGAAGCAAAGATTCCATCTGCGAGACGCTTGCTTAAGCCCATAAATGGACTTCTCAAGCTTGCACACTCTATTGGGATGCTTCGTATCGACAAAACCCTCTGGCTGAGCCATGTAAACATCCTCAGCCAACTTTCTATTAAGGAAAGCGGTCTTGACATCCATCTGCCATATCTCATAATCATGAAATGCAGTAATGGCTAGCATCACCTTAATAGAATTTATTTTCGCAACTGGTGAGAAGGTCTCATCATAGTCAACTCCGGGAGTTTGACTAAAGCCCTTTACAACCAATCGCGCCTTATATGTGTGTACATTTCCATCCACGTCGGTCTTCTTCTTGAAGATCCATTTGCACCCAACGGTCTTACATCCGGGCACATTATCAACCAAATTCTAAACTTGGTTGTCATACATTGATTGAATCTCGCTGTCCATTGCCTCTTTCCATTTTGCAGACTCCGGGCCTGCCATGGATTCCTTATAGCTATTAGGTTCATCTAAATTTATTAGTGTACCTTCATTAATATACGTGTCCCCTTCGGTAGTAATATGAAAACCATAAAACTGGGGTTGAACTCTAACTCTTTCGGAACGTCTAAGAGGTAAGGACTCGTCAATTGGTTCAACCGGAGTTTCCTCCTCGGGTTGAGCGCCAGCGGTGGAGGTTCCTTCATCACTCGATTCTTGAATCTCATCAAGCTTGATCTGCCTCCCACTGTCTCCTTGGCTTATGAGTTCCCGTTCTCAGAAAACCCCTCTCCTTGCAACGAACAACATTATCATTCGGTCTATAGAAAAGATATCCAAAGGATTTCTGCGGGTAGCCGATGAAAATACATCGCTCACTATGAGGTTCGAGCTTGTCGTGAGTATCTCGTCTTACGAAAGCCTCGTAACCCCAAACCTTCATATGTGCCAACGAGGGAGCTTTCCCTGTCCATATCTCGTGAGGTGTTTTGGCAACCTTCTTTGTGGGGACTCGGTTAAGGATATGGGCGGCAGTCTCTAAGGCATACCCCCAGAATGAGATAGGTAGTGAAGCACGACTCATCATAGAACGAACCATGTCCAACAAGGTTAGATTACGCCTTTCTGCCACACCATTCAACTACGGTGTCCTAGGTGGCGTCTATTGCGAAACTATTCTGCATTCTTTGAGATAGTCGTGGAATTCAAGACTTAGGTACTCTCCTCCTCGATCGGATCGAAGCATCTTGATTTTCCTGCCCAATTGATTCTCCATTTCATGTTTGAATTCTTTGAACTTTTCAATCAGACTTGTGCTTAATTAAGTAAATATACCCATATCTATTATAATCATCGATGAAAGTCATATAGAAGCGGTTTGCATCCTTTGTGGAGGATCTAAAGGGTCCACGTACATCGGTATGTACGAGATCCAACAAACCCTCACCCCTTTCACACGTACCAGTGAAGGGTGATTTGGTCATCTTTCCAAGCAAACAAGACTCACATGTGTCATCTTCCCTAAGGTCGAATGACTCCAACACTCCATCCTTTTGGTGTTGGGTTATGAACTTCTTGTTGACATGTCCAAGACGACAATGCCACAAACATGCTTTATCCATACTATTGGAAGAATCCATGCATAAAGCATCATTTCCTTGATTATCTACAATCATAACAGTTTCATAAATTCCATTACATGACATTGCTTCAAAATATAAGACACCATTTAGATAAGCATAAATTGAACCATTCTCATTATTAAAAGACAATCTAAATCCTTGTCTAAACAAACCATGAAACGAAATGATGTTTCTTGCCATATCTGGCGAGTAGCAACAATTATTCAAATCCAAACTTAATCCATTACTAAGCACTAAAGAATACACTCCAATCTTAGTCACAGGAGACAATCTTCTGTTCCCCATGATTAGATTTATTCTTCCACGCTCCACATCCCTATTTCTTCTTAGTCCCTGCAATTCAGAACAAATGTGGTAACCACACCCAGTATCGAGGACCCAAGAAATAGCATGAGATCAATCATTAGATTTAATTGTGTAAATACCTGCGAAAGACGGCTTGATCTTTCCTTCCCTTATGGCTTGCAGGTATTCTGGGCAGCTTCTCTTCCAATGCCCTATTTTGTGGCAATGGTGGCACTCTGCCTCCTTTGGGTTAGGGTTGGGCTTGGCAGGATCAACTTTGGTCCCACTAGAAGAGGAACCATCTCGGGACTTTCCCTTGCGGTGTCGCTTAGACGGAGCCTTCCTCTTCTTGCCCCTTCCCTGCCCAATAGCCAAAACAGGAGCATCGTGTGGATTGGGAGTTGGTGCAACAGACTTGTCCTTGAGGTTGCTCTCAGCAACCCTTAGGAGACCCTGGAGTTTTCTTAGGGTGACCTCTTCCTTGTTCATGTGGTAGGTCATCCTAAATCGATTGTAACACGGAGGCAAGGAATGAAGTACCATGTCGATAGCCAAATCTTCCCCAAAGTCGACATTCAACTTGCGAAGACGATCGACATACCTTTGTATCTTTTGAAAGTGTACGGTTAGAGAATCTCCATGTCCCATTTTAGTAGTGATCATGTTTGTGAAGATCCCGTAATGTTCCTGCCTCGCGTTTTGATGGTATCTCTCCAATAAGTCTTGGTGCATCTCGTACGGATACATGTCCTCATAGGACTTTTGGAATTCGGCATTCATTGTGGCTATCATGATGCAATGAACCTTCGTTGCATCACGTTCATGATTCTCAAAAGCAGTCATTTCAGCCGGAGTAGCGACTTCTGGATTGATCTTTTCGAGCTTCTCGTCAAGGACATACTCCTTGTCCTCGTAGCGAGCAATCGTGCGAATGTATCTTATCCATTCGCTAAAGTTCGTTCCATCGAAAGTCACCTTTTCGCAAAGGCTCATTAGTGTGAATGAGCTAGCAGCAGCGTTGTTCGTACCCGACATCTACAAAAAGAAAAGACAAAGTTTGATTAGAATTTGAATCCCTAATTATCACCCAATATGAAAAATTAGGGCTAGGATCCAACAACATTATTTACACATTAGAAAAGGGATGCCGTAATCCAACATGTAAACAATTTGAAGGTAAGTTAATGGCGATTCACTAATTCTCCACCATGAAAACATAACCTTAAGTTCTAAATGTATTGAGAATTCCTAGGTTTCGATGAGATTCATTGAACTTTTCAATGGCATGTTTAAATCTTGATATGCCCCTCTCGTTTGTGACTGGGATGCCGAGGATCACAAAGTGGGTGTGAATAACCATGCAAATCTACCGGTGCCTTCATTGTTACAATCAGCTATTCGATGTGCCGGTAAACCACACACGCTCCACCGAACTATGATAAACAATGAATCACCCTTTTCCACCTTTGCTTAGAACCAATTAGTGTGCCGGTAAACCACACACGCTTCACTAACTTCTTAGCAAGGGTGCAAAGTGTAATTTCATGGGCTTGCATCAATTCACTTTTCCTAAAGTAACTAGGATTGGGAATTTGAAAAACATGTAGTTATTTTGTATTTAATATTATACTCTTAATGAGGAGATAGAGTTGCCCTATCCTACCTGTTCGGCTAACGACCCTCCACCGATCAAGCAAGCGGTGGGTGTGAGTGTACACCCATTAAGCGCCATTTTATAGGCTGCAACCTTATATCCACCTTATAGACCGGTTTCATGAATGAGGCCTACTAACGGTAAGACTAGCATTTTAATTATATATATATATATATATATATATATATATATATATATATATATATATTAATCTTGTAATATTATATTAGTATAGGGTTGAATTTTAAACTTGTAAAATTCTAGGGTTTGAAATTTAAATTGTCTAAATTAAACTATTAATCTCAAAACATAAATTTCAAAACTTGAGGACAAGTTTTAAACTATTCAAAACATAAGGGATCAAATAACAAATAATTTAAATTAACCATTTAATCTCATAATTATCCATATTTGATTTATTTAAACAATTCACCAATTCAATTAAAATAATCAATCAATTATAACATAAGGAAATTATTATTCGATTAATTGGTAAATATCTTTTGTTAGGTCAAGGATATACTCAAATATATGTTAAAATCGGATTTATATTGACCCATAAAGATAAAGGCAAGTTTCCATAAGATAAACAGTAAGAAAACCCGAAACTAGCTCCTTCTGACGCTCGAACTCGCCGAGTACCACAATGGACTCGCCGAGTTGAGGCCTACTCGCCGAGTACACTGTGGTACTCACTGAGTTCATCAGGCAGAAGTACAAAAACCGATTTTGCAATCAACAATCAAGCAACCAATGCATCAATTCAATAGAAACCAATCAAGTCTCTGATACCACTGATGGGTTTGAGCCATAAGAACATTCGTATGTGTACATACAAACCCTAATGTAAACATTCAAATCATAACATATGAAAACAGATCTAAAGGATTACCTTGTATTGCTTGCTTGAATCTTCTTGTCCTTGGAGCTTAGAGTCACAATTGTCACTCCTCTAATGGCTTACAAACACCAACTAGCAAGAGGATGATAAGAGAAAGAGAAATCGGCCAAGGTTTCTTCAGATACAAGAGTGCCGATTTCCTTCACCCAAAGGGTCTATATATACTAGTGAGCTTCCTAGGGTTTCACCCTTAAAACCCTAATTGGATAACTTAGTCCCTAAGCAATCCAATCTCCTTAATGATAAGCCTTGGACGATTTCTAGGCTCTTCCAAACCCTAAAATCGTCCACCCCTTATCCATAAGGAATCACAGCCCAATATACAACTATCATACAATTGACAGTTTATGCCCCTTTATTCAATTAATCTCTTTAAGTCACCAAATTAATTCCTAATTAATTTATGACTTATATTAATCAAATAACAATATTATTATTCATTATATTATACTCATAATATATTAATAATATTTCTTCTTTCATTATAAATCATCCTGTCAAGTTGATATGGTGAAGGCAACCCAAAAGGACCATGCACAATCGGGTCAAATACTTGCCAAATATAGTTGCAACCTTAGACACTATTCCAACATATTCTTCGTGTATATCTCACTTGTACTCATAAGAAGATACTGCCAAATATTCCTCTTTATTAATTTAGGTTTGCTCTTTATCCTAAATTATCATATATTATCAATTATGTTCTTTAACACGTATTTCAGGCAACATCGAATATTTCACACATAAACATATATTTAATACTTTAATCAATACTTGTATTAAATTCATGTTCATGAAAGGGACTATGCACTCACGTGTTAAAGTGATGACTCGAAATTTGAGTAGCGCTTCGCTTCTTAACAATATGATTTCCTTTGACGAAACCTAGTATTATTACCACTAGATTTTAGTCTAATATTTATTGTGACTAATTAGTAGTCTAGATTCATCATTAACTCGTAGTCTACTACATGATCTATCAAGTAAGGAACAACCAAGTAGGATCATATCGGAGGTAGGGTCTGTTTGGTATACGAAGTATACTGTTTGGAAATCTCATTTTAAACACCACACTAAATCACAGCCTAAACATCATCCTCGTAAGTAGATCAATCAGTATAACGACTTTGAATCACTGTTAAATCTTATTTATAGGTTCATAATAACGATATTATATATAAATATAAGCTATATTTAAAGTAGAGTAGGCGTATCTCACTTACAGCGGGTTTTGCAAAAAAACAGGCTCTGCTGGAGCAGAGCTTCTGAGCCGAAAAGCTCTTTTTTCTCGGAGACGCCGGGCGCTCCGAGTCTTCCTTCTAATGCTAGGGAGGTTTCCTAGACTTTGAAGGGCTTGTGGGAGTTCGAGAGAGGAGAGAATGGGTGAGGAGTGAAGATTATGGCTGCCCTCACATATATTTATAGGGAAGGCCGGCCTCGGCTGTGCAGAGCGTTCCTCAGAGGGACGTAGTGCGTTCCCGTGAATGTAGTGCATTCCGAGGGGGCGCATGTCCGAAGTTGGCTGGGGCGACGTGACCCTCTCCTGACCGAGTATGCGAACGTCAGGCGTAGGGCTCCATGGCACGGGAAGTTCCTTCACAGTCTCGCAAATCACCCTCCCGACTTCTAAAATTCGTAACTTCCGCATAATAGCTCCATTTTTGACATTCTTTATATCCACGCGTAGGTGGGATTGTACTCTACAACTTTCATTTAGACTCTGCTGGGTAGTTTTGACTTTATTTTTAAAGTTATATTTTTAACAGGCCGGGACAGGAAATGTCTGTTAAAAGATCACAACTTCTTCATCTGACATCCGTTTTCGTTTGTATTTTTACTGGTGAGCTACTATTAATGAGGCCTTCAATTCTTGTTTAGTTTGTGTCGGCTAAAATTCGGTCGATCTACTATTCAAACTCCGGGCTGCATACTGCTAAGCCGAAACATGGAAAAATCATAACTTCCTCATACGAAGTCAGATTTGGGTGTTCTTTTTATGAGCGCTCTCAATTTAATGTATTCTACGACTTTTGTTTAGATCGCTAAGGCTAAAAATCAATCTATCTTAAATTCACTTTTTACGTCACGCAGTGGCGTGCTGGTTTTGTCGCGAAACTTCGACAAGGCATAACTTTTTTGTTATAACTCAGATTTCAGCGTTCTTTATATGTACGGAACCCTTGTGAAATACGCTATAATTTAGTTAAGATTGTTTATTCTAAATAATCTTTTATAAAAAAAGTCATTTTTGACGCTTATTGTCTCCAAATTGACTAGCCTGAATCTGCTGACATTACAATTATCTCCCCCTTAGGATGATTACGTCCCGGAATCATCAATGAAATGGGGTTGTATAATGACTCCATATGTTATCTCTTCATCCTAGGTAATAATCGTAACTTCTATGTTCATTCGAGTATCTAACTCTTGGTCCTCTTTATTGGAGACTCCTTCTTCTTCTTACAAACTTAAGTTCTTTGATTACCACAACAGACCAATGGGTCACGTTCTAATGACCTCTCATCGTATGATGCAACCCTTAGAATTAAGTGTTTTAGAGTCAAATTCCATAACAAAATATATCTTCCTTCATATTCTAATGCGATATAATCACATTCTAGCATGTAACATTTCTAGCTACAAGCTTCTTACTTTAACGGCTATTCACGATACTTCTATTCATCGTTTCGATTATCTTTCACATCAATATTTTGTCTTAAGTCAGATGCTACATCGATCTTGGTTCTCTGAACCATGTAACATACTCATCTTAGTCGGACTCGACATGATATGACCACTACGGTCGGAATAATAATCATCTTTTTAGTCATTAACGAAACGATGGTAACGACATACATGAACAAAACGAAATCAATTACTAGCGCCTTGGTAACCTTGTGACTTTCTCTGATCCAAGTGCAAGTATAGGCCTCTACTACCATTCACACCTACTCATACTCGTCCCAAGTATTATCTCGCAGTCCTCCAAGTCATCGTACAAGAATTTCACATAATTATTTAACACTTCAGATAACATAATGAAGCTTTATATTATTTCTCTAAACAATTACATACACGATCAAGTTTAACCTATACTATGCCTCTAACAGGTACACCACATGTTACTATTGTTACTTCATATCTGGATCTTCGGATATGAGGTCCTCATCCTTAATTCCTTGCATCGTCACCTGCTTCATTGAGGATCATTTGGAATGCCCTTGGCTTTGGCTTTGGAGACACATTTGGCTTTGTTGCCCCTTCCCTATTCGGGCTGTCTTGCTTGAAGTTTCCTTCTCCACCACACTTAAAGCAGACTTCTCTCTGGGTTGTACATCATGGGCATAGTGGCCAGTCCTCCTGCATTTGAAGCAGGTCACCTCTTTAGGACATCTCCCAGTATGTTTCCTTCTACATTTGTCACACCACCTTTCTTCATTACTATCCCCTTACCTCTTGTTGTTGGGGTCAGACTTCAGGAACCTATTTTTCTTTTCAGATCTTGAGGATCCCTCAAACTTCCTCTTCTCTCCTACATCTGCTCTTTCCAAACCCTTTTCCCTAAGCTGGATTTCCGCATTCTTGGCTACTCTAACGGCTATCTTCAAGGTAGTTTCCATTTTCACTGTTGCACCAAAATCTACTGTCCATCCGTTAGCAATTCTATCTATCTTGGAGAGTTCAGTCGGCACCAAGTAGGGAAATAGCTTCATCTTCTTGGTGAATACGTTGGCATACTAATCAACACTTATCTTCCCTTTCTTCAGGTTCTGAAACTCGTTGTTTAGGTTTATCAGATCTATTTCTGAGCAGTATTGCATTTTCAACTGCTCCATGAATGTTTCCCAAGACATCCTCAGGGCTTCTCCGTGTGGCATTGTATCTGCCAACAACTTCCACCAACTTAAAACTCCAGTCTATAGTTGTATGACTGCAAAGACGGTTTTTTTTTTTTTTGCTTATCGCTGCAGTTGCAGCTTTCAAATACCATTTCCATCTTGGACATCTAATCCATCATCTCTACAGGCTTCAGGCTTCCAGAAAGACTTGGTGGCTTGGCACCCAAGAAGTTCTTATACATGCGCCCATCCCTGTCAATCCTCCTGTCTGGGTCATTCCTCTTAACCATTTAGGGTTCAATTTGGCTCACAATCTGACTGTAGTTCCCTTCATCAGATTGCTCAATGTTCAGATCAGGTTGTTCAACATACATAGTAGGCTCATCCCTATTATGTTGAAGTAAAGGCCTCATTTCCTCCATATGACGATCCAACATCATTTGGATCATCGCTTGCACTCCTGCCATAGTTTTTGGCTCGGGTGCAGCCACTGCTTCTGGTGCATGCTCAATCATGCACTACTAGAAAAGAAATCTTTAATGACGCGCAATTTATGTCACGCAGTGATTTATGATACACAAAAGCATGTGACCTAAAAATAATGTCAGCTCTCTAGAAATTTTAAGGATTTAGAACGCACATTCTTGCGTGCCCTAGAATAAGTGTTAGAAAAAAAACACGAAGGGAACTTATTATAAAATATGCGTCATCTAAACATGTTGATTTATATTTTTTAATGAAACGCGCTCTTTAGTAATAAGCGGGAAAAAGAAAAACCCAAAAATTAGAAAAGCCCCCTTTCACTTCCCTCTTTACCCTAGCCCGCTTTCACTTCCCTCTTTACCCTAATCGGCGATACTTCTTTCCCCTTCCCACATCGACCGCTAACTACTCCCCTCACACTCCGACCACCACTTTGTGCTATTTCCTGGTCGTCGACCCTCTACCATAGTCGACCCTCCGCCAACGTCGCATCTTTTTCACACCTTCCTCTGCCATTGACCTATTAGCTCTTCAAAATTAGAAGGATTATGTAACAATTCCAGTAGAAGATCAAGGCCAACAAGACAACAATCCCTTCCAGTTCCTAAATCTCACCAGGAAGCCGAACCAGAAGACACAAAACCAACAGCAATTCCGTTCACCTGGGAACAAATCCCCGGAAAAGAAAAACACCCAAAAAAAAATTAGAACAAAAAACATACAAAATTTCCCGATTGACGACCAATCATAAGATGATGTTCCTCCCAACGGCATTGAAACACCAAGAAGAAATCGACAGCAATTTCGTTCACCTGCACCTGCTAGAATCTGAATTCGCGACATCCAATCGGAAAGTATGAAGAACTTACCTGCTCCATCTACTTCTGTCCTAGAGCCGACGATTTAGGGCCTTACAACTTCTCATCCCACACAGCGCCAAAGATGCTGCTCGTGATTTTTTTGTCATTCTGACAAGCCCTAGCTCGGATTGAACTAAGGTATGCTTTCTTTCTTGCTCCGGTTGTTATGGTTGCACAGATGGTAGTTGTAGTGGTTTTCATGGTGCTCGTTACCATCTTATGACTGTGCACTGTATATTTTCTTCATGTCAAGTTTACAGCCTAAACCTAATTTAAGTTTTCTTCATGAAGAAACTTTATCCTTACTCTGCTCAAAAGATCAGCTCCATTCCTCCTTAAGTTGGTTTCATCATAACTTGCATATAACGCCTTCAAATACTCGATTATAAACGGACTGTATACAATAATTTCCCAAACATTATCATATATAAAAACAAAAATAAACATTTAGTTAATTTTTTGCCTGTGCTTTCTAAATTCCATCACTACTCCATTTAAGTGACTTCCTGATGAATAATCCTCAAATCCCACTGTATTGGATAGAGAATGAAGTGGTATCGAAACTTTAATGCTAGAATCAAGATAGATCCCTCCATATCTGATAAAAAAAATAAAAAGGAAAATCCATTAAGGGTAATGAAGAAGCACTAAACAGAAACAATTTGAGACATGAAAGTTGCTTACTTGTAAAGGGAAGCAAGGCGGATGAGTTCACTGTAATGAGTAGGATAAAACTTTGTCTTTCTCCATTCAAACGAAACAGAGGCGAATTTGTGTGTTGGTGTATCTTTCAGCAACTCATCCAATATGATAGAATGCTGATGCATTTTCATTCTTGGTGAGGCTGATTTCCTTTTTGTTAACTTGATTTAGGGACTTACAGATGGTGGTTTTTTGCGGTCCCAAAATATAAAAAGATTATTGAAGCATCCTAATTATAAAACATATGGTATTATTTTGTGGTTGTGATGATAGTTTTCCAATTTTGAAAACAATAAGAATAATTTGTGCATTTGTAATTTGCATTGTTTTGATGTAACTGAATTTCATGATTATGTAGCTGTTGAGTCCGATTTTCTTGTGACAAGTTGTTACTTATTCGTTATTACCTCAAGATTGATCATGAAACTACATTTATGTTGCTTAGAAGTATAATATATTCTTTTATTTCTTTTTTTAGTATCATCCGTATGAGGTATGTTTAGTAGGATAAAAGAAAATCAGACATTTATGACATTTTGTCTTAATCAGACCAAATTGCATGATGTAGGCAGATGAAGATATGTAATACATCACCAGGAAAGCAGAGGCAGCTCAGTAATATGTGAGAACTAAGATTTACCAAAAAATTATATACAAGAATAATTTTTATATACAAATTTTTTTATGATGAAGGATCTAGAACATGAATACTATCCCTCTTTTGTGTAAAAGCAATGGCGAAACATGTTTCAGTTATAAGTATTTTGTTTTCTTTTGTTTTATTCATATTAACATTCAACCTTACAGGTATTATGACATAGCAGCCTACCTAGTATTACCTGTACTTATTGTTCTTTCTTAGTATCTATCAATGGAGATCATGAAGTCACCCCAAGTGAGAGAATATAAACATAAGTTTTATATTTTTTATAACTTATATTATATTTATATGAATTTTTATCTTATTTCTTGTTTTGGAAATGTAGACTGATGATCCAACTTAGAAAAACACACTTCCTATCTTCAAGTTCCTTCCGCTCATGATTGGCTATTTTTCTCTATCTGTGCCATCGGGATTGTCAATTTATTGGTCAGTTTTTATAAATGTCGATTATTTTTATATTATAAATTTATAATCAAACTAAGTTGACGTGTTATTAATTATTATGTTTACAAACAATGTGTTGAGTACAGCTCAACAAGTATGGTTAAGAAAATTGGGAGGTGCAAAGCCTGTTGTGGATGAGAATGCAGGTGGAATAATAAGTGCAAAAAGATCCTTTTCTCAACCATCAGAGTCCTCTGGTGCTAGGTTTTTTTCCTTTTTATAAATATTATATTTTTTATATGAGAATTAAATTGGTTTGAAATATGAAAATAGGCTTAAACAGCTAAAGGAAGAAGAAAAGAGAAAATCAAATAAGGCACTGCCTGAATAGATGAAGCAGAGCAGGTGAATGGGTAATGATGTTTGTAAGTTTCTTTCCTACTCTGATTGATACACTAAATGACCATTTTTATTTTGCAGATACTGATAAATACATGAATGGTGGTTGTTTCCAAGGTCTTCATAAGCTTTTTCTGTTGTTGTGGTTAACAGGTACAACAAGGAGTATCCATGAGCTAGCTGCTACATCAGAGCACTTGCTTCTTGGTTTACATCTTTTGAAAACACCGAGTCTCAGGCACGCGAGCGATGCTTCTCATGTCCCAAGCTTTGTAGTAAGACCCTACCACCCTTATTTATTTATTTATAATCCATTAATTAATTAATTAAAAAAATGATGTATTTGAGAAAATTACTTACAGGTTCAACAACCGTTTGATCCAGCAAGCTAGTTCCCCATCAGTTTCCACACGTGCTAGTATTAGAAGGAATGCATCCCTTTAGTTTTTTTTTTTTTACCTTTTATCACATGTTTGATATGTTTCAGGTTTTTTTACCTTTTTCTTGTTATCTTTCCTTTAGACCTAGTCATATATTTCATCCGTTTGTCCTCAGATTCTATTTGAAATCTTACTCTTTGTCAAAATCATGTATAAGAATATGACGGAAAGTTATTCCCTGCTGCAAATTTGTATCTCATAAATGTTCTATATCTTTTCTTTTACGACTTTAAGATATCTCCTAAGGAAATATACTTCCCTTTTATGGCAACATGATTCACTTATTGAAGTTATAAGTCTAATTTACTTTCTCACATCTTTACTTAAATAGGAGTTTTTACACAGTTTGTGATAATTTTGGTTTGGTTTTTGTTGGGTGTGGTAGGAGTTTAAGGAAGTGCACATAAAAGGGTGTGGTTGTTGTTCAATTACAAATTATTCTGACCAATAGTATTCCTGATGGCTGGTTGGGATCGGACATTGGACAAGATTCCATTAAGTCATTCAGTGAAACTTTGGAAACTATCTAAACTATTATTTGGAATTTCCTTATATGGGTACATATACATACTACCCATTAGATTCTTTTTAATCTTTAGTCAAATTACTAAAATACCCTTGATATAATCACCCACAATGCATAGTCTTTCTAAGTACATGATGATGTGTGAATGAGTTTTCCTGTCCTAGGCTATTATGAAGAAACTAGTGGAACTTAGTGGAAAGGGAATGACAAGATGAGCCTCATCTGGACAGGTGTCGGTGCCAGCTTGGAGCTTCTAGAAAGAAAAACACTTCTAGGTATGCTGAACTTGAATGACGCTTGAGCCCATATCTTAAATCTTGTTTTGTCTTTTGAACCAGGGTTAGAAAGTCATAATAGAAACTAACTTGCCGTTTTTGATAGTTTTGAAGTTTAGACTAGAAGTTAATAAAGGTCATGTGAATAACCTTCAACCAAAACAAATGAAATTCCTTCTGTTTATTTTTTAATTAATTTGGTAGCTTACCAATTGGGGAAATACTCAAATAACATGATGCCAACTTATGATATATATATATATATATATATATATATATATATATATATATATATATTATAGGAAACTGAACCATTTATGCTACTATTGAGGGTCATATTTTGTCATTTGTAGATAAAATGTCATTATTTATTTAAATATTATGTTTCTACATGTTTATAGGTAATTCAAAGAAAATTAGTAAGTGTGCTTACATTATGCACCTTGATTAATGGCAACATAGGCCCTTGATCAATGTCTTACACAGGGACTATACAAATCTATGCTTCCTGCTGCATCTTCAACAATAGATGCTACAGGTATGGTAAAGTCATTATTCTTTATAACATTGTTTTGTAAAATTACTCAACTTTTTGTTGTATTATATATTTATACTTGTATTATGCTTACTAGTTTGGCAACATTCTTGATCCTAGACAACACTTATTTTGTAGCTATGTTTTTTTTTGCAGGCAATATGGATACTGTTACTAAGGAAGAGTGGAGATAAGTCAGACACACATTTAAAAAAATCAGCACATATCTTGTTTACATTGAGGCACACATTAGGTTATTAGAACTATTAGTTTGTAAATTTTTGTTACAACGTCTATTGATTTATTTTATCTTTCCATGGAACAATTATTTGTATGACATTAACTTTTGTGCAAAGTATTGTATTTTTTGTATATGATATTTTATTTTCTATTATGAGACATGAAATAAAAATTTAATTTGAAAATCAGTAAATCTATAAATAATTTTTTTTAAAAAAAAAAATTAAAATTAAGATACGCAAAAATGTGTGTCGTCTTCATTTATGACATGGCCTTTCTTGACAGGGGTTTCCTTGATACGCATTGCGTGTCATAAACACGCGTGTCGTAAGGTTACGACACGCAAATGCGTGTCGTCTTCCTTTATGACAGGGCCTTCCTTGATACGCATTGAGTGTCATAACCGCGGGTCGTAAATGCGCGTCGTCTATAGACGACGCGCAAAAGTGCGTCGTCTCTCTTTATGACAGGGCCTTCCTTGACGCGCATTTGCGCGTCGTCTGAGCGTTTTACGACGCGCAATGAGCGTCGTAAAAGGCTGTTTTTCTAGTAGTGATGGGCCATTGATTAACATTCCTATTGGCGTTTCCACTTCAGGTTCTTTCCATTTCGATCTATACACCAAATCCGACGTTCTGTGTGTAATGAAGAGAATAGGAAGATTTTATTTACAATCGACATGTAAATCTCCTTATAACTCTGAAAAGTTATATGCCAGTTCTCATACCATAATTAAACGTTTAGAAATCTGAACACATAAAATTTCCAGATCCGGTCAGCAACAAACCATAGATCCGATCATATAATTGTTGGGTTTTGAGCACTATAACACTTCTATGGTTCACATGCAACCCTAATTCTTTGGATCTATGTTTTCTCTAATTATACATGCATATTTTCATTTTTCCAAAGCATTGTCCTAACTAGCATAAAAATTGCCAAATGAATAATACATCTAGTTAGATGACATACCTTTTAGAAGGACTAGTAGTTCTTGACATTTAAAAGCTTGAGAACCTCATGTGTGATGCTTCTATTGGTTCACAAACACCAATATGCAAGATGATGCTTGAGAGAATAGGTTACTAGCACAAAATCGACTTCATCCTCTTGGAAAGTAAGTGGCAACCAATTTTGGCTCAAGGAGGGGCATTCTAGGGTTACACTTTATAAACCCTAATGACCCATGACATTCCACATTTTGATGCTCCATGGATTTAACCTCCATAGACTATCCATGGATTAGCTCAGCCCATCTACATAATCATGGATCATTGGCCCACACTACCAAAATCATTGATTTACATAATCAATCCCCATATATTTAATTAGCCTCTTTTGACTAGAAATTTAATTCCAAATCAATTTTTAATCAATACTAATTAAATAATATGATTTCATATTGATATATTATATTTGTAATATATTAATAAACCATAAATAACCTTATTTTCAAAATCCATCATATCAAATTGCACTTGTGAAGGCAACCCAAAAAGGACCATGCTACTATCAGGTCAAGTACATCCCAGTTATAGTTATGGGCTTAGACACCAAATCCAATAGTCTCATCAATTGGTTCAACCAGAGTTTCCACCTCAGGTTGAGTGCTAGTGTTTGAGGCTCCTTCACCGCTTGACTCTTGAATCTCTTCAAGGTCAATTTTCCTCCCACTGTCCCCTTGGCATATGATATCTCTCTCTCTCTCTTGGCATATGATCTCTCTCTCTCTCTCTCACGAAAGACTCATGCGCTTGCGATGAAGACAACATTGTCACTTGGTCTATAGAAGTGATATCCAAAGGACTTGTGTAGGTAGCCGATGAATATACATCGCTCACTCTGAGGTTCGAGCTTGTCATAAGTATCGCGTCTCACGAAAGCCTCGCAACCCCAAACTTTGATGTGATCTAATGAGGAAACCTTCCCTGTCCACATTTCGTGAGGTGTTTTGGAAACCTTTTTGGTAGGGACTAGATTAAGGATATGGGTTGCAGTCTCTAAGCATACCCCTAGAATGAGATAGGTAATGAAACTCGACTCATCATGGAACGAATCATGTTTAGCAAGGTTCTATTGCGCCTCTCAGCCACACCGTTAAGTTATGGTGTCCTAGGTGGCATCAATTGTGAAACAATTACACAATCCTTAAGATAGTTAAGGAACTCGATACTAAGATACTCTCCTCCTCGATCGGATCGCATCATCTTTATCTTCCTGTCTAATTGATTCTCCACTTCTTGCTTAAAATCTTTGTACTTTTCAAAGGTTTCTAACTTATGCTTGATTAAGTAGATATAGCCATATATGCTATAATCATCAGTAAAAGTCACATAGAAGCAGTTAGCATCCCTTGTGGTGGTTCTGAATGATCCACACACATCAGTGTGTATGAGATCCAACAGACTTTCACCCCTTTCACAAGTACTAGTGAAAGGTGACTTGGTTATCTTTCCAAGTAAACAAGATTCGCAAGTGTCATCCAACTTTAAGTCGAATGAATCCAAAACTCCATCCTTTCGGAGTTGGGCTATGCGCTTCTTGTTGATATGTCCAAGACGATAATGCCACAAGAATGTATTATCCAAATCATTCGAAGAATCAATGTGTAACACATTATTTCCTAATTTATATACAACCATCACAGTTTCATATATACTATTGCAAGGTAATGCTTCAAAATAAAATACACCATTATAATAAGCATTAATACCACCAATTTCATTATTAAAAGAAATGATAAAACCTTGTTTATAGAAACTGTGAAAGGAAATAATATTTCTCGCCATATCAGCCAAGTAACAACAAGTATTCAAATCTAAATCTAAACCATTACTAAGCAATAAAGAATAAACTCCAATCTTGGTCATAGTCGACACTTTCCTATTTCCCATGATTAAGTTTATCTTCCCGTGCTCTACATCCCTACTTCTTTTTAGTCCCTACAAATCAGAACAAATGTGAAATCTACAACCTGTATGAAGGACCCAAGAAATATTATGTGATGAGTTATTAGATTGAATAGTGTAAATGCCTGCAAAGGAGGGCTTGATCTTTCCATCCTTTATGTCCTTCAAGTACTTGGGGAACTTCTTGTCCAGTGCCCTTTTTCATGGCAGTGGAAGAACTCTGCATCCTTCGGATTAGAGGAGGGATTAGCAAAACCAACTTTGGTGCCACTTGAAGAGGATCCATCAAGAGACTTTCCCTTGTGGCTCTTGTAGGAGCCTTCCTCTTCTTTCCCTTCCCATGTCTGATTGCTAGAACAGGGGCAGAAGTAGTAGTAGGAGAAGACACAACCGAATTGCCTTTTAGGTTGTTTTCTGCAGTCCTTAAAAGGCCATGAAGCTAGCTAAGAGTGAACTACTCCTTTTTCATATGATAGGTCATACGAAACTGATCATAAAAAGAAGGTAAAGAGTGTAGAATTATATCTATGGCCAACTCTTCATCAAAATTGACATTCAATTTAAGCAAGCGGTCCACAAATCTTTGCATTTTTGCAAGTGGGTTGTGATGGATTCACCATCCTTCGTTTTAGTTTTGATCATGGAGGAAATGATCTCATACCTCTCCTACCGAGCGCTTTGATGGTATCTTTCCATCAAATCTTGATACATTTCAAAAGGATAGTAGTCCTCATAGGACTTCTACAGCTGAGTAGTCATGGTAGCAATCATTAGACATGACACCTTTGTCGCATCCCTCTCATGAGCAGTGTGTTCAACGATTTGTTTGGGAGTAGTAGCGGTGACATCAATATCCTTGAGCTCTTTATCTAGGACATATTCTTTGTCCTCATAGCGAATAGCCATTCGAATGTTTCGAATCCAGTCATTGAAGTTTGAGCAATCAAAAATGAACCTCCTACATAGGTTCATGAAGGAGAAAGAGCCTGAAGGGATTGGTGTGGAAGCATTGTGTGGGATAGACATCTGAAAAAGAAGAACAAAGTTTAGGTTAGATGATTATCCTTAATATTACACCCAAATGAAATATTAAGGCTAGGACCCAACACAGTATTCTACAATTACAAAAAGGGATGCCGTAATCCAATTGTAAAATATTTGAAGGTAGGTAAATGAAGATTTACCAATTCCACCATGAAAAACAAAATAGATTATTAAGTTTTAATTGGATTTCAAATTCCTAGATCCTTTGAGATTCATTGAAATTTTCAATGGCATGTTTAAATCTTGATTATGCCCTTCAAGTTTGTGACTGGGATGCCGAGGATCACAAACAAGGTGTGAATAACCATACAAATTAACTTGGTACACCCAATGATACAGATCACCTAATCAATGTGCCGGTTAACCACACACGCTCCATTGATCTATGATTAACATCAAGTTACCCTTTGCCACACATTGTCAGTCCCAGATTAGTATACCGATTAACCACACACGCTCCACCAGTCAAGGAAGCATTATACTTTTAATGAGGGAGAATTAATGTCCTATCCTACTCGTTTGGCTAACGACCCTCCACCAGTCAAGGAAGCGGTGGGTGAGAGTGGACACCCATTAAACCACCATTTTATAGGCAGTAACCTTATACCCCCCTTATAGACCGACTTTGTGAATGAGGCCTAATAACGGTAAGACCAACTTCTCTTATACATACATACATACATACATACATACATACATACATACATACATATATATATATATATATATATATATATCATTATTATTATTATTATTATTACTACTATTATTATTATTAAACTTATAATACTATATAGTATAAGGGTTGAAATTTAACTTTTAAAACTCTAGGGTTTGGAATTAAAGTTTCATTCGTGTGACTTTACAAATTCCAAAACTTGAGGGCAAGTTTTGAAACTTGTCAAAACTCTTCATATTCATAACTTATGAGTTTCATTGGATTTTAATGTATAAGACCTTTCATTTTCCATAAATTGAGGACAAGTTATAGAGGTCATTAAAATTCATTTAGATCATTTTCTAACAACTTAAATTATCATATAATTTATGATCTAACTAAACTTATAATCAATATAATTTCAAGTCAACAATTTGAAAGCAATTTTATTTATCATATATAAACAACAATTATTTTAAAACTTTGACAATTATCTTGTGGTTGGATGAGTACAAGCACTAACATATCATAAAAAACATTTCCAATGATCCAAAATAGTTTGTGGTAGTGTTCCCAATCCAAACCATGCCAAGAAACTCAAAATTCTGCAAACATAGCCTTTAACTCGTCGAGTGCATGAACTAGACTCCGCGAGTTGCTCTGTTACTAAGTGGACTCGTTGAGTCTGTTCATGGACTCGACAAGTTCACCAGTCAGAGGCCAAAATTTCAACTTTTCCAGCTTTAAAAACCATGTAAGCATCAAATATAATAGAAAACAATCCTAGGCTCTGATACAACTGTTGGGTACTGAGAACTATGACACTCCTATGGTGCACATGCAACCCTAAATGCTTTGGATCTATGTTTTCTCTAATTATACATGCATATTTTCATTTTTCCAAAGCATTGTCCTAACTAGCATACAAATTTCCAAATGAATAATACATCTAGTTAGATGACGTACCTTTTAGAAGGACTAGTAGTTCTTGACCTTTGAAAGCTTGAGCACCTCAAGTGTGATGCCTCTATTGGTTCACAAACACCAATATGCAAGAGAAGGCTTGAGGGAATAGATTACTAGCACAAAATCAACTTCACCCTCTTGGAAAGTAAGTGGCTACCGATTTTGGCTCTTGGAGGGGCTTATTTATAGTGTTTCTCATGCTAGGGTTACCATTTGTAAACCCTAATGACCCATGACTTTCTATATTCTCATGCTCCAGGGATTTAACCTCCATGGACTGTGTATGGATTAGTTTAGCCCATCTACATAATCATGGATCATTGTCCCACACTATAAGAATCATTGATTTACATAATAATTCCCCATATATTTAATTAGTCTCTTTTGACCACAAAATTAATTCCAAATCAATTCTTGATCAATACTAATTAAATAATCATGGATCATTGGCCCACACCACATAGCGATTTCAGTCCGACAATGTTATATCATATATATATATATATATATATATATATATATATATATATATATATATATATATATATATATATATATATATATATATATATATATATATTAGAACTCACAAGTATAAAATTTCACCATGTATAAACAACTCTTACCCCACCCCATCGATCCTCACAACGAAACTATCCATACTCTCGGACCTTAAAATGTATCTCTTTACTTAATCCATACTCCCAGATCTAATCCATTCTCTCGGATCAATAACTATGCCCATTCCATACTCTCGGGCTAGGGAAAATTGTCTATGTCTAAATCCATACTCTCGAATTAATGACAAATATCTATATCCTATCCATACTTTCAGACTAAGGATAACTTACTATGTCTTAATCCATGCTCCTGGATTAATGACAAATGACTTTCCCAATCTATACTCTCGGACTAGAGACGAATGACTATATCTAATCCATGCTCTCGGATCAATGACATAACTTAAATTTCTCTTCTGCATGTATATCTCACTCGTACTCATAAGAAGATACTACCCAATATTCCTCGTAATTAATTTAGGTTTACTCTTTATCCTAAATCATCATATATTTTCAGGTATTCTCTTTAACATGTATTTCAAGCAACAACGAATATTTCACACATAAACATATATTTAATACTTTATCAATACTTGTATTAAAATCATGTTCATGAAAGGGATTATGCACTCACTTGTTAATGTGACGACTCAAAATTTGAGCAGCGCTTCGCTTCTTAACAATATGATTTCCTTCGACGAAACTTAGTATTATTACCACTAGATTTTAGTCTAATATTTATTGCGACTAATTATTAATATAGATTCGTCATTAAGTTAGAGTCTACTACATGATCTATCAAGTAAGGAATAACCAGGTAGGATCATACTGGAGGTAGGGTCTGTTTGTTATACAAAGTATACTATTTGGAAATCCCACTTTAAACACCTCACTAAATCACAGCCTAGACATCATCCCCATAAGTAGATCAATTAGTATAATGACTTTGAATCATCGATTAATCTTTTTTATAGGTTCATAATAACGATATTAAATTTAAATATTAGCTATATTTAAAGTAGGGTAGGTGTATCTCACTTACAACGGGTTTTGCTAAAAACCAGGCTCCGCTGGAGTAGGGCTTCTAAGCCAAAAAAACTCTTTTCTCTCAGAGCCGTTGGGCACTACGGGGCTTCCTTCAAATGCTAAGGAGGTTCCCTAGACTTTGAGGGGTTTGAGGGAGTTGAAGAGAGGAGAGAATGGGTGAGAAGTGAAAATTATGAGCTTCCCTCGCATCTATTTATAGGGAAGGTTGGCCTCGCCTGCGCAGGGCATTCCTCGAAGGGACGCATCACATTCCGGGTGCGCAGCGCGTTCATGTGAACGTAGAGTGTTCCGAGGGGGCATGTGTCCAATGTTGTCTGGGGCGACGTGGCCTTCTCCTGACTAAGTATGCGAACGCGAGGCGTAGGGCTCCATTGCGCGGGGCGTTCCTTCACGGTCTCGCAAATCACCCTCCCAACTTCTAAATTCGTAACTTTCGCATACGAGCTCCATTTTCGATGTTCTTTATATCCACACGTAGGTGGGACTATACTCTATAACTTTCGTTTAGACTCTGTTTGCTAATTTTGAATTTATTTTTAAAGTTATATTCTTAACAGGACAGGCAAGAAATGTCAGTTAAAAATTCATAACTTTTTCATCTGACATCCATTTTCGTTCGTATTTTTACCGTTGAGCTACTATTAATGAGGCCTTCGATTCTCGTTTAGTTTGTGTCGGCTAAAAGTCGGTCGATCTACTATTCAAACTCCGGGCTGCATACTGCTAAGCTGAAAATGGAAAAATCATAGGTTTCTCATACGAAGTCAAATTTGAGCGTTCTTTTGTTTCACGCTCTTGGTTTAATGTATGCTACGACTTTCGTTTAGATCGCTAAGGCTAAAAAGCACTCTATCATAAATTCACATTTTACATCTCGCAGTTTCGTGTCAGTTTTGTCGTGAAACTTTGACACGCCATAACTTCTTCGTTATAACTCAGATTTCAACATTCTTTATATGTACGGAACCCTTGTAACATATATTATAAATTAGTTAAGATTATTTATTCTAAATAATCTTCTAGAAGAAAAAGTCATTTTTGACGCTTATTGTCACCAAATTGACAAGCCTGAATCTACAAGCGTTATAGGTAGGGCATGCCAGACTCATACTGAGCAATAGCATTCCAGATACAAGCTGAGGGCCCAATTGGTATGCCAGACTCGTAATGAGGACTTGAGAGAATTGGAGCAATCCAGATATGAGCAGAACACCAGGAAGGGGATGCCAGACTCATACTGAGGGCTCATGGGCATTCCAGATATGAGCTGAGGGTCGGGTAGGGCATGCTAGACTCGTACTGAGGGTCGGGGAGCAAGGCAGACGTAAGATGTGGGCTAGGGGACAAGCCAGAGTTATGTTGTAGGCTCAAGGGTAATCTAGTATGTTAGCTGTGGACCCATTGCATACTTTATTTTGTATATGTGATATTGTTTGTGTGTTGGTATTTTAGGGGAAATCAGGATGCTTCGTGCTTATAGTTTTGGTTTATGGTTTTCAGTTACTTCAATGGATCGTGGCAAGGTGAAGGCGTGACTGTACACATCCTCGTGTTTTTGGAACATATGGTTTCTGGGATACTCGGATAATGTTATTGTTTTGAAAACTAAGTGTAAATGATTCTGGTTTTAAATAAAGGTTTTGAAAATAACAGTTTTGTAAACACCTCTTTAATAAATGGGTTGTTTTGAAAAGTTTAAACTTTATTGAAATTTTAGGGATGTTACAAGTTGGTATCAGAGCCTTGGTTTGAGTGAATTGGAGGAACACTCGTGTGAATCCAGTCTCAAGCTAAGGAAAAAGATTTTCAAAATGATTTTTAGATAGTTTTCAAAAGTACTTAAGGAGGATGCGATGTGTACGATTAGCTGGAGCCAGTAAGTAGACCCAAAAATACCATACTGTTATTTTCTATTATGATATGTTAGAACAACATGCTAGTGATAGGCTAAGGATCATCAGGAATTGTTGTTGGATATAGTGTCTAAGTCCATAACTTTATTTGGTATGTACTTGATCCGACCCGGCATGGTCCATTTGGGTTGCATGGCATTGCAATACTTGGATAGACTAAATGAGAGAATATGGCACTTATGATTATTAATATATTATAAGTTCTAATATATTGATAATAGTATTATTTAATTAGTATTTGATCAAGTATTAATCTAGTATTAATTTGGTGATCAAAGTGAGACTAATTAAATATATAAGGGTTGATTATGACAATCATCAATTCTTTTATGGTGGATTAATGATCCATGGTTTATGGGTTATGGATGTAACCATTTGGAGCTCCATGGATAGTCCATGGGAGTTACAAACCCATGGGTCATGAGAAATGAAGAGTCATGACAATTAAGAGTATTCATGTGAAAACCCTAATTGTGACACCACTATAAAAGGGACCCTTTGGCTAGTGAAATTTGGCTAGTAAGGTTACTAGAGAGGGCATAACCGATTTTGAGTGCTAGAAGTATTCTCTCAAGTTATTCCAAGTTTTGTGGTGTTGTGTGAAGCATTTGAGGCACAACATTTGGGGTGCTAGGCTCACAAAGTCTTGAAGGAATCCAAGCAACAACAAGGTATGTATTTCTACTAGTTTTATATTTTATGTAATCCCCATGCCATGCTAGTTAGGATATAACCTTGTAAAAGAAATTTGCATGTATATAGAGAAAACATAGATTCAAGGTTATTATGGTTGCATGTACACTTAGGAAGTGTTAGAATGCTCAAAACCCATCAGTGGTATCAGAGCCAGGTTGTTTTCTATATATTTGATGCAAAACTGCTTGAAAATCGAAAAAACTGCTCACTGTCGACTAGACTCGCCGAGTTCATGGGGAGGACTCGCCGAGTCCATGTACAAATTCATCCTACTCGTCGAGTAGGATCATGCACTCGACGAGTAGGTGCGTGCTGGGCAGTCTTTTCGTGTTTTGTTGTTGGAAATGGATTAGAATCATTATCCCAATCTGTTTTGGACTTGTAAAATCTGTTTTTCAAAATGATAATGATTATGTTAATCCATTTTACATGACTTTTAACAATTTCAAAGTATTATATATGTTCATATGATTTCTTGAAATTACTTGACATGAATTTTTGTTTTTATGAGTTTTTAGAAGATCATAGGAATTATGTGTAACCACCATGTGTGTTTAATTCTTGATCTTAATTGTATTGATGGTGTCCATAACTTGTCCTCAAGTTATGGATAACCAAAAGTCACTTCTTTTAATTGTGATTAAAGAACTAAAGAGGTTTCATAAAATGAAGAGTCTTCATTTTTATGAACCATTAAAACTCATAAGTTACAAATTGAAGAGACTTGGAATAGTTTCAATTCTTGCCCTCAAGTTTTGGAATTTGAAAAGTCTTACACTCTAATACTTTAATTCCAAATTAAACCTTAGATTTTTAAAAGGTTTAAAAATCAACACTTATACTATTATTATAATTTTATTATATAGATATGTATAAGAATATGTCGTTCTTACTGTTAGTAGGTCTCATTCACGAAGCCGGTCTATAAGGGGGTATAAGGTTGTTGCCTATAAAATGGTGACTTAATGGGTGTCCACTCTCACCCACCGCTTCCTTGATCGGTGAAGGGTCGTTAGCCGAACGGGTAGGATATGACTTTAAATTCTCATTAAAAGTATAATGAATTATAAAGTAACTATACATTATAAATTCCCAATCTTAGTTACTTTAGGAAAATGTGAAATTGGTGTTAGCCCATAAAATTACACTTTGTACCTTACCAAGTCGTTAGTGGAGCGTGTGTGGTTAACCGGCACATCGATTAGGTAATATTGTTAAGGTTACCAAGTCAATTTTTATGGTTATTCACACCTTGTTTTTGATCCTCGGCATCCCAGTCACAAACTTGAGAGGGCACATTCGAGATTCAAACATGCCATTGAAAAGTTCAATGTATCTCAAAAGATCTAGGAGTTTCGAAACCAATAAAACCTAATAATAAAATATTTCATCTTATGGTGGAAATTGGTAAATCGTCATTTACCTACCTTCAAATATTTTATAGTGTGGATTACGGCATCCCTCTTCCACCTATAAATAGTTTGTTGGATCCTAGCCTTAATATTTCATTTGGGTGACTTATTAAGGATTCTTAATCTAATGAAGCTTATCTTCCTTCTATTCCAGATGTCTTCCAATAATGCTGCTGGCTCAAACCCTACCGGCTCCTTTTCCCTAATGAACTTGTGTGGTAAGGTCATCTTTGATGGATCCAACTTTAATGAGTGGATCATAAACATCAGGATGATTACCCGCTATGAGGACAAAGAATATGTCCTTGATAGGGAGCTTAAGGTTGTTAATGAAGCCACTGCGACTCCAAAAGAGCTTGCAGAGTTCATTGCACATGAGAAGGATGCCACCAAGGTGTCCTGCATCATGATGGCCACAATGACTCCGGAACTCCAAAAATCTTATGAAGATTTCTACCCCTATGAGATGCACCTGGATCTGATGGAGAGGTACCATCAGAGCGCGCGTCAAGAGAGGTATGAAATCATTTCCTCCATGATAACCGCAAGGATGAAGGATGGTGAACCCATCACCGGTCACTTGCAGAAGATGCAGAGGTTCGTTGACCGGTTGCTAAAGCTCAATGTTGACTTCCCTGAGGAATTGGCGATTGACATCATTCTCCATTCCTTACCTCCAAGTTATGATCAGTTTCGTATGACTTATCATATGAACAAGGAGGAAGTCACGCTTAGCAAACTTCAAGGACTCTTAAGGACAGCTGAAAATGGCCTTAAGGGTAAAGCGGTTGCTACTTCTACTCCTTTAACAACCCCTGTTCTTGGAATTGGGCAAGGGAAGGGTAAGAAGAAGAAAAGCCCTTCAAAGGGTACCAAGGGTAAGACTCTTGATGGTTCCTCTTCAAGTGGGACAAAGAAAGGTCCCATTACTCCTTCGAACCCAAAGGAAGCACAGTGCTTCTATTGCCAAGATAAGGGACACTTCAAGCGAAGCTGCGCCAAATATCTGCGAGATGTAAAGGATGGGAAGGTTAAACCCACCCATGCAGGTATTTACACAATATTGTCTAACAACTCATCTAATGCTAATTCTTGGGTGCTTGATACAGGGTGTGGTATTCACATTTGTACTGATTTGCAGGCACTAAGAAGAAGTGAGCAAGTGGAGCACGGGAAGATAAACTTAGTCATGGGCAACAGGAAAGCATCACCTGTTACCAAGATAGGAGTTTATTCTTTGTTGCTTAATAATGGGTTAATGTTAGATTTGAATAAGTGTTGTTACTCGCCCGAAATGGCGAGAAATATTATTTCCTTTCATGGCTTGTACAAACAAGATTTTACATTTTCATTTGATAATAAAAATGGTGCTATTAATGTTTATTACAATGATGTATACCTTGTGATGGTGTATATGAAGCCGTGAATGTTGTAGACAATCTAGGAAATAATGTGTTGTATATTGATTCTTCTGATAGCTTGGATAAAGCATCCCTGTGGCATTGTCGTCTTGGACATGTTAGCAAGAAGCACATAGGCCAACTCCAAAAGGCTGGAGTCTTGGAATCATTTGACCTCAAGTCAGATGATAGTTGTGAGTCTTGTTTACTTGGAAAAATGACAAAGTCGTCCTTCACAGGTACTTGTGATAGGGGTGAAGGTTTGTTGGACCTTGTACACACGGATGTGTGTGGGCCCTTCAGAGTTGCTACAAGGGATGCTAATCGTTATTATGTGACTTTTACTGATGATTACAGTAGATATGGATATATTTACTTAATCAAGCATAAGTCAGAAACCTTTGAAAAGTTCAAAGAGTTTAAGCAGGAAGTTGAGAATCAATTGGGCGGGAACATCAAGATGCTCCGATCCGATCGGGGAGGAGAGTTTCTTAGCATTGAGTTCCTTGACTATCTTAAGGAATGTTGGATTGTCTCACAATTGACACCTCCCAGGACACCACAATTGAATGGTGTAGCTGAGAGGTGCAATCGAACCTTGTTGGATATGGTTCGTTCCATGATGAGTCGAGCTTCGTTACCAATCTCTTTCTGGGGGTATGCCTTAGAGACTGCCGCCCATATCCTTAATCTAGTCCCTACTAAAAAGGTTGCCAAAACACCTCACGAGATGTGGACTGGGAAAGTTCCCAATTTGGACCACATCAAGATTTGGGGTTGTGAAGCTTTTGTGAGGCGTGAGACTCATGACAAGCTTGAACCCCGAAGTGAGAGGTGTATTTTCATCGGCTACCCACAGAGATCCTTTGGTTACCTCTTCTACAGATCCAGTGATAATGTGGTCTTTGTAGCAAGAAGAGGAGTCTTTCGTGAGAGAGAATTCATAAGCCAAGGGGACAGTGGGAGGCAAATTGACCTTGAAGAGCTTCAAGAGTCAAGTGGTGAAGGAACCTCAAATGCTATCAGCCAACCTGAGGAAGAAACTCCTGTTGAGCCAATAGATGAGTCTGTACCTCCAAGACGTTCCACTAGGGTGAGGAACACACCTGAATTTTATTATGGTTATCACATCACCACCGAAGGTGATACATTTATCAGTGATAGTACACTGATAGATTTGGATGAACCTAATAATTATAAGGAAGCCATGCCAGGCCCTGAGTCTGCAAAATGGAAGGAGGCTATGGACAGCGAGATTCAGTCCATGTATGACAATAAAGTTTGGAACTTGGTTGACAATGTACCAGGTCGTAAGACAGTTGGGTGCAAATGGATCTTCAAGAAGAAGACCGACATGGATGGGAAAGTACACACTTATAAAGCGCGACTGGTTGCGAAGGGCTTTACTCAAACTCCGGGAGTGGACTATGATGAGACCTTCTCACCAGTAGCTAAGATTAAGTCTATTAGAGTGTTGTTAGCCATAGCTGCATTTCATGACTATGAAATATGGCAAATGGATGTCAAAACCGCTTTCCTTAATGGGAAGTTGGCTGAGGATGTTTACATGGCTCAGCCAGAGGGTTTTGTCGATCCAAAATACCCTAATAGAGTGTGTAAGCTTGAAAAATCCATTTATGGATTGAAACAAGCATCTCGCAGGTGGAATCTTTGCTTTGATGAGAAAGTCAGAGAGTTTGGCTTTACTAGGAGTGAAGATGAGTCTTGTGTGTATGTCAGGGCTAGTGGGAGCATAGTTAGCTGCTTGGTGTTGTATGTGGATGACATACTTCTCATAGGAAACGACATCCCAACTTTGCAGGAGGTTAAGGCCTGGCTTGGGAAGTGTTTTGCTATGAAGGACCTTGGGGAAGCTGCCTATATCCTAGGGATAAGGATATTGAGAGATAAGAGTAAGAGACTAATTGGACTTAGTCAAAGTACTTATGTGGATAAGGTACTGAAGAGGTTCAGTATGCAAGATTCCAAGAAAGGAGAATTACCAATCCAGAGTAATGCCAAACTAAGTAAGACTCAGAGTCCGAGTACAGAGGCTGAGATAGCTGAGATGAGTCAGATACTATATGCTTCCGCTGTGGGCTCGATCATGTATGCTATGACTTGTACTCGCCCTGATGTGGCCTTTGCTTTAAGCATGGTCATTAGATATCAAGGGAACCCCGACAAGGCACACTGGACAACGGTAAAGAACATTCTCAAGTATTTGCGGAGGACTAAGGACTGGGTCCTTACCCTCGGAGGCAGTGATGACTTGAGTGTGGAAGGATATAGTGATGCTAGCTTTCAAACTGATAGGGATAATTTCCGCTCTCAATCGGGCTGGGTCTTTATCCTAAATGGAGGAGCAATTACTTGGAAAAGTTCCAAGCAGGAGACAGTAGCTGATTCAACTTGTGAATCAGAGTTCATAGCAGCAAGCGAGGTAGCAAAAGAGGCGATATGGTTGAAGAACTTCATCGTAGACCTTGGAGTTGTACCAGCTATAAAGGAGCCAATGGAAATTTTCTGTGACAGTGAAAGTGCGGTTGCTTTGGCTAAAGAACCAAGAGATCACGGGAGATCTAGGCACATTGACAGAAAATACCATTTCATCAGACATATAATAGAAGAAGGACTCCTTGTGGCAAAGAGGGTATCATCAGATGAGAACCCAGCAAATCCCCTCATGAAGGGACTGAGCAGGGTTAAGCATTTACAGCATGCAAGGACCATTGGCCTGAAGGATGATATTAGTTTCAATAATTAGATTCCTGAAACTTGTAAAATGTAATTGACATTTGATGATAAATAAAAGTTGTTATTTATTTATGAGTAAGGTTTTACTATCTTGTGTTGATTGTTTACTATGTTTCAGTTTTGCATGTTTTTACTTCCAGAATAATCATGTTATGCTATATATCATATTATTCAAACCATCCATAGTCGGTCAAACTTTGGAAGTAAGTATTGATTCAAGACTGTCATGAATCTGGCTTGTATGATTTGTCTAAAGTGCTTTAGACAATGCAATGGTTGCTACAACATTCATGAGTACTCATAAGGGCTGAGTATTGGATTCAACCCACGCTCACTTGCATCACTTCATGGAATTTATCTCGAGTGATCGTGAGATGGTAATATCATATAAATCTTCAAACCTAGAGATATGAGTTGTTGACTATGAGTTGGTTATTCATTGATTGTATGAAAACGCATTGGTAACTCGATGTTATAAAACGTGCCTTTGTGAGTAATTCAACAAGTAGTTAGTACAAGCATATCAGTCGAAGTTTATCTGTTCCTTCTAGAAATAGAAGCGATATCTGGGCCCCTCGATGATTTGGTTTTGACCCATGTACCGGGCCCGGTCAGAACCTAATTGATGTGTTCAATTTAGTTCTATGTCGAAACAAATCGGAGATCAAGAAACAAATGCTGGACAATAACTAAGACCATGTTCCATGTGTTTGTCTGGCTGATATCATGAGAGCAGAGGATTATATGATCACTTATCTTAAATGGCGTATCATCATCATCTCAGTTCCGAGAGACTTTGAAAGAGCTACGATTGCTAGTCGGATTTTGAAGTCATATTTGCAAATATAGTTATTAGACTTATCCAAGTGGGAGACTGTTGGATATAGTGTCTAAGTCCATAACTTTATTTGGTATGTACTTGATCCATCCCGGCATGGTCCATTTGGGTTGCATGGCATTGCAATACTTGGATAGACTAAATGAGAGAATATGGCACTTATGATTATTAATATATTATAAGTTCTAATATATTGATAATAGTATTATTTAATTAGTACTTGATCAAGTATTAATCTAGTATTAATTTGGTGATCAAAGTGAGACTAATTAAATATATAAGGGTTGATTATGACAATCATCAATTCTTTTATGGTGGATTAATGATCCATGGTTTATGGGTTATGGATGTAACCATTTGGAGCTCCATGGATAGTCCATGGGAGTTACAAACCCATGGGTCATGAGAAATGAAGAGTCATGACAATTAAGAGTATTCATGTGAAAACCCTAATTGTGACACCACTATAAAAGGGACCCTTTGGCTAGTAAGGTTAGTAGAGAGGGCATAACCGATTTTGAGTGCTAGAAGTATTCTCTCAAGTTATTCCAAGTTTTGTGGTGTTGTGTGAAGCATTTGAGGCACAACATTTGGGGTGCTAGGCTCACAAAGTCTTGAAGGAATCCAAGCAACAACAAGGTATGTATTTCTACTAGTTTTATATTTTATGTAATCCCCATGCCATGCTAGTTAGGATATAACCTTGTAAAAGAAATTTGCATGTATATAGAGAAAACATAAATTCAAGGTTATTAGGGTTGCATGTACACTTAGGAAGTGTTAGAATGCTCAAACCCATCAATTGCATGATAGAATTTCCTGCTTATATGATGTCTGATAGCCTAGGGTTCTTTGGTATATGAAATTGACATCATTACTGTAGTTGCTTAGTGTATGCATCATAGTTGTACATAACTAAGATTCTATAGCCTGAAAATGTTTGATTTGGCCTTATTCTTGTTCTTTTTTGATGAAGGGCTTAGGATAGGATCAGGTATTCGACTGTCTATAGGATACAACGTTATGTATGGCTAGCATACACAAGTGTTGCAGGGTTGGTGGAAGTTTCATGAGTGGGTGCAGTGGTTAGCCAGCCAGTCACGTTATTGGATGAGGCAGTGGTGGTTTCCTTGGTTTGGGCGCAGTTCATAGCGGTTCGGCGTGAAGAATGATTAGCCACTCAAGGAGAGTGAGAGCAGGGGGAAGGTGCATCTATGGTGTTTAGAGTTTGAGTTTGAAGATTCCATAGGAGAATGTGTCTGATTTTATTGCATTGTAGTGCTTGTCGGCTTCTCTGCTCGAATGTTGCTTGCTTTCTGCTTTGTGGAACTCATGAGTGACGTGAGTTAGCTATTAGGTGAATATGTCAAATCACATGTGAAAAGGGTTGGATAACCTCAGAGTGATGGATTTAACCCTGTTGCGCAGCTCTCATTTGAGTCCAACCGTTGTAGGGACGAGTCTGTTACTCGAAGGATTATTTGAGCTTTATTGCATATGATTGTATTCATGGAATAGCTAATTGACATTGTGAGGATAGCCTAGGGAGTATTTTTAGTGCATTTCCTTGCTGTTGAGCAAGTTTTAGAAGTATTTTATGACTAAGTTTTAGAGGACCCGAGATGATTCTTGAGGAAAGTATAGATAGGTGTGGAAGGTAGTATTGGGCTAATATTACTGAAAGTACATGATCCATACTCAATTTAAGGAGGATTTCAGGGATTCTAAGGACTGGTCAGGGAAGATAGCATGCTTGGATACCATGGTTCGAGTCAGTGGTTCCGTATCTGTTAATCTTTTGGCTTGGCGCTGCTCAGGCGAGGATGGGTTTTGTGTTTGTTCAGGCCCCTATGGCGATATTGATGGGGATTGAGTGGTTCAGACCCAGATGTGTATGTTGGTTGGAAGTCGTGAGGGTTGTGTTGGAGGTCAGGCCTCGGGCCTTGAGACACACGGAGGAGGTGGTTGACATGATATACATGGAAATCGTATATGGGATTTAAGTGGTGGATTGTTTGGTTAGATTGTCGTTATCCGTGGCATGGATCTTGTCCTTCAGTTTTTCTGAGTTAGAAGCAGTGGGCAGGCTTGTAACCTCCCGAGTTAGGTTGGATTCTTATCTTGGGGTATGTTGGTTGCAGTGGTTGGCGACAGTATATTAGCTTCGGTGTGCGCAGATGGATTGATGTGGCATGAGTACATTAGCGATGTGAGAAAGGGCATGTATTCTTCGGATAAGGGAAGTCCAGGTGTCGGATCGTCGTTAGGATTGCAAGTAAGAAAGGTATGTTTGGGTCATATATTGGTAGTTGTCTATGCTTGTAAGCGGTTACAAGTGGGAAATTTTGAGGTCTTCAGTTGAAATTCATGTTCCTCTTGGGATTTGATTGATCTGTGTAGGGAGGATCATTCTATTTATGTAATTCATTCCATGGTCAACAATGGTTGTACCCAGTTAGGTCGATTAGGTTATGTTTTGGTTTCACCACCAGTAGGTGGTGGTTAGTGTTCGAAGTGGGGGAGAATTAGGAATTCTCTAGTTGAGTGTGATAAGTTAAAAACTAACTTGAAGATCGATTAGATCTATAAAACAGGTAAAGAAATAAATGAATAAACAGCAAGAACAAAAGAATGGATCAAAAGATGTCGAATGATTAATCAATAATCCTCAGCAGAGCTCGATAAAGAACTTCTACTGTAGAGGATTTAGGGTTTACAAGAACGATGAAGAAAATCTGTAAAGCTATCGTAATTGCTATCAATCATTCTGCTAATATGCATGCAAGCACATTATTATATACTAAACCCTATCAGCTCACGGTTAGACAAGCCCAAACCGGAGTACAAAACATGGACTATAAACCGAGCCCAACAGACGCAATACATCAAAAATGCTAGGCTATGCTACCCAACAATCTCCCCCTTTGCGTCAAATTGGAGCGAGATCACTTTGTCTTCTTACTTGGGCCAGCAGCAGCAGCAGGAACCTTCTTCTTTACAGTCTCAAACAGACGAGAGATGAGCGCGAGGATTGTCTGTCTGAATCGGATGTACCATTGTATCATATCATCAAAATATTTGATATGATACGCTGTATTTTCTTTGCACCTATGGATGATCCCCAACACATGCTCAAGACAAGCAGTGGTATAAAGATGTTTATCAGCTAAGGCAAAGAGACATTTCTGTCCTTCACTCCTAGTGAACATGACCGAATTACGCCTCAGGTCAATTTTTCCCATCTTCATCTGGTTTAGATCACTGGCTGAACCAACAGGAGAGATCTTCGGTTTCTTCTTGAAGACAGTTGCAATCTCCTGATCCATCAGGGCGACCTCCATGATATAACACACCAACATCCTCTTGAGATGGTCAATGATCGGACCATATTCAGCTTCATTAGTCAGAGGATGTTGTGCAGAACGATCTAGTCATGGGGGTTGAGGTTCGGTAGATCTACTAAAGAGATGGCATGTTCGGTTTTTGCAGACCCTCTGAGCACTTTGAACTGAACGTTGATAAATCTCCCTTCAGTATATGGCTTCAGAACCCGAACGTTGATGATCTTCTGAGCGCTCTAGGTTTGGTACTGGGGTTGAGCGGCCTTCAGATAGAACTCAATCAATTCCCGATCAACCTCCGGATGAGGATGAGGGATCTCGACAATGTTGGCGAGGGTGTGAAAGATGAACGCCTTTCGGGTTAAGGGCATGTCGAACTGAGAGTCGACAGAGTTGTAGCAGTCAAAGGAGATTACCGGTTCAATCCATAAGATACTCAGAGTATCGATTGCCTCCTTTATCATCCTCTCTTGAGTCCAAGCAGGAAACAGAGTTTTCTTACTCTCGAGGAGGTCGTGGGCTTCTTTCTTTTTGCGCTCAGCTTCTTCAGCTTCTCTCGCCACACGAACATTATCATCTTCAGCATTGCGTCGACTTTTGCGTTTCAGCAAGTCGGCAATGGTTTCGTTGTCTTCTTCCTCTTCTTCCTCAGCAATTTTCTTGCCTTTGTCCTTCACACCCGAACTAGAGGCTTGGCCTGTAGGAGGAGGTTCAGTTGTGTGAGTTGCCTTTGAGGAATGAGGTGGTTGCGATCCGGACTCCTTTTCTCCCCCTTGTTTCGGAGTGGACACGAAACTGGGTAGCCCTTCAATTTTACTTAGCAGATCCAGGGCAGGAGCGAGTTTCTCTGCAAGGGTACGCCTCACAGAATAGTTCAGAATCGGATTGTGCGCTTCAAGGATGTTGGATATAGCTGAGTGTACATCCGAAACACACGTCCGGATTACCTCCCGTTCGGATCGAAGAGTGTCAAGTTGTTGTTGAGAATTGAAGAGTTGAGCACTCTTGACTTTTAGGGCAGTGGTCTTCTTTGCTAGAACGTCCATCAACGAGTTTTCAGCGGCCAGATCCTCCTGGAGTTTAGAGAGGCGCTCGTCGATAGAGGAACGAAGGGCAGAGTTGTCGTCACAGAGCGATTGGTGAAGAGTGGCAAATGACTTCAACTCCGTGGAGACAAAAGTGGCCAACTGTTGAACAATTGGTTCCAACGTTGTCTTGGTAGCAGTGGCACTCTCCTGCAAAGATTGTAATAGGTTAGAGGCGTCAGAGAATAGTTTATCGACTTTTTCGGTCGCTGCCTCACAAGCTTTTGTCGAGGCATCTATGGCGGCGGTGGCAGAAGCGACCGAATCTTGCTGAGCCCTAGAGAAGGCATCAACAATCTTCTGAAGAGCAGCTTCAGAGAGAGAGGATTGAGAGTTGGAGGAAGAAGCAGTGAGCAAGTCGACCTTCTCATGGAGCTCCTTAAGGTGCTTCTTTGTTACCGGAGCATCCTCATCATCGTCGCTTTGCACTTGAAACGGACTGAAATAGACCGAATCAAATGTCATGTTTTCCCCGCCAAGGAAAGGGTTATCTCCGTCAGAGGCATGACCGGGAGATGGTGGTGGTGGTGAAGTTGGTGGTGTTATGGTATGAGTAGGTTCAGGTTGAATTTGAGCAGGGGTAGGTTCGGGTTGTGTTTGAGTGGGGGTAGGTTCGGGTGGTTGTTGTGTTTGAGTGGGGGTAGGTTCGGGTGGTTGTTGTGTTTCGGTTGTGTGTATGGGTTCGGTTGATGGCGGTGGTTCGGTTGCATCGGTATGAACCCCCGTATCAGATACGTTGGTTGTAACCTTTGTAGTAGATGTTGTTGTTGAATCGGTGAAAATGGGTGGTGGCATAGGGAATGAGGTTCTTGGAATGTTGGTAAAGGGGTTTATGGTGGGAATGGAAGTAAGAATTGTTTGAGTAGGAGAGGGAAGTGGAGAGGTATGGATTTGCATATCAGGGGTAGGTGATCTGGGTGGTGTGTTGCCCCTTGGAGGTGTGTTGCCTCTTGGAGAGTCGTCAGCCGAATCCGAACTCTCACCTTCCGACTCACTTGAAGAGGAAGCGATAATTAGCTTTCGCTTTGGTTGAGTCTTTCGCCTCTTCTGCTGCGGGGACTGAGCAGCTTTAGTAGCTTTCCTCTTTTTAGGAGAAGGGCCTTTAGCCCCTTTCGCCACCTGTTTGCCTTTATCTGCCTTTTTGCTTCTCGGAGCAGGCTTATCGGCTCGTGAATGGACTTTAGCATCTCCGGCGTGAGATCCCTCGGACCAGACCTCTTGAACTCCTTGTAGGTCCGGATGATCCTGCTGTCAGCTGGAACATCAGCGTACATGGTCTCCGGAATGGAACTATTGAAAGGAATTTCGAAGCATCCGAAACGATGATCTTCGTGGTATGAAATGTACCAATCGAAGACATCGGTGCGCCAGCGACAGTGGGAATGTTGTACTTGTCCATAACCCACTTCGTTATTAGGGTCCAAAACCTTGCATACGACACCTCAGAATGCCGTGAAGAAGAAGATAAACTTTGGATGAGTTGTTGCCAGAGAACCAACCCATAGTCGACGTTGACGCCGTTGTAAACTCCGTACAGAATGGATAGGAATAGTCGACTGGAGCCATCTGAACCTGAGCTCCTTTCTGAAAGACCCTTGAAAAGCACAGTGAACAATCCGTTCCACTGTGGCGGTAAACAAGACTTTTTGAACTTTGCGACGGAGGTGAGCGCCTCCGTGTACCCCATATTATAGAACATATTGAAGAGGTGCCCCATCAGAATTGTCTCCGGATTAACCCTTGAAGGGTCAACTTCAAACCCTAGCAGTGAGCCAAATCGTTGCTTGGAAATGGAGGCTTTGTGATGAGCAACTTCGAAGAAGATCCTGTCGACGACTTTATCGTAATGCGCCGTCGCGTAGACCTGTGAGAGGAACTCCATTGGCACTGATTCTGCCCTAGAAAGTGCAGGTGCAATTTTCGAATACTTCAAACATTCGATGACGGGAACCATGTAGGAGTCATATACGTGAGGGGTTAAGTCAATGATGAGACACTGTTGAGGGCGAATGGGCAGGATGTGAGAGGTAGCATGAACGGAGGGTGAATCTGCCATTGTTGAAGAGAGTGAAGAAGATGATGAACAGTAAGGGTTCAGGAAATTCTTTTGCTCTGGGAATTTTGATTGTAGTAAAGAGGTAAATGGTAGATGCTAACGCCTTTTTATACTGGGGTTTAAGGAGAGAGAAGGATCTTCCCAAATCATCTATCGAAATACCAAAAGTTTTTCGGAGTGACTGATGCGTGACAGTTGTGGAACCGATGATCACGCATGAGAGAGAGTGTCAGATTCCGAAGAACACGCCTCCCATCAAGCGCCGTTTCTGATAACCCGTTTCAAATTCACACGCGCCTTTCTGTGCCAGAGAGGAACCGTTTCAAATTCACACGCGCCTTTCTGTGCCAGAGAGGAACCGTTTCAAATTCGCACACGCGTCTGCGACGTCAGTTAGAGATTTAGACGCTTCAAATTCGCACGCTTTCCCTGTTCCGCCGTTTGAAATCAAATCAATTAATCTCCCGCCTGAGTCAGCAACTTTTCATCTTATCCCTTTAATATGTAACGGCATCCTTTGAATAACACGCCCACATGGATTAATATTGACCACATCTTATAATTAATTACCAATCCAAAGAGAAAGCCTGTAATTATTAGTACCAGAATTTTGGAAAATCAAAGATTTTCGTGCTAAGGGTGTAAAGAGAAAAGAAATAAAGCAAATCTTTTTAGGAATAATTGTGATGTCAATAAAGACACAAAACAAATGATCCCGGGCACGAATCTCTTCCTTCAAAGTCAAGAGAGACCTTAAAGTGTTAGTGTGGTTTCCCGTTAAATAACGATCAAACACTTAGTAAGAAGTGTTGAAAGGCTTCTTTTAATTAGGCTCCTTAGGGTGGCTTTAGCTTTGATTCAACAGTCCTAATCTTGAAATAAGATAGAAAGTGAACAAAGTACTTGTGAGACCGGTGTAGTCTATTGAACAAGTAGGTAGGAAATGATTTTAGAGTGGCTTGGAAAATATAAAATCTCAAAAAAATAAAAATGGATCCCAAGGGAAGAAATGTTATGGTGTTTAACAATTTCATAGGAATCACACAAAAGAAAAACTTGAAATTTCATGAGGATACGTCCGTCAATTCATTAGTGAAAACTTGAGCAAATTAATTGTTCACCGTCAATTCAGATTTGGCATTGAATTTTGGGTTTCACTCAGCTCATAGTGGCACGAAACTAAGATCATAAACACAGGTTTTGAGTAACCATAAACCTCAGTGGTAATTTCTGAGAGTCTCAAGGGTTACGTTGATGAAACGAATTTAATGGAGAAATGTAATGGAGATGGTGTAAGAAAGAAAAGTACCTCTGTTGTGAAAAGTAGGACCAAGCAGAAAACTCTTATCTCATGTGAGAAGAGAGTTAGGTAGCTCATGATTAGAATAAGAGAGTAGTAGCCTAATTGGGAAGACAAGGTTTGTGTATACAAAGTCATTAAGGCTATTATTCAGAATCTGATGAGGCTTTGGGCACATACAACAACATGCTTCTAGGGACACTTAACTAATCCAACTAATATTTCCCCATAAACGAACGAACACACATGTAAGAATTAAAGACAAAAAGCAAATGAAGAACAAAATATTTTTGGAGTTTTGATATATATAAAAAAATGATAAATAATAAGAAAAATAAGACTAAGAAAGAAAATAAAAGATTAAAAAAAATTAAAAAAAAAAACTTTGGAACCGAACCCGAGCGTTCGGTTGGTTTCGGTTTTGGAAAATTTTGAAAAAACCGAACCCGAGCGTTCGGTTGGCTTCGGTTTTGAAAACTTTTGAAAAACCAAACCCGAGCGTTCGGTTGGTTTCGGTTTTGGAAAATTTTGAAAAACCGAACCCGAGCGTTCGGTTGGTTTCGGTTTTGGAAAATTTTGAAAAACCGAACCCGAGCGTTCGGTTGGTTTCGGTTTTGAAAAATTTTGAAAAACCGAACCCGAGCGTTCGGTTGGTTTCGGTTTTGGAAAATTTTGAAAAACCAAGGAATTTAGACTTTCAAAAAAAAATACTTATGACAATAAGATAAACAACTTTGTACATGAAATTTACAACCAAGAAAACTACCTTTGAAATGATGAGAGAGTGCAGATGATTCAACCGAATCCGAACGTTCGGTCTATTTCGCTTCTGACGTTTGAGTTTAAGAGGTAGTTTGTGGTACTGACTCTGATTCCATCATACCTCGCCCTTGTAGAATTTTGTTGAATGACGCTTCAGGAAGAGCTTTGGTAAAGACATCAGCCAATTGATTAGTGGTTCTAACAAAGTGTACTTCAACGTTTCCATCTTCCACATGATCTTTGATGAAGTGATACCTCAGTGCTTTGTGCTTGGTCTTGGAGTGTTGCACTGGGTTATGACAGATCCTAATTGCACTTTCAGAGTCACAATATAGTGGGATCTTTTTCATATTGAGTCCATAGTCTCGGAGTTGACTCTGGATCCAAATCACTTGAGAGGTACAGGATGCAGCGACAATGTATTCTGCTTCAGCTGTAGACAAAGACACGCACGTTTGTTTCTTTGACTACCAGCTAACCAACTTCCCATCAAGGAATTGGCAGCCGCCAGTGGTGCTTTTCCTGTCGAGTCCACAACCTCCAAGGTCTGCATCTGAGTAGGCTTGAACGAAGAAGCCTAAGTTGGAAGGGTACCATAGACCTAAAGAGGTAGTTCGCTTGAGATATCGTAAAATGTTCTTCACTGCAAGCATGTGAGGTTCGCGTGGGTTTGCCTGAAATCTAGCACAGTAGCAAACATAAAACATTATGTCAGGCTTGCTAGCAGTGAGATACATTAGAGAGCCTATCATTTGACGATAAAGCGTAATATCAACAGCCGGTTTATCCAGGGATGGAGTGAGCTTGGTGCCGAACGCCATTGGAACTTTGACTTTTGAATCTCCCATCATGCCAAATTTTGCTAAGAGAGTCTTCGTGTAAGCTTCCTGATTAATAAAGATGCCTTCAGGTCCCTGTCTAATATTTAAACCAAGGAAAAAGTTAATAGGACCCATTGAGCTCATTTCAAATTTAGTCTCCATCAGCTTTCTGAATTTAGCTGTTAGGCTAGGATTCGTTGAGCCAAAGATGATATCATCGACATAGATTTGAACGATCATAAGGTGGTTACCTTCCTTTTTACGAAAGAAGGTTGGGTCAACCGAACCTTGTTTGAATTTGGACATCTTTAAAAATTTAGTCAGCGTTTCATACCAGGCTCTCGGAGCTTGTTTCAGTCCATACACGGCTTTATCCAAAATGTAACAATGATTAGGATACTTTTCATTCACGAATCCAGGAGGTTGCTCCACATACACAGTTTCTTCGAGTTCTCCATTGAGAAATGCACACTTGACGTCCATTTGGTAGACCTCAAAGTTTTTGTGGGCAACATAGGCAAGAAATATTCTTACTGATTCCAGCCTAGCTACAGGAGCGAAAGTCTCTTCATAGTCAATGCCTTCCTCCTGACAGTATCCTTTCACTACCATACGTGCTTTGTTCCTTATAACGTTCCCTTCCTTGTCCATTTTGTTCCTGAAGACCCATTTGACACCAACAACCGAGGCATCTGGAGGAGTTGGAATAAGTCGCCAAACTTTGTTCCTTTCAAATTCATTCAGTTCGTCTTGCATAGCTTGAACCCAATCGGAGTGATCAAGAGCAGTGTTAACTGTCTTTGGTTCAACTTTTGATACGAATGAGTTAAACATGCAGAATTCGACTTTTGAAAACAAGGAAGTCTGTTTTGCCTTGAGTTGTGATCGAGTCAGAACTTTTTCAGATACATCACCAACAACTTGAGAGACAGGATGATCTCTGGTCCATTTGGTGAGAGGAGGGTAGTTTGGATCAAAGGTTGGATCTAATTCAGCGTTTATCATTTCTTCTGGTTCAGACTGGCTTTCATAGTCGTAAGACATATCAGCATGCTCCCCCTCGATAGATGATCTTACAGGAATGTCTTAAGAATCTTGAGCTACAGTGGTTTCTTGTGGTGCTGAGCTTTCAGGCGTTGATGCACCTTCGGATGGTGAGGCACTTTCGGTTGGCGAAGTGCTTTCGGTTGGCAAAGTAGTTTCGGGAGTAGTTTGAGACCTTAGCTCCCCCTCAACTCGTGAGCTCGGCTGGGATGATGATGGTGGATCCTCCCCCTCGACTGAAGCATTGTGTTGTGGAGGGTCTTCAGAACCTGATTCTCCATCATTCATTCTCCTTGCAACATCGTCGACAAGTTGCTTTAAGTGATCTACCCTGTTGTCTGTTGCACTGGCTTCAGAAAGAGTGGCCTTCTCTGGTTCATCAAAAAGCTCCATGAACTTCTCGAATAGATTAGCAATCGAGGCTGTGACTTAGCCAGTTTGAGGAAAGATTTCTCCAGCTGTGTCTCTATTTTCCTTGAACGCTTGTTTAATACCCTATACGCTTTAGAAGTGAGAGAATATCCCAGAAATATCCCTTCGTCGGCTTTGACATCGAACTTGTTGCGGTGTTCTTTAGAAATTGAAGATAAAACACCTTGAACCGAACACATGGAAAAACTTCACATTTGGCTTCCTGTTGTTGATGATCTCATAAGGAGTGAGAGTGAAGCGGTTGTTGAGATATGACCTATTCTGTGTATAACAAGCAGCAAAAATAGCATCAGCCCAAAAATATAAAGGTAAAGAAGCGAAACTTAGCATGATTCGAGCTGCTTCACATAAGGATCGGTTTCGTCTTTCGACAATTCCGTTCTGTTGAGGTGTGTAGGGAGCTGAGAAGTTGTGACTGATTCCCTTTTCTGTCAGGAATTCTTCGAATTCTCTATTTTTGAACTCCAATCCATTGTCGCTCCTGATGTTGCGAACGACCTTCTTTAGCTGTACTTCAATCTGCTTGATAAACACTTTTAGCTTGTGAGTCGCTTCAGATTTAAGCTTCAGAAAGAACACCCATGTAAAACGCGAAAAGTCATCAACAATAACAAGAATATACTTGCTACCACCGATGCTTTCGATAGATGATGGACCACACAAATCAATATGAAGTAATTCTAGTGGTTCAACAACTTTAGTGTTTATTATAGATGGATGACTTTGACGACTCTGCTTCCCCATTTCACATGCAGCACACAAATGATCTCTATCGTACTTGAGCAATGGAAGACCTCGAACATGACCTCCAGTAACAAGTTTGTTGATATCTTTAAAGTTAAGATGAGAGAGTCTTCGGTGCCACAGCCAGCTTTCGTCAGATTGTGCTTTGGATAACAGGCAGATAGCTGGGTTTCCTTTGATGGGTTTGAGGTTTAAAGGAAACATTTCGCCTTTACGCTCTGATTTGAGAATAACTCTTTTCGTCTTCTTCTCAATTATTTCAGAACCCTCATCGTCGAATGAGACTTTGAGACCGGTACCTCCAACAAGCTGAGATACACTGATGAGGTTGTGTTGTAGTCCTTCCACGTATGCAACCTTCCTTATCGTAAAATCACCGTTTGTAATCATTCCATAGCCTTTTATGGTGCCGAAGGAGTTGTTCCCGAACTTGACGTTTCCACCATTTGAAAGAGACCGGTATTCCCTTAGCTCTTCCTTCCTTCCTATCATGTGACGCGAGCAGCCACTATCAATGTACCATTCTTCGTCAAACTGCTCGTCACTGATAACCTGCAAAAATTAAGCAGATTTAGGAACCCAAAGCTTCTTGGGTCCACGTGAGCCTTTCATAGGAACAGGAATAGTAAGAGAGATGTCAACTAAATATGTTCTTTTTATTAGTGTTGTTTCATCTTTCTTTTTGATGGTAAAAACTTTAATTTTATTGGGATTCGATGCTTTCGGTTTTGACTCTGGTTTAACCACTGAAACCTTCTGTTTTCCTTTTTGTTCAGCTGATGATTGAGATTTTTGACAAGGAACAGAATGGAATTTAGGACGAGGTGGAGAAGAGATAGAAGAGTTTGAAGAATTAGAAGAATTAGAATGAGAGAGCTTAGATTGAGATGACTTCTTGGTTGAAGATTCTAGGTGACCCTTTTGCTTTTGATCATCAGTGGGACCGACCCTAGAGTTTTGATCTCTTTTGATTTCCGAACCAAACCTTTGCTTTCGGTTGATGTCATTTTCTGAACTGAATCTTTGCTTTCAGTTGGAATCATTTTCTGAACCGAACCTTTGCTTTCGGTTGATGTTTTTGTCCGAACCGAACATCTGCTTTCGGTTGTTGTTGCTCTCTTTCGATCCAACAGGACTTTTCTCTGATTTTAAGTTCCTGTCTTGATGTGAGAAATAGGCATTCTGAGATTGCCAAAACTGTTTTCTTTCAGAGAGATTCTTCCTGTATCTCTGATTCCTTTTTCGTTTTTGATTTCTCATCTGCTTCGGTTGATGATGGATGTTAGCTTTCGGTTTTTGTTTTTCTCTAGCTGGTTCACTCTGAACTGATGAAGTTTCACTTGGGGATGTGACTTCTTTTGCAGGAATTTCTGTTTCCTGAGGAACATCTTTCGTACCACTAGTAGTTGGCACATTGAAGCTATCAGGTTTATTCAAAGGTTCTGGCACATATCTGCCTTTGCTTTTCCATGAAGTCCTTTCAGACAAACCTACCGTTTCATCAGCATTGTCAATGGGAGCTGACCAGAAGAACTCGTCACAGCCATCAGCATTGTCTTCGTTTACAATAGCTGTGAGTTCAGCAGTCTGATGTTCGGTTACGCCTGTTACCTTGTACACCTGATTTGGAGTGGTTCTAACCTTTTGGTATACGACTGCCTTATCTGCAAGGATCGGGGACTTTTGTTGGGACATACGAGCGAACTCCACTGAATTTTCTGAAATGAGATTTTTGTGGTTCTCGGGTTCGCTCTTGACAAATTCTGAACAGTCAACTGTGTCCTCTACAGAAATTTCACTCATATTGTCGTCCTCATTAAGCTCAGATGCATTTTCAACATCAATTTTATTTTCTGAGCTCAAGTTGGCATTCAAAGAGTCAAAATTTTGTATGGTTTCGGTTCTCAGTTTCAGTTTATCATTGTCATCCAAAAGGTTTTTAAGCATGTCCTTATGGTCCTTGGACTTAATGAAAGATTCGATTTTGTCCAGTCCATACATATATGTTGGATTAACATCCTTAAATGAAATAACACTCTCACAATTATACGCTTCAACATCAATTTCATCCTCCTTAAACTCAAGGAAGGGTAAAATCATGCGATGAATCTTTTGTCCTATTTCACAATCCAAATGAAGCTGAGTAATATTAGTATAATGATGTTTGGCAATCAAACAAAAAACATTTCGCTGTTTCAAAAGCTTTAAATTGTCTCTTTGCAAATAAATGTTTTCATCTTTTATTTTTACTAATTCCGACTCCTTCAGTTCGATCCACATCCGCCGTTCCTCACTCTTCGAAGACACCCTGCTTAATTGGTCAGTTAGGTTAGAATTGGTGACTCGAGTTTGAGTTAAACTACTATCTAAATGAGAGATTCTTGAATTAACACTTTTTAATTCTTTTTCATATGAACATTGTGGGACTTTAAATGAGACAAAAACTGATTGTACCTTCTTGATCAGTTCATCAAGTTCGTTGAACTGCACGTTGAGCGGTTTGGCTGTAAAGCACAAGTTCTGTTGCTCCTTCGTGTCATCATTCCCACCATCAGTGTTGTATCCCCTCATCTGAGATACGTCGGACACCATCAAGCATCTTCCTCTACTGCTCTCTTCTTTCGCCACATAAGCCTTTCCATGTGAAGGCTTCCTCACTTCTTCATCTTTAGAGTCGGTTGACCAGACCTCCACGCCACCGAACTCATCATCAGCTACCGAACCCTGCACAATTAACGCATTCATAGGAGGGTTAGCAGTAGATTTCTTCTTCCTGATTTCATCTAGCTTTTTCTGCAACAAAGCTTCTTCATCCTTTTCCTCATCCTTTTCTGCCATCTTTTTGAGGACGCAATCTTTTGCATAGTGGTTCTTTCCTCCACAATAATAGCAGCTCACTCCTGAATCTCCTTCAGCCTTCGGTTCATTCTTTGACTCTTCAGCCTTCGGTTCATCTTTGACCTTTTCGGAACTGTAACTCCCTTGCCAATTTCGGTTCTTGTTAGTGGGGAATCTCTTCTTGATGAACCTCTTGGGGTTTGACACCATCATAGCATAGTCCTCAGAAGTGAGGTCATAGTCATCCAAGTTGAGGTCTTCGTCCTCCATCACCGCTTTGCTTTTGGACAGGAGGGCCAACGAGCCTAGGCTTGAAACCACATTTTTCTCCTGTAACACGATATTTTCTTGAGATTTTAGGATGCCCACCAGTTTCGCCAAAGAATAGGATTTGAATTGCTCGTGCGCTTTAACTGTGGACACAACTGCTCTCCACTCAGATCTGAGTCCGTTCAAAAACGTAACCTTCTGCTCAATAAGCTTCCTTTCGATGTCGTGTTTGATCATCTTGCTAAGAAGATGATTGAAGCGATCGAACATTTGAGTCACAGTTTCTTCGGCTCCTTGCTTGAATTCACCAAACTCGGATAGGAGTAAGGTTTGAATGGAGTGTTCAAGATCTTCATCTATAGAGTACAATTCACGTAGCCTGTCCCATATCTCTTTTGCAGTCATGCATGAACTCACCAGCCTAAAAGTATCGGATTGAAGAGCGAATCTGATCAATCTTAGTGCTTTGATATTGCACTGAATTTATCTTTTTCGTCTTGCGCAATATCTTTAACATCTTTCAGAAGATCATTACTCCTTTTGAGTTTTAATAATCCTTGAAGTTGCTGAATGAGAAAAAGGTCCAGAAACAATTGCTTCCCAGATGAGGTATCCATTATCCTCAGATCCTATAACATAATCTTCAAAGTGATGCGCCCAGACTTCATAATCATGGGTGTACAGGATGGGAATCTTCGTTGTTGATCCAATGCTGTTCGGAATATTAATGGGATTGGATTGCGACTCGTCCATAATTGATCGAATAACCTGTTCAAAGATCAGACTTGTAATATATCAAATTAGGGCAAAACAATAAATATCGAGATACGTCAATTATGAGATGACGGCTCAATAAATATCAATAAATGCGGAATAACCCTAATCGAAACCTTTTTCACAGAAAAGAAGTGTATCGATTACACAGCCTCCTGCTCTGATACCAATTGATAAGTTAAAAACTAACTTGAAGATCGATTAGATCTATAAAACAGGTAAAGAAATAAACGAATAAACAGCAAGAACAAAAGAATGGATCAAAAGATGTCGAATGATTAATCAATAATCCTCAGCAGAGCTCGATAAAGAACTTCTACTGTAGAGGATTTAGGGTTTACAAGAACGATGAAGAAAATCTGTAAAGCTATCGTAATTGCTATCAATCGTTCTGCTAATATGCATGCAAGCACATTATTATATACTAAACCCTATCAGCTCACGGTTAGACAAGCCCAAACCGGAGTACAAAACATGGACTATAAACCGAGCCCAACAGACGCAATACATCAAAAATGCTACGCTATACTACCCAACAGAGTGTTAGTCATTGACGGTTTGTCAGTTACTGCTCGGATTGCTGCTTTCAGATTTGTTGGATAGAAGTTGATTGGTGAACCTTTCCAAAAGTGGGTATGTTCAGCTCTAGATGGGTTTATGGTTCTTTGGTTTATGTGTCAAGGTGTCCTAGACCATTGGTCATTGAGTTTTTCTTTCAGCGGGAATTCTCCAAAGGATTTAAGTGGTGGCAATTATAATTCAAGGAATGCGCCAACCACTCCAGTACAGTGTGTTTATGTTTCCCTTGGTCCTTGGGTAAGTTCACACTCAATGGTGGAGTGGAATTTCTGATTCATAGTAGACTCAGGTTTGGCAACCTTTGAGATCGCATTGGAAGTCTTCTCGAGCTAGTTTCATGTTGGTAGGACCTGTTCAGTCTCAATTAACTGTGGGATCTTGTTGTGATCGGTAATGAGGACGTATTTTGTTATTGATGGAGGTGGTGTGCTGATTTTCCTTGGGAAATGCTTTCCTTTTGGATAAGGTTTGGGTTTCCTAAGAATGTGCATGGTTATGTTGGGTTATATCCTTTGAATTGGGTCGAGAGTTCAACCGTTATCCTATTCTCGGGTCATGTGTGACCATGGTTTCGTAAATTTTTTCTTGGGTAACAGCTTGCTCTGTCGAAGGAATCGAGTGTGGTAGGTTTGCAACATTGTTGTACTCATTTGGTGATTGTGAGGGATGTTGTTTACGACCCTTCAAGGCAATGGAATGAGGCGAGTATCTTTCGGCCCGAAGTGTTAGGCGAACGTTGTAATACCGACAAGGTCGGTGTAAGATCGGGAGCATTCTAGACATGGACTGAGGGTTGGGGAGGGCATTCCAGACTCATGTTGTGGGCTCAGAGGCAATCCAGACCCATGTTGAGGACATGGTGGGGGTATTCCAGTCATGGGCTATGGGCCTAATTGTCATGATTATTCATTTCATCTATTTGTTATGCTCTCAGTGTTGACGCGTTGATGGGGATCAAAAGACCCATGAATCGGTTGGTTTAGGTAGGGAGTAATCAAGGATTATTGGGAGTACCGGTCAGGTATCATAATTAATCTATGGAATGTCTGTTCCGTATTTCTATTTGTTCACAAATTGTTTTTAGGGATTGGATGAAATGTGGAAAATTTTGGTTAGATCATCTTCTCTCGTCGGTTCAGAGGTTGGTAATGGCATGACAGAGATTCAAAGGTTATTTTAAGTTTTTTGTGCATCATATGGATTCAGATTGGTAGAGGTTCATTATCGACTTGTTTTGAGGATCTTTTCTGCATGCTTTGTGGTATCTTCAGTCAGAGACTTGGGGTAGATTCATACATAGCCATTTCGGGATGGCTTATGGTGGGAATTTGTGTTGAGAATCGTGTGTGCATCCGTGTAATGAGTGTAAATCAGGGAGATGTGAGTTAAGGAATCGGTATGCCAAAGGCATCAGTTGGTGGGTCAGGACTTAGTTCATGTGTTTGTGCTCTGGGATGGTTCTATCGGTGAAGGAGGTCATAAGGTTTCAGAATTTCAACAATTGCGTATCATTATGCAAGTTAAGGAAATTCATGTCCTATATCTCATTGTATTCATGGGATTATTATCAGTAAGATTTGAATGGATAGTTTAATGGATAAGCGTCATGGTTTTAGCTCTGGATCAGTAAAGGTGGTCTGTGAGAGAGTCAGACCTGTTTCGAGTCTTGAGTTTTCATGTAAGGAAGGGTTAGTTTCACATAGGGCAAAATTGTTTTGATGCATGGGATTATGGATTCGTCTACTTCAGGTTGAAAGGATTTCTTTTGGTTTAGTCGCCTTTGAGAGGTTGTGGTATGTTCATGGCTGTGGTTGTGCCCCTCAAGATGTTGGGTATGCCAGGGATGGTAGGGAATGATTTTAAGGACAAAATTGAATTTAAGTGGGGGAGAGTTGTAACACCCCAATTTTCAAGTAATTTTAAATTCATCCCTTGGGTTGTAATTATGTCATTTTTCGTCCTTGGATTGGAAAGGAGTGGCCATGGGAAGCCCTAGTGGCAAAATGGTAAATGGAGTAGGAGTTGTACGTTGGGCGTACATTTGAGTACGCTAAGCATACTAGGGTGCGCCTAGTACCCTGGGCGTATGCATATGTACGTAGGGCGTGTGTGTGTCTAGGTGAAAACCCTAATTCTTTAGGTTTGTGGAGTATTTAAGCATCATTATGGCCTTTGCCCCCCTATCTTTTCAGCCTTCGAGTTCTGGGATTGTTTTTGGCAAACCCTAACTCCTCTAGTGTGTGTGTGTGTGTATGAATTAAGAGTGTGTTTCTTGTATGGTTTAAGGAGAAGTTAGTGCATCACAGGAGTTAAGGAAGGAAGCAAGCTTGTAGATCTAGGATTATCATATTCTTTGGGAGCTTCAAGAGGTATAAAGCTTCTACCTTTATGGTAAAATTGTTTAGATCTTGTTTTGGTAGCTTTTTGGTGTTCTTCTTGTCCTGAAAGTCCCATTGTTATGCATGCTTTGTTTTGGACATTTTGAGTTGTCCTTTCAGACCCTAGGAAGGGTTCTAGGTTATAAAAATGAGGTCACTTTGGTTGGTTTGGCTTCATATTGCTAATAGGAGGTCTTAATGGATTAAGACCATGTATTAAGCCCTTTCTGGACGTCTAAAGTGTTAAAGTTTGAGACTTTATGATTTGGGAGTACTTTTGAGTCATGGATCTGGTGTTTGAGCTTAGGTGCTTAATCTGTTAAGCACTTAAAAGGATTTTAAGGCATGCAAGGATACGCCCTGCGTAATTTGATGTACGCCCCGCGTACTGAGTCAACCACCCCGGTGGTGGTTAATACGAGGTGAGGTACGCCCAACGTACCGAAGGGGTACGCCCCGCGTACACCTCTGTTTTGGTTTCAGACTTTAGACTTCGGGTTTGGGCCACCTATTTAGGTTTTGATTCTTGGGACCTAATGGGCTATCTGAGTAGTGCGTTTTGGACTAATTGGAGGATTGGACTTTTCGATAAGGCCCGATAAGGGGATTCGTTTGGAAAATTGGGCCAATTATGGACCTTGAGGTAATCTGGGCCTCTTTGGATCAAAGATTTGGACTTTGGCCTTGGCCCAATTAGGAAAAGGGTAAAATGGATATTTACCATAAGCATGGATCATTAGTCAAGAATGGTAATCCAATTGTTAATTAGATGTTTGTTTTGTTGTGATAGTTCAGGTTGTTCGTGAACTGACAATCGAAGGTTTTCATTGTGATTCGACATTGCGAGGTAAGTCTTCCTCACTATACTTTCGGGTCGAAGGCACCAAGGCCAACCCATTGGTTTGATAACCTGATATTGCTGATATGGTGAGTATGATATAGTTTGCATGTTAGTCTTTTTATGCTAGTCTGGTAGATCTGTAGGACTACTTGTGAATTGCCTATTTATCTGTTTTTGATATTATCTGTTATTGTGTGGATGGGTTGAGGTAGTACTCCTTCGTGCTGTAGCCAACAAACCCTAGAGCATTCCAGATATGAGTTGAGAGCAAGGAAAGGTATGCAAGACTCATACTGAGGGCTCAATAACATTCCAGATATGAGTTGAGGACTCGTTTGGGATGCCAGACTCGTACTGAGGGCTTGAGAGAACTGGAGCAATCCATATATGAATTGAGGGCCAAGAAGGGCATGCCAGACTCATACTGAGGGCTCATGGACATTCCAAATACGAGCTAAGAGCCGTGTAGGGCATGCTAGAGTCGTATTGAGTGTCGGCGAGCAAGCCATACATAAGCTGTGGGCTAGGGGACAAGCCAGACTTATGTTGTGGGCTCAATGGTAATCCAGTTTCTTAGCTGTGGACCCATTGCATGCTGTCATTTTGTATATGTGCTATTGTTTGTGTGTTGTTATTTTGGGGGAACTCACTAAGCTTCGTGCTTACAGTTTTGGTTTATGGTTTCCGGTACTTCAGTGGATCGTGGCAAGGTGAAGGCGTGACCATACACATCCTCGTGTTTTTGGAACTTATGGTTTCTAGGATACTCTAATAGCGTTTTTGTTTTGAAAACTAAGTGTAAATGATTTTCGTTTTAAATAAAGGTTTTGAAAATAACGATTTTGTACACAACTCTTTAATAAATGGGTTGTTTTGAAAAGTTTTGTACTTAATTAAAATTTTAGGGATGTTACACATAACCAACAAAATTATGCTCAATTAATATTATTCATCTTTAGAGCTTGTTCATTTAGTTACACTTCATTGTTCATCTTTGTAAATAATTACTATTACTTCATTCATCACTATAATATTATTAAATAATATTCATCTTTGCTTTCATTATTAATAATTACTATTCTCTAGTCACCTTTATAATTATTATTATAATACTTCATATTTACGGATCTATATGTTCATCAGTAACCCCAAGGTAAGTATCCCATTCTCTACTAACACGACCGACACGACCCAATGCACTAAGAGAGGCGCGAATCTTACCCGTAACATTGCTCTCGATTCGTTGCATTTGCTACTCCGACGTTGCATATAAAAGTACTCACGTTGTCGTTAAGGATTGGTACAAGCGGTGCCAATTCCACAATGTTACTGTCACACCCCCGGTCGAGGTGGCGGATCACGTCAGGCTGTGCGACTAAGCTCATGGATCACAAGTAAACTGAATATATAACACATGTACAACAATAAACAAAATAGCATTTATGTTCCAAATTGATATTTGAATACAAGGTTTTTTACAAATAATAATAATACATGAATTGCCTTCACAGATAGACATATAATACAATAACAAGTAAACTAAGTCACATGTAATCCAATCCGTCTTGAATGTATGTTTAGTAGTTATACATGTAGTTTTGAGGGTCAACACAAGGTTGGTGAGCGTTACAAGTTTTCTGGTTACCGCAATAGTACTTTTAAAAAGTCTAAAAAGTATTATCTTTGTATGAATAACAATAGCTGAAACAATGTTTGCAATGAGTCTTTAAAAACCAAAATGTATCTTTGTATAAGTAAATTCATACTTAAAAACCGTGTTTGTAAAGAATCTTTGAGTATCCTAGAAAACCAAATTGTACTATTACATAGGTAATTCCATACTTAAAAATAGTTTGAAAGAAACCAAGCCCATGGTTGTAGTGAGAGAGAGAGAGAGAGAGATACTCTAGTTAATGTTTACAGCGATTCCTATAACCGAGCTATGTGACTGAGTGTACCCCTACAACGCTTCATTGGACGTTGTAGTAAAAATTGTAGACATATACCTCGCGCTTCGATTGATCAGTCGAGGGTTGTAGCTAGCAACCGCAGGTGGGGAGGCCAACCCCATATAGATCTATACATATGTATCTCGCTCGGAAGATTAACGGTTATAGTAGTGTGGGTATGCTAAGTGTGTAAACTCAATGAATGAATAGCGTCTCACTAAAAAGCCCTAAACTAAAAAGTTGGTGAACAACTCTCAGTCCTAACTTAATTGTGATTAAGTCCCTAGGCATAACGAACATCATTGTATTAGGTTTATAAAAACCGAGTATAGTTGATATATGTATAAAAATGTAATGTGCTCACTTTTATAAAAATGAATGTTTCAAATTAATGAACATATGTACATGTATAAACGTTGTGTCCTTAAACATATAAATGAACATGCATAGTACTAGTTTGAATCCTTGAAAACTACAAAATTTTATAACATGCTTATTATAATATCTAATGTCACATAAAAGTCATATAATTTTGTATAATGTAGTATTTGATTTGTGAACTGGTTATTATACAATAAAATAATCATAACACGTATACGAAAAGTTTACACTAGTTTATTTATAACAATATGGTAAATTGTTAAATAATAGTATTTTTATAAACTAGGTTTATTGTATTTTTGCATAGGAAAAATTGCAATAAAGTCCCTACATATTGACCTCATAAGCAATTTAGTCCTTATATATTTTTTATTCAATTAAGTCCCAAATACCGGTAATCAAATTCAATTTAACCCTTTGACTCAGTCAAAAGGTCATCCGACTTTTAAAAATTACATTTTTGGCCCAAGTTTTAAAATTTATTACAAATTTGGTCCAAGATTTACACTTTTGGCCCAAATTTTAAATTTTGTTACAAATTTGGTCCAAACTTTACCCTTTTTGCCCAAATTTTAGAATTTTATTATAAATTCATCCTAACTTTAGGTTTTTTACAACTTTTTTTTTCTCAAAATATTGTTTCTAATATGTTTTTTCTTTATAAAATCATATATATACAAAAAAAAAATTAAACGTATTTTCACATAAAAATCTTATATTTTCTATATAAAAACTTTTTTTTTAATTTTTTTATATGAAATATCTAGTTATAAAAATATATATTTATTAAGTATATAAATATATACAAATCTGTTTTTATAGAAAATGTATACAGAAACGTATTTTACAAAAAAAAGTATACAAACACCTATCACCATTATATATATATATATATATATATATATATATATATATATATATATATATATATATATATATATGCACACAAGTAGGTGTGTATCCATATTTTTTTATAAAATCGTGTTTGTGTATTTTTTTATAAAAATGTGTTTAAATAATTTTTATATGATACGTGTTTGTATACATTTTATAAAAACGCATTTGAATAGTTTTTTATATAATACGTGTTTGTATATATTTTATAAAATCGTGTTTGTATACATTTTATAAAATATATACAAACACATATTATGTAAAAAATTATTCAAACACGTTTTTATAAAAAAATGTAAACAAACACGATATTATAAAAAATATATAGATAAAATAAGTATTTGTATACATTTTTTTTTGTAAAATACGTTTTTGTATTCATTTTTTTTATAGAAACGGATTTGTATATATTTATATACTCGATAAATACTTATTTTTATAACTAGATATTTCATATACCAAAAAAGTTTTTAAAAAAAAGGTTTTATATATAGAAAATATAAGATTTTTAAATGAAAATACGTTTTTTTGTATAAATATGATTTTATAAAGAAAAAAGATATTAGAAACAATTTTTTGTGAAAAAAAGTTGTAGAAAAACTAATGCTAGGATGAATTCATAATAAAACTCTAAAATTTGGGCAAGAAGGGTAAAGTTTGTACCAAATTTGTAACAAAATTTAAAGTCTAGGCCAAAAGTGTAAATTTTGTACCAATTTGTAATAAATTTTGAAATCTGGGCCAAAAGTGTAATTTTTGAAAGTTGGATGACCTGTTGACCGTGTCAAAAGGTTAAATTGAATACGATTACCGGTATTTGGGACTTAATTGAATAAAAAAATATATGGACTAAATCGATTATAAGGTCAATATGTAGGGACTTTATTGCAGTTTTCTGTTTCACATAAAAAGGAAATTGATTTGTATAAACAAAATATTTAGGTACATGTATTCCCCCCCAGAAATAATTAAAATTTTAAAAAAGGACCGTAAACACTCACCCTTGAAGCGTGAGTTCGATTTGTACGGAATCGGTTTCATTTTCGTGAAGCTTCATGTGAGAACCCACATCTTGATGTCTTTTTGAGCTAAAACAAACCCCCAAGACTTTCTGTAATATTTTTAACTGAAAGGGGTTGTTTTGTAACGAATAAAATAATAGGATTATTGTGTTCAATTTTTTTAGAAACTATACGAACTGTTTGGTAATGGTTTAAATCACAAAGGGACTATTTTTGATCAAGTATTTCAATTGAGGGGTTTATTTGGCTAGATAATTCAAATAAGGGTTGTTTTGACTAAATATTTGCAAATGGGCTGATTATAAATTAAAACTGAAAATGGAGGGGTTAGATGTGTTTAATGGGTCAAACTTAGGAGGATTAAGGCTTTTTGCCCTCGTCACTTGGACTGATCGGGCAAAAGAAGAGATGGATATAATATTATGAACGAAACAGACGAATGGAACACACGTATTCAACAGAAATCGGGAGAAAAATCATTTGGGGGTTCGGTCGACGTCTTATCAGGGAGAATCACGAAGAAAACACGAATGAAATTTTGCAAGGGGCGAGGTTTTCGATCGAGAGAGGAAGGAGGACGCACAGAAGCAACAGTAAGGTCGAAGGGGGAAGACATCTCCGGTAGTGAGGTGTTGAAAGGGAGGTACGAGGGTTCGGTGTGGCTAAAGGGGTTGCGAAGGGAAGGAGGCCAGAAAGGGTTTCGTCGATCGGCTTCGCAAACCGATGTCGTCTCCTGGGTTCGACGAGCCGAAGCGAAGAACGGGATGGGGTAGAGCAGCGGTGTCGTCGCGTTAGAAAAGTGGTCGAGAGATCAGAGGGGGCTGTCGCCTCCCGTGTTTGCTCCGGGGAAACACCCACTTCGGTGGGTTTTGCTCTCGGTGGTTGAAAGGTACGTGGACGGGGCTGCTCCAGCAGCTCCCCTGATCTTTTTTTTGTTTGATAAAAATCATTGGAAATTGGATGGTTGGGTGTTGATGTTTGATAGGAATCGATAGGGGAAATGGGTGTTTGAGTTTACTGTTTGACAGGGGAAAAGGAAACATCGATAATCAAAAGGAAGGTGTTTGGTTTGCTTCATTTGAGAGGGAAGGAGGAGCACAATCGGGGTTGTAAAATCGATAGGAATGAAGAAGAGAAACAAAGGGTGTTGCTGCCCTTTATGGCTAGCTGAAATACATATGAACAACACCTCCATTTGGAGGTGTTCTTGGCTGGGATCGATGCAGAAAGAAGAACATGGATGTGTTTTGGTTTATTGTTTTCACAGCTTCAATTGAATTGTTTATGTGGTAGGTCATCCTAAATTGATTGTACATCGGAGGCAAAGAGTGAAGCACCATGTCGATCGCCAAGTCTTCCCCAAAGTCAACATTTAACTTGCGAAGGCGGTCGACATACCTTTGCATCTTTTGCAGGTGCATGGTAAGAGATTCTCCATGACCCATCTTAGCGGAAATCATGTTAGTGAAAATCTCATAACGCTCTTGTCTCGTGTTCTGGTGGTATCTCTCCAATAAGTCTTGATGCATCTCGTACGGGTACATGTCCTCGTAGGACTTTTGGAATTCGGAGTTCATGGTGGCTATCATGATGCAATGTACCTTCGTTGCATCTCGCTCATGAGTTTCAAAAGCGGTGATTTCAGCCGGAGTAGCGATTTCAGGGTTGATCTTCTCGAGCTTCTCATCGAGGACATACTCCTTATCCTCATAGCGAGCAATGGTGCGAATGTATCTTATCCATTCGCTAAAGTTCGTTCCATCGAAGGTGACCTTTTGGCAAAGACTCATCAACGTGAAAGAACTAGCAGCAACGTTGTTTGCGTTCGACATCTACAAAAGGAAAAGGACAAAGATAGATTAGAATAAGAATCCCTAATTATCACCCAATAAGAAAAATTAGGGCTAGGATCCAACAACAACATTTACATATTAGAAAAGGGATGCCGTAATCTAACACGCAAATAAATTGAAGGTAAGTGAATGACGATTCACTAATTCTCCACCATAAAAACTAACTATAAGTCCTAAATGTATTGAGAATTCCTAGGTTCGGATGAGATTCATTGAAACTATTCAATGGTATGTTTAAATCTCGATATGCCCCTCTTGTTTGTTTCTAGGATACCGAGGATCACAAAGCGGGTGTGAATTACCATGCAAATTCACATGGTGCCTTCATTGTAACGATCACCTATTCGATGTGCCGGTAAACCACACACGCTCCATCGAACTATGATAAACAATGAATCACCCTTTGCCACCTTTGCTTAGAACCAATTAGTGTGCCGGTAAACCATACACGCTCCACTAACTTCTTAGCAAGGGTGCAAAGTGTAATTTCATGGGATTGCATCAATTCACTTTTCCTAAAGTAACTAAGATTGGGAAATTTTAAAAAAATGTGTAGTTACTTTGTATTACTTATTATACTTTTAATGAGAGGATGAGGTTGCCCTATCCTACCCGTTCGGCTAACGACCCTCCACCGATCAAGCAAGCGGTGGGTGTGAGTGTACACCCATTAAGCGCCATTTTATAGGCCGCAACCTTATACCCACCTTATAGATCGACTTCGTGAATGAGGCCTACTAACGGTAAGACTAGCATTTTAGTTATACACACACACACACATATATATATATATATATATATATATATATATATATATATATATATATTATTCTTGTAATATTATATTAGTATAGGGTTGTATTTTAAACCCTTTAAAATCTAGGGTTTGAAATTTAAGTTGTCTAAATTAAAACTTTTAATCACAAAATATAAATTTCAAAACTTGAGGACAAGTTTTAAACATTTAAATCATGGAGGATCAAATAACAAATAATTTCAATTACCAATTAATTTCCTAATTATCTATATTTGATTTATTCAAGATTTCTTTGAAGATAATTACCAAAATAATCAAAAAAATTAATTAATTATCATATAAGGAAATTAAATATTTTATTAGTTGATAAATATCTTTAATTAGATTAAGATTATAGTCATATATATCAAAAAATCGGATTAGGGTTGATCTAATATGATTAAGGTAAGTTTCCATAAGATAATCATGAAGAAATCCCGAATTTGGCCATTCCTGACGCTTGGACTCGCCGAGTGCACAAAGGGACTCGCCGAGTCAGGCCAACTCGCCAAGTCCACTTTGGAACTCGCCGAGTCCATGACTCAGAAACACAAAAATCGAATTTTGTAGTTTAGTTTCACACAATTAAGCAACAATTTAATGAAAACCAAGCTAGGCTCTGATACCACTAATGGGTTTTAGCCATAAGAACTTTCCTATGTGCGCATGCAAAACCTTAATGCTTGGATCTAGGCTTTCTAATTAAACATACTTTGAATCCAAGACTTCTAATGACTATTTAGGAATAAGAACAATATTGAAACAGATCTAGAATCATACCTTTGAATTCCTTGTTGATCTTGTTGTCTTGGAGCTTCTAGAGTCGCAATTGTCACTCCTCTAATGGCTTACAAACACCAAATAGCAAGGAGGACGATTTGGGAGAGAGGAGAGGGGAGGAATTCGGCCAGGGCTTCTCTACTTTAGGTGAAGTACCGATTTCCTTATGCCATAGGGTCTATTTATACTTGTAGACTCCTAAGGGTTACAACCTAAACCCTAATTGGATAATCTTCTCTTAAGGCTATCCAAATCCATTCCTTAGATAACTCTTGGACGATTTGAAGCAATCCTTAGGTTCTAGAATCCGTCCAATCCATATCTATATGGATTTACAGTCTAAAGTTTAACTATCAAACAATTGACAGTTTATACCCTCTTATTTAATTAATCTCTTTAAGTCACCAAATTAATTCCAATTAATTCTATGACTTATATTAATCAAATAACAATATATTATTCCTTATATAATTCTCATAATATATTAATAATATTTACTCTCTCTTAATAAATCATCCTATCAAGTTGCTATGGTGAAGGCAACCCAAAAGGACCATGCACAACCGGGTCAAATACTTGCCTAATATAGTTGCAGCCTTAGACACTATTCCAAAAGTCTCCCACTTGGATAAGTCTAGTAACTATATGCACAAGTACAATTCGGTTTGCAATCGTAGCTCTCAAAGACGTTGTCAAACTCTGATCTAATCAATCTTGTCCTTTAGATAAGGGATCGTACAGTCCTTTGTTAGATATCATGCTGACAATCCTATGGAATGGTTAGTCAAGCATTTAGGTTTCTCGATCTCTGATTTATTTGACATAGAACTTAATCAAACACATCAATTCAGTTCTGACCGGACCTGGCACATAAGTCAAATCAAATCATCGAGCGGCCGAGATATTGCTTTTACCTTCTTAGATAAAAGTTACAGATAAACTTCGACTTATATGCATTTACTTATTCATTAACCAACTATACACAACAATGCGTTTTATAACACCGAGTTACTGATGCGTTTCGCATTATCAATGTACAATCAATTAACAAATAACAAACCATATATCTAGGTTTTAAGACTATATGATATTATCGTCTTGCGATCACCCTTTTATATTATATTCCATAAGGTGATTCGAGCAAGCGCGGGTTTGTTCCAATGCTCAAAACTAGTTCATAAGCACTCATGAATGTTGCAGCAACCCTTTGCTATGTCTAACACCATTTATACAATCTACACACCAATTCATGACAATCTTCATTCATATCTACTTCCAACATATGAACGATTGTTGACAATTTGAACAATTCGATTATTCCTAATAAACTCAATTATTCTAGAAGTCAAAACATGCAAAGTGAAACAATAGTTAAACAATTAACATAAGACAGTAACATTACTCATAAATAAAACTCCTTTATTTAATCATCAAATGTTAATTACATTTATCTATTACACGTTTCTAATACTATCTAATCTATGCTAATATCATCCTGCAGCCCAATACTCCTAGCATGCTACAAGTGCTTAACCCTACTCAGTCCCTTCATAAGCGGATCTGCGGGGTTATCTTCTGATGATATCCTCTTCACTACGAGTTGTCCTTCTTGTACACGATGTCTAATGAAGTGATATTTTCTGTGGATATGTCTTGATCTACCATGATCCCTCGGTTCCTTGGTCAAGGCAACCGCTCCTTCGTTATCACAGAAAATTTCCATGGGCTCCTTATGGCGGGTACAACTCCAAGATCACCGATGAAGTTTTTCAGCCATATTGCCTCCTTCGACGCTTCGCTCACTGCAATGTACTCTGATTCGCACGTTGAATCAACTACGGTTTCCTGCTTGGAACTCTTCCATGTCACTGCTCATCCATTCAGGGTAAAGACCCAGCTCGACTACGAACGGTAGTTGTCCCTGTCGGTCTGAAAACTGGCGTCACTATACCCTCGCACCTTCAAGTCATCACTCCCTCCGAGGACTAAGAACCATTCCTTCGTCCTCCGAAGGTACTTAAGGATATACTTCACCACAATCCAATGTGCTCTGCCAGGATTCCCTTGATATCTGCTAACCATGCTCAAAGCAAAGGCTACATCAGGGCGAGTACAAGTTATAGCGTACATGATTGAGCCAACTGCCGAAGCGTATGGTACTCGGCTCATTTCTACTATCTCAGCTTCGGTACTCGGACTTTGAGTCTTACTCAACTTGGCATTACTTTGTATCGGTAATTCTCCCTTCTTCGAGTTCTCCATACTAAAACGTTTTAGTACCTTCTCTAAGTAAGTCTTCTGACTAAGTCCAATTAGTCTCTTACTTCTTTCTCTTACTATCCTTATTCCCAAAATGTAAGAAGCCTCTCTGAGGTCCTTCATAGCGAAGCACTTCCTGATCCAGGACTTAACCTCCTGCAGAGTCGGGATGTCTTTTCCTATGAGTAATATGTCATCGACATATAGAATGAGGAAGCTTAATATACTCCCACTGGCTTTGACATATACACATGATTCGTCTTCGCTTCGTACAAATCCAAACTCTTTGACTTTCTCATCAAAGCAAAGATTCCATCTGCGAGATGCTTGCTTAAGTCCATAAATGGGCCAATTCATTCATTATTTAGGTTAGGCTAAGCTTGCATGGAAGTCCATGGATTGTCCATGGAGCTTTTGACCCATGGATCCTAAGTATGTGAAAGGTCATGGGTATGAAGGTTTACATGGATGTAAACCTAATCCTGCATACTATATAAAGAAGTCCAAGGCTCTAGAAATCGTCACTAGGGTGTGAGATAAGAAAGCATAGCCGATTTCTAAGAGTACATCAGATTCTCTCAAGTTTTCTAAGTTGTTGTGGTGATTTTTGATTCCACTTGAGGCATTCACATTATTGGTGCTAGGATCTTAAAGCTCCAAGCAATCAACTACAAGAAGAGGTATGTATTTATATCTATTTTTTATTTGTACAAGTATATATGATTACATGCTAGATAGGACAATACTTTGGAAATCAATTTTTCATGTATAATAGAGAAAAAATAGTTACAAAGAATGTAGGGTTGTCTGTGCACCTTAAGTTTTTTAGGATGCTCGAAACCCTTCAGTGGTATCTGAGCCTAGGCTTGTTTTCTATTATATTGTTGCTTATATGTGATTTTGCAAAGCTGGACTTGCTCTCTGACTGCTCAACTCGGAGAGTCCATGAACAGACTCGACAGTTGATGCTTATAGCCTTGAACTCGGTGAGTCTGGACTTGCACTCGGCAAGTCTGATGAGCAGACAACAAGTTGTTTGAGTTTTTTTGGCCAAAATTGGGTTAGAATCATTACCTATAACTGTTTTTAATCATTTGAACTGTTTTTTATGATATGGTAATGTTTATCCTAATCTAATTACAAGGTAATTGTCATAGTTTCAAGAATTAGTTAATATGATTATGCTTATTGTCTTGAAGATTGATGATATGAATTGCTTTGTTCTATGAGTTTGAATATGATCATGTGTTTTGATGGTGTCCGTAATTTGTCCTCAAGTTATGGATTACCAAAAGTCTTTTCTTTGAAAGAGTAGTTAAAGAACTCATAGATTATAGAAATGAAGAGTCTTCATTTTTAATAGGCCATTAAACTCACAAGTTATGTAGTTGAAAAGTTTTGAAGAGTTTCAAAACTTTCCCTCAAGTTTTGGAATTCGTAAAGTCTCACACACTAATACTTTAATTCCAATCCCTAGAATTTTAAAAGTTTAAAATTCAACCCTTATAATATTATAATATTAAAATTTTAATAATCATATATACGTATAAGATAAGTCAGTCTTACCATTAGTAGGCCTCATTCACGAAGTCGTTCTTTAAGGGGGGGGGGGGGTATAAGGTTGTTGCCTATAAAATGGTAGCTTAATGGGTGTCCACTCTCACCCACCGCTTCCTTGACTGGTGGATGGTCATTAGCCGAACGGGTAGGATAGGAAACTAATTCTCATTAAGTATAATGATTACTATAAAGTAACTAAATGTTTTATAAATTCCCAATCTTAGTTAATTTAGGAAAAATGTGAATTTGGTGCTAACCCATTAAATTACACTTTGTACCTTACCAAGTCGTTAGTGGAGCGCGTGTGGTTAACCGGCACACTAATATGGACTAGTAAGAGTGGCAAAGGGTAGCTTAATGTTTATCATAGTTTGGTGGAGCGCATGTGGTTAACCGACACATCAATTAGGTGATAAAATTAAGAGTACCAAGTTAATTTGCATGGTTATTCACACCTTGTTTTGTGATCTTCGACATCCCAGTCACAAAGTTGAAGGCCACAATCAAGATTTGAACATGCCATTGAAAATTTCAATGAATCTCAAAAGAATCTAGGAATTTCAATTCATTTAAAACTTAATAATCTATTTCGTTTTTCATGATGGAAATTGGTAAATCGGCCTTTACCTACCTTCAAATATTCCGTAGCTTGGATTACGACATCCCTTTTCCAAGTTATAAAACATTGTGTTAGGTCCTAACCTTAATATTTCATTTGGGTGTCTTATTAAGGACTCTTTATCTAATCTAAACTTGTCTTATCTACTCTTTCAGATGTCTTCCAACAATGCTTCTGGCTCAAACCCTTCCGGCTCCTTCTCTCTCATGAACCTTTGTGGGAGAGTCATTTTTATGGAACTAATTTCAATGATTGGATTAGGAACATCAAAATGGTCACCCGTCATGAGGACAAGGAATATGTCCTTGACAAGGAGATGAAGGTCATTGATGAGTCATCTGCTACTCCAGAGGAAATTGTTGAGTACACTACTCATGAGAAGGATGCCACTAAGGTATCATGCATCATGTTGGCGACCATGACAGCAGAACTCAAAAAATCCTATGAGGATTTCTACCCCTATGAGATGCACTAGGATCTGATGGAAAGGTACCATCAGAGCGCTCGTCAAGAGAGGTATGAAATCATCACCTCCATGATAACAACTAAGATGAAGGATTGAGAGTCCATCACGGGCCACCTGCAGAAAATGCAAAGATTTGTGAATCGGTTGCTTAAGCTGAATATTACCTTTGATGAGGAGTTAGCAATAGACATTATTCTACACTCCTTACCCTCTTGTTGTGATCAGTTTCGTATGACTTATCATATGAACAAAAAGGAATTCATTCTTAGCAAACTTCAAGGACTTTTGAGAACTGTTGAAAGTAGTCTCAAAGGTAAGAATGTTGTTACCACTCCTACTACTGCCCTGTTCTGGCAATCGGGCAAGGAAAAGGGAAAAAGAGGAAGACCCCTTCGAAGGGCACCAAGGGAAAGTCTCTTGATGGCTCCTCTTCAAGTGGAACCAAAGGTGGTTCTGCTACTCCCTCTTCCAACCCAAAAGATGAACAATGCTTCTATTGTCATGAAAAGGGGCACTGGAAGTGAAGCTACCCCAAGTACTTGTAGGATATATGCACACCCCCAAACCAGACGGCGGAAACGTCCGGGGGTGGAGGACTTCATTTGTAGTATCACAACACATGTGTCATAGTAATCAAAGCACAAACAACCATTGTATTTAAAAGTATAATATTTACATGTGTTGAATCATTGTATATTGAAACCAAAATAGTATTACAAAAGAAGAAGATAACACACCTAATGGCTCCATCTTCTCAAAAAGCTCAGGGAGTACCTGTTATTATTTCCCTGATAATACAAGTAATTTGAAAAGAGAGTATCAACAATAAGTTGAGTGAGTACATAAGTCTTTATGTTTGAATGGGTGTCTTTGTATTTTGAATATGAAAACACTTCTAGAAAATCCCATATTTTCTGTGGTATGTGAAAAGTAGTTTTATTCCCATAAAACTGTCTTATTTGTAAACCATTGTATTTGTAAAACTTGTATTTGAGAGTGTGCCTGGCTTCACCAGCTGTTATCGAAAACTATAGTATAGCATTATACTTTGCATTTTGTAAACTGGTACTTTGAAGATATACTTATGTTTAGTTGTTTATACACTAACGTGTTGTTAATATCCTTTTAATGAGTTATTATAACCATACTAAGACATGAACGCCTGAAACAAACGCCTGATGAGCGGTTAAACTGTTGATAACAATTGCCACTCATTGGCATGTATGCCTGACTGTAGCTAGCAGCCTGAGTGCGGGGTTGTCAATCCCGATATAGATCTACACACAACTTGTTTCGATCCCCGGACTGGAGATTCTGGTTATAATGTCAGGGCTTTACTTTGGTTGTCTGAACTGACTTAAACAACCTGAATTGAATGTCTCATAAAAAGCATATAAACGTTACTTGTATATTAGTTATGAAAACCCAATCATTCTGAAATAAATGATTGACAGTATGTTCTTGACTTAGTATCCCGAACATGTATTTGATAAGTGTAAACCCTTGATTTGTTTTGAATTAAAACCCTTGTAGCATGTAAAACAGTGTATTCATATGAATTATAGCTCTATGTATCATAAATTATACCTATTATAATTTATACGTACTTTAGGAACTGGTAAATAACTATTTTTGCATGTAATCCTTTGCTCAACGTATTACAAAGGTTAATTAAACTGATGAAATAACTTTTATATTTATATACATATACAATTTTATATATAGGTAAAATTTAAACGACCTTCGGACAAATAACCGGTACTATAAGTCCACATCCAAACGAGGAAAAGGACCTAGAATGAATTATTAGTCCTAAGCTTTTTAAATCTTATTTATATTAAATTATATATACAAATATGTATATTTGGGAAAAGTATAAGTTTATAAAAGAGTTCAATATTTGAAGTATTTTTGATGCTTTAAAATCATTTTATCGTGATTTGAAATCATTTATTTATAACACAAAGTTGTTGTGTTATACTTGTATTTCCCCCCTTAAAACAGTAGATATTATGAAAATACGGGGGTATGAACTCACTTGATAGGTGGTAATTCGGACAGAGTTTCGTTTCACGAAAAGGAGTTTATTTGTCAAGAAACCGGCTCAAATCGAGCAGAGTTTTGACAGGAGAGAGGATGAATTCTCGAGAATTTCGGGGCTTCACGGCTTACTTCGGGCTCGAGTCTTGATACCGGGGCTTTAGGGGTTGTATATGAGCTTAAGGGAGTGGAAAATGTGAAAGAATGTGAAATTTAGGGTGAAAAAGTGAAATAATTCGGAAACCCTCGCATACTATATATAGCCCGAAGGCTCGGACTCGAAGCAAGGCGAGGGCGACACGCGTCTGACAGATGGCGAGGCGAAGGAAGCTCTTCGGACCGGAGGCTCGCTGCTGGATGGTTCGGATTGGTCTAACCCTCGGTCCAATGAAAAGAAGCCACGTGCGAAGGGGGTGTCTGAGGAGGGTGCGAGGGGCGTGCGAGGAGCATGCGAGGGGCGTGCGAGGGGCGTCTCCGGGGTGTCTCCTGCGAAGTTGTCCGAGTAGGATTGGACCGCAGAGTTGGCCGAATTAGAAGGTGACACGTGAGACATCGGTCCACTCAGCAGCCGACACGTGGAGGCCTCGCATGCGAGGGTGACGTGGCAGTCACTGTTCATGCGAATTTTCCCGGTTTTTTGGTATTTTTCTTTATTTTTTTGCCAAAACTTGTAAAATTCATAACTTTTGCATACGAACTCCGTTTTTGACGTTCTTTATATGCACGCGTAGCTAAAATTATACTCTACGACTTTCATTTAGACATCGTCGGCTAATTTTGACTTTATTTTTAATATTATTATTTTAAACAGACCGGGACGTGAATCCGTTATAAATTCATAACTTCTTCATACGACGTCCGTTATTGTCTGTATTTTTACCGTTGTACTACTAATGACGGGACCTTCAATTCTCATTTAGGTTGTGTCGGCTAAAAACCACTCGATCTTTATTTCGAGTTTTTAGCTGTACACTACTATACTGAAACTTAGAAAAATCATAACGTCCTCATACGAAGTCAGATTTTGGCGTTCTTTTTATGAAAGTTCTCGGTTTAACATAAAATATAACTTTCATTTAGATTGTTAAGGCTAGAAAGCCTTTTATCAAAAATGCAGTTTTTACACTGAACAGTGTTTTGCCGGTTTTTTCGCGGATTTTCGATTGGTCATAACTTCTTCGTTATAACTCGGATTTTAGTATTCTTTATATTTTTGGAAACCTTGTTACAATCTATACCACTTGATTCAACCCAATTGAGATTATTTAATAATTTATTTTTGAGGGTCAATTATGTAAATATACATAGTATGCCACAATTTCTCTTTATTTAATTAAAAAGAAGTACAATTTGACCTACACTATTACATAAGTTTGAAATAACAATTTGTTACAATATATAGGATGGGAAGATCAAACCCTCCTTCGTAGCTATTTACACTATATTTTCTAATAAATCACCACATACTAATTCTTGGGGTCCTTAATACAGGGTGTGGAATTCACATTTGGTCTGATTTGCTGGGACTAAAAAGAAGTGAGGATGTGGAGAACGGGATGATAAACTTAATCATGGGGAATAGGAAAGCATCACTTGTCACCAAGATTGGAGTTTACTCTTGATTGCTAAGTAGTGGGTTAACATTAGATTTGAATAAATGTTGTTACTCGTCTGAAATGGCGAGAAATATTATTTCTTTTCATGGCTTGTACAAACAAGGTTATAGTTTTTCATTTGATAATGAATGTGGTGCTATTAATTTTTTTTATAATGATGTATTTTATTTTGAAGCATTACCTTGCAATGGAAGTATGAAGCTGTGAATGTTGTAGATAACTTAGGAAATAATGTATTGCATATTGATTCTTCCACTATTTTGGACAAGGCATCCTTGTGGCATTGTCGTCTTGGACATGTCAACAAGAGGAGAATAGGCCAACTCTAAAAGTCTGGAATCTTGGAATCATTTGACTTAAAGTCAGATGATAGTTTCGAGTCTTCTTTGCTTGGGAAAATGACAAAGTCACACTTCACTATTAATTGTGCAAGGGTTGAGGGTTTGTTGGATCTCATACACACATATGTGTGTGGACCCTTCAAAACCACCACTAGGGATGCTAACCGCTTCTATGTGACTTTTAGTGATGATTATAGTAGATATGGCTATATCTACTTAATCAAACGTAAATCGGAAACCTTTGAAAAGTTCAAAGAGTTTAAAAAGGAAGTAAAGAATCAGCTGGGCAGGAACATTAAGATGCTTCAATCCAATCGAGGTGGTGAGTATCTTAGCATAGAGTTCCTTGACTATCTTAAGGAATGTGGAATTGTTTAACAACTAACACCTTCTAGGACACTGCATCTTAACGGTGTGGCCGAGAGGCGCAATCGAACCTTGTTGGACATGGTTAGTTTAATGATGAGTCGCGCTTTGTTACTAATCTCATTTTGGGGTATGCCTTAGAGACTGTCACCCATATCCTTAATCTAGTCCCAACTAAAAAGGTTGCCAAAACACCTCACGAGATGTGGACTAGGAAAGCTCCCACTTTAGACCACATCAAGATTTGGGGTTGCGAGGCTTTCGTGAGGCGTGAGACTCACGATAAGCTCGAACCTCGTAGTGAGCGGTGTATTTTCATTGGCTACCCGCAGAAATCCTTTTGTTACCTCTTCTATAGACCCAGTGGAAATGTGCTCTTTGTGGAAAGGAGAGGAGTATTTCGTGAGAGAGAATTCATAGGCCAAGGAAATAGTGGGAGGCAGGTTGACCTTGAAGAGCTTCAAGAGTGAAGCGGTGAAGGAACCTCAAACCCTAGCAATCAACCTGAGGAGGAAACTCCTGTTGAACCAAATGACGAGTTTGTACCTCTGAGGCATTTCACCAGAGTTAGGAATCCACATGAGCATTACTATGGTTTCCATATTACTACGGACGGTGATACATTTATCAGTGATAGTAAACTGGTAAATCTGGATGAACCTAACAACTATGAGGAAGCCATGGCAGGCCCTGAGGCTGCTAAATGGAAAGTAGCTATGGACAGCGAGATCCAATCCATGTATGACAATTAAGTTTGGAACATGGTTGACAATGTACCAAGTCGTAAGACAGTTGGGTGCAAATGGATCTTCAAGAAGAAGACCGACATGGACAAGAAGGTACACACTTACAAGGCGCGACAGGTTGCGAAAGGCTTCACTCAAACTCCAAGAGTTGACTATGATGAAACCTTCTCACCAGTAGCAAATATTAAGTCTATTAGAGTTATGCTAGCCATAGCTACATTTCATGACTGTGAAATATGGAAAATGGATGTCAAAACCGCTTTCCTTAATTGAAAGTTGGCTAAGGATGTTTACATGAGTCAGCTAGAGTGTTTTGTCGATGCAAAGCACCCTAATAGAGTGTCTAATATTGAGAAATCCATTTACAGATTGAAACAAGCATCTCGCAGATGGAATCTTTGTTTCGATGAGAAGGTCAAAGAGTTTAGTTTTTCAAGAAGAGAAGATGAGTCCTGTGTATACTTCAGAGCTAGTGGGAGTATAGTTAGTTTTTTGGTACTGTTTGTGGATGACATACTACTCAGAGGAAATGACAACTCAACCTTGCAGGAGGTTAAGTCCTGGCTTGGGAAATGTTTCGCTATGAAGGACCTTGGAGAAGTTGCCTATATCCTATGGATAAGGATAGTGAGAGAAAGGAGTAAAACACTAAATGGACTTAGTCAAAGCACTTACTTGAACAAGGTGTTGAAGAGGTTCAACATCCAGAATTCCAAGAAAGGAGACTTACCGATACAGAGCAATGTCAGGCTGAGTAAGACATAAAGCCCGAGTACAGAGGCTGAGATGAGTCGATTACCATATGCTTCCATTGTTGGCTCGATCATGTATGTTAGGACTTGTACTCGCCCTGATGTGGCCTTTGCTTTGAGCATGGTCAGCAGATTTCAGGGAAACCCTGGAAAAGCCCACTGGACTGCGGTGATGAATATTATCAAGTACCTACGAAGCACTAAGGACTGGGTCCTTAATTTCGGTGGGAGTGATGACCTGAGAGTGACAGGGTATAGTGACGCCAGTTTGTAGACCAACAAAGATAATTTCCGCTCTTAGTCGGGCTGGGTATTTACCGTGAATGGAGGAGCGATTACTTCGAAAATTTCCAAGTATGAGACAGCAGCTGATTCAACTTGCGAATCAGAGTACATAGCAGCAAGCGAAGTGGCGAAGGAGGTGATATGGCTGAAGAACTTCATTGGAGACCTTGGAGTTGTACCAGTATAAAGGAGCCTATGGAGATTTTCTATGACAGTAATAATGCGGTTGCCTTAGCCAAGGAACCAAGAGATCATGGCAGATCCAGGCACATTGTCAGAAATCGTCACTTCATAAGACACAAGATACTAGAAGGACTCCTCGTGGAAAAGAGGGTATCGTCAGAAGATAACCCAACAGATCCCCTCACGAAGGGACTGACTAGGGTTAAGAATTTGCAGCATGCAAGGAGCATCGAGTTGAAGGACAATATTTGTTTTAATAATTAGATAGCTATTTCTGAAACTTGTAAAAGTAATTGACATTTGGTGATTAAATAAAAAGTTGTTATTTATTTATGAGTAAAGTTACTATCTCGTGTCAATTGTTTACTATTGTTTCAACTTCGCATGTTTTGACTTCCAGAATAATTATATTATTCAAAGTTTCCACAGTCAATCGTACTTTGGAAGTAGGTATTGAAATAAGACTGTCATGAATTGGTTTTGTATATTTGTCTGAATTGTATTAGACATAGCAATGGTTGCTACAACATTCATGAGTGCTTATAAGTTCTGAGTATTGGATTAAACCCATGCTCACTTGTATCACTTCATGGAATTTATCTTAAGTGATCGTGAGACGGTAATATCATATAAGTCTTCAAACCTAGATATATGAGTTGTTGACTATGAGTTGGTTGTACATTGATAGTATGAAAATGCATGAGTAACTTGATAATATAAAACGTGCTATTGTGTATGATTTAGCGAATAGTTAGTACAAGAATATGATTCGAAGTTAATATGTTCCTTTTATTCTTTGGAGGATTAAAAGTGATATCGTGGGCCCCTTGATGATTTTGTTTTGACCTATGTGTCGGGCCCGGTCAGAACTAAATTGATGTGTTCAATTAAATTCTATGTCAAACAAATCGAAAATCGGGAAAAAACTGTTGGAAAATAAGTACGATGTTGTTCCATGTATTTGTCTGGCTGATATCTTAAGAACAGAGGAGTATATGATCACTTATCTAAAATGGCACTTCATAGTTTGACAAAGTTTTAAGAGCTACGATTGTTGGTCGGTTTTTGAAGTCAAGCTTGCAACTATAGTTATCAGACTTATCCAAGTGGGAGACTGTTGGATAAGGTGTCTAAGTCCATAACTATATTTGGTATGTACTTGACCCGACCTGGCATGGTCCATTTGGGTTGCACTTCACCAGAACAATTTGTATGGATAGTTTTTTTATAAGAGTATGTTTATGGTTTATTAATATATTATAAGTTATAATATATTAATATGAAATCATAGTATTTAATTAGTATTGATCAAGAATTAATTTGGAATTAATTTAATGATCAAAAGATACTAGTTAAATATGGATTCTAATAGTATGGGCCAATTGATTATTTAGAATGGGCTAAGCTTGCATGGAAGTCCATGGATAGTCCATGAAGCTTTTGACCCATGGATCCTAAGTATGTGAAAGGTCATGGGTATTAGGCTTTACATGGATGTAAACCTAATCCTCCATACTATATAAAGAAGTCCAAGGCTCTAGAAATCGACACTAATGTGTGAGATAAGAAAGCATAGCCGATTTCTAAGAGTGCATCATATTCTCTCAAGTTTTCCAAGTTGTTGTGGTGATTTGTAATTCCACTTTAGGCATTCACACTATTCGTGCTAGGCTCTAAAAGCTCCAAACAATCAACTACAAGAAAAGGTATGTATTTCTATCTAGTTTTTATTTGTACAAGTACCTATGATTCATTGCTAGATAGGAAAATGCTTTTGAAATCAATTTTGCATGTATAATAGAGAAAACATACTTCCAAAGCATCTAGGGTTGTATGTGCACCTTAAGGTTGTTAGGATGCACAAAACCCTTCAAAAATTTCATTTTTAGTTCAATCATAAACAACATTTAATCATTTCAATAATTTAAAAGTATATTAAAGTAAAATAGTTATCAGAGTACAATCCTCAAAATCATAGAGTGCAGAAACATGGGTGGATGTGCTGCAATGAAGTCGGGTACTTCCCTCGCGAACCAGGATTATGTGAAAAACATTTTAAACATAAACTGTAAGCACAAAGCTTAGTGAGTTCCCAAAAATATCTCATACCATACTTATCTACTATCTCAAGGCTATATCGGGTCTATTTCACCCCCGAGTCTGTTTCAACTCACCTGTCGGACCAAGGCCGTACCAGGTCTATTTCACACCATACACATATAGAAAACAGGTACACATGCATATAACACATATAACATGAGTCACAAAGACTACAAGCACATAACATATCCTAGTTTCCTACAATATAGTAAGCAAACTCACCTCAGTCTGCTGTCAGTCAAAAAATGATCGTGTTGTTGAACCGGAAAATCCTTAAGCTAATCAATCAAATAAAACCCCAATCAATAATTGGGCCATAAAGCATAATTGGAATCTAGTTCATTTGTCCAATACCCAGTGTATAAGACAATTTTACCCTTTCCTCACTCGGCCCAATAACCGAAGCCCAACCCAAATGCACCAAAAGCCCAATATGGCCCAGATCCCTAAGTGATACCCAAAACCCATTATGGGCCCAAATCCAAGAAGTTCCAAAGCTTAATAATGACCAAAATTCAGGAGGAATAGTGTCCGAAAAAGGACCAAAACCCTAACAGTCCAAATATGTCGCAAATCATAAAAATCAACGAAAGTCAACAACTGTTGAGTACGCCGAGCATATTCATACTTACGACCTGCATATGCCACCTTTGGCCAGTAAGCGCTGCTAGGAGATAGGTACGCCCAACGTGCTCTACAGCAAGCCCAACTCTCCATTAAGTTCTTAATTGGTTAAGTCACCAATTCCACTTCTTGAATCTGATCCTAAATGATGTCTTAACACGCAAAGTAGGCAACTTTACTCCTTTGCATGGCTTAATTAGACCCAATACTTGTTTTTGACCATTATAACCCATACTAAGAGCCCTAACTCATGCATGGTCCAATATAGCACATCAAGATTGCATTTTTATGAACAAGGGATATAAAAAATGCTAAGATCTACCATCCATATCTTCCGGAGTAGCTCATAATCTCAAGCATGACTTAAGGGACCATAAAATGCACAAAAACAATCCCTAACTAGATCTAACATAAGGAACCATCAAGTGAAGAGCTTTATACCTCCACAAGCTTTCCCAACAAGCTCTAACCACACCAATTCAACTTCCAAGAGTTCTTCTTCCTTCAAGATCACCAAAAACACCTTCAAAGGTCACTTCCAAGCTCAAAACACTCAAATGGAAATTAGGGTTTCGTTCTCAGGGTTTTGAGAGGTGGAGGTTGGTCATGAGAAGGTCAAAGATCAACTTAAGGTGTTTAAATAGGGCACAAACCCTAAAAATTAGGGTTTTCCCCATGAGATCGTACACCTTGTGTACTTCCACATATACCCCGCGTACATAGGTGCCTCCACGATCAAGTTATCGAGCCAGTACACCCAACGTACTCAACTAGGGACCATTATGCAAGAGTTTTAAGGTTAAGGGAAAAAAGGAAAAATACCTGAAATGCAAATGTTACAGTTCTAACCCACTTAAATTAGACTTCATCCTTGAAGTCTGTCACTGCTAACACCTTCGGATAATGCTACCTCATCTCGACCTCGGGATCTGACGTCCATTCTGAACCCTTGCAGTCTTGCCATTTTACCTTTACCAGACCCACCGATTTATTCTGCAAAGCCTTCGTCTTCTTGTCAAGGATGGCAATCGGTCCCTTAATATTATTTGGACGATCATCCACCTGTATATTCTCTAATGGAACCACCGCGAAATCATCAACCAAACATTTACATGGCTGAGAGACATGAAACATGATATGGATCTGACTATGCTCCTCGGGTATATCCAAACGATAGGCAACCTTGCCCACTAGGGACAAAACCATGAAAGGACTGATATACATGGGGCCCAACTTGCCCCTCTTCCTGAATCGGATGACACCTTTCCAAGGTGACACCTTCAGGAGAACCTTGTCCCCAACCTGGAACTCTAGATCTAATAAGTGCTTCTTTGCATAGCTCTGCTAACTACTCTATGTTGTATTAAGTCTGCCCCGAACTTGTTGAATCAACTCAGAAATCTTGGGTACCAGCTCAGTACTCCACATGACTCGCTGACACACCTCACCCCTTCATATTGGGGTCCTGCACTTCCTACCATAAAGTGTGACATCCCCTAATTTCTCGGCCAGAAAAGACCGATTTAATTTATGCTTTTTAAAATCAAATCAGCGAAATCTTTATAAAAGATGTTGTCGAATTGGTCCCCAAAACAAAATATGATAAAAGTTTGTCAAAACCTTTCTTTAAGAAGTATATCATTTCCTTTTTATATCAAAACCTCGGGATGTCATGTTCCGATACAGATCAAAAGCATAAACAAGACATTATAAACCTTACGATAGTTATTTGTAACTACTGGCCTATAATCCAAAATTCACTCATCGTTATCATCTGACTATACTCGGGGTCCTCTACCTGTAATATAAACAGCTGAGTGGGTCAGTCTTGGAAGCCTGGTGAGCATAAAGGGCTTTCAACCCACAATACATAAATTTATTATGTTTAAACATCAATCAATCAACCGAATTACCCCAAACCCCATTATTTTATTTATTTCTTAAGGGTATACCCTAAGAATCAACTATCCCTCCTTCCTAAGGATTCATCCTAAGGAATAGACACAAAGTCACCTCGTGACCGGGGTTTATACAACGAGCACTAATTCCATAGCTGCCAAAGTTTATTCAACATGTGCTAAGTCCATAGTTCTCATTTATCGACAGTATTATTTACAAGTATTCTCTCCTGCAATACATGTCAATGGGTTTTAGAGTACAACAAATGAACATATAGTTCATTACACCTACAGGTTGTGGACCTGCTAGTGTTCCATATACTGTCTAGAATAGTCCATGGTTGTCATCCATACTCTGCTGAATGATGGGAGCCAACAATTTGGGTAAGTGATTCTCTCAAATTTCACCACTCACCCTCAACTCATGATCAATATTATTGATCATCTCCTTTATCCAACTCACCTTTCTTCATACCCACTATTTCATCTACCCATGTTTTACCCAACATTTTTCGTAGATAAAAATACATATATAGTTTTAATTATTTAAAAACATGTATAAATCATTCCTTCAGCACTCATCTCAAATAAACAAACAATATATATTCACACAGCACGTATTTTATGTAAAATACTTCATATCTATGTGTAAGGTGAAAGTAACTACACACTCACTTGATTTAATGAAAACCGGGCAGCAATTCGTTTCCTAAAATGATCGTTTCTAATAAAACCGAGAGTTTTATTGAGAAACCGGGCTCTGCGAGGGTCGGGCTTCGAAACCGAAAAGATAAATTTTCTGGGCTTCACGGGCACTTCGTGGAGTATTCCGGGGTTTACAATCGATATCGGGGCTTTGGGGGATGCTAATATGAAAGAAATATGAGATTTAGGGTGAAAAGTGGCAAATTTCCAAAGTTACCCGGGAAGGCTCGCAACCTTCTATTTATAGGGTGGAGCTTCTGATCGGACGGCTGAGAAGGAACCACGCGTCGCAGATCCGAGGGCTCACAGGGGAAGGCTCGCACATGGTCTGTGCATGCGAGGGCTCGCTGGCAGTCTGTGATTGGACCGAGGCGTGTGTTCGAAGTTGGATCCGGTGCGCAGGTGGTCAGCACGTGCGAGGGTCTCGGTGGCACTCGCTAATTGGACCGCTTCGGATAAGGCCAGGTGCTCGGATGACTCAGCAGGACACATGGCACATGCGAGGCGAGGGTGACATGGCAAAAGTGTGACTATGCGAATTTTCTCGATTTTTGTGCAAAAACTTCTAAAATCCATAACTTTCGCATACGAGCTCCTTTTTTTACGTTCTTTATATGTACGCGTAGCTAAAATTACGCTCTACAATTTCCGTTTAGACTTCGTCAGCTAATTTTGAATTTAATTTTTATACTATTATTTTTAACAGACCGGGACAGGAAATCCGTTAAAAATTCATAACTTCATCACCCGACGTCCGTTTTCGTCAGACTTTTTACCGTTGTGCTACTAATGACGAGACCTTCAATTATCGTTTAGGTTGTGTCGGCTAAAAATCACTCGATCTAAAATTTGAGTTTTTTAGCTGTCTTCTGCTATGCTGAAACTTCGAAAAATCGTAACTTCCTCATACGAAGTCAGATTTGGGCGTTCTTTTTATCGAACTTCTCGGTTTAACGAATACTATGACTTTCGTTTAGATTACTAAGGCTAAAAAGTAGTTTATCAAAAACTCACTTTTTACGACATTCGGCACCGTGCCGGTTTTGTCGCGAAACTTCGACAGGTCATAACTTCCCCGAAATCCTTGTTTCGACCACTACAATTTTATGTAAAGATATCGGGCTTATCTCACACTTTAATTTTGACGCTTATTTTTTATTTTTAATTAATTAAACCCTAATAATTAATCATGAAACACATAATTCACATAAAATTCACATAATTCCATTTCATTTATTCTAAATGAGTTACAAAGGTTAACCTAGACCATTATGTCACTATTAATGCCTGGCTTTGAAACACGAGGTTTACAACTCTCTCCCCCTTAGGATGATTCTGTCCCCTGAATGACACAATGACAAACAACTATGGGTAGCGACTTACTATGCCATTCTCCGGTTCCCAGGTGGGATTTGGCCCATTTACGTTACAACTTCTTAGTCTTACGGTTAACGATTGCCTCAGGTTCTCCAATTAACCTCTTGTTCTCGTCCAACCTTAATTCAAAAATGGGAATTATGTCGGGCCCACCTCCCGCGAAATTTCTCAAATAACCCACATGAAAGGTGTTATGAATACTCTCTAGTTCTTTCGGTAATTCTAGCTTGTAAGCTTGATTCCGGATTCTCTGAAGAACTTTAAATGGTCCAATAAACCTTGGACTCAACTTTCCCCTTCTACCAAATCTTATAACTCCCTTTGTGACATCCCCAAATTTCACGGCCAGAAAAGACCGATTTGTTTATGCTTTGTTTTATAAATCAGAGTGATCGTTTAAAGAAAACGGTTGCGGAATTTGTTCCCAAAATAAAATATGATAACCATTTATCAAAACATTTCTCGAAAAGAATGTATTTTCATTAAATAATAAGACCTCGGGATGTCATGTTCGTTACAGACCAAAAGCATAAACAATATAAAATAGATCTTACAATAGTTATTTAACTACTGATCTATTATCCAAATTCTCTCGTCAAGTCCACCAACTTATACCCTTGTGCCATTACCTGTAATGAAAAGAAAACTGAGTGGGTCAGACTTGGGAGCCTGGTGAGCATTAGGGTTTTCAACCCACAATAATATAATTATTATATTTAATCAGCAAACAATCAACCCAATTACACATCCCCATTATCTTCTTAAGGTTTTACCCTAAGAACCAACTATCCTTCATTCATTTACTCGTAAGGAATTTGGCACGAATTCCATTGCTGCCAAAGCTTATTTATCAAGTACTAAATCCATAGTTATCTGGCGCTAACTCCATAGTCACCAAGGTTCACTTAACAAGCGCTAACTCCATAGTCGCCAAGGTTTACTCAACAAGCGCTAACTCCATAGTCGCCAAAGTTTACTCAACGTGCACTAACTCCATAGTCGCCAAGGTTCATCAAATAGGCACGAAGTCACATCGTCGCCAAGGTTTATACAATAGGCGCTAACTCTATAGTCACCAACTATTCCATCTACCTATGTTCTACCCAACAATTTGTAGATATAAATACTTACACAGTTTAAATCATTTAACACCTGTATAAAACTCCAATTTCCATGCCCATCTCAAATAGACAAATAACATATAAACACATAGCATGTATTTCATAACAAATACTTCATATTTATGTGTTAGAAGAAAGTAACTACACACTCACACATATAAACAACAATATACTTAATACACTCAAACCATACTTGTATTATTATCGTGTTTATGAAAGGTAGTATACACTCACTTGATCAGAAGATGATCGGACAGAACTACGATTTGCAGAAGTAGTATTCTTCGGTAGATCTGGAAGATCTCCACAAAAATCGAACTTCTCGCGGGCTGAGCTTCGGCTCGGGAACTGCACTTCTCGGGATCTTCGGGATCTCGGGACTTGCTTCGGGGCTCGAGAATAATACCGGGGCTTCGGGGTATTTCTGGCACGCAAATCGATGCAAAACAGAAGAGAGAAGAGGGAAAATGAACAAAAGAATCGGCTGCCCTCGCATCCTATTTATAGGAGTCTGGAGCCTCGGAGTACGCGGGGCGTACAGGCGTATGCGTCCGAATTCGTCACTGCATGCGTCATCCGAAGAAGTCGAGTGCGAAGGTCGTCATGCTTCGCTGTACGCGGGGCATACACTCGTACGTGGGGCGTACTTCGGATGAGTCCGATGACTCGCCTTCGGATAATACCAGGATTTAATAATTAAATTTAATTATTAATTCATTAATAAACTTCGAAAATTCATATCTTCTTCATACGAACTCCGTTTTCGACGTTCTTTATATCCATGCGTAGGTGAGACTACGCTCTACGACTTTCGTTTAGACTCCGTCGGCTAATTTTGACTTTTATTTTTATTATTTATTTTTAATAGGTCGGGACAGAAAATTTCGTTATAAATTCATAACTTCTTCGTCTGACGTCCGTTTCCGCCTAACTTTTTATCGCTTCGATACCAACAATGAGATCTTCGGTTTTCGTTTAGATTGCTAAGGCTAAATATCGCTCTAATGTAAATTCACTTTTTACGTCGCGCTGTTTCGTGTTGGTTCTGTCGTGAAAGTTCGACAGGTCATAACTTCTTTGTTATAACTCGGATTTTGGCGTTCTTTATATGCACGGAAACCTTGTAACATATACTACAATTTAGTTAGGATTATTCATCCTAAATAATCTTCTATCAAAAATTCATTTTTGACGCTTATTGTCTCTAAATTGACTAGCCCTGATCTACAGGCGTTACAATTATCTCCCCCTTAGGATGATTACGTCCCGGAATCATCAACGAAATAGGATTCGTATACTGACTTCATAAGTTATCTCTCCATTCTAAGTAATAACCTTGATGGGTCGTGTCCCGATGACCTCTCATCGTAGTCGGACTCAATTGATATGACCCCTAGGGTCGGAATAACAACTATCTTACTAGACATTACCGAAACAATGGTAATGACATACTTGAATAAAACGGAATCAATTACTAGCTTCTTGATAACCTTGTGACTTCCCCTGATCCAAGCGTGAGTCCTGTGCTTCCGGTAGTATAGATCTCTACTACCATTCACACCTACTCATACTCGTCCCAAGTATTGTCTCGTAGTTAACCAAGTCATCATACATAAATCATATAATCATTCAACACATCAAATAACAAAACCAGGGTTTATATTAATTCTTGAAACTATTACACAAAAGTTCAAGTTCACCCTATACTATGCCTCTAACAGGCCATGCTTCCTGATACAGATTTTATATATTAATATGAAGTCTTCATCTTTTAATTCTCCCATCCTTTTCTGCTTCGTTGAGGAACATGTTGAATGCCCTTGGATGTGGAGGTGTGTTTTTCTGTGGGTAGTCTTTAGAAATACAACCTTCTTCGTTACACCTATAACACACCTTCTTGAGGGGTGCGCACTTATTGGCGTAGTGCCCTGTCTTCCCACATTTGTAACAAGTCATCTCCTCGCTACATTTCCCGAAGTGTTTCTTCTTACACTTCTCACACCACTTAGCTTCATCTCTTCCCCCAGATTTCGAGAATTTGCTTTCTTTGTCAATTATTGAAGATCCTTCACGCTTCCTTTTCTCTCCAACTTCAACTCTTTCCAGACCCTTTTCTTTTATTTGGGTCTCAACATTCTTGGCTGCCCAGATGGCGACTTTCAGAGTGGTTGCTTTCTTGACTATCAGACCAAAGTCCGCTGGTAATCCATTGGCAAACTTGTTGACCTTGGAAAGTTCAGTTGGAATTAGGTGTGGAATAAGCTTCATTTTCTCCGTAGAGCTCGTAGCGTATTCAGTAAAGCTCAATTTTCCTTTCTTCAGATTCTGGAACTCATTGTTGATTTCTAGAAGATCTTGCTCAGAGCAGTATTGCAATTTCAGTTGCACCACGAATTCTTCCCAAGACATCTTGCTAGCTTCCCCCTTAGGCATCGAACCAGCCAATAACTTCCACCAGCTCAATACTCCAGATTTTAACAGAGGGATTGCAAGAGCGGTCTTCTGTCTGTTGCTACACTCGCAACTTTCAAACATTATCTCCATTTCGGAGATCCAGTCCATGACTTGCACCGGTGTCGGGCTCCCAGAAAGACATGGTGGTTTGGATGCCATGAAATCCTTGTACTTGCATCCACGTCCATCATTTCCTCTATCCTGGTTGTTTTGGCGAAGTATTGGTGGGTTGGCTTGACCAACGGTCCCACTGTAGTTTCCTCCTTCAGACTGACCTCCATTTACTTCAGGCTCTTCAACTTGAATTGACAATTCCTTGCGATTCTGCCTGATCAGACGTCTGGTTTCTTCCATCTGATTATTCAACATTGCCTGGATCATCACTTGAACTCTGGCCATTGTCATTGGTTCAGGCGTTGCTGCTACAACAGGTATTTGTTCAATTACTGGTATTTGATTCCTGTTTTCATCAGCATTTCCAACTCCACTCCTCGTTCTCACCATTTTTGATTTATACACCGAATAAGGTGAAATTAGATCCTTAGTCACGATAGATATTCAAATCATCCTTATCACTCCGAAACGTTTACATGTTAGTTCTAATATCGTAGACTCACGCTTAGAATCCTAAACACATAAGGTTTCCAGATCCGGTCGGCAACAGACCATAGATCCGAACAATTAACATCATATATGGCAAACATATAACAATTAGCACATAATAGCATTTTAGGCAATTTTCCTAAAATAAAATAGTGCCTGTGTCAATTTAGGTGTACTACCTAAAATATAATGGACACACACAACTCACAATCATTGCTTTGCATTCTAAGTTTAAGTCTAGAAATAAATCCATATTCATAGTTCGCTTAAACTAATGCTCTGATACCAACTGTGACATCCCAAAATTTCACGGCCAGAAAAGACCGATTTGTTTATGATTTGTTTTATAAATCAGAGTGATCGTTTAAAGAAAACGGTTGCGGAATTTGTTCCCAAAATAAAATATGATAACCATTTATCAAAACATTTCTCAAAAAGAATGTATTTTCATTAAATAATAAGACCTCGGGATGTCATGTTCGTTACAGACCAAAAGCATAAACAATATAAAATAGATCTTACAATAGTTATTTAACTACTGATCTATTATCCAAATTCTCTCGTCAAGTCCACCAACTTATACCCTTGTACCATTACCTGTAATGAAAAGAAAACTGAGTGGGTCAGGCTTGGGAGCCTGGTGAGCATATAGGGTTTTCAACCCACAATAATATAATTATTATATTTAATCAGCAAACGATCAACCCAATTACCCATCCCCATTATCTTCTTAAGGTTTTACCCTAAGAACCAACTATCATTCATTCATTTACTCGTAAGGAATTTGGCACGAATTCCATTGCTGCCAAAGCTTATTTATCAAGTACTAAATCCATAGTTATCTGGCGCTAACTCTATAGTCACCAATGTTCACTTAACAAGCGCTAACTCCATAGTCGCCAAGGTTTACTCAACAAGCGTTAACTCCATAGTCGCCAAAGTTTACTCAACGTGACCTAACTCCATAGTCTCCAAGGTTCATCAAATAGGCATGAAGTCACATCGTCGCCAAGGTTTATACAATAGGCGCTAACTCTATAGTCACCAACTATTCCATCTACCTATGTTCTACCCAACAATTTTGTAGATATAAATACTTACACAGTTTAAATCATTTAACACCTGTATAAAACTCCAATTTCCATGCCCATCTCAAATAGACAAATAACATATAAACACATAGCATGTATTTCATAACAAATACTTCATATTTATGTGTTAGAAGAAAGTAACTACACACTCACACATATAAACAACAATATACTTAATACACTCAAACCATACTTGTATTATTATCGTGTTTATGAAAGGTAGTATACACTCACTTGATCAGAAGATGATCGGACAGAACTACGATTTGCAGAAGTAGTATTCTTCGGTAGATCTGGAAGATCTCCACAAAAATCGAACTTCTCGCGGGCTGAGCTTCGGCTCGGGAACTGCACTTCTCGGGATCTTCGGGATCTCGGGACTTGCTTCGGGGCTCGAGAATAATACCGGGGCTTCGGGGTATTTCTGGCACGCAAATCGATGCAAAACAGAAGAGAGAAGAGGGAAAATGAACAAAAGAATCGGCTGCCCTCGCATCCTATTTATAGGAGTCTGGAGCCTCGGAGTACGCGGGGCGTACAGGCGTATGCGTCCGAATTCGTCACTGCATGCGTCATCCGAAGAAGTCGAGTGCGAAGGTCGTCATGCTTCGCTGTACGCGGGGCATACACTCGTACGTGGGGCGTACTTCGGATGAGTCCGATGACTCGCCTTCGGATAATACCAGGATTTAATAATTAAATTTAATTATTAATTCATTAATAAACTTCGAAAATTCATATCTTCTTCATACGAACTCCGTTTTCGACGTTCTTTATATCCATGCGTAGGTGAGACTACGCTCTACGACTTTCGTTTAGACTCCGTCGGCTAATTTTGACTTTTATTTTTATTATTTATTTTTAATAGGTCGGGACAGAAAATTTCGTTATAAATTCATAACTTCTTCGTCTGACGTCCGTTTTCGCCTAACTTTTTATCGCTTCGATACCAACAATGAGATCTTCGGTTTTCGTTTAGATTGCTAAGGCTAAATATCGCTCTAATGTAAATTCACTTTTTACGTCGCGCTGTTTCGTGTTGGTTCTGTCGTGAAAGTTCGACAGGTCATAACTTCTTTGTTATAACTCGGATTTTGGCGTTCTTTATATGCACGGAAACCTTGTAACATATACTACAATTTAGTTAGGATTATTCATCCTAAATAATCTTCTATCAAAAATTCATTTTTGACGCTTATTGTCTCTAAATTGACTAGCCCTGATCTACAGGCGTTACAATTATCTCCCCCTTAGGATGATTACGTCCCGGAATCATCAACGAAATAGGATTCGTATACTGACTTCATAAGTTATCTCTCCATTCTAAGTAATAACCTTGATGGGTCGTGTCCCGATGACCTCTCATCGTAGTCGGACTCAATTGATATGACCCCTAGGGTCGGAATAACAACTATCTTACTAGACATTACCGAAACAATGGTAATGACATACTTGAATAAAACGGAATCAATTACTAGCTTCTTGATAACCTTGTGACTTCCCCTGATCCAAGCGTGAGTCCTGTGCTTCCGGTAGTATAGATCTCTACTACCATTCACACCTACTCATACTCGTCCCAAGTATTGTCTCGTAGTTAACCAAGTCATCATACATAAATCATATAATCATTCAACACATCAAATAACAAAACCAGGGTTTATATTAATTCTTGAAACTATTACACAAAAGTTCAAGTTCACCCTATACTATGCCTCTAACAGGCCATGCTTCCTGATACAGATTTTATATATTAATATGAAGTCTTCATCTTTTAATTCTCCCATCCTTTTCTGCTTCGTTGAGGAACATGTTGAATGCCCTTGGATGTGGAGGTGTGTTTTTCTGTGGGTAGTCTTTAGAAATACAACCTTCTTCGTTACACCTATAACACACCTTCTTGAGGGGTGCGCACTTATTGGCGTAGTGCCCTGTCTTCCCACATTTGTAACAAGTCATCTCCTCGCTACATTTCCCGAAGTGTTTCTTCTTACACTTCTCACACCACTTAGCTTCATCTCTTCCCCCAGATTTCGAGAATTTGCTTTCTTTGTCAATTATTGAAGATCCTTCACGCTTCCTTTTCTCTCCAACTTCAACTCTTTCCAGACCCTTTTCTTTTATTTGGGTCTCAACATTCTTGGCTGCCCAGATGGCGACTTTCAGAGTGGTTGCTTTCTTGACTATCAGACCAAAGTCCGCTGGTAATCCATTGGCAAACTTGTTGACCTTGGAAAGTTCAGTTGGAATTAGGTGTGGAATAAGCTTCATTTTCTCCGTAGAGCTCGTAGCGTATTCAGTAAAGCTCAATTTTCCTTTCTTCAGATTCTGGAACTCATTGTTGATTTCTAGAAGATCTTGCTCAGAGCAGTATTGCAATTTCAGTTGCACCACGAATTCTTCCCAAGACATCTTGCTAGCTTCCCCCTTAGGCATCGAACCAGCCAATAACTTCCACCAGCTTAATACTCCAGATTTTAACAGAGGGATTGCAAGAGCGGTCTTCTGTCTGTTGCTACACTCGCAACTTTCAAACATTATCTCCATTTCGGAGATCCAGTCCATGACTTGCACCGGTGTCGGGCTCCCAGAAAGACATGGTGGTTTGGATGCCATGAAATCCTTGTACTTGCATCCACGTCCATCATTTCCTCTATCCTGGTTGTTTTGGCGAAGTATTGGTGGGTTGGCTTGACCAACGGTCCCACTGTAGTTTCCTCCTTCAGACTGACCTCCATTTACTTCAGGCTCTTCAACTTGAATTGACAATTCCTTGCGATTCTGCCTGATCAGACGTCTGGTTTCTTCCATCTGATTATTCAACATTGCCTGGATCATCACTTGAACTCTGGCCATTGTCATTGGTTCAGGCGTTGCTGCTACAACAGGTATTTGTTCAATTACTGGTATTTGATTCCTGTTTTCATCAGCATTTCCAACTCCACTCCTCGTTCTCACCATTTTTGATTTATACACCGAATAAGGTGAAATTAGATCCTTAGTCACGATAGATATTCAAATCATCCTTATCACTCCGAAACGTTTACATGTTAGTTCTAATATCGTAGACTCACGCTTAGAATCCTAAACACATAAGGTTTCCAGATCCGGTCGGCAACAGACCATAGATCCGAACAATTAACATCATATATGGCAAACATATAACAATTAGCACATAATAGCATTTTAGGCAATTTTCCTAAAATAAAATAGTGCCTGTGTCAATTTAGGTGTACTACCTAAAATATAATGGACACACACAACTCACAATCATTGCTTTGCATTCTAAGTTTAAGTCTAGAAATAAATCCATATTCATAGTTCGCTTAAACTAATGCTCTGATACCAACTGTGACATCCCAAAATTTCACGGCCAGAAAAGACCGATTTGTTTATGATTTGTTTTATAAATCAGAGTGATCGTTTAAAGAAAACGGTTGCGGAATTTGTTCCCAAAATAAAATATGATAACCATTTATCAAAACATTTCTCAAAAAGAATGTATTTTCATTAAATAATAAGACCTCGGGATGTCATGTTCGTTACAGACCAAAAGCATAAACAATATAAAATAGATCTTACAATAGTTATTTAACTACTGATCTATTATCCAAATTCTCTCGTCAAGTCCACCAACTTATACCCTTGTACCATTACCTGTAATGAAAAGAAAACTGAGTGGGTCAGGCTTGGGAGCCTGGTGAGCATATAGGGTTTTCAACCCACAATAATATAATTATTATATTTAATCAGCAAACGATCAACCCAATTACCCATCCCCATTATCTTCTTAAGGTTTTACCCTAAGAACCAACTATCATTCATTCATTTACTCGTAAGGAATTTGGCACGAATTCCATTGCTGCCAAAGCTTATTTATCAAGTACTAAATCCATAGTTATCTGGCGCTAACTCTATAGTCACCAATGTTCACTTAACAAGCGCTAACTCCATAGTCGCCAAGGTTTACTCAACAAGCGTTAACTCCATAGTCGCCAAAGTTTACTCAACGTGACCTAACTCCATAGTCTCCAAGGTTCATCAAATAGGCATGAAGTCACATCGTCGCCAAGGTTTATACAATAGGCGCTAACTCTATAGTCACCAACTATTCCATCTACCTATGTTCTACCCAACAATTTTGTAGATATAAATACTTACACAGTTTAAATCATTTAACACCTGTATAAAACTCCAATTTCCATGCCCATCTCAAATAGACAAATAACATATAAACACATAGCATGTATTTCATAACAAATACTTCATATTTATGTGTTAGAAGAAAGTAACTACACACTCACACATATAAACAACAATATACTTAATACACTCAAACCATACTTGTATTATTATCGTGTTTATGAAAAGTAGTATACACTCACTTGATCAGAAGATGATCGGACAGAACTACGATTTGCAGAAGTAGTATTCTTCGGTAGATCTGGAAGATCTCCACAAAAATCGAACTTCTCGCGGGCTGAGCTTCGGCTCGGGAACTGCACTTCTCGGGATCTTCGGGATCTCGGGACTTGCTTCGGGGCTCGAGAATAATACCGGGGCTTCGGGGTATTTCTGGCACGCAAATCGATGCAAAACAGAAGAGAGAAGAGGGAAAATGAACAAAAGAATCGGCTGCCCTCGCATCCTATTTATAGGAGTCTGGAGCCTCGGAGTACGCGGGGCGTACAGGCGTATGCGTCCGAATTCGTCACTGCATGCGTCATCCGAAGAAGTCGAGTGCGAAGGTCGTCATGCTTCGCTGTACGCGGGGCATACACTCGTACGTGGGGCGTACTTCGGATGAGTCCGATGACTCGCCTTCGGATAATACCAGGATTTAATAATTAAATTTAATTATTAATTCATTAATAAACTTCGAAAATTCATATCTTCTTCATACGAACTCCGTTTTCGACGTTCTTTATATCCATGCGTAGGTGAGACTACGCTCTACGACTTTCGTTTAGACTCCGTCGGCTAATTTTGACTTTTATTTTTATTATTTATTTTTAATAGGTCGGGACAGAAAATTTCGTTATAAATTCATAACTTCTTCGTCTGACGTCCGTTTTCGCCTAACTTTTTATCGCTTCGATACCAACAATGAGATCTTCGGTTTTCGTTTAGATTGCTAAGGCTAAATATCGCTCTAATGTAAATTCACTTTTTACGTCGCGCTGTTTCGTGTTGGTTCTGTCGTGAAAGTTCGACAGGTCATAACTTCTTTGTTATAACTCGGATTTTGGCGTTCTTTATATGCACGGAAACCTTGTAACATATACTACAATTTAGTTAGGATTATTCATCCTAAATAATCTTCTATCAAAAATTCATTTTTGACGCTTATTGTCTCTAAATTGACTAGCCCTGATCTACAGGCGTTACAATTATCTCCCCCTTAGGATGATTACGTCCCGGAATCATCAACGAAATAGGATTCGTATACTGACTTCATAAGTTATCTCTCCATTCTAAGTAATAACCTTGATGGGTCGTGTCCCGATGACCTCTCATCGTAGTCGGACTCAATTGATATGACCCCTAGGGTCGGAATAACAACTATCTTACTAGACATTACCGAAACAATGGTAATGACATACTTGAATAAAACGGAATCAATTACTAGCTTCTTGATAACCTTGTGACTTCCCCTGATCCAAGCGTGAGTCCTGTGCTTCCGGTAGTATAGATCTCTACTACCATTCACACCTACTCATACTCGTCCCAAGTATTGTCTCGTAGTTAACCAAGTCATCATACATAAATCATATAATCATTCAACACATCAAATAACAAAACCAGGGTTTATATTAATTCTTGAAACTATTACACAAAAGTTCAAGTTCACCCTATACTATGCCTCTAACAGGCCATGCTTCCTGATACAGATTTTATATATTAATATGAAGTCTTCATCTTTTAATTCTCCCATCCTTTTCTGCTTCGTTGAGGAACATGTTGAATGCCCTTGGATGTGGAGGTGTGTTTTTCTGTGGGTAGTCTTTAGAAATACAACCTTCTTCGTTACACCTATAACACACCTTCTTGAGGGGTGCGCACTTATTGGCGTAGTGCCCTGTCTTCCCACATTTGTAACAAGTCATCTCCTCGCTACATTTCCCGAAGTGTTTCTTCTTACACTTCTCACACCACTTAGCTTCATCTCTTCCCCCAGATTTCGAGAATTTGCTTTCTTTGTCAATTATTGAAGATCCTTCACGCTTCCTTTTCTCTCCAACTTCAACTCTTTCCAGACCCTTTTCTTTTATTTGGGTCTCAACATTCTTGGCTGCCCAGATGGCGACTTTCAGAGTGGTTGCTTTCTTGACTATCAGACCAAAGTCCGCTGGTAATCCATTGGCAAACTTGTTGACCTTGGAAAGTTCAGTTGGAATTAGGTGTGGAATAAGCTTCATTTTCTCCGTAGAGCTCGTAGCGTATTCAGTAAAGCTCAATTTTCCTTTCTTCAGATTCTGGAACTCATTGTTGATTTCTAGAAGATCTTGCTCAGAGCAGTATTGCAATTTCAGTTGCACCACGAATTCTTCCCAAGACATCTTGCTAGCTTCCCCCTTAGGCATCGAACCAGCCAATAACTTCCACCAGCTCAATACTCCAGATTTTAACAGAGGGATTGCAAGAGCGGTCTTCTGTCTGTTGCTACACTCGCAACTTTCAAACATTATCTCCATTTCGGAGATCCAGTCCATGACTTGCACCGGTGTCGGGCTCCCAGAAAGACATGGTGGTTTGGATGCCATGAAATCCTTGTACTTGCATCCACGTCCATCATTTCCTCTATCCTGGTTGTTTTGGCGAAGTATTGGTGGGTTGGCTTGACCAACGGTCCCACTGTAGTTTCCTCCTTCAGACTGACCTCCATTTACTTCAGGCTCTTCAACTTGAATTGACAATTCCTTGCGATTCTGCCTGATCAGACGTCTGGTTTCTTCCATCTGATTATTCAACATTGCCTGGATCATCACTTGAACTCTGGCCATTGTCATTGGTTCAGGCGTTGCTGCTACAACAGGTATTTGTTCAATTACTGGTATTTGATTCCTGTTTTCATCAGCATTTCCAACTCCACTCCTCGTTCTCACCATTTTTGATTTATACACCGAATAAGGTGAAATTAGATCCTTAGTCACGATAGATATTCAAATCATCCTTATCACTCCGAAACGTTTACATGTTAGTTCTAATATCGTAGACTCACGCTTAGAATCCTAAACACATAAGGTTTCCAGATCCGGTCGGCAACAGACCATAGATCCGAACAATTAACATCATATATGGCAAACATATAACAATTAGCACATAATAGCATTTTAGGCAATTTTCCTAAAATAAAATAGTGCCTGTGTCAATTTAGGTGTACTACCTAAAATATAATGGACACACACAACTCACAATCATTGCTTTGCATTCTAAGTTTAAGTCTAGAAATAAATCCATATTCATAGTTCGCTTAAACTAATGCTCTGATACCAACTGTGACATCCCAAAATTTCACGGCCAGAAAAGACCGATTTGTTTATGATTTGTTTTATAAATCAGAGTGATCGTTTAAAGAAAACGGTTGCGGAATTTGTTCCCAAAATAAAATATGATAACCATTTATCAAAACATTTCTCAAAAAGAATGTATTTTCATTAAATAATAAGACCTCGGGATGTCATGTTCGTTACAGACCAAAAGCATAAACAATATAAAATAGATCTTACAATAGTTATTTAACTACTGATCTATTATCCAAATTCTCTCGTCAAGTCCACCAACTTATACCCTTGTACCATTACCTGTAATGAAAAGAAAACTGAGTGGGTCAGGCTTGGGAGCCTGGTGAGCATATAGGGTTTTCAACCCACAATAATATAATTATTATATTTAATCAGCAAACGATCAACCCAATTACCCATCCCCATTATCTTCTTAAGGTTTTACCCTAAGAACCAACTATCATTCATTCATTTACTCGTAAGGAATTTGGCACGAATTCCATTGCTGCCAAAGCTTATTTATCAAGTACTAAATCCATAGTTATCTGGCGCTAACTCTATAGTCACCAATGTTCACTTAACAAGCGCTAACTCCATAGTCGCCAAGGTTTACTCAACAAGCGTTAACTCCATAGTCGCCAAAGTTTACTCAACGTGACCTAACTCCATAGTCTCCAAGGTTCATCAAATAGGCATGAAGTCACATCGTCGCCAAGGTTTATACAATAGGCGCTAACTCTATAGTCACCAACTATTCCATCTACCTATGTTCTACCCAACAATTTTGTAGATATAAATACTTACACAGTTTAAATCATTTAACACCTGTATAAAACTCCAATTTCCATGCCCATCTCAAATAGACAAATAACATATAAACACATAGCATGTATTTCATAACAAATACTTCATATTTATGTGTTAGAAGAAAGTAACTACACACTCACACATATAAACAACAATATACTTAATACACTCAAACCATACTTGTATTATTATCGTGTTTATGAAAGGTAGTATACACTCACTTGATCAGAAGATGATCGGACAGAACTACGATTTGCAGAAGTAGTATTCTTCGGTAGATCTGGAAGATCTCCACAAAAATCGAACTTCTCGCGGGCTGAGCTTCGGCTCGGGAACTGCACTTCTCGGGATCTTCGGGATCTCGGGACTTGCTTCGGGGCTCGAGAATAATACCGGGGCTTCGGGGTATTTCTGGCACGCAAATCGATGCAAAACAGAAGAGAGAAGAGGGAAAATGAACAAAAGAATCGGCTGCCCTCGCATCCTATTTATAGGAGTCTGGAGCCTCGGAGTACGCGGGGCGTACAGGCGTATGCGTCCGAATTCGTCACTGCATGCGTCATCCGAAGAAGTCGAGTGCGAAGGTCGTCATGCTTCGCTGTACGCGGGGCATACACTCGTACGTGGGGCGTACTTCGGATGAGTCCGATGACTCGCCTTCGGATAATACCAGGATTTAATAATTAAATTTAATTATTAATTCATTAATAAACTTCGAAAATTCATATCTTCTTCATACGAACTCCGTTTTCGACGTTCTTTATATCCATGCGTAGGTGAGACTATGCTCTACGACTTTCGTTTAGACTCCGTCGGCTAATTTTGACTTTTATTTTTATTATTTATTTTTAATAGGTCGGGACAGAAAATTTCGTTATAAATTCATAACTTCTTCGTCTGACGTCCGTTTTCGCCTAACTTTTTATCGCTTCGATACCAACAATGAGATCTTCGGTTTTCGTTTAGATTGCTAAGGCTAAATATCGCTCTAATGTAAATTCACTTTTTACGTCGCGCTGTTTCGTGTTGGTTCTGTCGTGAAAGTTCGACAGGTCATAACTTCTTTGTTATAACTCGGATTTTGGCGTTCTTTATATGCACGGAAACCTTGTAACATATACTACAATTTAGTTAGGATTATTCATCCTAAATAATCTTCTATCAAAAATTCATTTTTGACGCTTATTGTCTCTAAATTGACTAGCCCTGATCTACAGGCGTTACAATTATCTCCCCCTTAGGATGATTACGTCCCGGAATCATCAACGAAATAGGATTCGTATACTGACTTCATAAGTTATCTCTCCATTCTAAGTAATAACCTTGATGGGTCGTGTCCCGATGACCTCTCATCGTAGTCGGACTCAATTGATATGACCCCTAGGGTCGGAATAACAACTATCTTACTAGACATTACCGAAACAATGGTAATGACATACTTGAATAAAACGGAATCAATTACTAGCTTCTTGATAACCTTGTGACTTCCCCTGATCCAAGCGTGAGTCATGTGCTTCCGGTAGTATAGATCTCTACTACCATTCACACCTACTCATACTCGTCCCAAGTATTGTCTCGTAGTTAACCAAGTCATCATACATAAATCATATAATCATTCAACACATCAAATAACAAAACCAGGGTTTATATTAATTCTTGAAACTATTACACAAAAGTTCAAGTTCACCCTATACTATGCCTCTAACAGGCCATGCTTCCTGATACAGATTTTATATATTAATATGAAGTCTTCATCTTTTAATTCTCCCATCCTTTTCTGCTTCGTTGAGGAACATGTTGAATGCCCTTGGATGTGGAGGTGTGTTTTTCTGTGGGTAGTCTTTAGAAATACAACCTTCTTCGTTACACCTATAACACACCTTCTTGAGGGGTGCGCACTTATTGGCGTAGTGCCCTGTCTTCCCACATTTGTAACAAGTCATCTCCTCGCTACATTTCCCGAAGTGTTTCTTCTTACACTTCTCACACCACTTAGCTTCATCTCTTCCCCCAGATTTCGAGAATTTGCTTTCTTTGTCAATTATTGAAGATCCTTCACGCTTCCTTTTCTCTCCAACTTCAACTCTTTCCAGACCCTTTTCTTTTATTTGGGTCTCAACATTCTTGGCTGCCCAGATGGCGACTTTCAGAGTGGTTGCTTTCTTGACTATCAGACCAAAGTCCGCTGGTAATCCATTGGCAAACTTGTTGACCTTGGAAAGTTCAGTTGGAATTAGGTGTGGAATAAGCTTCATTTTCTCCGTAGAGCTCGTAGCGTATTCAGTAAAGCTCAATTTTCCTTTCTTCAGATTCTGGAACTCATTGTTGATTTCTAGAAGATCTTGCTCAGAGCAGTATTGCAATTTCAGTTGCACCACGAATTCTTCCCAAGACATCTTGCTAGCTTCCCCCTTAGGCATCGAACCAGCCAATAACTTCCACCAGCTCAATACTCCAGATTTTAACAGAGGGATTGCAAGAGCGGTCTTCTGTCTGTTGCTACACTCGCAACTTTCAAACATTATCTCCATTTCGGAGATCCAGTCCATGACTTGCACCGGTGTCGGGCTCCCAGAAAGACATGGTGGTTTGGATGCCATGAAATCCTTGTACTTGCATCCACGTCCATCATTTCCTCTATCCTGGTTGTTTTGGCGAAGTATTGGTGGGTTGGCTTGACCAACGGTCCCACTGTAGTTTCCTCCTTCAGACTGACCTCCATTTACTTCAGGCTCTTCAACTTGAATTGACAATTCCTTGCGATTCTGCCTGATCAGACGTCTGGTTTCTTCCATCTGATTATTCAACATTGCCTGGATCATCACTTGAACTCTGGCCATTGTCATTGGTTCAGGCGTTGCTGCTACAACAGGTATTTGTTCAATTACTGGTATTTGATTCCTGTTTTCATCAGCATTTCCAACTCCACTCCTCGTTCTCACCATTTTTGATTTATACACCGAATAAGGTGAAATTAGATCCTTAGTCACGATAGATATTCAAATCATCCTTATCACTCCGAAACGTTTACATGTTAGTTCTAATATCGTAGACTCACGCTTAGAATCCTAAACACATAAGGTTTCCAGATCCGGTCGGCAACAGACCATAGATCCGAACAATTAACATCATATATGGCAAACATATAACAATTAGCACATAATAGCATTTTAGGCAATTTTCCTAAAATAAAATAGTGCCTGTGTCAATTTAGGTGTACTACCTAAAATATAATGGACACACACAACTCACAATCATTGCTTTGCATTCTAAGTTTAAGTCTAGAAATAAATCCATATTCATAGTTCGCTTAAACTAATGCTCTGATACCAACTGTGACATCCCAAAATTTCACGGCCAGAAAAGACCGATTTGTTTATGATTTGTTTTATAAATCAGAGTGATCGTTTAAAGAAAACGGTTGCGGAATTTGTTCCCAAAATAAAATATGATAACCATTTATCAAAACATTTCTCAAAAAGAATGTATTTTCATTAAATAATAAGACCTCGGGATGTCATGTTCGTTACAGACCAAAAGCATAAACAATATAAAATAGATCTTACAATAGTTATTTAACTACTGATCTATTATCCAAATTCTCTCGTCAAGTCCACCAACTTATACCCTTGTACCATTACCTGTAATGAAAAGAAAACTGAGTGGGTCAGGCTTGGGAGCCTGGTGAGCATATAGGGTTTTCAACCCACAATAATATAATTATTATATTTAATCAGCAAACGATCAACCCAATTACCCATCCCCATTATCTTCTTAAGGTTTTACCCTAAGAACCAACTATCATTCATTCATTTACTCGTAAGGAATTTGGCACGAATTCCATTGCTGCCAAAGCTTATTTATCAAGTACTAAATCCATAGTTATCTGGCGCTAACTCTATAGTCACCAATGTTCACTTAACAAGCGCTAACTCCATAGTCGCCAAGGTTTACTCAACAAGCGTTAACTCCATAGTCGCCAAAGTTTACTCAACGTGACCTAACTCCATAGTCTCCAAGGTTCATCAAATAGGCATGAAGTCACATCGTCGCCAAGGTTTATACAATAGGCGCTAACTCTATAGTCACCAACTATTCCATCTACCTATGTTCTACCCAACAATTTTGTAGATATAAATACTTACACAGTTTAAATCATTTAACACCTGTATAAAACTCCAATTTCCATGCCCATCTCAAATAGACAAATAACATATAAACACATAGCATGTATTTCATAACAAATACTTCATATTTATGTGTTAGAAGAAAGTAACTACACACTCACACATATAAACAACAATATACTTAATACACTCAAACCATACTTGTATTATTATCGTGTTTATGAAAGGTAGTATACACTCACTTGATCAGAAGATGATCGGACAGAACTACGATTTGCAGAAGTAGTATTCTTCGGTAGATCTGGAAGATCTCCACAAAAATCGAACTTCTCGCGGGCTGAGCTTCGGCTCGGGAACTGCACTTCTCGGGATCTTCGGGATCTCGGGACTTGCTTCGGGGCTCGAGAATAATATCGGGGCTTCGGGGTATTTCTGGCACGCAAATCGATGCAAAACAGAAGAGAGAAGAGGGAAAATGAACAAAACAACCGGCTGCACTCGCATCCTATTTATAGGAGGCTGGAGCCTCGGAGTACGCGGGGCGTACGCGTCCGAATTCGTCACTGCATGCGTCATCCGAAGAACTCGAGTGCGAAGGTCGTCATGCTTCGCTGTACGCGGGGCGTACTTCGGATGAGTCCGATGACTCGCCTTCGGATAATACATTTAATAATTAAATTTAATTATTAATTCATTAATAAACTTCGAAAATTCATATCTTCTTCATACGAACTCCGTTTTCGACGTTCTTTATATCCACACGTAGGTGAGACTACGCTTTACGACTTTCGTTTAGACTCCGTCGGCTAATTTTGACTTTTATTTTTATTATTTATTTTTAATAGGTCGGGACAGAAAATTTCGTTATAAATTCATAACTTCTTCGTCTGACGTCCGTTTTCGCCTAACTTTTTATCGCTTCGATACCAACAACGAGATCTTCGGTTCTCGTTTAGATTGCTAAGGCTAAATATTGCTCTAACATAAATTCACTTTTTACGTCGCGCTGTGTCGTGCCGGTTCTGTCGTGAAAGTTCGACAGGTCATAACTTCTTTGTTATAACTCGGATTTTGGCGTTCTTTATATGCACGGAAACCTTGTAACATATACTACAACTTAGTTAGGATTATTAATCCTAAATAATCTTCTATCAAAAAGTCATTTTTGACGCTTATTGTCTCTAAATTGACTAGCCCTGATCTACGGGCGTTACACCCTTCCACGATGAGACTTTAAGTGAAACCGAATCTCCAACTTCGAATGATATCGGTTGTCTTTTCTTGTCAGCATAGCTCTTTTGAGCAGCTAACATCTTTTTCCCTAATCACTTACAACTTTTCAGCAATCTAATGGACTATTTCAAGTCCCATAAATTGCTTTTCCTCTTATAGACTCCTCCAAAACCTTGAGGTAAAACGGCTGTCACGATCAGATAAAATCGTTAACGAAACACCGTGAAGCCTCACACTTTCCTTCACATAAGAATTCGTAAGTTTATCCATAGACCATTTCTCGTTGGCTGCTATGAAATACGCACTCTTAGTGAAGCGATCAACGACCACCCAAATCATCTCGTGACCGTTCCTTGTTCTGGGCAGTTTAGTCACAGAATCCATAGTGATATCTTCCCATTTACCCATGGGTACAGGTAATGGTTCTAAACTCCCATACGTTTTCTGATGTTGTGCCTTAACCCTGGCACAAGTTACACACTCAACCACATACTTTAGCAACTTCGAGCTTCATCATCGGCTACCAGTAATAGGGTTTTAGATCTCTATACATTTTCGTATTGCCGGGATGAATCGAGTACATGGTCTTGTGAGATTCTTCCATCAGAAGACCTCTTATTCCTCCCATCCTAGGTACCCAAATCCTATCTTTGAATACCTCCAGTCCTTGACCGTTTGTATCAAACACCAACGTTTTACTCAAACGTTCCTCCTTTCGGTCATTTTTCTCTAAAGTTTCCTCTTGAGCTTTCTTTATAGTTTTCACAATTGCCAATACAACTTTAATTCTTAACGCTCTTGGCCTTTTCTTTTCGAGGTTCACCTTTCGACTGAGAGCATCAACATCAACATTTGCTTTAGCAGGGTGGTAAAGTATCTCATAGTCGCAGTCCTTGAGTAACACTAGCCAGCGTCGTTGCCTGATGTTCAATTCCTTCTGATCAAAGAGATATTGGAGACTCTTATGATCAGTGAAAAGTTTACACTTTGTGCCATAAACATAATGCCTCCATATCTTTAGGGCGAATACTACCTCTGCCAACTCCAAATCGTGAGTGGGGTAGTTCTTTTCATGCTCTTTCAATTGCCTTGATGCATACGCTATCACCTTATCCCTTTGAGTCAGAACACATCCTAACCCAACTCCAGAGGCATCACTTTAAACTGTGAAGTCATCAACTCCGTCAGGTGACGAAAGAGTCGGCGCTTCACACGACGTCTTCTTTAACTTCTCAAAGCTTCCTATGCTTCTCATTCCAAGTATAGACAGCTCCTTGGTGGGTCAAAGCTGTCAACGGAGTCGCGATTGAAGAAAAGCCTTGGATAAATCAGCGATAATATCCAGCTAATCCTAAAAAGCTTCAGATCTCCATAGGGCTTTCAATTGTAACCTTCGAGTTAAAATAAATCCTTCTTGAGGACTCCTTCTTCTTGGAATAAGTATTTTCCTTCATTTATTGTAACAGACCGACGGGTCATGTTCTAATGATCTCTCATTGTATACTGCACTACTTAGACTCAGATCTCCTAGGGACAAATTTCAGAACAAATTATACCTTCCTTCATGTTCTAATGTGATATAATCACAGTTCAACATGTATGATTTCTAACAACCAACTTCTTTAACAATGAGTGCGATACTTCTATTGATCGCTTTGATCATCTTTCATTTCAATCTTCTGGCCTAAGTCAAATGTTACATCGAACTTGGTTCTCTGAACCACATAATAAACTCATTGTAGTCGGACTTAATTTGATATGACCTCTAAGGTCGGAATAACAATCATCTTCTTAGTCATTACCGAAACGATGGTAACGACAGACTAGAACAAGACGGAATCAAATAATAGCTTCTTGGTAACCTTGTGACTTTCCTTGATCCAAGTGCGAGTCCTGTGCTTCCAGTAGTATAGATCTCTACTACTATTCACACCTACTCATACTCGTCCCAAGTACTGTCTCGCAGTCCCCAAGTCCTAAAATCACAAAACAATTTAAAACATACAAATGTGTCCAATTAATCATAAAATTTTCCTAGACTATAATAGGACTTCTTTCACGCGTATCTTCAATGATCAACTCTACTTCAACTTGGTTGGTGATGGAAATTCCAGATGATTGGGACAACTGCAAAAAAATTACACCAGCCATTCTATTCATCAGACGACAAAACCAGGGTTTATTTTATTTCCTTGAAACGATTACACAAAGGTTCAAGTTTACCCTATACTATGCCTCTCATAGGCTAAACTACTTGTTACTATTCACATTACTACTTCGTAACTTGATCTTCGGGTATCAAGTCTTGACTTCTACTTCCTAGTGTTATTAATCGCTTCATCAAGGATATCCTGAAATTCCTTTGGCGTTGATGGTGCACTTGGCCTTGTTACTTCATTGTTCTTCTGACAATTCTTAGAAATATGGCCTTCTTCTTTACATCCGTAGCACACCTTCTTGGGAATCATACACTTATTGGCGTAATGCCCTATTTCTCCACACTTAAAGCACTTCACCTTCCCGTCACAATTCCCAGAGTGTTTATTTTTGCACTTCCCGTACAATTTTCCTTTATCTCTTCTTTTGCCAAACTTTGAGGATATGTTGCTCTTGTTGGGCCTTGCAGACCCCTCGAATTTCCTCTTCTTGCCAACTTCAACTTTGTTGGCGGTTGTGTCATTGATCATTTCCTCAATAAACTTAGCAACCCTAATAGTTGCCTCAAGAACAAATGCCCGACGTACTGGCACAATAATTTCATCCTTACTTTGTTGAAGTAAACGTTTTGTTTCTTCCATCTGTTCACCTAACATCGTACGTACCATTGCCTGTACTCCAGTCATCGTGATTGGCTCAAGCTGTGGATTATCACTTCCGAACCCACTTTGAGTACTCGCCATTTCGATCTATACACCAATCATAGGTGAATTTAGATCTTCATTTTGTTAGATGTTAAGTCTTCGAAACGTTTATATGTTAGTTCCAATATTGTAGTCAGACGTTTAGAATCCTACACACATAAGGTTTCCAGATCTGGTCGACAATAGACCATAGATCCGAACAAATAATAACATTGTCATAGCTATAACACAAAACATTTAGCACATAAAAGCATTTTAGGCATCCTTCCTAAAATAAACTAGTGCTCGTGTCTAAATTACGGTAGACACTCATCTTACAATCATCACTTAGCATTCTAAGTTTAAGTCTAGAAATCGTAGGATATTTCTTAGTTCGCTTAAACTAATGCTCTGATACCAACTGTGGCATCCCCTAATTTCTCGGCTAGAAAAGACCGATTTAATTTATGCTTTTTAAAATCAAATCAGAGAAATCTTTATAAAAGATGTTAGGGAATTGGTTCCCAAAACAAAATATGATAAAAGTTTGTTAAAACCTTTCTTTAAGAAGTATATCATTTCCTTTTTATATCAAAACCTCGGGATGTCATGTTCCGATATAGATCAAAAGCTTAAACGAGACATTATAAACCTTACGATAGTTATTTGTAACTACTGGCCTATAATCCAAAATTCACTCATCATCATCATCCGACTATGCTCGGGGTCCTCTACCTGTAATATAAACAGCTGAGTGGGTCAGGCTTGGAATCCTAGTGAGCATATAGGGTTTTCAACCCACAATACATAAATTTATTATGTTTAAACATCAATCAATCAACCGAATTACCCCAAACCCCATTATTTTATTTATTTCTTAAGGGTTTACCCTAAGAATCAACTATCCCTCCTTCCTAAGGATTCATCCTAAGGAATAGACACAAAGTCACCTCGTGACCGGGGTTTATACAACGGGCACTAATTCCATAGCTCTCATTTGTCGACAGTATTATTTACAGGTATTCTCTCCTGCAATACATGTCAATGGGTTTTAGAGTACAACAAATGAACATATAGTTCATTACACCTACAGGTTGTGGGCCTGCTAGTGTTCCATAGACTGTCTAGAATAGTCCATGGTTGTCATCCATACTCTGCTGAATGACGGGGGCCAACAATTTAGGTAAGTGATTCTCTCAAATTTCACCACTCACCCTCAACTCATGATCAATATTATTGATCATCTCCTTTATCCAACTCACCTTTCTTCATACCCACTATTTCATCTACCCATGTTTTACCCAACATTTTTCGTAGATAAAAATACATATATAGTTTAAATTATTTAAAAACATGTATAAATCATTCCTTCAGCACTCATCTCAAATAAACAAACAATATATATTCACACAACACGTATTTTATGTAAAATACTTCCTATCTATGTGTAAGGTGAAAGTAACTACATACTCACTTGATTTAATGAAAACCGGGCAGCAATTCGTTTCCTAAAACGATCGTTTCTAATAAAACCGAGAGTTTTATTGAGAAACCGGGCTCTGCGAGGTTCGGGCTTCGAAACCGAAAAAATAAATTTTCCGGGTTTCACGGGCACTTCGTGGAGTATTCCGGGGTTTACAATCGATATCGGGGCTTTGGGGGATGCTAATATGAAAGAAATATGAGATTTAGGGTGAAAAGTGGCAAATTTCCAAAGTTACCCGAGAAGGCTCGCAGCCTTCTATTTATAGGGTGGAGCTTCTGATCGGACAACTGAGAAGGAACCACGCGTCGCAGATCCAAGGCTCGCAGGGGAAGGCTCGCACATGGTCTGTGCATGCGAGGGCTCGCTGGCAGTCTGTGATTGGACCGAGGCGTGTGTTCGAAGTTGGATCCGGTGCGCAGGTGGTCAGCACGTGCGAGGGTCTCGGTGGCACTCGCTGATTGGACCGCTTTGGATAAGGCCAGGTGCTCGGATGACTCAGCAGCTCGGGTGACTCAGCAAGGCACGTGGCGCATGGGAGGCGAGGGTGACGTGGCAAAAGCGTGACTATGCGAATTTTCTCGATTTTTGTGCAAAAACTTCTAAAATCCATAACTTTTGCATACGAGCTCCGTTTTTGACGTTCTTTATATGCACGCGTAGCTAAAATTACGCTCTACAACTTCCGTTTAAACTTTGTCGGCTAATTTTGACATTAATTTTTATATTATTATTTTTAACAGACCGGGACAGGAAATCTGTTAAAAATTCATAACTTCTTCATTCGACGTCCGTTTTCGTTAGACTTTTTACCGTTGTGCTACTAATGACGAGACCTTCAATTCTCGTTTAGGTTGTGTCGGCTAAAAATCACTCGATCTAAAATTCGAGTTTTTTAGCTGTCTAATGCTAAGCTGAAACTTCGAAAAATCATAACTTCCTCATACGAAGTCAGATTTGGGCGTTCTTTTTGTCGAACTTCTCGGTTTAACGAATATTGTGACTTTTGTTTAGATTACTAAGGCTAAAAAGTAGTTTATCAAAAACTCACTTTTTACGACATTTGGCACCTTGCCGGTTTTGTCGCGAAACTTCGACAGGTCATAACTTCTTCGTTATAACTCGGATTTCGGCATTCTTTATATCCCCAAAATCCTTGTTTCGACCACTACAACTTTATGTAAAGATATCGGGCTTATCTCACACTTTAATTTTGACGCTTATTTTTAATTCTAATTAATTAAACCCTAATAATTAAGCATGAAACACATAATTCACATAAAATCACATAATTCCTTTTCATTTCTTCTAAATGAGTTACAAAGGTTAACCTAGACCATTATGTCAATATTAATTCCTAGTCTAGAAACACGAGCGTTACATAAAGCATCTTAAAAGGAGGTCGATCAATGCTGGTATGATAATTGTTGTTATATGACAACTCTGCCAAAGGGAGATACGTATCCCAACTACCACCGAAATCTGATACACATGCCCAAAGCATATCTTGCAAGGTTTGGATAGTCCTCTCACCCTGTCCATTAGTCTTCGGATGGAAGGTTGTGCTGAAGTGCATAAGAGTACCCAACACCTTGTGAAACCTCTTCCTGAACGTAGAAGTAAACCAGACATCCCTGTCTGAAACCACTGAAACTGGCACCCCATGTTGTGCCACAACCTCACTGTTGTAAATGACAACCAACTTCTCCGTAGAGATACTCTCCTGAATCAAAATGAAATGTGCGCTCTTGGTTAATCGATCCACAATGACCCATATCAAATCCACTATGCGCGTTGTCCGTGGCAACTTTGTGATGAAATCCATAGTAATCTCTTCATATTTCCATAAAGGAATGTCTAATAGCTACAACTTGCCATTAGGTCGCTGACGCTCGGCCTTGACTATCCTACAAGTCAAGCACCTCTCCATATACCAGGCCACATCTCGCTTCATGCATGGACACTAATAGTCGAGCCGAAGATCCCTATACATCTTTGTTGCTCCTAGTTGAATAGAGAACCTTGAATTGTGCACCTCTTCCATCAAAACTTGGTGTGAAAAACCTAAATACGAAACCCACACCCTCTGATTCTAGGGAAACCTTTCACTAAACTGAAGTATAAAATCCTTCACCCACCGCAGAGGCTGACATATTAACACATGGTTCCTCCACAAGACTCCGACTAAGAGTTCAATTAATAAGGGCTACTCAAGCCTAACCACCAGATGGATGCCAACCAATGAACCCATAGTCATCTCTCTATAAACGCAACCCGATACCTTGCCCAAGCCGATCGTATCGAATATCAACCACAATCCACAATCGAACATGCCCCTCATTTCCTCAGATCTATCAATCCCCATACTACTCAAGGAGTGGTCCTCCATCAATATCCTGCCTCATACTGGTGAATGCTACGATCTCGTCGTAGACTTACAACACTTCCACAACTGCCTATCACTCTGGTGAATGCCACGGCTACCCCGTAGTCTTAGAACACTTCCATACGGCCATGGACCCCACCCACGGTCTTAATGTCCGTCTACTATACCAACCATAATTATCATGAGTCTAACCCACATATGACTATAACCTAATCAGGTGTTCGGATTATGCTTCGAACCCCCAAGCCTTCATCAGACATGAACATGCGGAGAGGCACTAACACAACCCTCAACCTGGATCCCTGCACATACCCACCATGTGTCATAACTGATGCATAATGAAACCTAAATATTCACCCTTTTGCAACCTTTAGACCAACAATTCTCCTCCACTTGGGTTCGACTACGCTCTTCCAATCCACCAAAAAAGGATGGATTCCCAATCCGTCTCATAACTTCACAATTCAAACTTCTCAACAACCTGAGCTTGCAAGAATTAGCATTCCATTACTAGCCAAACTTAGTGATCACACACATTCCAAAACTAGAAGAATACTTTCCGAATTCTTAAAGAGCTCAATAATCCTAAGTACTTCCCATAATATAACTCCAAATCATTAAGCCACTTCAGATCATGGCATAGAACTGTAACCCTTGACTGGAACGGACGGATCATCAATTCAACAACTCACCTACCGAAGGATCGATGTACTCAAATTTCGCCAATAGATACCATTCTATTTCTACTGAAAATCCCAATGGCTAAAATAACCCATGAGGACAATACTTTCCCATTACTTAAGAGTGATACGTTACCACTTCTCCATCCCACTGACTGTAGCAATCGACAAGCTGAGCTTTACAACAACTAGCCTTCCTTGACCATAGAAGGCTATAGCTTATACATTCCAAGACCGTGTAGTCATTCCGAATACCTCAACAAATCTCAAAACCCTTAAGCACATTTTGCTGAATCAAATACAAGTCCTTGGAGACTGATCGATTGATGAGGAACAACTTCTCAATATCGAACAAGTACACAACCCGCTCAACCACTGACTTGCACTTAGGGAAATTACCATGTAACCTGTAACTGACCTTGCTTTGAAGGTGTTAAATTGAAAGTACTGATCTTACACTCATGATCGAACCAAATCCTTACTACCTCGAAACCATGAACACTCCTACACATCCTACATTCAAACCGACATGCCTACCTTGTGGATTCCTTGAATTCTCGCGGATACCACTAAAGATTTGACATGTTGCTGATATCCTAAGCAAAAGACTCAAGTCTCTTCTAAACACGGTCCACAGTATGCAAAATGGCATATGACAACTAACTCTATTACTCATACATGTGATTCCATTCTTAGATAACTATGCCATAACATTCCACACAAACACTAGCACGAAATTATTAGCATAATGATTTTAGCGTGAAGGAGAAGAATATGATACATGCACATAGTATTTCAGGGTTCTGCTCCCCCTTCCTGCAGAAGCACTTGCAATGGAACCTGAGACGTCCCAACCACTAAACGTGGACAATATTCCCTGATATGACCAGGTTGATGACAATGATGACACAATTATGCCTCTAGGGTGCATTCTTAGTGAATGTAGCCCTTCCATCCACACCTACCACATTTGGACTTGCCACACCCATGGTCATGTGTTCCTTCACCATTCACATAAATTTCGTAGCCCTTGAGCCTCTAGCACTAGACATGGAAACATCAAACTGCTTAGATGTTGCTAGCAGAGTCGGATCATGAGTCCACTTCCTCTTTCCTAGTTGCCTCTCCAAACGAAGTTCTCGCTCCCGAGTCACCTCGACCAACCCATTAACTGTCTAAACAGCCAAGATCCGATCCTCGAACGTGGCAACCATGTTTTCAGTGACATGACCAATAATGTAAGGTAACTCCTCCTATAAACTTCATGAAACATCAGTAGCAATATAATCATGGAATCGATCCCCCGGAAGGCATGATGAATAAGCCACCTTCAATCCCTCATAACAAGATCTAGAAATAGGATCCTCCTCGCCAAAAGATTCTTTTGCTCCAAAAGCCCTCAGCTCCCGATGGGTCCCCAACCATCCTACTACAATCTTGGCCCAAATATCCACAAGATGATCATCCAAGAGTTCCATGATCCCATCCTTGATGGTACCAAACATCATAGGAGTCTATTCCAAAGTGCCACGGGTGATCTCCGACAAGATGAACTCTCACATTCGCTCATCCATCGGCTTGGTACCAGGACCTAAGCCTGAACCAGAACCTAAACCTCCTCCACGTGTGCTCATAACCATTCTGAAAAGCAACCGTACACATGATCCAAAAATACCTAAATAATCCCCATCCCACTGACTTCCTAGATTCTATGTGACTCTCCTTGAGTCGAGTATGGATCTTGTGCTTTTAGTAGTATGGGCCCAATACTACCTTCCATACCTATCCACCCTTTTCTCAGGAATTATCATGGATCCTCCAAGTCACCTTCTCAAACTGATACTCTAAATACCTACTAAACAACACAACCAACTCATAACAACACATCATAGGCTCTCCTAGGTTCCCGACCTCACCCTGCCATCAGCTGTTGAAGAACTCCTAATAATGTCAGTTAACTACTTCATGAACACAATCACGTGTAAAAAAGCTTACATAATCCTTCAAGTAAAAGACTCATCCCTACAACGGTTAGACTCAAAAAAGAGTTGCAGAATAGAGTCAAATCCATCACTTTGAGATTATTTATCCTTTGCAACATGTGACTTAACATATTCACTTAATAGTTAACTCACTTCACCAAGAGTCCAACAAAGCACAAAGCAAGCAACATTCAAGCAATAACACCTCAAACCACAAGCCAACCAGAGGACATCTCAAGCTCACATATTACCAAGAAGGATTTCGAATCTAAAACATCATTCAATTCCTCTTAGGCTACAAGGCTTCACATATTAGTCCAATCCATAAAATCATCTAAAATCGATACTATCATCCAACTCAAAAGCTCAACCAATCAGGCATATAAAGGCATCTCTCCTAGCATAAAATCCTAAGCAGATCCTTAACCTTAATCTAGCGTGCGATTCACAAGTTCACAAATTAAAGCATAACACAAAACATGTATGGGTATTTTGGGAAGAATTAATTAAACTCGGCCAATTGCATGCACCGCACCCCTTTCTTTTATTAGAAAAACTCTTTTTATAAAATATTTCTTTTTATGAAAAATATGCCAAACCCTTAGTTTGAGTTCACATATACCCGCGAGTATGCTTGAATCCCTCAAACCAAGGCTCTGATACCAACTTGTAACATCCCAAAAATTATAAGGTGAAAATTTTATTTTTAGTTCAACCATAAACACCATTAAATCATTTCAATCATTTAAAAGTATACCAGAATAAAATAGTTATCAAAGTATAATTCCCAAAATCATAGAGTGTTGAAACTTGGGTGGATGCGTTGCGATTAAGCTGGGTCCTTCCCTCGTGAACCAGGATTACCTTAAAAAATATTTTAAACATAAACCATCAGCATGAAGCTTAGTGAGTTCCCCAAAAATACCACATACCATACATATCTCTCAGCTCAAGGCTGTGATCAGTCTACTTCACCCCAAATCTATTTCAACTCATGTGTCGGCCCATGGCCATACTGGGTCTATTTCACCCCACATACATATAACAAACATGCACACATGCATATAACACATTCAACAGAAGTCACAAAGACCTTATCTTAATCGAAGTAAAGAACTTATCTTAAGTTATGATCGTTAAAGAATGAGCATGAGTCTCCAATAAGGATTGATTTTGTAACTCGAAGGTTACGATTGAAAGTCCAACATAGGATTAATAGCAGGCGCAAGATTCAGCACCGTCAACAATCAAGAAGTCCATGAGTTAGATACTCATTTGAAAGGACACAAGAGTTACGATTATTCCCTAGGATGAAAAGATAACGTATGGAGTCATTATACAAGGCATGTTTTTTCTTTATGATTCTTGGACGTAATCATCTTAAGGGGATATAATTGTAACGCCCGCATATTCGGGCTAGTCAATTTAGCGACAATGAGCGTCAAAATTGACTATTTAATAGAATTTTATTTAGAATAAATAATCTTAACTAAGATGTATTATATGTAACAAGGGTTCCATACATATAAAGAATGCTGAAATCTGAGTTATAACGAAGAAGTTATGACATGTCGAAGTTTTACGGCTAAACCGACACAACACCACGTAACGTAAAAAGTGAATTTTTGATAAATTACTTTTTAGCCTTAGTGATCTAAACAAAAGTCATAATATACGTTAAACCGAGAGCGTGCATAAAAATAACGTCCAAATCTGACTTCGTATGAGGAAGTTATGATTTTTCTAAGATTTAGCATAGTAGTGCACAACCCGGAAATTGAATTTTAGATCGGTCAATTTTTAGCCAAAATGATCTAAATGAGAATTGAAGAACTCCTTAATAGGAGTTAAACGATAAAAAGACATTTAAAAACGGAATCCATATGTAGAAGTTATGAATTTTACACGGTCGTTAACAGTGTAATCTTCTTAGACTGTTAAATTTAAAACGGTCAAGAATTAGCCAATGGGGTCAAAAGGAAAGTTGTAGATCTTGTCAATACCTACCCGTGGACATAAAAACGTCAAAACGGAGCTCGTATGAGAAAGTTATGATCCTTTTAAAATTGTTTGTTTTACCTGTGTCCGACGCCACATGTCAGCACCAAGCAAAGCCTTGGTACCTACGCTAGGTCACGACGTGAATTTTAAGTTCATGACATGAATTGCCCCCATACATCCTATAAATAGAGTCGCAAATCATCCGTTGTCTTCATACCTTTCCCATTTTTTCTCTCAACACTCCAAAACTATCCTCCCCTTCCCTAGTATTTCCTAAGAGATAGAGGCGAGTCCCAGAGCACCAAAAGGCTCCGAGAAGAAGAGATTTATGCTCAGAAATTTTGCCCCCATAGAGCCCGGTTCCTAGCCAAACCTCCTAGTAAGTGAGTTATGCTTACCTTACTTTAGGTATAGCTTATGTTTAAGTTCAATATTGGTATGATAAACCTATAAAAAAATATACGTATTATTAAATATACTATACAAAGGGTTATTATAATTTCTTTTAACTACTCGCGGTACGGGGAATTTGGTTTGAAGGGTCGCATAGGGTTGTTGGATTTCAGAAGTGCTTAGATGCCAAAATGGTCCTGCCCTCCAGTGTTTCATGTCTGGCCCATGTCTGAACATAGTGGTTGAAAAGTATTGTTTAACACTTATAAAACAATATTTCTCGTAAATAGCCGCAATGAATATTAGTCTAAAATCTAGCGGTAATGAGACTTGGTTTCGTCGAAGGAAAAGACGATTGTTAGAAGCGAAGCGTTGTCCAAGTTTCGAGTCATCACTTTAACAAGTAAGTGCATAGTTACTTTCATATTGCACATAGATATGAAGTATTTAATATAAATTACGTGCTATCTGTGCATATTATCTATGTTCCCATATCTATGCTAGATGAACGATTTATATATGTCTACGTTATTTAAACTATATATGTATTTTTATACTTATTAATATATATTGGGTAGCGATGGGCGATGATAGGTTGGTGATGAAAGATAGGTGATGATAAATAGGTGATGTCAGATGAGAGGAGACGCAATAACCTTGACCTGCAATGTGGCGATGTGGCAATGTAGTCATCTACTCGAGTATAGATGGCGACCACTGACTATTCTAGACAGTAATGTGTAAACACCAACAGGCTCATAACCTGTAGGTGATGAATTGCGAGTTTAGGCGATGTTGTAATTGCGTATTCATGTGATGATACCCTAACCCTTACTGGACACGTATTGGGGGAGTAATCCCCGAATTAGTACTGTCTATGCAATGTAGGCAATGATCCTTACGAAAACTCCTTAGGAACAAACATATAAGGTAATGGGATGTAAAGAGACGAGAGATAAATATGTTGTAGGCAATGATCCTTAGGAAAAGTCCTTAGGGACAAACATATAAGGAAATTTAATGTAAGGAGATGAGAGGTAAATATGATTTAGGATATATATTTAAGGAAGATTAAATGAAGAAAATGGGGATGCGTAATCAGGTTAATTGTAACATCCTTAAAATTCAAACCAACTTAAAACTTTTTAAAACATTCAAAAACCAATAATTATTACAAATTTGTTTTCAAAATGATTTCATGTTAGAGTATCCCAGAATCAAATCATAAAAATATAAGGAGGTGCATGATCACACCTTCGCCTTCCTGCGATCATCAGTAGTACTTGAAACATAATCAACAACTATAAGCCCGAAGCTTAGTGAGTTCCCCAAAAATACCAACGCCATACAATTATAATCATATCATATGAACAAACAACATGCATACTGAGCCATTAGCCTGACTGGACCACCTCGCAGGGCCATCAGTCTATATGCACGTCTGGACTGCCTCTCTGGGTCTTTAGCCTATCGGGACCACTCACCGGGCCTTCGGTCTGACTAGTATGCCCTATGGGCCTGCAGTCTATCCGGTCCGCCCTGGTTATGCTGGCCTTCAACACAAAGCAGATCCCCCTCAACCCAGCCCCCAATCAAACAATCATGTGCACATAAATATCATACGCTAGATTACATAACAGTCAAACCGACCTAATAGATCACTAATAATAGAAACATCATATAACCAGGATACCGACCTAACCGATGACTAACATAGCATTATCCTATATACCAGGATACCCACCTACTAGGTCATTAAGCATGTCACCATCCTAACTACCAGGATGCAAATCAATAAGCATATCATGCAATAAACCTGGATACAAATCCGAAAAGGGCCGACATTGGTGCCTTCGACCTTGTTAGTATAGTGAGGACAACTCACCTCACAAGTAGCTCGAGATGATACATGTCAAACTCCCCAAATCAAGCTCCAAAATCAATCCCCTACATCCACCAATGATCCACTTTCATAAATTCCCAAATTAGCAAAATACCCCCAGAAGCCAAACTGGCCAACCATTGGTCAAAGTCAAAGTCAACGGTCAAGGTCAATAGTCCATGTTGACCCAACTCGTCGAGTGTAGCCCACTAACTCATCGACTCCTTCCAAAACTCAAGATATTTTAAAAACCCTGGTTGACTCGCCAAGTTCCCAGACAACTCGTCGAGTCCATGAGGTTTCCAAATGGCGGGAAAACCCTAACTGAATCGTCGAGTCATCTCACTGACTCGCCGAGTCCATGCAGAAAACAATAATGGCCAATCTGCATCTGACTCGTTGTGTTGACCATGCAACTCTTCGAGTCCATTCAGTCCATTTCTCATTTAGATGTTTTTAAGCTACCCCAAAGCTCCAAATTACAAATCTAGCCTCCTAGAGCATGGTTTCCACGTAAAGTCACAAATTTTACGTGCATGCATGGTCTTAAATGTCAAAAACGAGCTAAAGGATAGGTTTAAACCAAAGAAAAGGGATAAAGCATTATAAATTCAATAAGTTTATAACTATATGGACTTAGAGGAGTCCAGATCTGAAGTTACAGCTTCAGATCATGTCGAATACCCGAAATGATCCACAAATATGCTAAAAATGGCCTTAAACCCAAGAATAAGGAGATCTAACACTAGAATGATCAAGGTAACAACTTTTTACCTTCAAATATAAGCCAAAACAATGTAGATGTTGGGTCTACAAGCTCCTTCCCATTCCAAGCTTCTCAACCTACAAACTTCTTCCATAAATGCACCAAAAACACTCTCTTAGCCTCACAAGCACAAAGAAGTAGTAAGGAATGGCTAGGGTTTCCTTTTCTGGCTATTAAGTGATGGGTTTAAGCCAATAGAACATCCTATGTGCTCTTGCAAACCCTAATGCTTGGATCTAGGTTTCTCTATTGTACATGCAATTCATCCAAGACTTACAAACCCTAGATCTAGTAGTATATTTCGAAATTTACATAAAAAACAGATCTAGATGATTACCTCTTCTTCAATGGCTTGAATCTTCTTGTCTTTGGAGCTTAGAGTCACAAGTGTCACTCCTCTAATGGCTTACAAAGACCACAAGAAAGAGGATGCTAATTGAGAGAGAGGGAAGAGGCACAAAATTTATTTCTTAATTAATTCTTGTCTAATATTAATTTAATTATATTATTTCTCCTTTAATATATTATTTATATAATATATTAATAATCCATATTAACCTCTCTATTCATAAATCACCTTGTCTAGTTGCTTTGGTTACGGCAACCCAAAAGGACCATGCACAACCGGGTCAAGTACTTACCAAATATAGTTACAGGCTTAGACACTAATCCAACAGTCTCCCACTTGGATAAGTCTAGTAACTACAAATGTAAATACAATCTGATTAGCAATCATAGCTCTCATAGACGTTGTCGAACTCTGATCTCATCAATAACATGTCCTTCATATAAAGGATTGTATAGTCCTCTATTCTAGATATCGTGCGGACAATTACATGGAACAAAATCATACTTATTATCCAGCCGTTTGTTTCTCAATCTCTGATTCGTTTCACATAGAACTTAATTGAACACATCAATTCAGTCCTGACCGGGTGAGACACATAAGTCAAACCAAATCATCGAGGGGCCCTCATATCGCTTTAACCCTCTTTGGATAAAAGGAATGGATAAACTTCGAATTATATGCATTTATTATCCACTAATCAAATTAAACACAACAATGCATTTTAGAACATCAAGTTACTGATACGTTTACGCATTATCAATGCACAACCAATTAGCAAACAATAAACCATATATCTAGGTTTGAAGACCATATGATATTATCATCTTGCGATCACTCGTGATAAATTCCATGAAGTGATTCCAGCAAGCGTGGGTTTATTCCAATGCTCAAATCCAATTCATAAGCACTCATGAAATATGTAGCAAACTTTTGCTATGTCTAATACACTTTAAGCAATCTACACACCAATTCATGACAGTCTTCATTCATACCTACTTCCAACATATGAACGACTGTGGACCATTTGAATAATTTTATTATTCAGGAAGTCAAAACATGCAAAATAAAACACAGGTAAACAATTAACATAAGATAGTAACTTTCCTCATAAATAATACCCATTTATTTAATAATAGAATGTTAATTACAATTTATTTATTACACGTTTGTAAACTATCTAATCTAAACTAATATCGTCCTCCAGCCCAATGATGTGACATCCCCAAAATCACGGCCAGAAAAGACCGGTTTGTTTATGCTTTGTTTAAAAATCAGAGTAACATTTTAAATAAAAGTGTTGCGGAATTTGTCCCAAAACAAAGTATGATAAAGATTTATCAAAAGCATTTCCATAGAAATGTATTTCATTAAAAGACTTGGGATGTCATGTTCGTACAGATCAAAAGCATAAACAGTACAATATAAGCTTTACTACATTATTTCATATCTACAGGCCTATATTCGTAATCCCTCGTCCAAACATCATATCTATGCTCAAGCGCCACTACCTGTAATACATAGAACTGAGTGGGTCAGGCTTGGGAGCCTGGTGAGCACATAGGGTTTTCAACCCACAATAAATAAGTTTATTAACTTTATTAAACAAACCCGATTACCCGTTCCCGTTATCCTCACTTTACGTCCTTAAAGCATCTAACACAAGGGACCTAGTCTAAGGACTATCATCGGGATGGACACTACTGCTAAGGGGATTCCTCGGCAATAAATGTCCTTAAGGAAACCATGTGGGGGATGGAGTACATCTGGTGAGCACACAGTTCAAATAAACACACAGTTCGAATAAACACCTACAGGTTGCGAGCCTGCTAGTGTTCCACTGGACTGTCTAGAATAGTCCGTGGTTGTCATCTATACTCCGCTAGATGACTGGATCATCAATAACATCTATAACGAGGCCTCTCATTATTTTATTTTGTCACACAACAACTATTACATCTACCCATGTTTTACCCAACACATTTTGTAGATATAAAACACATATACAGTTTAAATCATTGAAAACATGTATAAAACGTTCATCCAGCATAGATAGCAAGTATTCAGATAATATGCACACATAGCACGTAATTTATATAAAATACTTCATATCTATGTGTAAGCTGAAAGTAACTATGCACTCACCTGAATGGTGGTGACTCAGCACTCTGACAGCGCTTCGATACTCTCAAAATGATTTTCCTTTGATAAAACCTAGTACCAATACCACTAGGGTTTAGTCTAACGATAACCGTGACAAATTAATTAGTCTGACTATTATTAAGCGTTAATAACACTCAATATAACTCATAATAATAGCCCAAATAATTAATTTAAGGACCTAATAACATTCCTATAATTATTTGAAAGCTATATAAAAAATTGCGTAAGCGTAGCACACTTACAGCGAATTTTATCGAAAACCGGAACTTAATTGGAGCAGTGTTTCGAAACCGAAAGGCTCTTTTTCTCGGGACTCTGGGAGCCTCGGGGCTTCCCTCGGGAGCTAGGGATTTTATCTAGGGCTTAGGGGGGTTTATAGCACTTAGAGAGAGAAAGTTTGTAGAGAGAGAAGTGAAAAATGGTGTGAGAAATGAAGAACTCTCGGCCCCCTTTTATAGCCTGCGAGGCCTCTGTATGCTGGGCGTACCTCGGTCCTACGTTGGGCGTAATGGTTCGGATAAGGGTACCAGTAAGCTTCGTACGAGCCACGTGTTGGATGAAGACCGGAGCTACGCGGCTGCTTGTGGACCGAGGGGTGTAGTTGTACGCTGGGCGTACCGAGCTTTGGACGCTGGGCGTAGCGAGGGGTGACGCGTCACTCATCCGAGGCGGGTACTGAGTCAACGATGGAGGGTCTAGATTGCGCCACGTCATTGATCGAGCAACAAGTTTCGCAATTTTAAGTCTAAACTTTAAAAATTCGTGTCTTTCGCATACAATCTCCGTTTTTGACGTTCTTTATATCTACGCGAAGGTGGGAACGTACTCTACAACTTTCGTTTAGACTCTGTCGGCTAATTTTGACTCGATTTTAAATTTTATATTATTAACAGGTCGGGATAGGATTGGTCCGTTAAATCCTCATAACTTCTTCATCCGACGTCTGTTTTCACCCATCTTTTTCTCGTTAAGCTACTCTTAACAAGATCTTCGATTCTCGTTTAGGTTGTGTCGGCTAAAAATCACTCGATCTAATATTCGAATTTCGGGCTGTATATTGCTAATCCGAAACTTCGAAAAATCATAACTTCTTCATACGAAGTCAGATTTGGGCGCTCTTTTTATCGATGTTCTTAGTTTAACATATTCTACGAATTTTGTTTAGATTGCTAAGGCTAAATCTCGTTCTATCGTCAATTCACTATTTACGCTTCCCGGTATCATGCCGGTTCTGTCGCGAAACTTCGATGGGCCATAACTTCTTCGTTATAACTCGGATTTCGGCGTTCCTTATATCCCCGGAATCCTTGTTTCGACCACTACAACTTTATGTAAAGATATCGGGCTTATCTCACACTTTAATTTTGACGCTTATTTTTATTCTTTATTAATTATACATTTATAATTAAATAATAAACACATAAACACACATAATTCACATAATACTCAAATATTTCATCTTTATTACTTCAAAAAGAGTTAGAATAGTTGACCTAGACTATTACATTGACAAAAATGCTTAGCCCTGAAACCCAGGCGTTACAAATGATCATAGCGTGCTGTAAGTGCTTAACCCTACTCAATCCCTTCGTAAGCGGATCTGCTAGGTTATCCTCCGACGATACCCTCTTCACTACGAGGAGTCCTTCTTCCACCTGATGTCGAATAAAGGGATATTTTCTGTCGAAATGTCGAGATCTGCCATGATCCCTCGGTTCCTTGGTCAAGGTAACCGCTCCTTCATTATCACAGAAAATTTCCATAGCCTCCTATATGGCCGGCGCGACTCCAAGGTCTCCAATGAAGTTCTTCAACCATATTGCCTCTTTTGACTCTTCGTTCACTGCAATGTACTCTGATTTGCACGTTGAATCAGCTACAGTCTCCTGTTTGGAACTTTCCCAAGTCACTACTCCTCCGTTAAGGGTAGAGACCTAGCCCGACTGCGAACGGTAGTTGTCCCTATCGGTTTGAAAACTGGCGTCACTGTACCCTCGTACCTTTAAGTCAATACTCCCAGCGAGGACTAGAACCCATTCTTTGGACCTCTAAAGGTACTTAAGAATATTCTTGATTACGGTCCAATGTGCTTTGTCAGGTTTCCCTTGATATCTGCTGACCATGCTCAAAGTGAAGGCCACATCAGGGAGAGTAGAAGTCATAACATACATAATCGAGCCAACTATGAAAGCCTATGGTACTCGGCTCATTTCTGCTATCTCGACTTCGGTACTCGGGCTTTGAGTGTTACTCAAGTTGGCATTACTTTGGATTGGTAAGTCTCCCTTCTTTGAATTCTCCATACTAAAAAGTTTTAGTACCTTGTCCAAGTAAGTATTCTGACTAAGTCCTATTAGCCTTTTACTTCTGTTTCTCACTATCCTTATTCCCAAAATATAGGCAGCCTCTCCGAAGTCCTTCATAGTGAATCACTTACCAAGCAAGGACTTTACTTCCTGCACCATCGGGATGTCATTTCCTATGAGTAGTATGTCATCGACATACAATACGAGGAAGTTAACTATACTCCCACTGGCTTTGACATATACACATGATTCATCCTCGCTTCATAGAAAGCCAAACTCTTTGAATTTCTCATTGAAACAAAGATTCCATCTGCGAGATGCCTGTTTCAGTCCATAAATGGACCTCTCAAGCTTACACACTTTATTGGGATTCTTCACATTGACAAAACCCATCTAGCAAATTCATGTAAACATCCTTAGCCAACTTTCCATTAAGGAAAGCCGTTTTGACATCCATCTGCCATATTTCATAGTCATGAAATGCAGTAATGGCCAACATCACTCTAATAGACTTTATCTACACAACCGGTGAGAAGGTTTCATCATAGTCAACTCTGGGCGTTTGAGTGAAACCCTTGGCGTATGCGTACATTCCCATCCATGTCAGTATTCTTCTTGTAGATCCACTTGCACCCGACCGTCTTATGACCAGGTACATTGTCAAACAAATTCCAAACTTGGTTGTCATACATGGACTAAATCTCGCTGTCCATCGCTTCTTTCCACTTTGTAGACTTCGGGCCTGACATGGCTTCATTATAGCTATTAGGTTCGTCCAAATTCACTAGTGTACTATCACTAATGAACGTATCCCCTTCTATAGTAATACGAAAACCATAAAACTGGGGTTGAACCCAAACTCTTTTGGAACGTCTAAGAGGTAAGGACTCGTCAATCAGTTCAACCAGATTTTCCACCTCGGGTTGAGCGCCAGCATTAGAGGTTCCTTCATCGCTCGATTCTTGAATCTCTTAAAGATCGATTTGCCTCCCACTATCCCCTTGGCTTATGAGTTCTCTCTCTTGGAAAACCCCTCTCCTCGCGACGAAGACAATATTTTCACTCGGTCTTTAGAAGACATATCCAAAGGACTTCTGCGGGTAGCCGATGAAAATACATCGCTCACTACGAGGCTCAAGCTTGTCGTGAGTCTCTCGTATTATGAAAGCCTTGCCACCCCAAACCTTGATATGTGGAAACGAGGGAGCTTTCCCTGTCCACATCCCGTGAGGTGTTTTGGCAACCCTTTTTGTAGAGACTAAGTTAAGGATATGGGCGGCAGTCTCTAAGGCATACCCCCAGAATGAGATAGGTAGTGAAGTACGACTCATCATGGAACGAACCAAGTCTAACAAGGTTCGATTACACCTCTCAGCCACACCATTCAATTGTGGTGTCCTAGGTGGCATCAATTGCGAAACGATTCCACATTCCTTGAGGTAGTCGTGGAATTCAAGACTTGGGTACTCTCCACCTCAATCGGATCGACGCATCTTGATTTTCCTGCCCAACTGATTCTCCACTTCTTGTTTAAACTCTTTGAACTTTTCAAAGGTTTCTAACTTGTGCTTGATTAAGTAAATATACCCATATCTGCTATAATCATCGGTGAAAGTCACATAGAAGCGGCAAGCATCCCTTTTGGTGGATCTAAAGGTCCCACACAAATCGGTGTGTATGAGATCCAATAAATCCTCACCCCTTTTACAAGTGCCAATTAATGGTGACTTGGTCATCTTTCCAAGTAAACAAGATTCACACAGGTCATCGTCCCTAAGGTAGAATGACTCTAATACTCATTCCTTTTGGAGTTGGGCTATGCGTTTCTTATTGACATGTCCAAGATGACAATGCCACAAGCGTGCTTTATCCAAACCATTGGATGAACCAATACACAACACATTATTTCCTAAGTTATCTACAACCATCACAGTTTCATATATTCCATTACAAGGAAATGCTTCAAAATAAAAAACACCATTAAGATAAGCATTAATAGAACTTTTTTCATTATCAAATGAATATCTAAAACCCTATCTATACAAACCATTGAATGAAATGATGTTTCTTGCCATATTTGGCGAATAGCAACAATTATTTAAATCTAATCCTATTCTACTACTGCGCATTAAAGAGTAAATTCCGATCTTGGTGACAGGCAACGATCTTCTATTCCCCATGATCAAATTTATCTTCCCATGCTCCACATCCCTATCTCTTCTTAGGCCCTGTAAATCAGAACAAATGTGAAAATCACATCCTGTATCAAGTACCCAAGAAATGGCATGTGATGAATCATTAGATTTAATAGTGTAAATACTTGCGTAGGATAGCTTGATTTTCCCATCTTTAATTGCTTGCAGATACTCTTGGCAGCTTCGTTTCCAATGCCCTATCTAGTGGCAGTGGTGGCACTCTGCCTCCTTAGGGTTGGAGTTGGGCTTAGCAGAACCAAACTTGGTTCAACTAGAAGAGGTACCATCTTAGGAGATTTCCTTGTGGTTGCTCTTTGAGGGAGCCTTCCTCTTCTTACCCTTCCCTTGCCCAATTGCCAAGGCTAGGGCAGCAGCAGGAGTAGGAGTTAATGCAACAGACTTATCTTTGAGATTGCTCTCAGCAGTCCTTAGCAAACCTTGAAGCTTGCGAAAAGTGACCTCTTCCATATTCATGTGGTAGGTCATGCGGAACTAGTTGTAGCAGGGAGCCAAGGAGTGAAGGATGATGTCAATTGCCAGCTCTTCATCAAAGTTCACGTTCAACTTTAGCAGGCGGTCAACATATCTCTGCATCTTTTGCAAATGAGCGGTAAGGGACTCTCCACTACCCATTTTGGCAGTGATGATCTCATAGGGATACATCTCCTCACTAGACTTCTGGACTTCTGCAGTCATAGTCGCCAGCATGATGCAATGGACTTTCGTAGCATCATGCTCATGGGCCTCAAAGGTCGCAATCGCTTCAACAAAGGCAGTGTTGATGTTGATTTCCTTCAGCTTCTTATCGAGGATGTATTCCTTGTCCTCATAATGACTGACCATTCGGATGTTGCAGATCCAATCATTGAAATTGGACCCGTCAAAGATCACTCTCCTACACAAGTTCATGAGTGAGAACGAGCCGGAGGAATTTGAGCCGGAAGCGTTGTTGTTGACATTTGACATCTGAAAAGGAAAAAGAACAAAGTTTGAATAGAAATGAATCCCCAATTAAAAACGCAAATGAGAAATTAGGGCTAGGATCCAACAACATTATTTACAAATTAGAAGAGGATGTCGTAATCTAACAAGTAAATAATTTGAAGGTAAGTGAATGACGATTCACTAATTTTCCACCATGAAAAACAAATTAAAGTTAAGTTTTAAATGTATTCAAATCTCCTAGATCTTTTAAGATTCATTGAACTTTTCAATGGCATGTTTAAATCTTCATATGCTCCTCAAGTTTGTGACTGGGATGCCGAGGATCATAAAGCGAGTGTGAATAACCATGCAAATATACATGGTGCCCTCATTGTTACAGTCACCTATTCGATGTGCTGGTTAACCACACACACTTCATCGAACTATGACAAACAATGAGTCACCCTTTGCCACCTTTTCTTAGAATCCAATTAGTGTGCCAGTTAACCACACACGCTCCACTAACGTCTTAACAAGGGTACAAAGTGTAATGAGGAAAGGGTTGCCCTATCCTACCCATTCGGCTAATGACCCTCCACCAATCAAGGAAGCGGTGGGTAAGAGTGGACACCCATTAAACGGCCATTTTATAGGCCATAACCTTATACTCCCCTTTATAGATCAGCTTCGTGAATGAGGCCTACTAACGGTAAGACTAGCATTTAAACTAATAAATATAGTTTAAGGTTGAAGTCTAAACTTGTAAAATTCTAGAGTTTGAAATTTAAATTGTTCAAATTAAACTTTTAATTAAAAAATTTAAATTTCAAAACTTGAGGGCAAGTTTTGAACTTTTTCAAAACACATAGGATCAAATGGAAAATAATTTAAATTAAACATTTCATTTAATGATTATCTAGATTTGATCTATTTTATTTTAATCACAAGATAATTCAGCAAATAAATCAACTAATCAAATTTTATCACATAAGGAATTTATTACTCAATTAAATGGTAATTATCTTTTGTTTTGGTAAAGATAATCATATACTAACATTACAATTATGATTTAATTAGTTAAAAATGATTTTAGCAATTATCCTTCAGCAAAACAGCAAGAAAATCCCAAAAATCCCTCTGTCTGACTCCCCGACTCGCTGAGTCACTAACTGGACTTGCCAAGTGCAGCTAGTGACTCGCCGAGTCAGGTCGGGCAGAAGGCAAAAACGATATTGTTTAGCAAGATGAACATACAAGGTATCAATACAATAGAAACCAATGAAAGCTCAGATACCACTGATGGGTTTAAGCCAAAAGAACATCCTATGTGCAAACCTAATGCTTGGATCTAGGTTTCTCTATTGTACATGCAATTCATCCAAGACTTACGAACCCTAGATCTAGTAGTATATTTCGAAATTGACATAAGAAAAACAGATCTAGATGATTACCTCTTCTTCAATGGCTTGAATCTTCTTGTCTTTGGATCTTAGAGTCATAAGTGTCACTCCTCTAATGGATTACAAACACCACAAGCTAGATGATGATAATTGAGAGAGAGAGGGAAGAGGCACAATTTCAGCTATGATCTTTCTAGGGTATAGTGGCCAAAAAATGCAAGCCTTAGGGTTCTATTTATACTGGTGTTGCTAGGGTTTTAGTCTAAACCCTAATGGACAGCTTAGGCCTTAAGCAATACAAGGAAGCTTTTGGAATAAGGCCCTTATGGCCGAAATTATGGATGGACACACCCTAATTTCGTCCATGCCTAGTCCAAGAGGTTCCTCAGCCCAATACTCAACTATCACACATTTGACAGTTTAAGTCCCTAATACTAAATCAATGTCTTTTAGCCACATAATTAATTTCTCAATTAATTCTTGTCTAATATTAATTTAATTATATGATTCCTCCTTTAATATATTATTAATATAAAATATTAATAAACCATATTAACCTCTATATTCATAAATCACTGTGTCAAGTTGCTTTGGTGAAGGCAACCCAAAAGGACTATGCGCAACCGGGTCAAGTACTTACCAAATATAGTTATGGGCTTAGACACTTATCCAACAATGAGGTGATATGGGAGGCCAAAGGATGCGGATTACGTCCTTTAAATAGATTTGCAAACCCTAAAAATTAGGGTTTTCCCATTCAACTCCTACTCGTCGAGTTGGGGTCCTCCAACTCGTCGAGTAGACCTCATAAAATCATATGGTCTGATCCGTTTCTACATGAGAGTTGGGGCATCCAACTCGTCTAGTAGGTCCATGAGTGTGACAAATAAGCTTTAAATTTTTATACCTGGGATTCGGGGTGTTACAATTCTCCCCCAGTTAAACTAAACTTCATCTTCGAAGTCTCCTGCGGTAAATAACTCTAGGTAATGCTCCTGTGTATCTGCCTCCGGCTCCCGAGTCCACTCGGATCCCCTTCGGTGCTGCCACTGTACCTTTACCAAAAGTACTTCCTTGTTCCATAGAACCTTCACTTTCCTCTCAAGAATGGCCACTGGCATCTCCACGTAATTCAGGTGCTCGTTGACTTGTATATCGTCCAATGATACTAGTGTCTCCTCATCTAATATGCACTTTCACAACTATGACACATGGAAAGTATTGTGGACCTAACTAAGCTCCTCCTGGAGATCCAGTCTATACGCCACCTTGCCAACCATGGAATTGATCCTGAATGGCCCAATGTATCGGGGACCCAATCTCCCCTTCTTCCTGAAGCGAATAACACCCTTCCAGGGTGAGACCTTCAGTAATACCATTTCTCCCACATGGAACTGAAACTCAGATCGGTGCCTATCAGCGCAACTCTTCCACTGACTCTGAGCGGTCTGCAGCCGATCTCTGATCTGCTGAATCCTTTTGGTAGTCTGCAGAACTACCTCTGTCTGTCCCATCACACTATGACCAATCTCACCCCAACAGATTGGGGTGCGACATCTCCGTCCATACAACAGCTCATATGGTGGGGCACCAATGTTGGAATGAAAGTTTTTGTAATAGGAGAACTCTGCAAGGGGTAGTTAGGAGTCCCAACTCCCACTGAAGTCAATAACGCAGGCTCTTAGCATATCCTCGAGAGTCTGCATGTTCTGCTCACTCTGGTCATCTTTCTGCAGATGATAGGATATGCTGAAGTGCAAACGCGTGGCTAGTTCCTGGTGGAACTTCTGCCAGAAACTGGAGGTGAACCGAACATTATGGTTTGAGACAATAGAGACCGGCACCCCATGGTAAGCAACGATCTCGCGGAGTCCCTTCAGTCTATTTATCATTCAGACATTTTTAAGTTACCCTAAAGCTCCAAATTGCAGATGTAGCCTCCTAGGGCATGGTTTCCATGTAAAGTTGCAAAATTTACGTGCATGCAAGGTCTTAAATGCCAAAACCGAGCAAAGGAGAGGTTCAAACCAAAGAGAAGGGCTAAATCTTGATAAATTCGATAATTTTATAACGATATAAATTTAGATCATCCCAATACCTGAAATGATCCACAAATATGCTAAAATGGCCTTAAACCTAATATTAAGAAGATGTTGGATTCAAACCAAGGAGAAAGCCTTAACAGCTTGTTACCTTCAAATGGATGCCAAAATGATGCAGATGTTGGATCTACAAGCTCTTTCCAATTCGAAGCTTGTCAACCTTCAAGCTTCTTCAACAAACGCACCAAAACACTCTCGTAGCCTCACAAGCACAAAGAAGTAATAAAGAACAACTAGGGTTTCCTTTTCAGGGTAATGAGGTAATAAGGGAGGCCAAAGGATGCGGGTTAAGTGCTTTAAATAGGGTGAAAACCCTAAAAAATTAGGTTTTCCTATTCAACTCCTACTCATCGAGTTAGGGCCCTCTAACTCGTCAAGTAGACCTCATAAAATCATGCGGGCTGATCCATTTCTACGCGACAAGTTGGGGCATTCAATTTGTTGAGTTGGTCCAAGAATGTGACTAATAAGCTTTAAATTTTGATACATGGGATTCGGGGTGTTACATTAATTGTTTGACAAGAAGTATATGAAGAAACAATTTAAGTAGATTATTGTGGATTGAAAATCCTATGTACTCACCAGGTTTCCCAACCCGGCCCACTCAGTTTATTTGTATCACATGTGGATATGAAGCTACATTAGACCGAAAGTTTAGAGGAGATGTAAATCACTAGTGTAAATGAATGTAAGGTCTATTTATGCTTATGTTTTTTTTATTGACGATGACATCCCAAAGTTTTAATATAAACAAAGTACATTTCTTCAGAAATGCTTTGATAATATATTTATCATGTTTTCTGGGAACAAATTCCATAATATTATTCTTTAAAATGAATACTCTGGTTTTCAAATAAGCATAAACAGACTTTTTAAAATGACCGTTAATTTGGGGATGTCAAAGTTGGTATCAGAGCATTAGTTTAATCGAACTAGGAATTTTAGGAAATCTCTAGACTTAAACTTAGAATGCTAAGCAATAATCGTGAGGAGTGTCTATTATATTTTCATAGTACACCTGAATTGACACAAGCACTAGCTTACTTGAGGATTAGATGTCTAAATTGCTTTTATTTGCTAAATGATTTCTAATCCTTTATGATGTTATCCGTTGATTGGTTCTATGGTCTGTTGTCGACCAGATCTAGAAACTTCATGTGCTCAAATTTCTAATCGTTTAATTATGGTATTGGAATTGGCATATAACTTTTCGGAGTGATAAGGAGATTTATACGTCTATTGTAAATAAAGCTTTCCAAATTCTCGTCACTGCACACCGAACCTATGATTTGGTGTATAGATCTACATGGTAAGAACTCGGAGCGGATTTGGAAACACTAATTGAAATGCTAATGCTAATTAGTGGTCTGTGATTGAGTGTGCACCAGAGGTAGTAGTTACACCCAAGCCAATCACGATGGCAGGAATCCAAGCAATGATTCAGACTATGATGTTCGAACAAAAGGAGGAGATCATGCAAATGTTACTTAATAGGTATGAACCTACTGTGCATTGTGCAAACCAAACTGAATGAAGACATGTTAAAGGAGGGAAATTACAGCCATACGGTAAGTCAAGTCGGACCTCGAGTGGTCAGGAGAAACAAACCCAGACATAAGGATTGATAGGGTTGGGCGCATGTATAAGAACTTCTTGGTTGCCAAACTACCAAGTCTTTCTGGAAGCCCAAAGCCAGTGGAAATTATAGGTTGGATCTCTAAGATGGAAATGGTATTTGATAGTTGCAACTGCAACAATAAGCAAAAGACCGTCTTTGCAGTCAGACAACTAAAGACCAGAGTTTTAAGTTGGTGGAAGTTGTTGGCGGATAAAATGCCACGGGGAGAAACAATGCGGATGTCTTGGGAAGTATTGATGGAGCAGTTGAAAATGAAATATTGCTCAAAGATAGATCTAATCGACCTAAATAACAAGTTTTAGAAACTGAAGAAATGGAAGATGAGTGTTGATGAGTATGCCACCGCATTCACCGAGAGGATGAAGCTATTCCCCTACTTGGTGCCTACTGAACTCTCTAAGATAGATAGGCTTGCTAACAGATTGCCAACGGAATTTGGCTCAATGGTCAAAATGGAAACTACTTTGAAGACAGCCGTTAGAGTAGCTAAGAATGTAGAGACCCAAATAAGAAAAATGGGTCTAGAAAAAGATAAGGCACCAGAAAAGAGGAAGATGGAAGTATCCTCAAGATCTGATAAAAAAGGAAGATTCATGAAGTCCAACCTAGAAAACAAAAGTATGGAGGTATTGGTGGAACCAAGTGGTGTGAGAAGCGCAAGAAGAAGCATTTCGGAAGATGCGATGGAGAAGTGACATGCTAATAGTGTGGTAGGACCGGTCACTATTTTAGAGATTGTACATTCGACAACAAGAAGTGTTACGAATGTGGAGACGGTTGGCATATTTCGAAGAACTGCCCAAAGAAGAATGAAGTTGCAAGGCAAAAACCACCGAAGCCAAAGGTGAGAGCATTCCAGATGATCCTTGATGAAGCAGGTGACAATGCAAGGGATTAGGAGTAAGGATCAAGAAAGAAGCTATATAGTGTCGTGTGATGTAGCATAATATAAGAGGCATACTCTAGGGTGAAATTGAATATCTGTGTAATCGTTTCGAGAAGTAATATAAACCTTAGTTATGTTATCCGATGTGTTCAATGACTATGTGAAAATCTTTTATGATGCCTCGATGAACTGGGAGACAATACTTAGGACGAGTATGAGTAGGTGTGAAAGGTAGTAGAAGCCTATACTACCGGAAGCATAGGACTAACACTTGGATCAGGGAAAGTCACAAGGTTACCAAGGCGCTAGTAATTGATTATGTTTGATTCTTGTCTGTCGTTACCATTGTTTTGGTAATGACTAAGAAAATGATTGTTATTCTGAACCTAGTGGTCATATCAAATCGAGTCTGACTAAGATGAGTGTGTTACGTGATTCAAAGAACCAAGTTCGATGTAGCATCAGACTTAAGCCAATAGATTGAAGCAATAAATAAAAGTATTATGATCGTTGTAAAAGTAAGAAGCTTGTAGATAGAAATGCTGATGAGTTTGAGCCATAAGAACTTTCCTATGTGCACATGAAAACCCTAATGCTTGGATCTAGGTTTCTCTAATTGAAGATGCAATGTATCCAAGGCTTACAATTCTAGATCTAATGTAAACAATTGAATCATAACATATGAAATCAGATCTAGAAGAATACCTTAAGTTACTTGCTTGAATCTTCTTGTTCTTGGAGCTTAGAGTCACAATTGTCACTCCTCTAATGGCTTACAAACACCAAATAGCAAGAGGATTATTTGAGAGAGAGGAGAGGTGAGGAAATCGGCTCTAGGGTTTCTTTCTTGCAAGAGTGGCCGATATCCCTCACCCATGGGGTCTATTTATACTATGAGCTACTAGGGTTACACCCTTAACCCTAATTGAATAACTTAGGCCCTAAGCAATCCAAAGATCCTTCTAGATATAAGGCTTGAACGATTTTTAAGATATCCAATACCTAAAAATCGTCCACCCTAATGTCCATAAAGATTCATAGCCCAAAAACATAACTAATACACATTTGACAGTTTATGCCCCTTTATTCAATTAACCTCTTTAAGTCACCAAATTAATTCTTAATTAATTTATGACTTACATCAATCAAATAATATTATTATTCCTTTAATATATTACTCTCATAATATATTAATAATAATATCTCTTCTCTCTTTATAAATTACCTTGTCAAGTTGCTATGGTGAAGGCAACCCAAAAGGACCATGCACAACCGGGTCAAGTACTTACCAAATATAGTTACAGGCTTAGACACTAATCCAACAGTCTCCTACTTGGATAAGTCCAGTAACAATAAATGCAAACACAATCCGATTAGAAATCGTAGCTCTCAAAGACGCTGTCAAACTCTGATTTTATCAGTATCCTGTCCTTTAGATAAGGGATCGTATAATCCTCTGTTCTAGATATCGTGCGGACAATTACATGGAACATTTTTCATACTTATTGTCCAACAATTGGTTTCTCGATCTCATATTCATTTGACATAGAACTTAATTGAACACATCAATTCAGTCCTGACCGGGCCCGACACACAAGTCAAATTAAATCATCGAGGGGCCCTGATATCGCTTTTACCCTCTTAGGATAAAAGTAACAGATAAACTTTGACTTATACGCATTTACTATTTACTAATCAACTATACACAACAATGTGTTTTATGACATCTATTTACTGATGCGGTTTCTCATTATCAATGCACAACCAACTAGTAAACAATAAACCATATATCTTTGTTTTAAGACCATATGATATTATCGTCTTGCGATCACTTGCAGTACATTCCATAAAGTGATTCTAGCAAGCCCGCGTTTATTCCAATGCTCAAAACTTGTTCATAATATAGTAATAATAATATCTCTTCTCTCTTTATAAATCACCTTGTCAAGTTCCTATGGTAAAGGCAACCCAAAAGGACCATGCACAACCGGGTCAAGTACTTACCAAATATAGTTATAGGCTTAGACACTAATCCAACAAATGCTACATACTAGAATGTGATTATACCACATTAGGACATGAAGGAAGGTATCATCCATTCTAGAATTTGACTCTACAAGACATGAGTCTAAGCATTGCATCGTACGATGAGAGGCCATTAGAACATAACCCATCGGTCTGTTACGATAATCGAAGTAAAGAACTTATCTTAAGTTAAGACCGTTTAAGAAGAAGCAGGAGTCTCCAATAAGGATTGATTTTGTAACTCGAAGGTAACGATTGAAAGTCCAACATAGGAATAAGAGCAGGTGCAAGATCAAACACCGCGAACAGTCAAGAAGTCCATGAGTTAGATACTCATTTGAAAGGACACAAGAGTTACGATTATTACCCAGGATGAAAATATAACGTACAGTGTGATTATACAAGCCCTATTTTGTTGATGATTCCAGCATGTAATCATCTTAAGGGGAGATAATTGTAATGCCCGTAGATTCGGGCTAGTCAATTTAGAGATAATGAGCTTCAAAAGAGACTTTTTAATAGAAGGGTATTTAGAATAAATAATCTAACTAAGTTATATTATATGTAACAAGGGTTACATACATATAAAGAACACTGAAATCCGAGTTATAACAAAGAGATTATGACTCGTGACAACCCGAAATTTCCATTTTGTACAAACATTATCAATTCAATAGAAGCTAGACCAGTTATAGTGAATTTCAGACTTTTCCGAATAAGTTTGAGTATATTAGGGTTTACGTTTAAGGAGATATCAGGAGAGTGGATGCACTTGGGTTAGTGAAACTCGAGTATTTCAAAACTTCATAATATTAGAGTTCATTTCCGGAATAAAAATATTTTCTGCCAAAAATATCTCAGGACTATAAATAGATTTCTGAACCAAATTCATTCATTATTCACATTTCCAACTAGAGAAAAGCCATTTTCTCTCTCACGGATCTTCGGGTTTTCGCCCCAAATCGTGAGTACACTTCTCTTGTTGTCTTATAATGCTTATTATGTGCTTAATAACTTAGTTTACATATCAAATCTGTGAGATTCGGGAGTTTACCGCCCAAGAACGTTCTTGGAGAGTAAACTCCAATATGAGGCTTAAATGCCACCTAGTCTTTTCCCCATGATAAGTGACAGACTTAGGCTTAATTGTAAGTGTCTTTAGGACTAGAAGCCAATCAAAAACACCAAGATTAGGGTGTTCACGGCCCAAGAAGTTATTGGACCGTGAACTCCAAAATCAAGGGCCAAAGAGTGTGTTAATCACTCCTAAAGCCTTGGACATTAAACCCTATTTGATCCTAGATAATTTGTGGACTTTAAAACATCAAAGACACCTCCCCAAAGAGAGTTTACAACCCTGGTAAAGTTCTTGGTCCGTGAACATAAATCAAGGGCACCAAAGTGTGCCTAGGACCTTCAATAGCTTAAAATAAATGCCTAGAAACTATCCTACTTGTGCTTGGGGCTTGAAAACATAAAAACACCCATCCCATGAGAGTTTACGGCCGTAAACTCCAAGGGAATTGGCCTTGGGGCCGTAAACTCCTCAAAGGAGTGTTTCTATGCCCTAAATTACCCAAAGAACTAAACCACCAAGTAGAACTTATTCTAGAAATCAAGTAACACTTCAAAACAAATTATGTCAACATGTTTGAGAGCTTACGGCCGTAAACTCAAGGGTTTAAAACCTTAAACTCCTTATGTGGAGTTTATTGAAGAGTAAACATATATACAAGGTCCTTGGAAACTTTAAACCCCTTTAGCCTTGTCCCATAACAACCTAGAAGCAACCCTTTGGACTTATAACACTTATACAAAGTGTTTACATGTTCTAGAGTGTCCCAAATTAATTCATTAGTTATTATTTGGCTAATTAGTTATATATATGCTCATTATATGATAACTAGGCTCGTACGTGTGAACAAGTCTCTGTTTGCCACCTAGCACAGTATCCGACACTTCAATCCAATCCACTCACCACAAGTGAGTTCATACCCCTTTTAATTAACCTTTGAAATACTTTTAAATGTTTTAAATGCTTTTATGGGGGGGGGGAATACAAGTTAAATACTTATAGTTATTACATCAATCACATGTGATTAATAACTATAAAACCAATGATTTTATCACTGTTCAAACTGTTTATCAAACTGCTTTACTTCAAAATGTTTTACAAACTCTTTTCTTACCAAATACTTTTATTTAAACTTTGGTATACTTCTTATAAATTGCATGCCCATATATGTGTGTATATATATATATATATATATATATATATATATATATATATATATATATATAAAAGAAATGTTTAAAGGGCTTAGGAAGGCCATCCGCCCTATTTCCTTTTTCTCGATTTGGATGTGGTCTGGTGGGACTTCGAGTAGCCGTCCGAAGGCCGTTTCAATATTAATTCTATATCAAGCGTACATATATGGACATAAAAGTACTCCCATATTCATGCGTATTAGTTACATCATTAGTAATTTACCATCGGGGTAACACAGGATCATACTACTACAATTTCTAGATCAATGAGTCAGTTGATTCATGAGTCAATACTTATTACTATGAGTACATATACAACTATAATAGAAAGAGAACATATACAACTATACTAGAAAGAGAACATATACAACTATACTAGAAAGAGAACATATACAACTATACTAGGAAGAGAACATATACAACGATACTAAAACAAGTAACATTACATTACATATACATGAATACGTTAACAATTGTGATCCACTATATCGGAGCATGCCTTAAATGTCATGGCCCGAGTTGTAGCCAGAATTCTCTTGGAGGGAGAGCGTGATTTTGCGTATAGATCTATACTGGATTGACTATCCTACACCTTGTTGCTAGCTACAGCCGGACCTGCAGGTCTGCGGGTGCCAAACGTCATTCCGTTTTACGACCATTCGTATGTCGTTTTTACCAGTCAATAGTATGGTGCAATTAATCACATGATACCTTAATATAAATCCGGTTTAAGATAGTTAGTACAGCAGTAGTTCCTATAATACAACACTACAGTACTACAATAATTTACCCATTACATATATTTAGTGATTATTTCACTTAAACATAAATGTACAAACTATATTTTGTTAAATGATAGTTACACTTGGGAAATTACACACTTTTACAAAAACGAACGTACAAAACAATTAAGCCTTAGTAGAAGGCTACTTTTATAGAAAATATAGGTTTTTCTGAGAGATCCAAACTTTTACAAACATTTACATACATTTTACAAACTTACACTTGAGACATGTTCGAACGTTTTGATAACAAACACCGACACTAAAATATTTATGAACTCACCAGCTTAATGCTGATAAACTCTTTCAAAATAACTTGTATTCTCAGATCATCAGTAGACAGGTACCGAGGCCAGCTTTTGAGAAGATGGAGCGCATCCAAGACTCGTCTTATTATTTTGATTTACATTATTTTTGGTGTCTATAACTTTACAGAACACGCTTGTATTAAAATTATATATTTAATGCAATGGATGATGTTGTTTGCTTGTTTACTTTTACTGTGTTGTGATACTTTACATGACGTCCTCCGCCCCAGAACGTTTCCGCCGTTCTTGGTTTTGAGGTGTGACATGACCTGTCGAATTTTTACGGCTAAACCAACACAGCACCACGTAACGTAAAAAGTGATTTTTTAATAAACTACTTTTTAGCCTTAGCAATCTAAATGAAAGTCGTAGTATACGTTAAACCCAGAGCATGCATTAAAAGAATGTCCAAATCTGACTTCGTATTAGGAAGTTATGATTTTTCTAAGATTTAGCATAACAGTGCACAGCCCGAAAATCGAATTTTAGATCGGTCAATTTTAGCCAAAATGATCTAAATGAGAATTGAAGATCTCATTAATAGGAGTTAAACGATAAAAATACAGTCGAAAACGGAGTCCGTATGTAGAAGTTAAGAAATTTACACGCTCATTAACAATGTAATATTCTCATACTGTTAAATTTAACATCGGTCAAGAATTAGCCAATGGGGTCAAAAGGAAAGTTGTAGATCTTGTCAATAATCATGCATGGATACAAAGAACGTCAAAAACAGATATTGTATGTGAAAGTTATAATTTTTAAAAGTTGACTGTTTTACTTGCGTCCGGTGCCACGTGTCAGCACCAGGCGAAGTCGTGGTGCCGACGCAAGGTCATGACGTGAATGTTAAGTTCACAACGTGAATCACCCCTAGATAGCCTATAAAGAGAGGCACAAATCATCCATTTTCTTTACACCTTTCCCATTTTTTCTCTCTCAACATTCCAAAACTATCCATTCCCTTTCCCAGTACTTCCTAAGTGCTAGAGGCGAGTCCCGAAGCACTAGAAGGCTCTGAGAAGAAGAGATTTTGGCTCGGAAGTTTTGCCCCCGTAGAGCCCGGTTCCTAGCCAAAACTCCTTGTAAGTGAGCTATGATTACCCTACTTTAAGTATAACTTATGTTTAAAATCAATATTGTTATTATGAACCTATAAACAATATATGTATTATAAAATATAATATACAAAGTGTTATTATATTCTCTTTTAACTACTTGTGGTACGATGAATCTGGCTTAAAGGGCCGCATAGGGTTGTTGGATTTCAGAAGTGCTTAAATGCCAAAATGGTCCTCCCCTTTGATGTTTCATGATTGGCCCCTGTCTGTACATGGTTTTTGAAAAGTATTGTTTAGCACTTATAAAAAAAATATTGCTCGTAAATAGTCACAATGTATATCAGACTAAAATCTAGCGATAATCATACTAGGTTTCGTCAAAGGAGAAGATGATTGTTAAAAGCGAAGCGCTGTCCAAGTTTTGAGTCATCACTTTAACAAATGAGTGCATAGTTACTTTCATCTTATATATATATATATATATATATATATATATATATATATATATATATATATATATATATACATGAAGTTGTAATTCCCAAAAATACTTAGATCAATACGATATTGGTTAATCAATTTAGTGAATGCGGAATGTAAACCAAATAGCGATTCAAGAACACACAAGTATCTCAAATGCACACGATTATATAGATTAAATCGTTTGGTAAAATTGAGAACTCTTCCAAAGCCGATTACAAGATTGAATGAACAACTAGAAAAAGTAAACGACTGAAAACTATTTATACACCAAGTACAAAGCCTTATCCCGGCCCAATCCTATCCGACCGAAATCACCATATTGATTTCAGTCCCCCAATAAGCTTACTAACACAAATATATATAAGCCCAAATACAATAATAAATTATAAGTCCAACATAAACCACTAAATTATGACCAAACAATCTCCCCCTTGTTTTATTGCTGGCTGACATTACGACTTCTCCACAAGATGAACATCAGATTCAGCCAATGCTCCTGCCCACAACTTCTTATCAATGATATTCCTTATCATGTCGGTGAACACCTTTGCCGCAGCTTCAAACGTTTCGTTCTCCGCCATAAGCTGACGTTTAGACAAGGTATGAATGTCATGCTCGGAAAATTTCAGTAAATCCCTATGATCAACAATCCGAATCTCATCCTTTTGTCGTCTTGATTACCACATTCGTTGTTCCCTTATCATATACCGAATATAATAAATCATTTAAAGAGCCATCAGGTACACGCCGAGTGATAGAGATCTTTACCGCTTTATTTGTAGGCGGCCATATGACATTTACCATGGTCTTGTTGGTGTAGAGATCTATGACATCCTTGGCCTTTTTTAATGAACGATGATGTTGTTTTCAAGCCTTCAAAGTTCATCTTAGCTTTCTCTTCAAGGAATTTTTTAAACGCCAATGCATTGGGATCATTTGTTGGATTGTGAAACGATGCGTGGACAAGCTCTGCAAGATCATCTTTTGTCCAAAACACAAAATCAATCTTCTTCCCATAATAGTCAATGTTTCCTTTCTTTCGTTTCACAATCCACATTTTCTTATCAGCTTCAAATCCCCATATACGAATTCCAAAACGATCACCGTATCGATCAACAAATTTTCTTTTTCCAGTTTCTTTCAAAAAGATATGTGGTTGATCACCACATGCATTCTGATCAGTGCTTTTCATCAAAAGCATTTGACCCTTTTTTAGATTATCAATTTTCTTCTTATTCTCCCTTCTTTCCTCAGTTGTGACAGGGCCAGATGACAAAAATTCATCAATGTTAGCATTTGGGGCAGGGGAGACCACGACTCTCTCAGACGATTTAGAAGCCTTTCCACCATCCGAAATTGATGTTTTGAACTCACCTCCAAATTTTCCAATAATTTTGTGTCTGAGATCAAAATAAAGAGCAGTTCACCCACGAAGATTGGCCTGAAGATCTGAAACCCGCTTATTCTTTTGAGAATTCTCCTTTTCAACCTCAGAAACTCTCACATCCAAATTTCCAATCAACAAGTCCTTCTCAATGGACTCCTACTTTAGAATTACGATTTATTTTTTGAGCTCAGAAATAATTTGTTGAGAGTCTTCAGTTCCTCCATTCCCTGATCCAATAAATATACCATTTCCTCGTGACAGAGAAATAGAGTCTTGAAATGCAAGTAGCGTGGCTATCTTGATAGATGTAGAATCATGCTCTGGAGGTGGTGGGGCATAAGAACATCCGGAGGCAAAGTTTCCTCATTAACTAAGAAGTCTTCATCAAAAACAGGACTTAGATCATCTTGATCAATCTAAGCTGGCTCAATAGTTGGTTTTTGAACATTTTGATGAACCCAGGCTGGTTCAATAATTGAGCTTTGATTATCTTGAGGAGCCTGGGTTGGTTCAATGATTGGTGTTGGCTGGTGTACCGGTTAAGAAATAAGCACTCTCGGCCTTAGATCTCTACGTCTTCGCTTTCTTGGCATCTGGGAGGCATGAGCATTGTCCTTATCACTCCCAGATAGAGACTCAATAGTAACGATAACTACTTGGGGAGGCTTCCTCCTAATTGACTGTAATTTTTCAATAAGGACTTCCATCTGTTCGGGCATTGGATTATTTGTTCCTTGAAAATATTGATTTCGGTCTGTGTCACATCTGGAGAAATCACAGCTTCATTGAATGGCTCCTTTGATGTTTCAAACATACAAAAAACCTTATCATCATCATCATCATCATCCGACTCCTCAAAAGAAAACTAAGATTTGATCTTTATGGTGCCACATGTTCCTCTGCCACCATAGTAATTGGAGTACTAGCAGCTTCAACACCTTCTGTCTCGGTGAATTTTCCGAATTTAACCAACTCCTTCAATCCTTGATAGGCGAGTTTTGTAACGCCCGTAGATCCGGGCTAGTCAATTTAGAGATAATAGGGGTCGAAAACGACTTTTCGGCAAAAGATTATTTAGAATAAATAATCTTAACCAAGTTGTAGTATATGTTACATGGTTTCTGTACATATAAAGCGCGCCAAAATCTGAGTTATAACGAAGAAGTTATGACCCGTCGAAGTTTCGCGACGGAACCGACACGGCACCGGGAAGTGTAAATAGTGAATTTACGATAGAGTGAATTTTAGCCTTAATGATCTAAACAAAAGTCATAGAAAATGTTAAACCGAGAGTGTCCATAAAAAAACGCCCAAATCTGACTTCGTATGAGGAAGTTATGATTTTTCTAAGATTTAGCATAGTAGTGCATAGCCTGAAAATTCGAATTTTAGATCGGTCGATTTTCAGCCAAAATAATCTAAATGGGAAATGAAGATATCGTTAATAGGAGTTAAACGATAAAATGACAGTAAAAAACGGAGCTCGTATGCGAAAGTTATGGACGAAGCTTAGTCTCTACTTTTCGAGCGCGGCAAACTCGATACAGTTTTGTAAATCTGAGATAGATATAGAATTAGCCAACGAAGTCTAAATGAAATTTGTATTACTCATAAAAACCAACACATGGATATAAATAACGTTGGAAACGGAGCTCGTATGCGAAAGATATGGACGAAGCTTAGTCGCTATTCTTCGAGCGCGATAAATACGATACAGTTTTTGTAAATCTGAGATAGAAGGAGAATTAGTCGATGAGGTTTAAATGAAAGTTGTAGTCCTCAAAAATACCAACACGTGGATATAAAGAACGTAGAAAATGGAGCTCGTACGCGGAAGATACGGACGAAACTTAGCGGCTACTTTACTATAAAATCCCTATAAATAAAGGGTGAACCCTGCATTATTTCTTCACACCATAAGCATTTCTTTCTCTCTCTAACTTCTCTCTAGCCTCCCTAAACCCCTCCCAAGTCTAGGGAACCTCCCTAGCACGAGAAGGATGCCCCGGAGAGCCTGACGGATCCGAGAAGAAAAGCTTTCGGCTCGGAAACGCTGCTCCAACAAAGCCTGGTTTTCCATAAAACCCGCTGTAAGTGAGCTACGCCTACGCTATTTTTTTTAAAATAACTTTTATTTAATTATAGCAACGTTATTAGGAACTTATAATCAGTACTTTGGCTATAATTATGGGTTATCTAAGTATTGATTAACGTTTATATAATAGTAATAATAGCTAGAGTATTAATTAGTCGCGGTTAACGTTAAAAACTAAACCCTAGTGGTATTGATACTAGGTTTTGTCGAGGAAAATTGTTTTGAGATAACGAAGTGCTATCTGAGTTCGGAATCACCACCTAATCAAGTGAGTGCATGGTCCCTTTCATCTTACACATAGATATGAAGTATTTTATATAAACTACGTGCTATGTGTGAATATTATCTGTATAATTGCTATATATGCTGGATGAACGATTTTATACATGTTTTAAATGATTTAAACTGTATATGTATTTTATATCTACGATAATATTGGGGTAAAACATCTGTAGATGTAATAGATGGAGTATGAGTTGGATGATGAGTTGAGAGGTGAAATAGACCGTGAGGCGAGGGTGAGAGGTGGACAATGTGAGATACCTTTTTCCCAAATGATGACCCCATCATTCAGCAGAGTATGGATGACAACCACAAACTATTCTAGACAGTCCAGTGGAACACCAGTAGGCTCGCAACCTGTAGGTGTTGTGAACGATGTGTCCACCAGTGTACTTTAAAAACCCATTGACATGTATTGCGAGTGGATACTGTCGATAAACGAAATAGCCCTGGCAGCTATGGATTTAGTGTCTGTTAAGAAAACCCTGGCAGCTATGGATATAGTGCATGTTGAGTAAACCCTGGCAACAATGGATTTTGTGCCGGTTCCTTAGAATGATCCTTAGGAATGAATTAACGAGGAGTAGCTGATTCTTAGGGTAGACCATTAAGAGTAAAGAAGATAATGGGGATGGGTAATTGGGTTAACTGTTTAACGATTAAACATAATAATTATATCATTGTGGGTTTAAAACCCTATGTACTCACCAGGTTTCCCAACCTGACCCACTCAGTTTATTTATATCACAGGTGTTGATAACTGAGAGATTAAGGAGATATAGATCACTAGTGAAAATGAATGTAAGTTCTGTTTATGCTTATGTTTCTTTATTGACGATGACATCCCAAATGTTTTAAAATGAATAAAAATACATTTCTTTAGAAATGCTTTGATAACATATTTATCATGTTTTACTGGGAACAAATTCCGCAACATTTTTATTAAAAGAAATACTCTGATTTTTATAAAGCATAAACAAAATCGGTCTTTTCTAGCTGTTAAAAATGGGGATATCACAGTTGGTATCAGAGCATTAGTTTAAGCGAATTAGGAATTTATAGGAAATTTATAGACTTAAACTTAGAAAGCTAAGCGACGATTGTGAGATGAGTGACTGCTATATTTTACACACAAGCACTAGCTTAACTAGGGAAGATGCCTAAAATGCTTTTATGTGCTAAATGATTTGTGATGCTTTATGCTATTGTTTGATCGGATCTATGGTCTGTTGCCGACCAGATCTGGAAATTTTATGTGCTCATGTTTCTAAACGTTTAATTACGATATTTGAACTAGCATGTAACTTTTCGGAGTAATACGGAGGAATACGCGTCTAAATCTTCCTCTGTCTATATTCTCGTCTCGATACACCTAACGTCGGCTTTGGTGTATAGAATATCATGATAAGGACTCATAGCAGACTGAGCAAATGGAGGAAATGATAAGGCTTACAATGGTGAATGATACCTATCGGAAGATATTTTAAGAGTGGGATCTTGCCTTTAGAATACGTCTGATAAAATAGCAGTACGTCTATAGAAGTAGGGTACATTTGAATGTACACATTTGATTGGCGAGATGATAGAATGATTGGTGTAATTCCTAAAGTTTTCCTATCATCTGGAATGTCCATCACCAACCGAGTTGAAACAGAATTGATGATTGAAGATATGCATGGAAGAAGTCCTAGTATAGTCTAGCGAAATTTTTATGATTATTTGGTAACACTCGTATGTGTTAAATTGTTTTATGATTTAGGACTTGGGGACTACTAGACAATACTTGGGACGAGTATGAGTAGGTGTGAAAGGTAGTTGATGCATTTACTACCGGAAGCACAGGACTCACGCTTGGATCAGGGAAAGTCACAAGGTTACCAAGAAGCTAGTAATTGATTTCGTTTTATTCAAGTATGTTGTTATCATCATTTCGGTAATGACTAAGAAGATGATTGTTATTTCGACCCTAATGGTCATATCAAATTGAGTCCGACTACGCTGAGTATGTTATGTGGTTCAGAGAATCAAGTTCGATGTAACATCTGACATAAGAGGGACGATTGAAATAAAAAAATGATCTGTAGAGGTATCGCAAAAAGTTGCTTGTAGCTAGAAATGCTACGTTTTAAGATGTGGATAGAACATGAAGGAAGGTATAGTTTGTTATGTAAATTTGACTCTAAAAGACCCGACTCTAAACGTTGCAACATACGATGTTAGGTATTACAATACGACACATCGGCCCATGGTAGTAATCTTACGATTGTTAAGTGGAAGAAGCAATCTCCAGTAAGGATCGAGATTGTGACTTGAAGGTCATAATTGCGAGTCTAACGTGAGATAGGGAGCGGGTCCAAGATCGGGCACCGCCTGTAGTAAGGAAATCTTAGAGTTAGATACTCGTTTGAAGAAACATCAAAGTTACGGTTATTACTTAGAATGAAGAGATAACGTATGGAGTCATCATGTGAGCCCTGTTTCTTTGATGATTCCGGGATGTAATCATCCTAAGGGGGCAGATAATTGTAACGCCCGTAGATCCGGGCTAGTCAATTTAGAGATAATAGGGGTCGAAAACGACTTTTCGGCAAAAGATTATTTAGAATAATAATCTTAACCAAGTTGTAGTATATGTTACAAGGTTTACGTACATATAAAGCGTGCCGAAATCCGAGTTATAACGACGAAGTTATGATCCGTTGAAGTTTCACGACGGAACCGACACGACACCGGGAAGTGTAAATAGTGAATTTACGATAGAGCGACTTTTAGCCTTAACGATCTAAACAAAAGTCATAGAATATGTTAAACTGAGAGTGTCCATAAAAAGAACGCTGAAATCTGACTTCGTATGAGAAAGTTATGATTTTTCTAAGATTTAGCATAGTAGTGCATAGCCCGAAAATTCGAATTTTAGATCGGTCGATTTTCAGCCAAAATAATCTAAATGGGAAATGAAGATATCGTTAATAGGAGTTAAACGATAAAATGACAGTAAAAAACGGAGCTCGTATGTGAAAGTTATGGACGAAGCTTAGTCTCTACTTTTCGAGCGCGGCAAATTCGATACAATTTTGCAAATCAAAGATAGATTGAGAATTAGCCAACGAGGTCTAAATGAAAGTTGTAGTACTCATAAATACCAACGCATGGATATAAATAACATCAGAAACGGAGCTCGTATACGAAAGATATGGACGAAGCTTAGTCGCTACTCTTCAAACGCGATAAATACGATGCAGTTTTTGTAAATCTGAGATAAAAGGAGAATTAGCTGACGAGGTCTAAATGAAAGTTATAGTCCTCGTAATTACTAACACGTGGATATAAAGAACGTAGAAAATGGAGCTCGTACACGGAAGATACGGACGAAACTTATCGGCTACTTTACTATAAAATCCCTATAAATAAAGGGTGAACCCTTCATTATTTCTTCACACCATAAGCATTTCTTTCTCTCTCTAACTTCTCTCTAGCCTCCCTAAACCCCTCCCAAGTCTAGGGAACCTCCCTAGCACGAGAAGGAAGCCCCGGAGCGTCTGACGGCTCCGAGAAGAAAAGCTTTCGGATCGGAAACGCTGCTCCAACGAAGCCTGGTTTTCCATAAAACCTGCTGTAAGTGAGCTACGCGTATGCTATTTTTTTTTTAAATAGCTTTTATTTAATTATAGCAATGTTATTAGGAACTTATAATAAGTACTTTGGCTATTATTATGGGTTATATAAGTATTGATTAACATTTATATAATAGTAATAATAGCTAGACTATTAATTAGTCGCGGTTAACGTTAAAAACTAAACCCTAGTGGTATTGATACTAGGTTTTTTCGAGGAAAACTGTTTTGAGATAACGAAGTGCTGTCCGAGTTTGGAATCGCCACCTAATCAAGTGAGTGCATGGTACCTTTCATCTTACACATAGATATGAAGTATTTTATAAAAACTACGTGCTATGTGTGAATATTATCTATATAATTGTTATCTATGCTGGATGAACGATTTTACACATGTTTTAAATGATTTAAACTGTATATATATTTTATATCTATGATAATGTTGGGGTAAAACATGGGTAGATGTAATAGATGGAGTATGAGTTGAGAGGTGAAATAGACCGTGAGGTGAGGGTGAGAGGTGGACGATGTGAGAAGCCTTTTTCCCAAATGATGGCCCCATCGTTCAATAGAGTATTGTTGACAACCACAGACTATTCTAGACAATCCAGTGGAACACTAGCAGGCTCGCAACCTGTAGGTGTTATGAACGATGTGTACACCGGTGTACTTTAAAAACGCATTGACATGTATTGCGAGTGGATACTGTCGATAAACGAAATAGTCCTGATAGCTATGGATTTAGTGTCTGTTAAGAAAACCCTGGAAGCTATGGATTTAGTGCCTGTTGAGTAAACCATGGCAACAATGAATTTTGTGCTGGTTCCTTAGAATGATCCTTAGTAATGAATTAACGAGGAGTAGCTGATTCTTAGGGTAGACCCTTAAGAGTAAAGAAGATAATGGGGATAGGTAATTGGGTTAACTGTTTGACGATTAAACATAATAATTATATCATTGTGGGTTGAAAACCCTATGTACTCACCAGGTTTCCCAACCTGACCCACTCAGTTTATTTATATCACAGGTGTTGATATGAAGTCACATTACACTGAGAGATTAAGGAGATATAGATCACTAGTGATAATGAATGTAAGTTCTGTTTATGCTTATGTTTCTGTATTGACGATGACATCCCAAATGTTTTAAAATGAATAAAAATGCATTTCTTCATAAATGCTTTGATAACATATTTATCATGTTTTACTGGGAAAAAATTCCGCAACATTTTTATTAAAAGAATTACTCTGATTTTTATAAAGCATAAACAAAATCGGTCTTTTCTAGCCGTGAAAAATGGGGATGTCACAAGTTTGGCTGCTTTTCTTGATTGCTAGATGAGCCCAAAGGTGTTGGGACCCAAAGCTTTCATATCCAAAGTATCAGATGACCTCTCAAGTTGGGGATATTTGTCATTTAGGATCATTTGAACGAACCTGGGATACATCAAAAACAAGTCTTTCTTCTTCCCTTAAAGGTTGATTTTCATTTATTCAAAGACAAATATTGAAAAATTGTAATCCGAGTCCATTGCTAGAGCGATAATGGTCGAGGTTGCAGTCTGACTAATTTCATTCGATCCCCCTTTCCTTACAGAAATGCAAATTACAAAGTAGTGTGCCAGAAGCCTCCAGAAAGGTGGCATCAACTTCTTGATGGTAGGAGGATAGGTTCCTTTACAGCATATCTTCGCAATGACTCCTTTCACTTGATCGACAGAGTACTTAATTAGAAATGCAGGAGCATCACGAAACTTAAGCACTTATCGCATAACTTGCTCGAAAATAATTACTTGAGTTCCCTTCACCATTAATTCAACAACACCAACACCATCTGCTCCCTGCTTGTTGATTGAAGAATTTTTCCAGAACTTATTTATCAGGTCCTTGTATATGACTGGATTACTACGCAAATCATGAGAAATCATGCAATTGTTCAAACCCATGATCATGGAATTGAATTCATTTTGCGCTGCAGGTGGATCCAAGAGATATCCTACGATGCTGCAAGAATCAACAAATTTCAACTGTTCCATCATCTATCTACACCAAACGAATTAAGTGAGAACAATAAAAATTAAAATTAAAATTTTTTTTTTCTAAAAAAAAATAAGTTTGGTCAATATTGTCAATTTCGGTCAAAGAAAGTTGATTTCTGTCAAAATGGTGATTTCAGTCATAATATGAGTTTTCGGTAGAAAGGAAACATTTTCGGTCGGATTTGATCGATTTCGGTCAGATTCGGATCAAACCTAAAACCCGGCTTTTCGATTTTTAAATCTTTGATGAACTCGCTGGAAACCACCGTCAGCTCGTCTGAAACCCCATTAAATACATGCAAAAACTTCACGAAAACACATAAAACTTGAAGCTTATTACTAGACATCCATATACCTTGTAAACGTTTCGAAGAATCAGGAAATAATAAGTGATTTGGACCGAGAATGAGGATGAGATGAAAGAACAGTAAACGACAATTTCTATTAGGGTTTTGAGAGAGAATTTGAGATTTCGACTATCAAAGTGAAAAATGAACCAACAAACAAACAAAAAAAACTTTTTATACCTTGAAATGAGTTCTCGGACCCTTGGGCCATCAAATTCAGTGGGCCCCCAAAGTAAAATCCATTTATAATTCGTTTCTCAGATTTAAAATTGGAAATAAAATAAAAACAAAATTTAAAGCTTAAAATTTTAAATGAATGTAAATTAAAATTCAAAGTAAAATAAAAATAAAAGTAAAATTTAAACATTTTAAAAATAAAAATAAAATAAAATAAAGAAAATAAACTTAAATAATTATATTCAAAACATTTTGGGATCAAAAGTTGTCAAGCACTTTAATATCATTTCTCAACACACACATGCATGAATAGCTCTGGTCAATCACCAATATTATGGACCACTTAAACACAAATGATATATGCAAGTTGGACAGATTATAAGTGACAAGACATTGCAACTATATTTGTAACATCCGAGATTTTTCTAAGTATTATGAGTATTTGCCTTAATAAATTTATGGGTTGTTTGGTTGGACTTTGACTTTGGGCCCTTAAGAGTAGGTTGAGGAACCTCGTATGCGGGGCATACATTGTTATGTACGCTTAGTGTACTCAGGAAAAGGAAATGCAAAAACCATGCACGTACACCTAGCGTACGTGTGCAGATCCTTAAACCCTAAAATTAGAGTTTGCTCCCTATATAAAGAACATAACCCCTGTTGGTTCAGCCTCCCTTCACTCTTACCCAGCCACCACAAAAACCCTAGCTCCCTTTGTGTGCCTTTGTGTTCTAGAAGCCATTTGAGAGTGTTTGTGTGTTGTCTTAGTGAGAAAAGAAGAAGGGAGCTTGAATAAGAATCAAGGATCCACCAGGAGCTTGTAGATCCAGAGGATTGACACCATTTCTGACTCTTTTGAGGTATCAAGCTCCATACTTGACCATTTTATGATTAGATTTGTTTATTTGGGGGGTTTTATGTCCTTTTTTACCCCATTGTTGGGAGTGTTTGAGTATTGTTGGTTCCAGAGGTTAAGAGCTCTCCTTTTGGACTCTTAGAAGCACCTAGGATCATAAAAATCGGATCTTGGTGGTTAAGCCAAAACCTTGCAAGTGTTAGATAGTCTTAAAGTTAGTATAATGGACCAAAATCATGTTTTGATCCCAACCATCCATGCAAGCACCTAAAGTTTGTAACTTTATGTCCTGGGAGGCCTTAAAGGACTTGGATCTACATTTTGGACGTAAAGACTTAATGGATTAAGTCAGAAGTGAAGTCCCAAGGAAACTGGGTAGTACGCTAAGCGTTAACCCTGGTACGTTGCGCGTATTGGGGTGGTTCACGGTCCATTACCTTTCATGGTCCATTACCGTTCACGATCAGTTACCGTTTACGGTCAACCTCCATTTGTAGCCAAGAGTACGCTGGGTGTACTTGCCAGGTACGCCGCACGTGCATGTGCAGAATGGAAACCATGGGCTTTTAGGCCTTAAGGATCTGGCCCTAGGCTTGGGTCCCTATGGCCCACTAAGAACTACCAATTTGGACTTAAAAATATGGAACTAGAGCATTGGCCTATTGGGCCATGATTGGACCCTTAGAGTTGTTACCTTTAGACTTGGAGCTTTTGGGCCCAATTAGGGGATGGGGCCCAATTCAGGAATTAGGAATAGTGGGCCTTAAGGAGTCTTTAATAGGCCAATGGAGGGCTGAGCTTAATAGATTAGAATTAGGACTCCTGAATGTCCCTATTGGACCAAGGGTAAAATGGTCATTTTACCGTAAGTTATGTTATAGACTCTGATCAGGTGTTAATGTGTTTATGTTAGCCGGGAGTCATCAGAGCAGCTGTTAGAGACTACTTTCCGCGATATTTAGCATGCAATTTTCGAGGTAAGTTACCTTCCAGTAACGGTGGGTCTAAGGCCACAATGCCGGCCCGCCAGTAGGAGTGTATGTTGGACAATTGTCTTTGTGATAGTTGTATATGTTTACTACTACTTGATATGTTTATGTGTTAGCATGATCTGATGTTACATGATCATAGAAGTAGGGGAAGATAGTTCCCAAGTTACCGGCCGATAGGGTCGAAGGGGTAGTTTAGTACCCAGCTATGCTAGACAGATTATGATTATGTGATAATATATGGTAGACCAGTCGAGAGGACCGACGGGGTAGGCCAGCACCCAAATATGCTAGGCAAGGTCACCAGTCGAGAGGACCGAAGGGGTAGGCCAGCAACCAGATATGCTAGGCAAGGTCACCGGTCGAGTGGACTGAAAGGGTAGGTCTGGTACCCAGATATGTCTGGTAGTATGTATGTGACGTGTTGGTATGGTATGTGGTATGATGGGGGAACTGACTAAGCTTCATGCTTACAGTTTTCAGTTTTGTTTCAGGTACCTCTTCAGCGAAGGGGAAGGAACCGACGCGGTAGCTGCACATCACATTCACACAGGACTCCACATTTTGAGATCTATGGGATTGTACTTTGATTTTATTACTATTTTTACGATATGATTTTGAGACATGTTTATGATGGTTTATGGATTGATTTGATATCGACAATGTTTTCAGTAAAGAATTTGATAATTTACTTAATTAAAAACAAAATTTTTGGACTCGAAATTTGGAATGCTACAATATTCCTAAACAGAGCAATTAGCTAATGACGACCAAGGATATTGTTGTCGACTTAAATTCAACAGCAATATCTACAGTCAACCTTTAGTCATGAACCAATTTAATTTTAAGACCACTAGAATGTGTTCCCCACTTCAAGACACACGCTAGCAATCAAGGAATTCCAAAGAGCTATTTGCTTTAGGTCAGTGTTCAGTTATTTTAGAGAGAAAATAGATATAGAGATGCATATGTTGTATCCCAGGTCGGATCTCTTCCAATCACACAGAGGGACAACATATGACTAACATAGATAGATGGTTAGAGAGATAGAAGGGTGCATATGTTGTGTCGCACATCGGATCTCTTCCAATCACGCAGAGGGGACATCATATGACTGACATAGATAGATAGAGAGATTATGCAGAGAAATAGAGATGCATATGTTATGTCCCAGGTCGGATCTTCCAATCACGCAAAGGGGGAAACATATGACTTACATAGAGGATAAGAAAGAAAAACAATTTCACACAGACCTACTTTATCATAACCCCCCAGTCACCCTATCAGCACCAGAATTAAGGACGTAAATCTGTACGTTGAAGAAGTGTTGATCCACAATTCTAGATGATAAGTAGCTTTAATGTATCCCACAGGCTCCCTTGTTTATCTCATTGCTCAATCTATCTAACCGTCGTATGGTCTATCCAAATGAAACTATCTAAATCCCGATGAGTTAACATTGTCAAGTCCTTTCATTGTCAACAGTATCTAGTCCTTTCATTTTGAATCCTTCGTGCCTACCAGCACATTGAATACAGAGTGTGAACAATTCAGCTTCAGTGCCTTATAAACCATCAGAATACGCATTGAACAATTCATTTTGAATCTATCCATACTTTCCTAGAGAATTGCCTTGACTCAACCAAGTTACTTTATATCCATACAACTTTCCCTCACAGATAAGGCTCCTAGCACTAGATCTCATCCTAGGTTTTCCTAGGGAAAACTCCACACCACTCTCCATCATCAGCTATAGAATGTATTCCTGCTAACCCCCTCTAACTAGCTCACGAATACAATTACATATCACTTAAACCAGATAATGCTTTGAATGAAAGGTCTCACACTAGAACGGTTGGACTCAAACAAGAGCTGCGCAATAGAGTTAAAACCTAACCTTCTAAAATTATTTAGTTCGCATAATATGTAACTTAGCATATTATCTTACTAGTTAGATGAAGTTGGTATGAAATCCTAAAAGCACAAAGCAAGCAGAATTCGAGCATCACGTATCCAGAATCAAGCATGTGACATCCCCAAAATCACGGCCAGAAAAGACCGATTTTCTTTATGCAGAGTACTTCATTTCATAAAAATGTTGCGGAATTTGTTCCTAGAAAAACATGGTAAATACGTTATTAAAACATTTTCGAAGAAACGTATTTATTTCATTTTAAAACATTTGGGATGTCATCATTAATACAGAAACATAAGCATAAACAGAACTTACAATTATTTACACTAGTGATCTACATCTCTTTAGATCTCTCAGTGTAATGTCACTTCATATCAACACCTATGATATAAATAAACTGAGTGGGTCAGGTTGGGAAACCTGGTGAGTACATAGGCTTTTCAACCCACAATAATATAATTATTATGTTCAATCATCAAACAATTAACCCAATTACCCATCCCCATTATCTTCTTTATTCTTTAAGGATCTCCCCTAAGAATCAGCTATTTCTTGTTCATTCATTCCTAAGGATCATCCTAAGGAAACAACATGAAGTCCATTGTTGCCAATGACACATTGGTTAAGCGCAGCTGCTAATCTTGTCACTTAGGCGCAGCTGCCAGAATTGTGACATTTTCTATGAGGTGCTTCTGCCGGTATTGACCTTTAAACGCTACTGTCATGGTCATAAGGCTCCCCATTAGTCACAGGTGCCGATACTGTCCTTAGAGTGTAGCTGCTAGGACGTTTACCGTAGATCTAAAACATCTACGGGTTGTGGCGCAGCTGCCAGTGCTCATCTATAGGGTACTAGGTCCACTGCTGCCAATGTATACCTATAGGGCACTAGGTCCATGCTACTAATGTTCCTCTATTTCAGCTTTTATCCCTCATCATTCATCTACCCATGTTTTACCCAACATATATTGTAGATATAAAATACTTTACACAGTTTACATCATTTAAAACATGTATAAAAATCTTTCACCAGCATAGACAACAAGTATTCAGACAATATGCACACATAGCACGTAATTTATAATAAAATACTTCATATCTATGTGTAAGATGAAAGGGACCATGCACTCATGTGAAAGGTGGTGACTCAGCACTCGGACAACGCTTCAATACTCTCAAAACAATTTCCTTCGATAAAACCTAGTATCAATACCACTAGGGTTTAGTCTAACGATAACCGCGACAAACTAATAGTCTGACTATTATTATTATTATATAAGCGTTAAATAACACTCAATATAACTCATAATAATAGCTCAAATACTCATTATAAGTTCCTAATAATGTTACTATATTAAAACATAAGCTATACTAAAGATAGGGTAGGCATAGCTCACTTACAGCGGGTTTTTCTCGAAAACCGGGCTTCACTGGAGCAGCGTTTCCGAGCCGAAAGACCCTTTTTCTCGGGACTCCGGGAGCCTCGGGGCTTCCTTCGGGCGCTAGGGGGTTTACCTAGGCTTTTAGGGGGGTTAGGGGGCTAGAGAGAGAAAGAATAGTTTAGGAAGGTGTGAAGAATGAGGGAACCCGGAACCTCTATTTATAGGGGTGCTGACTGGCCTACTCGCTAAGTAGGGGGGACCTACTCGCCGAGTTGGTGCATGTGGCAGCCTTCTGGTGGTGCCACGTGTCCAATTCTGGTGGTGCCATGTCACCCCCTATCGCGTATCAGCCTTCAAACTTAGAAAAATCATAACTCTCGCATACTAGCTCCGTTTTTGACGTTCGTTTTTTCAACGTGTAGGTAAAATCAAGATCTAAAACTTTCATTTAGACTCTGTTGGCTAATTCTCGACCGATCTCAAATTTAACAGTAGGAGGTGTTTAGACTGCTAAATGACCGCGAAGAATTCGTAACTCCTTCATACGGAATCCGTTTTCGTCCATATTTTTATCGTTGAGTTCCTATTAATGAGATCTTCAACTCTCATTTAGGTCGCGCAAGCCAAAAACCACTCGAACTAAAATTCGAGTTTCGGGTCGTGCACTGCTAAGCCGAATCTTAGAAAAATCATAACTTCCTCATACGAAGTCAGATTTGGGCGTTCTTTTTATCGACGCTCTTAGTTTAACATATTCTACAACTTTCGTTTAGATTGCTAAGGCTAAATCTCAATCTATCGTAAATTCACTATTTACGCTTCCCGCTGCCGTGCCGGTTTTGCCGTAAAACTTCGACGGGCCATAACTTCTTCGTTATAACTCGGATTTCGGCGTTCTTTATATGTACGGAAGCCTTGTGACATATTCTACAACTTGGTTAAGATTATTTATTCTAAATAATCTTTTGTCAAAAAGTCGTTTTCGACCCCTATTGACTCTAAATTGACTAGCCCGGATCTACGGGCGTTACAAAGCATCACCTAATCAGACCACCCTATCACTAATGAATCAATACTAGCATGCAAGTCTACAAGCTCATACAATAGGCATACAAAGGAATCTCTCCAAGCATTCTATCATGCAAAACTGAGCAGATCCTCAGCTTTAACTAGCATGCGATTCATAGATCAAATCATATCCAATAACACGTAAGGGTAATTTCGGAAAACATACTTGAGATCGGCTGATTGCATTAACCACACCCTATCTTGTCTTAGGAAAACTCTTTTTTCTAAAAAATATCTCTTTTTGATAAACTCTACCAAATCCTCAGTTTGAGTTCAGACACACCTAAGAGTATGTGGTGTGTGCAATGCAGTCATCCCGAGCTCTTCCCCTTGGAACCAAAAGTACCTGAAACATAAATTGAAAACTATAAGCATAAAGCTTAGTGATTTCCCCAAACTACCCCATACCATACATAATAAATCACATACCCCCCCCCCCCCCCATGCTTCGAAACACAAACCGGAAGAACAGGGGACCATGTCGTGGTAATGGTCAAACCACAACTTGGTTCCTGCAATTCAACTTGTTCTTGTTCTTCGTATGACCTCTCTACTAGCAACCTTTCCAGCTCCTCCAAATCTTTTTATGGATTAAATTCTTCATCTTGTGACTCGGATTGTTCTTGTTCGTTAGACAAGAAGTTATCTAACCTTCTTCCAAATTTCTTCAAATCATCATCTGAGTCAAAATCCTCATCTTCCTGCACTACTTCCTCAAGAAAAGCATCAAAAGCATCGAGATTTGGAAAATACATAATAAATCAAAATTAAAATTAAAATTAAAAAAAATAATCAATAAAATAAAAACGATAACAATTAGCAAATAAAATTAACTATTTGAACCGTTCCCCGGCAACGGCGCCAAAAACTTGATGTGTGTGAAACCAACTAGTTTTAAACCTACTTTTAATTATCAAATAACACACAAAAGGCAGTGAACCTATCAATTGTGGTATAGCTAAATAAGCAGGGTATCGAACACAAGGAACGGCAAATTAAACTAAAAACTAATTTAATCTAAGTTAATTAAAAAGCAGGAGTTGTTCTCTAGTTTTACAAGACTAGAAACTTACTAATTATTATTAATTTAAGCTAGAAAATAAAGACTTTGACTAGATTCAATAATGGAGAAGTACTTCTATTTAGTTCAACTTAATTGATCCTATGGTTGATTTTAAGGTAAAAGTGCAATGGATTAATTCTTTTGGTAGTTACCGATTCAATTGATTAATTCCGTATTCACTTCATTAATCCTTAGCAAATAAATCAATTTAAACAATGGCCAGTTGTCTATTTCAATTAAATTTACTAGATATAATATTCGGGTTAAGTTAGACTTGCAATAGCTAATTAATTTATCCTTTTAATTAACTTCTTGTTTAATGGTCATCTCACAAGCTTGCACATAAATTTACTTGATTTTCTTATCAATTCTAGTTTCATGTTCACTACACTAGACATATGACAAAAAGTGTTCACTAAGCATATGAGATTGATAACTAATAGATGTTCATGCTAATTAATTATCTCCCTATTAACAGAAAATCAATTATCATTCACACACAAGGTTCTTTAGCAAGCTAAAATAACTAAATTAACCAACATAGAATTAATCCTACCAATCAATCAAACCATACTACCAATTTCGTACCCCCAAATAGAAGTTTAAAGGGTTTAGCTCATCATTGAAATAAAATTCAGCAAACAAACAGAATCTAAATGTTCAAACATAGTAACTAAACACAAAGATTTAAGAAGTATGATAAATTTTGCCTCAATGCTCCTTCGGAATTGAACTCTAGCTTGCTTTAACGATCTCTAAGTGTCCTCTGGCTTCTCAATCGCAGCAAAACCTCTCTGAATCGTCCCAGAACTCCTCTCTCTCGATCTGTGGAATTATCTTTAAATAAGCGATCCAACTCGTCGAGTCAAGTGGTGACTCGTCGAGTACCTCTCACATTCCCCGTATTGCGATAACTATCTGGGATCCCGAGTCATTATCCTTCTGATTCCTCGACCGGACTCGTCGAGTAGCTATCTGACTCGACAAGTAGAAGCTTTTTTTAGTGTTTTTTTTCCTTCTTCATTCCACTCTCGAGCTCCTAACCGCTTCTCTTGCTTCCTTTTGCTTCCGAGCTTCATCTTTGGACTGAAAAACATAATTTAACACTTTTAAGTACCTTTTTTCCATAATATGCGATAATTTAGCTAATATATGAATAAAAACTATACTAAATATACACTAAATATGCACATATCAAAATACCCCACACTTGTCTTTTGCTTGCCCTCAAGCAATACTGAATTTTAACACATTAGAATTATGTATAACAACTCCAATCTAACCCAGCCATTATGCCAAGACTGCAACGCATGCATTTGTGTCTAAAATTTTTCCTAAAGAACCCCCCATATTCCAAATACTCACAATCCTCATAAACATTCACCCACTCACCCCGAGCTATGCTCATTTTATGCAACCCTCCGAATCCATCCGCAGAAAACCTCTTTACCCTCAAGGTGTTTTTAATTGGGCAACCCAAGCATACATATTCTAGAAAATTACAATTTTTCGATACCACTATGAAATTTTTTTTTGAATTCTTCACTTTCTTGATAATTTGATCTTTGATATCTTTGAATTCACCAACTTGTATTGACTTTTGGCATCTTCAACTTTTTTGGATTTCTTGGAATTTTGATCTTTTGATCTTCACTTTATTTGCTCCAAAATTCTTATAACTTTTCTTGTAATTCTCTCTCTCTCTTTTTTTTTCATGTATACCTCACTATATTTTTTTTTCACTCAAATCCCTACATGCTTAAGCAGGGGCGCTCAATCTCAACCTTTATTGGCTAATGATAAAAATTTTCCTGGATACATTTCAGGTTTAGGCTGTAAACATATTGCATCCCTCAGGCTGAGCAAGATTGTGTTTTTGTCTCATGATTTCATTGAAATAAGGAAGTCACAAATGCACTAGAACGTATATAGGCTCAAATAAACATTTGGGTTATCATGCAATTATTAACACAATTCTAATATGGAATCCTAATTTTTTACCAAAATTTTCTAATTTAAGACCTAAATAATACTTTTGGTATGCAAAATTTTTTTTTTAAAAAATTGACTATTATGTAACCAACCCCCTACCCCACACTTATGTGATGCAATGCCCTCATTGCATATTATGCATGATAAAGAACAATAAAAATAAGAAGAGAATTGGAACAAACTCCCCTGGGATAGTAGTGGCGAGGTTGATATCTCTTCTCTTCAGCTCCATCTTCAATTGACTTTAGACATGGGAACAGCTCATCCATGTCTTGGGTGTCAAAGTCTCGTGTGGTATAGCCTTTATAAAAGCTCCAAATATAAGGGAAAAACTCTTGGTAATGCTCGGAAAATGATCTTCAAAGAATAGAACCAATGCCCATATCAAATGTCATCAAATCTTCAGCTCAAAAGTAAGAAGAATGAGCGACTCATCGAGTAAGTATGTAGACTCGCCGATTTGAAGCGTAAATGGCAGAAGAATCATGAATTTTCACATGGACTCGGCGAGTCCATAAGATGCACTCGGCGAGTAGACCGCTGTGTGACAAAAATTTTATTCTGCCCAAGTCCGTTTCTGATGTATGGGGGTTATATAAACTAATAATTTCCCTCATTTTTCTTCAGGGAATAAACACTCTTTAACCCTTCTATCAGTTGGACTCATATCTTGACTCAAAACTTCGTTTCCTCTCTCGCCTAGACTCGATTTCTTGCTTCGTCCGCCTTGACTCTAGACCCTCACATGCATCCTTACACTCAAACTGAAAAGATCAAAAACAAAAACCAAGTAATAAAAAAACATTAAAAAAATCCTAAATTATCCTTAAACACTAGAAGTTTATAAAGAAAAAGAAAAGAAAACTCTAATGACGGGTTGCCTCCCGCAAGCGCTTCTTTTTGTGCGAGTCTTTAGTTGGACTCCCAACTTAATAAACTTCCAATAAACTCAATGCCAATCCATCCGTTGCATTAAATATTTTCTTTGTACCAATTTGTAAAATTTGGCTCTTTTCTTCTAAAATTTGCCAAACGAGCTTGAATTCATAAAACCCGAGAATATTGAGAAGGGTTGGAACCGGTTGGATACTAATCATAAATGGATCGCACTTCAGAACTTTCTCCAAAGTTGGAATCGTCACCCCATGCTTCGAAACACAAACCGGAAGAACAGGGGACCATGTCGTGGTAATGGTCAAACCACAACTTGGTTCCTGCAATTCAGCTTGTTCTTGTTCTTCGTATGACCTCTCTACTAGCAACCTTTCCAGCTCCTCCAAATCTTTTTATGGATTAAATTCTTCATCTTGTAACTCTAGCTCTTGTGACTCGGATTGTTCTTGTTCGTTAGACAAGAAGTTATCTAACCTTCTTCCAAATTTCTTCAAATCATCATCTGAGTCATAATCCTCATCTTCCTGCACTACTTCCTCAAGAAAAGCATCAAAAGCATCGAGATTTGGAAAATACATAATAAATCAAAATTAAAATTAAAATAAAAAAAAATAATCAATAAAATAAAAACGATAACAATTAGCAAATAAAATTAACTATTTGAACCGTTCCCCGGCAACGGCGCCAAAAACTTGATGTGTGTGAAACCAACTAGTTTTAAACCTACTTTTAATTATCAAATAACACACAAAAGGCAGTGAACCTATCAATTGTGGTATAGCTAAATAAGCAGGGTATCGAACACAGGGAACGGCAAATTAAACTAAAAACTAATTTAATCTAAGTTAATTAAAAAGCAGGAGTTGTTCTCTAGTTTTACAAGACTAGAAACTTACTAATTATTATTAATTTAAGCTAGAAAATAAAGACTTTGACTAGATTCAATAATGGAGAAGTACTTCTATTTAGTTCAACTTAATTGATCCTATGGTTGATTTTAAGGTAAAAGTGCAATGGATTAATTCTTTTGGTAGTTACCGATTCAATTGATTAATTCCGTATTCACTTCATTAATCCTTAGCAAATAAATCAATTTAAACAATGGCCAGTTGTCTATTTCAATTAAATTTACTAGATATAATATTCGGGTTAAGTTAGACTTGCAATAGCTAATTAATTTATCCTTTTAATTAACTTCTTGTTTAATGGTCATCTCACAAGCTTGCACATAAATTTACTTGATTTTCTTATCAATTCTAGTTTCATGTTCACTACACTAGACATATGACAAAAAGTGTTCACTAAGCATATGAGATTGATAACTAATAGATGTTCATGCTAATTAATTATCTCCCTATTAACAGAAAATCAATTATCATTCACACACAAGGTTCTTTAGCAAGCTAAAATAACTAAATTAACCAACATAGAATTAATCCTACCAATCAATCAAACCATACTACCAATTTCGTACCCCCAAATAGAAGTTTAAAGGGTTTAGCTCATCATTGAAATAAAATTCAGCAAACAAACAGAATCTAAATGTTCAAACATAGTAACTAAACACAAAGATTTAAGAAGTATGATAAATTTTGCCTCAATGCTCCTTCGGAATTGAACTCTAGCTTGCTTTAACGATCTCTAAGTGTCCTCTGGCTTCTCAATCGTAGCAAAACCTCTCTGAATCGTCCCAGAACTCCTCTCTCTTGATCTGTGGAATTATCTTTAAATAAGCGATCCGACTCGTCGAGTCAAGTGGTGACTCGTCGAGTACCTCTCACATTCCCCGTATTGCGATAACTATCTGGGATCCCGAGTCATTATCCTTCTGATTCCTCGACCGGACTCGTCGAGTAGCTATCTAACTTGACGAGTAGAAGCTTTTTTTTAGTGTTTTTTTTCCTTCTTCATTCCACTCTCGAGCTCCTAACCGCTTCTCTTGCTTCCTTTTGCTTCCGAGCTTCATCTTTGGACTGAAAAACATAATTTAACACTTTTAAGTACCTTTTTTCCATAATATGCGATAATTTAGCTAATATATGAATAAAAACTATACTAAATATACACTAAATATGCACATATCACCCACCAATTATCCTAGTCCAAAACACTTGCACTCAAATGACACAACAAGACCCCAAGCATCCAAGCCCAATGGAAAAGCCCAAAACGCTAAGCCCAACAAACTAAGTACACAGGGCGTACTCAACTATATGCTAAGTGTACACGCTAAATGGCTTGTATGTGTTGCGTACAGACTTGTACGCCCATAGATCGAGACCTTGATAAGTGGATAGAACCATAAAGTTACTGACTTGGTGACTTTGCATCCCCAAAAAAGGACCCAACCTCATGATATAGAACTCTTCTTTCACTAAATTGACATAATCTCATGCATGGGTGATTCTAAACCCTAAAGGTGCGACTTTATGAACTTTGAACCTTAGAAACACCAAGAGTGGCAACTCATAGCTCCTACAGTGGTTCAAACCACTAGATATGATTCATTGGGACAAAAAGGGTCCAAAACTCATATAAAATAGATCTAAGCTTCTAATGAACAAGATCATAGCTTTTTACCTCAAACAAGCTAGAAATAGAGTAGATAATCAAGATCCACAAGCTCTTCCTCTATCTACAACCTTGCACCAAACTCCTTATTCTTGATAATGAACCAAAACACACCAAGATGCACACAATGAGCTCCAAAACACAACGGAAATGTCTAGGGTTTCAAGATAATGCCATAAGGTCAGTAAAGGTTGAGAAATGAAGGTAACATGAGCCATAAGTGAGATTATATACTGTCCAAACCCTCTAAATTTGGGTTTAAGTCAGACGCATTAATGAAGGGTGTACCCCATACTATGATGGGTGTACGGAGCCAGACACGTGTTTCTTGCATCATGCACATGGGACCATTTTGCAAATAAGCACAGATATAAGTAGGAGAATCATAATAAATAAATAGATAAGGATATGATACGTACCTGTCACCACATCTGGTGTTGCACGAGCCACCTCGGCTGTCAGCTAAAGTGACCTACTCCTCACAAGTGGTGCCATCGCCTTGCCCCTAACGGTCGTCTGTAATCCGTAAGGTCACCAGAGCGGGTGCTACACCTGGTCCTCCTGCTGCTAAACTTGAGCAGTTAGCCTTCTTATGGCTCCTCTAATTGCAATGGAAGCAAATCAGATCAGATACTTGGGTGGTGGTGGTGGTAGTATAGTCATAGTCCCTGCTTAAGTGACCCGTCCTACCGCACTTGAAGCAGCCAGAACCACCCACACTGCACAGCCCATTGTGCCTCTTGCATCACTTGCTACAGTGGCCCCGACCCTACTGGCCCCTCGATCTTGAGTCATAAATCTTGGGTCTCTTTTCCGACCCCTTAGAACTCTGAATTTGTTATGGCTTCCTATTCTTCTCCATCTCCAGGTCAATCTCCCTGTCTCTGGCCCGCGCCACCATATCATCCAGTGTATTGCAACTGGATATGCTCACAAACTGTTCGATATCGCTCCTCAACATCTCGTGATATATCCCCTGCTTCATCTCCTCGTCCGCCACATATTGTGGAACCTGTAACGCCCTCTTTCGCAGCATATCAGTGATATCTGCCATCGTCTCAGTAGTCTAGCGAAGGTCCTGAAACTCATTTGCCAACTACTGGACCTCAATCACCAGTGAAAACTCAGCCTGAAACCTCATCACAAAATCCTCCCAAGTCATCAACTCAATCGCCCTACATTCCACGGTGTGAGCAACCTCCTCCCACCAGTCTTGAGCTCTGTCTTTTAGAAGACAGGATGTAAGTCCGACCTTTTCCCCTTTGGGGTAACAACTTGTACGGAAGACATTCGTGACATCCGTTAAGCAACGCTTGCTTGCAATCAGGTACTTCTTCCCAAAGAACTCCAAAGCCCGACATCCTCGAAACTCACAGAAAGTCAAAATGTGAGCTCCTATCATCGCCACCATCTCATAACGAAAAGTGCCCAAGTGATCATATAGAATCTAAATGATACCCTCCTTGATCGTACCGAATATCACATGAGTCTGATCAAGAGTACTACGGGTAATCTCTGATGAAATAAACTCCCACATCTGGTCATCCAACCCCGACCCCAGAGCCCAAACCCAAACCATCACCAGTACCAGAACTAGCATCGGCACCCGTATCTCCACCAGAACTTCCTCGAGTGACCAGCATACTAAAAATAAACCATATAAACCATCAGAACATACTCAAAGAATCCCACATTTTACAAGCTTCCTAGTATCAATGTGACTTTCATTGAATCGAGTATAGATCCTCTGCTTCTGTAGTAAGAGTCCATACTACATTCCACCTCTATACGTACTTTCCTCAAGGATCACCCCGAATGCCCCAATTTACTTTCTTATCAATCCAAATGACCTATAACATAGCAAGCTCTCAGCATCGAATCACCTCCTAGGTTTTACTATGGTTACCACTACACCGCTCTCCACCATCATTTGTAGAAGTAACTCCCCTTAACACCCTCTAACTAGCTTACAAATAAAATTACATACCACTGACACAAGATAATTCTTCGAATGAAAGGCTCACACCACAACGGTTGGACTCAAACAACAGCTAAGCAATAGGGTTAAACCTAAACTTCAAAAATTATCTAATCTTAGTAATATGTAACATAGCATATTCGCTTACTAGTTAGCTGATATTAATGGAAACTCCTAAAAGCATAAAGCAAGCAGCATTCGATAATTGAGTAAACGGAATCAAGGCATAACCTAAACAGGCGATCCTATCACTGACTGATCAGTACCAACATGCAAGTCTACAAGCTCATACAATAGGCATAAAACGGCATCTCCTATATCATGCAATCCTGAGCATATCCTTAGCCCTAATCTAGCATGTGATTCATAGTTCCATAATTCAAAGCATATCACATAGAACATGTATGGGTATTTTAGGTAAACTTACTTCAGCTCGGTCCATTACATGCACCACACCCCTTTCTTTTATTAGAATTTTTTTCATAAACATTTACTTTTATGAAAAATCTACCAAATCCTCAGTTTGATTTTAGACATACCCGAGAGTATGTCCAAATCCCTCAAACCAATGTTCTGATACCGATTTGTAACGTCCCAAAAATCAGAATCATTTTTTTTATAGTAAATAAACCATCATCCGAACATGTTTTTCAAACCATAAAATATTTAGAGTAAACCAAACAACATCCCAAAAGTGAATCATCATCAATAAGCGGAAAAATCATGGTGTGTGCAATGCGATCATCTCGAGCTCTTCCCATTTTGATCCAGAAGAACCTTATATATAAACTGAAAACCGTAAGCACAACACTAACTGAGTTCCCCAAAATACCACATACCATACATATCATACATACATCGGGACCCACCCCACATCGGGCCTCACCCAGTATTCATCGGGCCCCACCCAGCATCAAGCCCAACCTGATATATATCTGTCGGTATCATGCGACAGGTCCCACCCAACGTACTTATCAGAACTTGCTTGGCATCAAAACTCACTCGGAATAGATACAAAAACATATAACACATGCAAGAGTCACATAGAAGACTAGCATATAATAACAATAATCCATGGGACAACGTTAGCGCCTTCGACCCACTAAACAATGGGAGGAGTCTCACCTCAAACTGCTAAAAACCAGATAAACGCTCGGATTACTAATCCGGGAAATGTTCATACTAAATATAATCAAATAATACCCTAATTCATAATTAAGTCATAAACTACAACCGATACTTTAATTTACAATTCTCGACTCCAAGGATAAAAGACTATTTTTCCATTCCTCAAATGGCCTAGACTAAGTAGCACTCAAAGCTCTAAAATGGACCAAGTCCATAAGGTATTCAAGGCCAAAATCCTACAGACCAAAATAAAGGAGGCCGATAGCATGGCGTACGCCCCACGTACCCAACACATACACCCCGCATATGCATGTTGACCCGAAAGTAGGCTGTTGATCTAGTACGCACAACGAACTAAGGAGTATGCCCGTCGTACTGGCTAGAGTCCCAAAAATTAACCTAGGATCTTAATCCCTTAAGACCTTAACGTCCAAACCTTAGATCTATTATTAAATAATGTCTTAAACCATAAAGTTGACAACATTATTAACTTTCATGTCTAAAAGGGACCAAATAGGAAACCTTAGGTCCAAAACTTCACATAAATGCCAACAATTCAAACATGGGTGAACTTTCACTTCCAACATTTGATTTTTATGACTCCATGCACTCCTGAATGCCCAAAAGGATGGCTCAAATGGTCTAGAGTATTCTATACTTTATAAGACCATGGTATTGGGATAAAAAGTCCATAAACATGAACAATATGAGATCTAGAACATAGAGCTCAAAGGTGTGAGCTTGATACCTTTTAAGGATGCACAAGAAGGTGTAGAGTCTCGATCCAAAGCTTCACTGCACCACTTCTTCTTCAAGGAACATCCTTCTCCACCAAGAACCACCCAAAAGTGCTACAAGATCTCTACAAAGCTCAAGAACACTCAAAAGAGGGCTAGGGTTTCATGGTTTGTTTTCTATGGTAAGGAGGCTGATGAAGGTGAAGCCTCAAGCTCTATAATGTAGATTAAATAGGTTCCAAACCCAAAAAAGTAGGTTTTTCATTAGACAACATACGCCCAATGTACTAGAGTACGCCTAGCATACTCCCTCCTTCCCAAAAGATTAACTTTCACCCCGTGGGGACCAAATTTGCAAGTTAATTGAATAATAAGGGTCAAAATAAGAAATACCTTGGAACTGAGTGTTACATCGAGTAGGAAAGGCAATATTATGCTTGGAGCCTCCAGATGTGTTGACCATGATCCAACAAGTTGACAGTGTTAGTAAAGGTCCAGTGGCAGAATCGAAAAAGTATCAAAATGGACTTAGGAATTGGAGATGGATATGAGAGTGCATTATAAAAGGTTGTTTTCTAGCAGTGACATCTAAAACAAAGTCTGATTCAAGTGTAGGAAATCTGTAATGCCTTGTTTTCCGTTTAAATATTTAATAAAGAATTGTAAGTATAAATAAAATAAAATAAATAAGATTAATAATAATAAAATAACGATATAATATAAGAATTTAGTAATTGATTGATTTGTGATTATTTTGAAAAAGAAGGGTGAAAATTACCAACTTAAAAACCTTGTGTTATAAGAAAAATTTGTTTTGAGGGACTAGTTATGCCATTATGGAAAAACTTGAGGGATCATATTGTAAATCCAAAATTTAAGCCCATAATATTGGATTATTAAGGGGTTGATCGGCCCTCTCTTGGGTTTAATAGGGTGGAGTTGATCCTTAGTATCAAAAAATAAAAAATAAATAAAAATGTGCAAGTGTGTGTGTTATATCATGTTTACCCTAGGCTGATAAAAAGAAAGAAGCATGAAAAAAGAAGGAAGGGGGTGTCGGCTATGGTGATAGGAGGAAGAAAGATTGCATGGTTATGTCGATTATTTCAAGTAAGTCTCATATTTCACTTAATTTCTTCCTATCTTTTTTTGGTTTATGTGCAATTCTTGGGACAACAATCTGTCATGAACTTGCAGACGTTGTTTACGCAAAATAGAGGCCGAATTGAGAAAATCACCAGAGATAAAAGTCGTGGTAAATTGGGTCTACTTTCTAGGGATACCCGATTCACATGATTTGGAGTTACATTTGAGTAGTTATAGATAAAACATTGAACATAGGTCAAAATGTATAAAAGCCTATGTTAAATGTGACTCGAGCATTTGAAGCATTTGGATCATGCTCATTCAACATTTGTAGCACTTGGACCTCAATAAAGCACTTGAGATTCATGGATCATGTACCAAAGGAATGGATCTCCTGAAAAAGGAATGGATCAACTGACAAAGGAACGTATCGAGTGCCAAAGTCTACTCAAAGGAATTGTCACCAGATTCCTACATATATCTGATGCTATATGTTTATGATATGCTCATTGCAGCTAAATACATGGCTGGAATAAATGACTTGAAGGCGACCCTGAAAAATGAGTTTGAGATGAAGGATTTGGGAACAACAAAGAAGATATTGGGGATGGAGATTCAAAGGGATAGAAGAGAAAGGCGGTTGTGTAATTCTCAACAAAAATACATTGAGAAAATTTTGCAATCTTTCAATTGTGATCATTCCAAACCAGTTGGAACTCCTTTGGCGGCTCACTTTAAACTTTGTCCAAGCACTATACCCACTACTAACGAAGAAAGGAAGTACATGAGCAGGGTTCCATACTCAAGTGCTGTTAGAAGTCTCATGTATGCTATGGTCTATACAAAACCCGATTTGGCTCATACAGTTAGTGTGGTTAGCAGGTCTATGAGTAATCCAGGGAAGACTCATTGGGAAGTTGTAAAGTGGATCTTGCAATACTTGAAGAGAACAATGAATGATTTCTTGGTGTACGAAGCAAATACAAAGAGTGACTTTGTGGGATATGCTAACTCTGATTACGGTGGTGACTTGTTGAAGCAGAGGTCATGGACGTGATACATATTCACTTTGTTTGGATGAGCCATCAGTTGGAAGTAAACGTTACAAGATACCATTGCTTTGTCAACAACTTAATCCGAGTACATGTCCATGACAGAAGTAGTAAAGGAGGAGATATGGTCGTAAGGGCTTATTCAGAGTCTTGGTCTGAAAGTGGAGAAGCCTATCTTGTATTGTGAAAGTCAAAGTGCTTTGATTCTTGCAAAGAACCCTGTGTATCATGAGAAGATGAAGCACATTAATGTTAGGCTGAATTTCATTCGAGATAATCTGGAAGGAGATAAATTTAAATATGTAAGATTGATACCAAAGTCAACCTAGCAGATATGTTGACAAATTTGTTGCCCGTATAGAAGTTCTAGCTTTTCTTGGACATGGTTGCTATTCACAGGAGGTAGGTCCCTTCATGGACGAATGGAAGGAAGAGAGAGGAAGTTCTTGTTCAAGGTGAAGTTTAGATGATGCTCAAGTCAAGGTGGAGATTGTTAAATATGATTCGAGCATTTGAAGCATTTGTATCATGCTCATTGAGCATTTGAAGCACTTCCACCTCAATGGAGCTCTTGGGGTTCATGGAGCAAGTGACAAAGGAACAGATCTCCTAAGAAAGGAATGGATCTTCAGATAAAGGAACGGATCAAATTCCAAAGAAATGAATCATACAAAGGGGGATTGGAGCATCTGGAAGAGGTTTCGAGCACTTGGGAGTGATATGGAGGAATAAGTGATCCTTGTTGCACCATATGATAAAGGGATGGGCTAAAAGGGTTGTTCTTGCGCCATCATGTCCACTCTTGTGCCATGAGGCATGTTGTTGCGCCATGAATGTAAATGTTGCTCCATGGTGATGTTGTTGCTCAAAGTTTGATGTTCTTCCACCACTCTTGATGCCTATTATGCCATCTATACTCCTTGTTGCACCATATGAGGATGTTGTTGTGCCAAGGAGAAGTTTTTGTGCCATCAAGGACCATCTTGGTACATGGTGCGCCATATTGATTCCTTTGTTGTGTCATGTTGATCTAAGTATGCCTATAAGATGATAATACTCAAGAATGTTCCAGAAGATGTTGCATTATGGATTGTGATTGGTTGACACCTTTCAAGCATACAAGCCAATGGCTTGGCTCATTAGGGTTTTCGGTCTGATCTCTCAAGTATAAATAGGGATGCATGCTAGGTCATTTTGTATCTTGAATTCTAGAGTGATAGGTGAATCTCTATGTAATTATACTTGTAACCTCTGTTTGAGAGCTCTGAAATAAAAGAATACTCCCCTATTGCCCGTGGACATAGGTCACCTTGACCGAACCACGTAAATATTGTGTCTTGTGCGATTATAGTTTTGCTAGTTATCCGCTGTACTTCCTAATATCCTAATTGTTGGATTTTTTACATTTTAGCAATGTACTTTTGAGTGTGAGATTCGAATTTTTATTGGCTTTTTGACTCATTTGGTAGTCACTACTATTAATGACTTGATTGCAGAATATAAGCCACTTTGGATTAGGTCTTAATGGGTTAAGAAGCTAATTAACCCTAAAAAAAGCCAAAGCTGGTCCCGGTCAAACCCTATTTTTAATGTAGACATCTAGAATTTTACACATTAGTGTATTTGCTAAATTAGGGAAATTTAGTAACTAAACTCAAATCAAATTATTATCATTATGAAGTGTGAAGGGAAAACAGGTATGAGTGAGTTCCAAGTTACTTGGGAGGTTATGTTGCGTTTGGAGGTGAGTTCCTCACCACACCGTGTTGTGTTATATTTTCTTTACATTAGCTCGTGTGTGTTATGTATTGTATTGTTTATGTGGGTGGTACTAGGTGGTGTAGAGTCTAGTGGTTTGCCTCACGTATTGAGAAATATGTATGATAGAACTCGGTGCATCCGAGTGGGGATCAGGCGTAGGCAATGTGTTCCAAAGGCTCGACGAAATAAGCAAGGGGGTCGGGCATGGACAATATGTCCCAATGGGTTTGGGTACGGGGAATCGAGCGTAGATGTGTCCCAAAGGCTTGACGAAATGAGCAAGGGGGATCGGGCATGGCTAATATGTCCCAACAGGTTTGGGTACGGGGGATCAGGCTTATCCAGTATGTCTCAAGGGCGCGACGTATCGAGCAAGGGGGGTCGGTCCTAGCCAATGTGTCCCATTAGAAGCATGTATGTTACTGATTCGTTCTTTTACATGCATATGTGGTTACATGTTTGATATCGTTTGTATCTATGTATAGGGGTATGGATTCTAGGATATGATATTGTGTATGTGTGGAATTCACTAAGGTTCGTGCTTACCTTTTCCCCTTTAGAAATATTGTTTCATGTACACAGGATGGAAGGGCGTGACTGTACAAATTGGTTCGACGTGAGATTCTGGAATTGATATTGGATTGGTTACGTTTTCATAAATTTTAGAATTATAACTGATAATGTTTGGAACTTGAATTGATATTGTGTTTTGGTATTTCATTTGTTTTGAATAAAAGATATTAAATGGGAGGTTTATGTTATTTTAAAAGTTGAATTTTATTGGAAATTTTGGGATGTTACATGAACCTTCATGTGTTACACAGACTATCCAGAAGAGTTTTTGGTCGTCATCTATACTTTGTTAGATGACTACATCACTTAGTAGAATAGTAATAGTAAGTCGATTCTTATTATCATTGTTTTCATATCTTATCATCCATCACCCTCATTATTTTATTCATCCCTTATCGCCCATCACTACCCAATATATTATAGGTAATAAAATACATATATTGTAAATCATATAAACATCATCTTATATTATTTCGTTTAACACAAAACATGTTAATCACATATAACACTTAATTATCTAAATACTTCATATCTGTGTGTAAGATGAAAGTAACTATGCGTTCACCTATTAAAAGTGGATGATTAGAGAATTTGGCGGCACATTGCCTAGGCATTTAGCGTTTGCTTTAATGCGACCTAAATATGAACATCGCTAAGTCTTAGTCTAATATCGTATGTGACTAATGATCATCTAGATTCCTCAATAATCCCAATGTCTACTTATCTATAGCTAATAAGGAGCAACAAGATAAGATCATATCGGAGGTAGGGTCCGTTTGGTATACAAAGTATACTGTTTGGAAATACCACTTTAAACACCTCACTAAATCTTTCCTAGACATCACCCCCATAAGTAGATCAATTAGTAATTTAACATGTAAACACTAATAAATCTTGTATATACGTTAATAATAACGATAATGAACTTAAATATAATTTACACTTAAAGCATAACAAGTGTGGCTTAACATGTAGAGATTTCTAGCGAAAAACAGGAAAGTTGTGGGCAGAAATTTAACCTGAAAGATTCTATTTTCCAGGCTCTCTGGTGCCTTAGATCCTAGATAAATGTTTCTAGAATCTAAAGAAATTTTGGAGCTTAAAATATCTGAGAGATTCAGGGAGGTTTGGGTGGATTGTACCGAGAATGAACCGATTTCAGCTCCTATATATAGCGAAAAAATTAATGTGTGTCATGCCTCTGACCTATGCATGACGCGCACACCTGTGATGTCATTCCTCTAGTTCTCTGCCATGTGTCAGGTCCAGATTCGTCTGTGTCGCATGCTTCTAGAACCCATGCACGCCGTGCCCAGCACCCGCACGTTAATTTTTTCAGTTTTTCAAAATTTCATATCTTCCTCATACGAGCTCCATTTTTTATGTTCTTTATATCCATGCCTAACTATCAACAAGTACTACAACTTTCATTTAAACTTCGTCGGCTAATTCTCACTCTATTTTTAAAGTTATATTTTTAATAGACTAAGACTGTTAAAGTGCGCATAAAAATCATAACTCTTTTGTATGACATCCGCTCTAGACTGCCTTTATATCGAAAAAATAATATCGACAAGATCGTAGACTCTCATTTAGATTGTTTTTACTAACAATCGACCGATTTGAATTTCGGTTTCTATGCTAACATAGTTGTATTGAAAACTTGGAAAAATCATAACTTCGTCATATATATCAGTTGTGGATGCTCTCTATATGTGCGAGTTCGGTTTTATGATTACTACGATTTTCATTTAGATTACTTAAGCTAATAAGAAACCTATTTAAATATCACTTTTTATGACACCTATAGCCATGTTATTTTAATCGTGAAACTTTGAAGAAGCATAACTTCTTCATACGAAGTCGGATTTCAGAGTTCTTTATATGTAACAAAATCCTTGTTACACCTACTACAACTTTGGCTACAACTATTTATCCTAAATAACCTTCTATCAAAATGTCATCTTGTCGCTTATCAATAAATCTCTTAAAATACTTATAATATATAGTCTGCAACATGCAATACTAGTGATATCCCTATTCGAGGGTTCAAATTATAATAATTATCACTTATTATATCTTGATTTTCTTGCACGAAGTTATGGGCATTACAATTAGTAACAAGCATTATATTTATCCTTCAATATTAGTATTTATTAGGGGTAGATCTTCAATTTTTGTTTCTACCTTGGGAAACACTATTATTCCCTAACTCAAACCCATATTGTTTACTATCCTCAAAACCAAGTCCTAGTTACTCCTAACATCATTAAAAATTTTATTCAGATTCATCGTTTTACTCATGATAGTAATTTTTTATACAATTTGACAAACTTAGTTTTTATGTGAAGTACTATCACACCTGTTAAACCCTCCTCCAATAAGATAGCTCATGTAACCTCTACTCAATCACGATTGCATCTCATCAAGATCTAGTCTCAATCAACCTATCTATTGAGCATCAACATCCTAATCATCCTAGTTATCACGTTTTTCAACATTGTGTTACTTAGAATTCAATTCCATGTAGAAAATCAAAATTCTCTAGTTTGTGTCAAGCGTGTCAGTTAGTTAAACATGCTCGCCTACCCTTTACTTTATCAAATTCTATTATGTCTTTTCCATCAAATAATTCAATAGGATGTATGAACATTGTTATCAAGTTCTAGTGGTTTTTGAGATATTATGTTTCTTCCTTCATAAATTATCTCATTTTCTTTAAGTGTATACTTCGTCATAAATATTATGTTTTGTCTAAATTCGTCCAATTTCACACATATGTCAAAGTTCAATTTCACTGTAACATTCAAACATTTTAAAGGTGACAATGGAGAGTTTAATAATACTCACTTTAAAACTTAACGTGTTTCAATTGGTATTCATCTATGTTAAATGTGACTTGAGAAATTGGAGTATTATAATGGAGCATTTGAGATCAATGGAGCACTTGGAACTCAATGGAGCACTTGGGGTTCATGGAGTATGTAACAAAGGAACGTGTCACTGGATAAGTGAATGAATCATCTAAAAATGAACGAATCAAGTGCCAAAGGAACCGATGGTATAACAGGGGGTATGAAGCATCAAGAAGAAGTTTGGAGCACTTAGGAGTGGAATGGATCAACTTGATGCACAGTTGCACAATTTGATTAGGTGTTTGGCTTACTGGAAAGCATGTTGTGCCATTGGCATACATTTTATGCCACTATGGTAGAAGTTTGGCCAACCTGGATGAAGTTATGCCAACTTGGAAGATTTTGCACCACCTTGGAAGGAATTGGCACCACTTAGAAGTAATTTTTGCCATGCTTGAAGGATTTTGTGCCATCGTTGCACAAGATGGGCCATCATCATGCAAGATGCGTCATCTTGCTGCAAAGTGCACCATTTTGGTTCCTTGATAAGTCATTATATCCCTGATGACCCACATATGCTATGAAGTGTTGTATGATGTTCAAGATTGTTCAAGGATGCTTAGAAGTTGGTGATGCTCAAGGAATACCAAATGTTGTGCCACCATGATATATGTTGGGCCACTAGTCATCATGATGTGCCACATTTGCATCGTGATGCTCTACTATGGCTCATGGTGCTCCATCGTGTGAGTTGTTAATGCTCATGTGTTGTATTTCAAGGATGAATGTTCCAGACGCTACTACATGGTAGTTTGTGATTGGTTGACACCATTCGTGAGCCTATGGACCAATAGGCCATTAGGGTTTTAGGTCTGATCCTATATATATATATATATATATATATATATATATATATATATATATACACTCAAGTATGCTAAGTCATTTTATGTTTTGTCTATTGTATCCTTACTGAGTAGGATGAATCTCTAATGATTGTACTTGTAACCACTCTTTGAGAACTCTGAAATAAAGAATACTACCCTCATACTTATAGATGTATGTCATTTGACCAAACCATGTAAATATTGTTTCTTGTGTGCTTTTGGGTTTTCTTGTTTTCCGCTTTACTTCCTAACAAGTGGTATCAAAGTTGGTAAGTGGCATCAAATTTAAACTGATTCTTGACAAGTATCTTCTGATTTCATAACAAGTGGTATCAGATCTGTGGTTTGTGTTTTCATGGTTGAAGATTTCTATGCATAAGTTTGATTCGAAGAAATTCAATGGTTCAAATGACTTCAATTTGTGGAAGGTGAAGATAAGGGCTCTTCGGTTTCAACAAGGATGTTCAATGGCATTGGAAGGAGAAACAAAACTGCCAAATGACATGATGCTTGAAAAGAAGGTTGGTATTCTACCAATAACACGTAATGCTATTCTTTTGAGTTTGACAAACGAAGTACCGAAAGAGGTCGTGGATCAAACGAGTGCATCTGGGATTTGGGAGAAATTATGCAAAAAGTATCAGAAGAATTCTTGACCGAACGGACTGTATTAAAAGCAACGTCTGTATACTCTTATGATATCGAAAGGCACCCACATGAAGGATCATCTAGATAAATTTAATAGAATCATCTTGGATTTACAAGGTGTGGATGTAAATATTAAAGATGCTGAGAATTTCGTTGATACCATGTCGTATAGTAGGACAACGATCACTATAAATGATGTGAAGGATTCTTCGATTTCCATGGAACTGACAAAATAAGTTTCAATTGCAGAAGAAGTTTCCAGTTCTAGTTTTTTTTTTTTGCAGGCAGAGGAAGAACATCAGATAGAAATGGAGGTAACAGAGGGAATTCATGTTCCGAATCTAAAGCAAACATCAAATGTTATAATTTTAAGGAAAATGGGGCACTTTATAGGATATTGTTCATTGATGAAGAAAGGGAATAATGGTGTTGGATCAAGCAACAAAAATGTTGGTGTGATTCATGGATATTTTGATGAACGGGATGATGGTAAGCTAATTGGGTTTTCAGTTTTGGGCTTAGATATATTTGTGTTAGTAAGCTTATTGGGTTTTCGGTTTTGGGGACCGAAATCACTATGGTGATTTCGGTCAGATGGGCTTGGGCTGTGAAACATCCCGGAATATCAAGAATAGAGTTGAAGGGCTAAAAGTGTAAGTGTGAGAGGGCAACTTGGCGAGTCCACGAGTGGACTCGGCGAGTAGGGTCGCGACTCTAGTTGCGTGTTAAGTGACCAACTCGGCGAGTAGCTTGGGTGGACTCGGCGAGTTGGTGCTAAGTGGAGAAAACCCTAATTCCAGGGGATGAGCCCTATATAAAGAACATAACACTTCTTCCCCATCCTCCTTACCATTCCTTGAGTTCCAGAAACCCTAAATTCATGAGATCAGGAATCTGCAGTTGGTTGGGCTCATTCCAGGGGTAAGGAACCATTTCCTTAAGCTTTTCTTCATGGGGTTCATGTGTGGTGGTTGATGTGACATCTAAATTGAGATAGAAGCTTGGATCTGAGGATGCTACTTTAGATCTAAGCTTGTGATGGTCCTATATATCATAGAGTCCCGATTTGTGAGTGATTGGTGAAGCCCTTTTGTCCCAAACCCTAGCCCTAGAGTGTAAATGCCTAGACCTCCTTGAATTCACGTAAAGTTTGCCACTTTACGTGATGGATGGCTTGTAAAAGAGTAGATCTAAGGTTTAGAGCTTCTGCATAGCTTGGAAAGCCTCTGTATGGTTTCAGATCTAGGGGTACTCGGCAAGTCACAAGGGTGTACTCGGCGAGTTACTTGAAGATAGGCTGGAACTCGACGAGTTGGAAGAACAACTCCGCGAGTTGGATGAATATGGTCAGGAACTCGGCGAGTTGGAAGAACAACTCGGCGATTTGGTTGCAGATAGCCTTGGACTCGGCGAGTCTGGTCGTGAGGTCCTAACCTTTCTTCTGGTTGAGCTGTGAATCGGTGAGTCGAATGTAAGAGGACTTAGAGTTGTTGGACTCGGCGAGTCTCGGGGTGACTCGGCGAGTTGAGTCGCGGATTGGGGAAGTTCTGTGCGTGGGGACTTGGCGAGTCGTCGGGTTGACTCAGCAAGTAGAGTCAGTCATGGGTTGACATTGACTTTGACTTTGACCAAGGGTTGACCAGTTGATTTCCAGGGGCATTTTGGTAATTGTTGGCTTTTGTTTTAAGTTCAGAGTTTTGGTGTTGGCCAGTGTTGGAGATCGTATTAGTGGTCGGAGCAGCTTGGGTTTATCTGTTCAGTCGGCAGTTGCAAGGTGAGTTATCCTCACTATATCAACAGGGTCTACGGTACCAAGGCCGACCCTTTTATCGGATTGTGATCCGGGTATCGTTGTTATGTTTTGTTTGTTGTGTTGCATCTTGGTAGTTAGGATGGTATATGTTAGAGACCTGGTTAAGGTCGGTATCCTGGTATATAGGATGATGCTATGCTAGTGACCGGTTAGGTTGGTATCCTGGTTAGGATAATGTTATGCTATGTGATCTGTTAGATCCGTTTGATTGGATGTGATATGTTATATGATTGAATGTTTATGTGCACATGGTTGTTGGACTGGGGTTGGGTTGAGGCGGGACCTGATTTGTGCTGTAGGCCAACATACCCATGGCGGACCGGTTATCCCGAAGGCCCAGCGAGCGGTCCGGATAGGTTGTAGGTCCCAAGAGGGCGGACCAGACGTGCCGAGGCTCGGAGAGTGGACCAGGCCGACTGAAGGCCCAGTGCGGGCGGACCAGTCATACTGTAGACTCAGAGAGTGGACCGGGTGGATTGAAGGCCCGGTGTGGGTGGACCAATCACACTGTAGAATCGATGTATGTGGTAAGAATCGGAGGGTGGACCAGGTGGACTGAAGCCCGGTGCGGCGGACTAGTCACACAGTAGACCCGAAGTGCATGGCTGTTCTGTGTTCTGTTATGATATGGCATGTTATGCGTGTATGGTATATGTGGTTGGTATTTTGGGGATATCTCACTAAGCTTTCGGGCTTACAGTTGTGGTTTAATGTTTTTCAGGTTCTTCAGGAGACCGTGGCAAGGCAAAGGCGTGATCGTACTGCTCCTCATGATTATGTTCTGTGATGTGATTCTGGGAATACTCTGAAATAATTGTATTGAAAACCTTTTTGTAATAATTTTATGAAATCGGGTTGTTTTTCAAAAGTTTAAATTGATTGGAATTCTATGGTCGTTACAGGCTGTGATAAGGATTTGTACTTGGTGTATAAATAGTTTTAAGTCATTTAATTTTTTCTAGTTGTTCATTCAATCTTGTAAAATGTACCACACGGTTTAATCAATATAATCATGTGTAGTTGATATATTCGTGTTTTTTGAATCACTATTTGGTTTACATTCTGCATTCACTAAATAGATTAATTGATATCGTATTGATCTAAGTATTATTGGGACTTATAATTGGTATCAAAGCTTTGTTAAGGTATCAATCGATTCAAGGACTTTCCTAGTTTTCGGTTAAACTTTGAGTTTTAGGTGTTCTCGGTTTTGTTGATTTAAAATGGAATCTCAGTACAACAATTCAACGCATCAGGAGTTGGATTCTATTATGGGGACTGCCACTCGCATTCACCGACTTTTGTTTACTGATGGGTTTCCAGAATGGAAATTCAGAACTGAGAAGTACATTAAAATGAAGGATGTCAAGATATGGAGGAGCATTCTTAAAGGTCCAGTCAGGATTCCAACTGATGGGTTTGAGCCACAAGAACTTTCCTATGTGCACATGCAAACCCTAATTGCTTGGATGTAGGTTTCTCTAATTGAACATGCATTATCCAAGACTTTCAATACTAGATCTAATGTAAACAATTGAATATAATTATATGAATATGGATCTAGAATAATACCTTGGATTACTTGCTTGATACTTCTTCTTCTTGGAGCTTAGAGTCACAGTTGTCACTCCTCTAATGGCTTACAAACACCAACTAGCAAGAGAATGATCTTAAGAGAGAGAGAGAGAGAGGAGGGTGAGAAATCGGCTCTAGGGTTCCTTGCCTTGCATGAGTGCCGATTTCCCTCACCCTAGGGATCTATTTATACTATGAGCTACTAGGGTTTCACCTTTAACCCTAATTGAATAACTTAGGCCCTAAGCAATCCAAGATCCTCCTAGATACTAGGCTTGGACGATTTTATGGTACTCTAACCCTAAAATCCGTTCACCCTTATATGCATAAGGATACATAGCCCAAAACACAACTATCACACATTTGACAGTTTATGCCCCTTTATTCAATTAACCTCTTTAAGTCACCAAATTAATTCTCAATTAATATATGACTTATATTAATAAAATAACATTATTATTCCTTTAATATATTATTCTCATAATATATTAACAATAATATGTCTTCTCTCTTAACAAATCATCCTGTCAAGTTGCTATGGTGAAGGCAACCCAAAAGGACCATGGACAACCGGGTCAAGTACTTACCAAATATAGTTATAGCCTTAGACACTGATCCAACAGTCTCCCACTTGGATAATTCTAGTAACTATATATGCAAACACAATCTGATTAGCAATCGTAGCTCTCAAAGACGCTGTCAAACTCTGAACTTATTAGATAAGGGATCGTATAGTCCTCTGTTCATATATTATGCGGATAATCTTATGGAACTTATTGTCTAGCAGTTGGTTTCTCGATTTCAGATTCGTTTGACATAGAACTTAATTGAACACATCAATTCAGTCCTGACCGAGCCCGACACATAAGTCAAATCAAATCATCGAGGGGCCCTGATATCGCTTTTATCCTCTTAGGATAAAAGTAACAGATAAACTTCGACTTATATGCATTTACTATTTACTAATCAACCATACACAACAATGAATTTTATGACATCAATTTACTGATGCGGTTTCACATTATCAACGCACAACCAATTAATAAACAATAAACCATATATCTTGGTTTTAAGACCATATGATATTATCATCTTGCGACCACTTGTGTCTCATTCCAAAAAGTGATTCCAGCAAGCGTGGGTTATTCCAATGCTGAAAACTTGTTCATAAGCACTCATGAATGTTGCAGCAAACCTTTGCTATGTCTACTAACTTTTAGACAATCTACACACCAATTCATGACAATCTTCATTCATACCTACTTCCAACATATGAACGATTGTGGACCATTCGAATAATTCGATTATTCTTAATAACTCAATTATTCAGGAAGTCAAAACATGCAAAGTGAAACAATAGTTAAACAATTAACATAAGACAGTAGCTTTACTTTTAAATAATACTCCTTTATTTAATCATCAAATCTCAATTACATTTATCTATTACATGTTTCCAAAACTATCTAATCTAAACTAATATTGTCTTTCAGCCCAATGCTCCTAGCGTGCTGCAAATGCTTAACCCTGCTCAGTCCCTTCGTAAGCGGATCTGTTGGGTTATCCTCCGATGATACCCTCTTTACTACGAGGTGTCCTTCTTCTACTCGATGTCTAATAAAGTGATATTTTTTTATCGATATGCCGAGATCTACCATGATCCCTCGGTTCCTTGGTCAAGGCAACCGCTCCTTCATTATCACAGGAAATTTCCATAGGCTCCTTTATGGTAGGCACAACTCCAAGATCACCAATGAAGTTCTTCAACCACATCGCCTCCTTTGACGCTTCGCTTGTCGCAATGTACTCTGATTCGCACGTTGAATCAGCTACGGTTTCTTGTTTGGAACTTTTCCATGTCGCTGCTCCTCCATTAAGTGTAAGTCCCTAATCTGCCCGTGTATCAGTCAGATCCGTTTGATGGTGCGGAATCCTAGTCAAACGGATGATGTCAGATCAAATAGAAGAGAAGGAGAAGAAGAATAATATGAATCTTGAATGTATTGATAATATGAATTAAGTTCCTTACACAAGATTCACCCACACAAACGTTCCTTTCTCTCTGGCCGTAAACTCCTTAGGGTTCATCAATCTGTACTCCTCACCCTAACACCTATATATATACATGGAGAATATGGGCCATATAACATGGGCCGTAAATAGGTTTACGGCCGTAAACACCCATCGGACCGTAAACCTGACCGTAAACTCATAAACATTACAGAAAAATACAATCAACTAGAAAAGCAAAGTATAAACCATATTTTTGACCCAACAATCTCCCCCTTGGTTTATAGCTTTCTTTTCTTTTCTTAAATGACCCAACAAGCTCCCCCTAAAAAGTAGCTGGCTTTTCTTGTTAATCTTCAATGGGAGCTTTGGCTTCAGTTTAATCTTCGATGACTTCACGGCTTCAAGAGGAACTTGATGAATCTTCAATAAATGACTTCATTTTGAGAAGTTGGGAATCTCTTCAGAATTTGACATTGAACGCACGTCGGGTGAGGAGGATTCTTGTATTGATTCTTGAAAGATGGCGCTTTCAGCTTGAGAATCTTCAGAGAGAACTTCAGAGAGAAATAATCTTCTGGATCACTTCAGTAGGTTTAAGATAGCAGCAGACTGATTGAGGAGGCTTCAATGCAATCCGTCACATAATCTTCAATTTCAGATTCACCTTGCTTCTGGGGTTGAAAGATTGAATTTGAAAGAATAATCTTCATTTCTTGCTCCTTAGAATGAGAATTCTTCGATGCTCAGGGACGAAGCCTTTGGCTCAGAAGTCTTCAACACAAACTCCATGAGTCTTATCTATACCTGTTTCAAGACAAAACAAAACTAAAAGAAAACTTGGCAAACAAAACAAAAACAAAACTATTTTTGGATTTTTCATATTTTCTGAAAAAGAAATAAAACAGAAATAACACTATTTTTTGATTTTGAATTTGTTGATTTTTGTTTGTTTTTTTTATTTTTAATTCTCCCCCTTATATTTAAATTAGAAGAACACTATGAACAAACTTAACAAAGACAAAAATAATAGCTAACTTTAAGAGTGATTTGGGATCAAAGTTGTTGGAAAACCTTATTCCACTTGTCGGTACCCTTATCTTCACGTCTTCGTCTGATCGATCGCCAGTATTGTGGTCCACTTAAACACGAAAAATTTGTGACAATTTTGGATAATTTTCCAATGACATGATACATGTATGTCTATCTAATTATAACTTTATTATCATGATTGGCCCTAATTCTTAAATAGATTTTTCTTAAGACCATTTAACTGACTACAACCAGGGGTATTGTTGTCCACCTAAATCGAGCAGTGAGATCTATAGACAATCTGTATGTGTTCAATTTTTAAGTGTACTAGAACGTGTTTCCCGCTTCCTGATATGCCCCAGCCATCAAGAACTTCCAGAGTACTCCTTACACCGGGTGAGCAGACAACCATTCAGAGAGAGGATAGATTCAGAATTCTATAACTTATTACTTCAGAGGGGTTGAGAAGAAGAAGGTTGCATATGCTGTGTACCAGGTCGGATTAGAAGTCACGCAAAGGAGACAGCATATGGCTAATAGATAAGAAGTATTTCACATATATAGCCTGCAGAGAAATACAGTTGCATATGTTGTGTACTAGGTCGGATTGGAAGTCACGCAAAGGAGACAACATATGACTAACAGACGGAAAGAAAGAAAATGATATTCTACAGACCTAATTTATCGGAATTTACCAGTCGCCCCATCCAACCGGAATTAAGGACAGAATCCGCACATCGAGGAAAAGTGAATCCACAGTTCTAGATACGGGTTATTTAATGTGACCGGTAGATTCCCATGTATATCTCCCTGCTCAACCTATCCAAGCGTCGTGAAATCAGGTTAAATGGATCTAACTAGGTCAAAGTTTGTCAGGTCCTTAAATTCATTAGGTTCAACTTTCCCTAGTCAAGCACATTTAAAATCTTTCGTGCCTACCAGCGCATCGAACACAGAGCGTAGACGATTCAACTTAGGTACGTTACGCTGATTCAGCTTACCCGTTATCACTTGCTAATTTCATTTCCCAAAACATCTCCTGCAAGCACATTCCATTAACACCATATTTTTTATTTTCTGATTTTCTAATGTTTTTGGATTTTTTTTTAAATTAAAATTTTCTAATTTTTGTTTTGTTTTTATTTCTCCCCTAAATTTGTGCATAGGAGAGAAACGAAAGTAAATGCGCAAATTTAAACTATCCTAAAACAAAAATTAGTCTTTAAAGCGAATTAGCTTAAGAAAAATTTATGAGTATAGAGAAGAAAACGTAAACCGTAATTCACCGATTGAATCTGCATTCAGAAGGTCTGAGAACAGCAAGCATAATCTCAGAACAGATCCGAAAATTCTTCATATCATTAAGCACTAACCCAATGTGATCTCTTCCTTTCCCGCAAAAGGACACATACTCTCAAGCAATGTTATGAGTGTTGTATAGTTGAGAGATGCCTCCTATCATGTGCTTGGAACAACCACTACCAACAAACAAAAGTATGATGATATGCCTCCATGGCTGCTCCTACACAGAGCGGGATCAGTTGGTCTTTGGAACCCAGTCCATTTTGAAACTGGGTCGACCTTTGTCATCAATGCAGGGTATTCTCTCCCATGACATATCCTGCTTATCACAAACAAAAGATGTAGAAACGCTAGAAGCATTAGGAGATTTGGGAGTTTTCACCTTTGGTACCCATCTATATTCGGGTTTAACCCACTTCTTGTTCGATCCGATGGGTGCCTCGACACTTGCTTTGGAACTTGAAGCCGTCTGCCTAGATGACTTTGACCTAACCGGTCTTGGTTTCACAGGAGCATCTCTTGAACTAGACTTTTGGGCCAGCATTCCCTTCTTGTTCTTGGGAGTTGGATGCTTGGCCTTAGGAGTTGGATGCTTGGCCTTGTACGCATTCTAGTCATCATGGTCTGAACGTGACCTTGATGGGTTTCTTTTGGAGTAAATCCCTCTTGGTGTGTTCTGCCAGCGTTGTGCATAGTAAGGAACGTATGCGCGATTTGGACAGGTTCTGGCAATGTGTCAAGGTGTTCCACAGTGAAAACAAGTCCTTTTCTTCACTAGGAAATTATTTCTTCCTGCCCCTGGTGGCGTATTCTTGCCTTGTCTCTTGTTGTTCCCATATGCACACTTACAATAGGCACTTTGTTGCGTTGGAATTGGAGGCCTATATTTCTCAACGGCATGTTTGTTAGAAGCAGCCGAGTTCGAAGCAACAGATTCAGAGCTCAAGGAGATGTTGGTTTGTTCAATGGTTTTCTCCTTGTTCTCATCCTCTGCTACTTTACCTGCACATAAAGTAGAAACATTAGTATTTTCAACATTAATAACTCCTCCTGACACAAATCCAGCTGGTTTTCCATATTTAAGATGTGCCTCCCTGACAATTTCTTCCAGTGTCATAGGTATGGATGTGTAGTTATGATTGAAAGGTGGAGGAACACTATCATACCCTAGACCCTTGTTTTGATTTTCTTTGAAAATTAGTTGGGTTTCATACAAGGACTCGACTGTCTGACTTGACGCAGTATAATTTTTGAAACTGACATCTGTTTTTCCACACTTAATTTTTAAAGCGTCAAGTTCTTCAGTTACAGCAGCAAGTTGTCTCTTAATATAATCATAATTTTCACACTTGTTGCTATACTCTTCCTGAAGTTTCCTAAAGTCCTTGGTTTTTGCTTCTAATTCAGCCTTCAGGGGTTTCTGTCCTTTCCTGAGTTGATATCCTTCATATCTCAGGTCCTCAACTTCTCTTTTAAATAAATCAATTTGTTCCCGAAGAAATTTAATCGTGGCTTCACAAGCTGGATTACATGTAACTTCAGTGACCGGAATGTTTTTAGAACTCATTGTTTTTCCACACTTCAAAGCATCAAGTTCTTTAATTACATCAGCAATACTAAGATGATTAAGATCTTTTGTCTTCTTGATGATAGCCACGTTCATATCCCACGATTTCGGAAGAGCATTCAGTAGCTTTTTGTTTATCTCAGATTTGGACAAGAAGATCCCAGCTATATTCATCTCAGTAGTGGGTGTAGTAAATCACTGCAACTGAGTTTCGAGGGTTTCTCCACGGATATAATCGAACATGTTGAAGTTTTGTCTTAACATCTCTTGACGACTCTCTTTCATGTTTTCAATTCCCTCGTAAACTTCAAAAAAAAACTATTAAAAGCACAACTAAAAACCAAAATCAAACTTAAAAGTCAAACCCTTTGATTATAAACCTCAAAAGTCAACCTTAAAAGTCAAATTTAAAAAGTTAAACTCAAAAGTCAAACTTGAAAAGTCAAACTTAAAAGTCAAATTTAAAAAGTTAAACACAAAATTCAAACTTAAAAGTCAATTTAAAAAATATAAAATATTAAACTCAAAAGTCAAACTGAAAAAACTAAATTTGAAAATTTAAAAGTTAAACGAAAAAGTCAAAGTTTAAAATCAAAGATCAAACTTGGAACTCAAAGTCCAAATTTTAAATAAAAAGTCGAAAAATAAAAGTCAAAAATAATTTTTTTTAATTATTTATTATTTTTATTTATTTATTATTTTTTTGTTTATATAATTTTTTTTTAAAATTTTGGATGAAAAAGGAATTTAAAATTTAAAAGGAATTGAATTTTGGGTTAAAATTGTCAAAATAGGAAAACTTGCTGCGAAAAAGACAGGTTATAGATTAATTTTCGAAGGAATATAACAAGTGGTCAGGTAGCTGAGTTGGATAAGGCCCTGAATTGATGAGCAGGAGGTCGCTGATTCGAAGCCCGGCACCTCCAAATGCGCTTCTGATTTTTTTTTTAATATGAGCGACGCGAGGCTGGTTCTTGCGAGGCTGTGCTTGCGAGGCCGAGGTGCGAGGCTGAGAACTCAGAAGCCGGAAACGTGCGAGACCGAGTCGAAAACTGCTGAGCCGTATACTCCGAGCCGAGGCGGCAAACTCCGAGCCGCAAACCTCTGGCCGTGAACTCCTCGGAAACCCTAGTTGCTGGCCGCCACACCCTCGTAGGTTACAACCAAAAACAGTGATTTTTGCCCTTTTTTGCTCCAAAACTCGATCAAAACCCCTTTTTTTTGAAAAACACGAAGAACAAACCCCCCTTATTTTTCAGAGATCTATCCAAAAACGTAAGAATATTTTAAAAATAAGATCAAATAATGCCCCAAATCTGACAAAATTGACTGATACAATTTGGCTCTGATAGCAATTGATGGTGCGGAATCCCAATCAAACGGATGATGTCAGATAAAATAGAAGAGAAGAAGAAGAGGAATAATATGAGTCTTGAATGTATTGATAATATGAATTAAGTTCCTTACACAAGATTCACCCACACAAACGTTCCTTTCTCTCTGGCCGTAAACTCCTTAGGGTTCATCAATCTGTACTCCTCACCCTAACACCTATATATATACATGGAGAATATGGGCCGTATAACATGGGCCGTAAATAGGTTTACGGCCGTAAACCTGTTTACGGCCGTAAACACCCATTGGACTGTAAACCTAACCGTAAACTCATAAACATTACAGAAAAATACAATCAAATAGAAAAGCAAAGTATAAACCATATTTTTAACCCAACATTAAGGGTAAAGACCCAGCCCGACTGTGAACGGTAGTTATCCCTGTCGGTCTGGAAGCTTGCGTCACTATACCCTCGCACCTTTAAGTCATCACTCCCTCCGAGGACTAAGAACCATTCCTTGGTCCTACGAAGGTACTTAAGTATATTCTTGACCACAATCCAATGAGCTTTGCCCGGGTTACCTTGATATCTACTGGCCATGCTCAAAGCAAAGGACACATCAGGGCGAGTACAAGTCATAGTGTACATGATTGAGCCAACTGCAGAAGCGCAAGGAACTCGGGTCATCTTAGCTATCTCGGCTTTTGTACTCGGACTTTGAGTCTTAGTCATTTTGACAATACTCTGTATCGGTAGTTCTCCCTTCTTTGAGTTTTGCATACAAAAACGTTTTAGTACTTTATCCAAGTAAGTATTCTGACTAAGTCCTATTAGTCTCTTACTTCGTTCTCTCGTTATCCTTATTCCCAAAATATAGGAAGCCTCTCAAAGGTCCTTCATAGCAAAGCACTTCCCGAGCCAGGACTTAACCTCCTGCAAAGTCGGGATGTCGTTTCCTATGAGCAGTATGTCATCGGCATACAAAACGAGGAATCTATCTATACTCCCACTGGCCTTGACATATACACATGATTCATCTTCACTTCGTACAAATCCAAACTCTTTGACTTTCTTATCGAAGCAAAGATTCCATCTCCGAGATGCTTGCTTAAGTCCATAAATGGACTTCTCAAGCTTGCACACTCTATTAGGATGCCTCGGATCGACGAAACCCTTTGGATGAGCCATGTAAACATCCTCAACCAACTTCCCATTAAGGAAAGCGGTCTTGAAATCCATCTGCCATATCTCATAATCATGAAATGTAACAATGGCTAGCATCACCCTAATAGATTTTATCTTAGCAACTGATGAGAAGGTCTCATCATAGTCAACTCCGGGAGTTTGAGTAAATCCCTTCACCACCAATTGTGCCTTATACGTGTGCACATTCCCATCCACTTCGGTCTTCTTTTTGAAGATCCATTTGCACCCAACCGTCTTACGTCCGGGCACATTGTCAACCAAATTCCAAACTTGGTTGTCATACACGGACTGAATCTCGCTGTCCATCGCCTCTTTCCATTTTACAGACTTTGGGCCTGCCATGGCTTCCTTATAGCTATTAGGTTCATCTAGATTTATTAGTGTACCATCACTAATATACGTGTCCCATTCGGTAGTAATATGAAAACCATAAAACTGGGGTTGAACTCTAACTCTTTCGGAACGTCTAAGAGGTAAGGACTCGTCAATTGGTTCAACCGGAGTTTCCTCCTCGGGTTGAGCGCCAGTGTTAGAGGTTCCTTCATCACTCAACTCTTGAATCTCTTCAAGATCGATTTGCCTCCCACTGTCCCCTTGGCTTATGAGTTCTCGCTCTCGGAAAACCCCTCTCCTCACAATGAAGACAACATTATCACTCGGTCTATAGAAGAGATATCCAAAGGATCTCTGCGGGTAGCCGATGAAAATACATTGCTCACTACGAGGTTCGAGATTGTCGTGAGTTTCTCCTTTTACGAAAACTTCACAGCCCCAAACCTTGATGTGTGCCAATGAGGGAGCTTTCCCTGTCCACATCTCGTGAGGTGTTTTGGCAACCTTCTTTGTAGGGACTCGGTTAAGGATATGGGCGGCAGTCTCTAAAGCATAACCCCATAATGAGATACATAGTGAAGCACGACTCATCATAGAAGGGACCATGTCTAACAGGGTTCGATTACGCCTTTCTGCCACACCATTCAACTGTAGTGTCCTAGGTGGCGTCAATTGCAAAACTATTCTGCATTCCTTGAGATAGTCATGGAATTCAAGACTTAGGTACTCTCATCCTCGATCGGATCGAAGCATCTTGATTTTCCTACCCAATTCATTCTCCCTTTCATGTTTGAACTCTTTGAACTTTTCAAACGTTTCTGACTTGTGCTTGATTAAGTAAATATACCCATATCTACTATAATCATTAGTCAAAGTCACATAGAAGCAGTTCCCATCCTTTGTGGTGGATCTAAAGGGCCCACACACGTCGGTGTGTATGAGATCCAATAAACCCTCACCCCTCTCACAAGTGCCAGTGAAGGGTGACTTGGTCATCTTTCCAAGTAGACAAGATTCGCATGTGTCATCTTCCCTAAGGTTGAATGACTCCAACACTCCATCCTTTTGGAGTTTGGCTATGCGCTTCTTTTTGACGTGTCCAAGACGACAATGCCACAAGGATGCTTTATCCATACTATTGGAAGAATCCATACACAACACATCATTTCCTAGGTTATCTATAACCATAACAGTTTCATAAATTCCATTACAAGACATTGCTTCAAAATATAAAACACCATTTAGATAAGCATAAATCAAACCATTCTCATTATTAAACGAATATCTAAATCCTTGTCTAAATAAACCATGAAAAGAAATGATGTTTCTTGCCATATCTGGCGAGTAGCAACAATTATTTAAATCTAAATTCAATCCATTACTAAGCACTAAAGAATACACTCCAATCTTGGTAACAACCGACGATCTTCTGTTCCCCATGATTAGATTTATTCTTCCAAGCTCCACATCCATATTTCTTCCTAGTCCCTGCAAATCAGAACAAATGTGGTAACCACACCCAGTATCAAGAACCCAAGAAATAGCATGAGATGAATCATTAGATTTAATTGTGTATATACCTGCAAAAGATGGCTTGATCTTTCCACTCTGCCTCCTTTGGGTTTGGGTTGGGCTTAGCAAGATCAACCATGGTCCCACTAGAAGTGGAACCATCTTGAGACTTTCCCTTGCGGTGGTTCTTCGAAGAAGCCTTCCTCTTCTTGCCCCTTCCCTGCCCAATAGCCAAAACAAGAGCAGCGGATGGATTGGGAGTTGGTGCAACAGACTTTTCCTTTAGGTTGCTCTCAGCAGTCCTTAGGAGCCCTTGGAGTTTGCTTAGGGTGACCTCTTACTTGTTCATGTGGTAGGTCATCCTAAATTGGTTGTAGCATGAGGGCAAGGAGTGAAGAACAATGTCGATAGCCAAATCTTCCCCAAAGTTGACATTCAACTTGCGAAGACGATCGACATACATTTGCATCTTTTGCAAGTGCATAGTTAGAGATTCTCCACTTGCCATTTTAGCAGTGATCATATTCGTTAAGATCTCATAGCGCTCTTGCCTCGCGCTTTGGTGATATCTCTCCATCAATTCTAGATGCATCTCATAAGGATACATGTCCTCATAGGACTTTTGGTATTCGGAGTTCATTATGGCTATCATGATGCAATGGACTTTCGTTGCATCACGTTCATGTGTCTTAAAGACAGCCATTTCTTCGGGAGTAGCAGTTTCCGGATTGATCTTCTCGAGCTTCTCATCGAGAACATACTCGTTGTCCTCGTAATGCGCAATTGTGCGAATGTATCTTATCCATTCACTAAAGTTCGATCCATTGAAAGTCACTTTTTGACACAGGCTCATTAGCATGAATGAGCTAGCAGCAACGTTGTTTGCGTTAGACATCTACAAATAGAAAGGAATAAAGTGGATTAGAATTAAGTCCCTAATTAACACCCAAAATGAAAATTTAGGGCTAGGACCCAACAACATTATTTACACATTAGAAAAGGGATACTGTGATCCAACATGCAAATAATTTGGAGGTAAGTGAATGATGATTCACTAATTCTTCACCATGAAAAACATAAGCTTTAAGTTTTAAATTATTGAGAATTCCTAGATTCTTTGAGATTAATTGAACCTTTCAATGGCATGTTTAAATCTCGATATGCCCTTTAGTTTGTGACTGGGATACCGAGGATCACAAAGTGGGTGTGAATAACCATGCAAATCTACATGGTGCCTTCATTGTTACAATCACCTATTCGATGTGCTGGTAAACGACACATGCTCCACCGAACTATGACAAACAATGAATCACCTTTTGCCACCTTTGCTTAGAACCAATTAGTGTGTCGGTTAACCACACACGCTCCACTAACATCTAAACAAGGGTGCAAAGTGTAATTTCATGGGATTGCATCAATTCACTTTTCCTAAAGTAACTAAGATTGGGAATTTTATAAAACAGTTTAGTTACTTTAAATAGATTCATTATACTTATTAATGAGAAGAGGTTTGTCCTATCCTACCCGTTCGACTAACGACCCTCCACCAGTCAAGCAAGCGGTGGATGTGAGTGTACACCCATTATGTGCCATTTTGTAGGTAGCAACCTTATACCCACCTTATAAACCGGCTTCGTGAATGAGGCCTACTAACGGTAAGACTAGCATTTTTAATCATACATATATATATATATATATATATATATATATATATATATGTATATATATATATGTATATATATATATATATATATGTATATATATATATATATATATATATATATATATATATATATATATATATAGCTTGTAATAATATATTAGTATAGTGTGGAATTTTAAACTTGTAAAATTCTAGGGTTTGAAATTTAAATTATTCAAATTAAACTTTTAATCACAAAACTTAAATTTCAAAACTTGAGGACAAGTTTTAAACTTTTCAAAACATAAGGATCAAATAGAAAATAATATAAATCAACTAATTAGATTATCTCAATTTGATCTTATTCAATATTACTTGCAAGACAATCCACCAATTCAATTCAAATAATCAAATATTATCATATAAGGAAATTATTATTCAACTAATTGGTAATTATCTTTTGTTTGGTCAAGAATATACTCATATATTTGATTAAAATCGGATTTTAATGACCCAAAACAGGAATGCAAGTATCCTCAAGTAAAACAGCAAGAAATCCCAAAACTACCTCCTTCTGACGCTCGAACTCGCTGAGTTCCTCTATGGACTCGCCGAGTTGGAGCCACTCGCCGAGTCTATAGTGGAACTCGCCGAGTTCATCAGGCAGAATCACAAAAATCGAATTTTTCAAGCCACAAGCAATTAACCAATGCATCAATCCAATAGAAATCAATCAAAGCTCTGATACCACTAATGGGTTTGAGCCATAAGAACTTTCCTATGTGCACATGCAAACCCTAATTGCTTGGATCTAGGTTTCTCTAATTGAACATGCATTGTATCCAAGACTTTCAATACTAGATCTAATGTAAACAATTGAATCTAATTATATGAATATGGATCTAGAATAATATCTTGGATTACTTGCTTGATACTTATTCTTCTTGGAACTTAGAGTCACAATTGTCACTCCTCTAATGGCTTACAAACACCAACTATCAAGAGAGTGATCTTGAAAGAGAGAGAGAGAGAGAGAGAGAGAGAGAGAGAGGAGGGTGAGAAATCGGCTCTAGGGTTCTTTGCCTTGCATGAGTGCCGATTTCCCTCACCCTAGGGATCTATTTATACTATGAGCTAGTAGGATTTAACCTTTAACCCTAATTGAATAACTTAGGCCCTAAGCAATCCAAGATCCTCTTAGATACTAGGCTTAGACGATTTTATGGTCCTCTAACCCTAAAATCCGTCCACCCTTATATCCATAATGATACATAGCCTAAATGTGACACCCCAAAACCAAGAACGGCGGAAACGTTCTGGGGCGGAGGACGTCATGTATAATATCACAACAATGTAAAGTAGTAAACAAGCAACAACATCATCCATTGCATTAATAATATAATTATTATACAAATGTGTTCTGTCAAATTTTGATAAACACTAAAGCATAAATCAAAATGAAAGATGAGTCTTGAACAAGCTCCGTCTTCCTTTCTCCTTGCATCGGTACCGGTCTATGATGACCTGAGGATACAAGTAATTTTGAAAGCGAGTATCAACTTTAAAGCTGGTGATATCATAAGTATTTGGTGTCTTAATTTGTACGTAAGTATTTGTATGTAAGAATTTGTATATGAACTGTAAGTATGAAGATGTTTGTAAAACAACTGTAAACGTTTGAAAAAATCTAGAAATCCCTATGATTCCTATTAGTAACAAAAGGAGTCTTCTACCAAGACTTAACTGTTCTCAATGTAGTCTTTTATCAAGACTTAACTATTCTGAATGTAGTCTTCTATCAAGACCTAACTGTTCTGAATGTAGTCTTCTACCAAGACCTAACTGCTCTGAATGTAGTCTTCTACCAAGACCAAACTGCTCTGAATGTACTCTTCTACCAAGACCTAACTGCATTAGTATTACCCTTTGGAACAAGGGAAACTAACAATGTTAACTGAAGACATCCGTAGATGTACATTTACCTCTGTTGCTAACAGCTGGGTATAGGAATAGTTAGTCCCCAAAAGTATACATGTAATGGTATCAACTATTGACATTCGTGGATGTGCTTTTACCTCTGTAGCTAACAGAGATTCTAGGAATGGTCAATCCCGCAATGTATCCTTTGGTACTAGGATATTAAATCCAATCTATCTCGTCGATTATGTGATTAAATCACAAGGTAAAGATAAGAATGAGGATCTTATAGCAGAGTCTATACATATAATATATAATAGAACTCATCCTATAATATCTATGTAAAAGTACTCATATAAGTGTAATCATTCTAGTATAGTTGTATATGTTCTCTTCCTAGTATAGTTGTATATGTTCTTCTAGTAGTAAGTATTGACTCATGAATGAACTGACTCATAGTATGATATTGTGTTCTAGTAATAGTTCTAGTATCTTCCTAAACTACCCATATGGTAGTTTACTAGTAATCTAATTGGTACGTATGAACATGGATGTATACCCTTGCTACCCAAGGGCATGGGATGAACTGGAAGGACCTTTTATGACTATATATGTACACATGATATATAACTAATATTTAAATGACTTTCGGACGAGTACCTGATATCCCACCAGACCACATCTTAAGCGCGAAAAGGAAATAGGGTGGATAGCCTTCCTAAGTCTTTTAAACATTTCTTATATAACTATACATATAGAGGCATGCAATTTATAATATAAAAGCATAAATAAGTTTTGTAAAACATTTGAACATAATTATTATCTTCAGAAAAGATCGACTTGATGTCAATCTATAAAACAGTTTGGAGGCATAAGTTTGATAAAATAGTTTAAGTATAAGGAAACATTTGTTTGAAACACAATTGTAAGTAAGTTTGAAATGTAATATATAGAGTAAACTGTACAATGTAATAAGGAGTTTAAAACATATAAAATGTTTATAAAAATCATTTGAAGGAAACTGTTTGGTAAAACAGCTAATGAGTAGCCAAATCATTTGAATGTTGTATATTAATCACATGTGATTGATGTAATAACTAGCATAATTCTACTTATTAATCACATGTGATTGATATAATAACTAGCATGATTCTACTTGTATCCCCCCCATAAAACATTTCAAAAAATAGTTTAAAACATTAGTTAAGGGGTATGAACTCACCTGCAGTAAGTGACTGGACTTGATCGGACTGTTATCGTAAGGAAGTATCGGGCAAGTGCTTGGTGTCAAGTGAAGACTTTAGACACACACAATGATCCTAATTAAATATGAAGACATATGTATATAAATAATTAGTGATTAAAACGCGAGGAAAACACTTTCGGTCAAGTGCTAGGAGGCTAATGGGTTGCAACGAAGGAGTGTAATACCTCAAATGGGAGTTTAAGGTCTAATGACCATATTCTTTGGAGTTTACGGCCCAGGGGAGTAAACTCCTGGCCGTAAACTCTACATTGGGTTATTAATTGAGGCTTAAGGTTGTTACAACTCAAGTGGTAATTGGTTCCAAGGTTTAAACAAGTGTTTGGGTGCCATATTAACTCCTTTAAGGAGTTTACGGCCTTGGGACCATATTCCCTTGGAGTTTACGGCCGTAAACTCCCTTGGGAGGGTGTTTATGGTGTTTTCAAGTCTCTAAATTAACTAGGAACTAAACTAGGCTTTTGTACTTGGATTTAGAAGAGTTTATGGCACCATTTGGCACCATTTTATGGAGTTCATGGCCCTAGAACCTTTTGGGCCGTAAACTCCCTTACTCTTGGTGTTCTAAGTGTGTTAGCTAGTCCAAAACTCATTTAGGTACATGCCCAAATTGATCTCTTGGCTTAAGGAAGGAGTTAGGGTGTCATTTGACACCTTTATAGGTGTTTACGGCCCAAGAACTTGTCTTGGCCGTAAACTCCTCAATACTAGTGATTTCTTATGTTTTCTAGGCTTTAAACACTTTAGGGTACTTGTCCTTATTTAAGCCTAAGCCTTAGGAAGTGTTTCAAAGCATTTTGGCACTTAAACATGGAGTTCACAGCCTAAGAAGCTCCTGGGCCGTGAACTCACTTCTAGCCATGATTCCTAATTGTTTTATGGTCTAAAGCATGAAATGGAGGCTTCTAGTTTGAGTTCTAAAGTTTTGAGGGTCATTGGAACCCTTTAGGACCTTAAAATGGAGTTTACTCCCCAAGAACGTTCTTGGGCGGTAAACTCCCGAGTCTAGTCGTTTTGCTATGAAATTGATGTTTCTAAACACAATCTAAGCTATATAACATAACTAGATCGAAGTACTCACAATTTGGGATAAAAACCCAAAGATTCGTGAGAGTGAATTTTGACTTTTCTCTAAATGGAATTCAACAAATGAACCAATTTGGTTCAGAATTCTATTTATAGTCCTGAGATATTTTTGGCATAAAATATTTTTTTTCCTAGAACGAACTCTAATGTCCTAGAGTATTGGAATAACAGTGTTGCACAAACCCTAGTGCATCCACTCTCCTAATATCTCCTTAAGTGTAAAATCCTGAAAACTGCCAAATTTATACTCGAAATTTGAGTTTTCACTCTAACTGTTCTAACTTCTATTGGATTGAGATGGTTTTTTCAGAATGGAAATTTTGGGTTGTCACATCATCCCCCTGTTGAAGGGAATTTCGTCCCGAAATTAGAATTTAGGCAAGGAAGTATGTACGAATGATCGAGTCGTGAGGAGGAAACTTCCTAATCGATTGGTTCTAGCGCACCTAAGTGAAATCGGGTTCTCGGTTGGCATTCCAATGAACCTTCACTAACTGCCGACGGCGTTGCTTCGTCCGCTTGACCTCTCGGTCGAGGGTCACTACAGTTCTAATATGAAGGCGAGGATCTCGACAAGTGGACTTACAAGAGTCCTAACGGAAAGGTATGGTTTCACGATCGAGACGCGAAGAGTAGGATGTACGTTACTGAGTTCGCGGAGTAGGTCTAGTTTGTGCGAGGCACAGGACCGATTTTGATAAGAATCTCGGAGGTCCTAACTATATTGGATTTAGCTTTCCACATGATACGAAGCGTATTAAGCCATTCCCAGAGTGAGTTAACCTAAAGAGCTTGGTCACTCACTTGGAATTCCAAAGGTTCCTTTTCTTGCTTAACTTCCCAGTCAAAGGCCACCCCTTGCTGGGTCAAAGTCGTATGAGTTTCTATAATTTGCGAGGAGTTCTGAATGAACTAATTCGGTAGGTCGGTAAGACCTAGAATTTGGCGAATGACTTTCGGCGTCTCTGGTGTCGACAAAAGCTCAACAGCTTTGACAAATTGAAAGAGTACTCTAAATTTCCCACATTACAACAGTGTGTCATAGAAATTTGACTCTTCAATTTCAAAACTCATTCCTAGAGAACATCGCTAAAGTTCCTCTGTAGGAAATGTTTCCATGTGTTTTCTTCTTACTACGAGAGTAGATAAGTAAGTCATTACATGGAGAAATGACGAACTGATCCAAGTAAGAAAGACGTACCCTACTCGTTTAGCTCATGAAAGCTATGGGCGTATTGGTCCTATCCGAAGGGTATCACTACGGACTCGAAGTGTCCGCATCGAATTCGGAAGATAGTCTTCCGGACATCCTTCCCTAACACTCGAACTGATGATATTCGGATCTCAGATCCATTCCTGGAAGTAGTTTCTTTCCTTGCGTTTGCTCAACCATTTCGTCTACGCGAGGCAGAGATAACGATTTCTAATGAAAAATCTTGACGGAGTCCTCGATAACCGAGGTACATACAATGCGATCCGTCGATCTCTGGAAGAATATGACCGGGGTTCTCTAGGGTGAGAAACCTAGTCTTCTAATTCTATTTCTGTGTAGTTCGCTAAGATTTCCGGACCGTTTTTGTATCTACGTAGGTGTTTAAACTATGGGGTGATCTGTTTACGGGAGTCGTACTGGGTTCTAAGTTTGTTCACATGACAATGTGATTATTCGTAGTCTTGAGCAGTTCTCCGTCCTGAAGTTCATATTAGAATTCATGCATGGTTTCACAATCACAACTTCAGGTGTACGAGTCGTATATAATTAAGCTTGAAAAGGTAGTCGAATAACTGATTCTTCTTTAAGCTCACATCCCATCGGGGAAAAAGAAGTTAAAGTGGAATCATCACTTCTAAACCTGTAGAAGCTTGATTATATATCACTCTTATGCATACCTTCCTCCGTGATAAATCAATCGCATGAATCCTTGGATTAAACTTGACGTACTGTACGAGTGGTACTTCAGGGATTTCTTCGGAAAGAGAATAACTAGGAGGTACTCGTGGCACGAGTACTTCGGTGTTCTGATATGACAGCTTCGCTGGAAAAGTGATCTAGAAGAAAGAAATGTACATATGAAGCTGTTTTCGTGCGGATCAAATTGAATCGAGTTATATGATAATGTCGGAATCATACTGAAACTTAAAGACATTAGATTTGAACATAAGACGTTTACAGACAAAACACAACCGTGCAACCATGAACAGAGTTACAGTACTTTAGATTTACCACAAGACTATTGTTGCGAATAAGATATACTACAAAAGACAAGTATACGCAGCACGAGAATCTCTATACAGACAGGGTCTCGCAAAAGGTAAGACTCTAGTTGCACTAGTTCTAGATAGTTTATAAGTCTGTTACAACGAAACACCTTAATTACATTAACGTGGTTTCCAGAGTAGGCTCTCCTGCAGCTGTGATCCTGAGAATTCTCCCATCTGCGCCAGAGTTCTTTGCTATGGGGCAATCCTTCTTGAAGTGTCCAATTTCACCGCATTGGTGACATATCTGGACAGCACCAATTTTGGTGGTAGAAGTGAAGTGTCGAGTAGGATTTATGGGGACACGGGTTCTTTCCTTGATTTCCTTCTTCGGGCAATCTCTTTTATAGTGCCCAAAATCACCACAATTATAGCAAGCTAGGCTTGCCCCAGTGGTGGAGGTAGTTCTACAGAAACGAGCAATGTGCCCTATCTTGTTGCAATTTTCGCATTGCAAGGCTCGGCACATTCCCTCGTGGTGGTAGTTGCATCGGTCGCACTTCGGGAGTGTTCCTTTGTATGGCATGCTCGGTACGGGAACGGCAGGGGTTTCCACTTGTTGCTATTGTATAGCCAGCCTTTGGGATCTCTTGCGTTCTTTCCGGGCTAGACGCTTTCGTTTCTTGTTCTCTACTTTTCGGCTTTGCGAGCCTGTGACTGTTACTGTTTGGCAACTTCCTGGGTGGATACCACGATTGGAAAATTCATTCCCATCAGCAGCATTGACTGGGCTGATAGCGCTACGGTGCGCAAGGACCGCGGTTACGGCAGCCACCACGGCAGCTGTAACTGTTATTTGAAAGGTAGCGGCGTCCATAGGAAAAGCTGAGGTTTCGCTGTTCGATTGATTGCTTCCGGATGACGACATGATTCTGTAACACGAAAGATAAGGTTTTTGTGAGCGATTCTGGTTGACCCTTGATGTACTTAGATTATTCATGTAAAGAGTACGACTATGTTCTTGAAAATTTTACCTAGATCCATATGATGCAGTCCTAGTACGGAATGAAAGTATGTTCGCGAAGGTTTGACCTACATCCCTATGATGCAGTCCTAGTAATGAGTAGAAGTAAGTTCGTAGAATGGTCTCAAGACGTTTGTTGTGCAAGCCGAGGTATCGTGGGTTGGTGAATAACAAGATCCAACCACTGAAAGAGACTTGGAAATGTCTCCGGAGATAAATCACTATAGTCCAATGACTTGACTAAAGCATGTTTCAGATAGACCCCAATGAAAGTATGATAAGAGTACTTGAATGAAGAATGACACAAAAGTTAGCCGGCTGTCAATATCTTTGATATTCACGATGTAAAGATTCTGGAAAAAATGACCTTGTAAAGGTCTTACATCATATCCCCAGAAGATAGTTCCTGACAGCATAAAGACCTAACTAAAGTACTTACGGTATAAGATAATTTCATAGAAAATGCCACATCAGGCATAGACAGAAAACACGATTCCTTTTTAATAAAGAAATAAAGTAAAGCGTCTACTACTAGCGACGGTCATCCCTCTGGTGAACTCTTAGTTCAGCCAATTGACGTTCCATGTCAAGTAGGTGTCTTTCGTACACCCTCTAGCGTACTTGGAGCTCTATGACTTCGGCTCGTGATTCAGCCAGTGCTTGCAGCAGGGTTTCATGGTTTCTCTCTGATATCTCGCGAGTATCTTCTAGACGAATGGTGCGGAGGGTATGCATTCTAGCATAGGCGACCACTTCGGTAATCTGATGTAGGGCTGTCCTGCCTTGAATCTCATTTCAAGCCACTCTACAGACCAAGATTGGCAAGACTCTATCTGCTGAGCCCCCATTGCTCAAGTCGTAAAAGCTTCGGTCGCCATCAAATGGCATAGACTGATCCTGTCCTTGGCTCCATGTTTCCAAGCATTCCACCCACTCAGGGTCGGGCCATGAAAAGCCGGACGAGGGTTAGGAATTGGAAAGGGAGCTGCTCTGGGTAGGTTCTCAACCTCTGGTTCGGAGTTAGCATCATACGAAAGGTCTTCATCATGGTGATCATTCAAAGGGATAGGATGATCATTCTCTGTTCTTCTTCAAACCATCCCGTAATGACTTTATTCGGAAGGTACTTGTTGCCGAGGGAATGGAGCCTAGCTATGTTATCTATGCGAGAATTTAGGGTAAGAGAATAATTATTAGATGAACTATCTAGATAATTATTTAGAAAACCTTCATTAGTTACATCGCTATTTGTGAAGTGCATACCAGCTATGTGTAATCTAAATAGGATAGACCTTCGAATAAGTGACCTTAACTCCGTATTCACACACAATAGGGATGAAGTAAAATTTCCATAGATTCTAAGTCTATAACATCCTAATTACATATAGCCTTAGTGTATCCACTTAGCAACTATCAACTTAGTAATGAAGATCCCGTTTTAGTTCTCAAGTATAAAGTACTTATAGTAACACCAAATACTCCTATAGTATTTTAAATTTTAATGTTATGTTCTATTGTTCTCATTGTGGTAGGGTTGGTAAGATTTTAGCATTGTTGCAACCACAAAATTAAACTTAGGCACATGCTAGTCAACCCTCGGATAATATAGGTGATCAGGCTATATCTTCCCAGTTTTGACCATATGTCTCTAAGCCCACCTGTGTTTCCCAACAATCGTAATTCTTTTGTATTGTCCTAGTGACACTGATTTTAGTATGAATGCAGCACGTATACTTACTTAAATATTTTATTATTTAAAGTATAAACTCTTGGTCAGAGTATTTTTAATCCCTTATGTATTTATAGTTAGTATATCTTTTATGGGTTGATATACTTAATTCACTATAAACAATGCTCTGATACCAATCTGTCACACCCCAAAACCAAGAACGGCGGAACGTTCTGGGGCGGAGGACGTCATGTATAATATCACAACAATGTAAAGTAGTAAACAAGCAACAACATCATCCATTGCATTAATAATATAATTATTATACAAATGTGTTCTGTCAAATTTTGATAAACACTAAAGCATAAATCAAAATGAAAGATGAGTCTTGAACAAGCTCCATCTTCCTTTCTCCTTGCATCGGTACCTGTCTATGATGACCTGAGGATACAAGTAATTTTGAAAGCGAGTATCAGCTTTAAAGCTGGTAAGATCATAAGTATTTAGTGTCTTAATTTGTACGTAAGTATTTGTATGTAAGAATTTGTATATGAACTGTAAGTATGAAGATGTTTGTAAAACAACTGTAAACGTTTGAAAAACCCTAGAAATCCCTATGATTCCTATTAGTAACAAAAGGAGTCTTCTACCAAGACTTAACTGTTCTCAATGTAGTCTTCTATCAAGACTTAACTATTCTGAATGTAGTCTTCTATCAAGACCTAACTGTTCTGAATGTAGTCTTCTACCAAGACCTAACTGCTCTGAATGTAGTCTTCTACCAAGACCAAACTGCTCTGAATGTACTCTTCTACCAAGACCTAACTGCATTAGTATTACCCTTTGGAACAAGGGAAACTAACAATGTTAATTGAAGACATCCGTAGATGTACATTTACCTCTGTTGCTAACAGCTGGGTATAGGAATAGTTAGTCCCCAAAAGTATACCTGTAATGGTATCAACCATTGACATTCGTGGATGTGCTTTTACCTCTGTAGCTAACAGAGATTCTAGGAATGGTCAATCCCGCAATGTATCCTTTGGTACTAGGATATTAAATCCAATCTATCTCGTCGATTATGTGATTGAATCACAAGGTAAAGATAAGAATGAGGATTTTATAGCAGAGTCTATACATATAATATATAATAGAACTCATCCTATAATATCTACATAAAAGTACTCATATAAGTGTGATCATGTAATTCTACTTATGTAAGTCTGATCATGTAATAGTATAGTAGTGTACTGAAATGTTCCACGTGTGCTAGCTGTAATGTGTGTTCTCTTTATCTAGCAAGTATAGTAATGTAATGTAATGTTATAGCTGTCATGTACGTGCTCTCTACCTAGCAAGTATAGTGATGTAATCATTCTAGTATAGTTGTATATGTTCTCTTCCTAGTATAGTTGTATATGTTCTTCTAGTAGTAAGTATTGACTCATGAATGAACTGACTCATAGTATGATATTGTGTTCTAGTAATAGTTCTAGTATCTTCCTAAACTACCCATATGGTAGTTTACTAGTAATCTAACTGGTACGCATGAACATGGATGTATACCCTTGCTACCTAAGGGCATGGGATGAACTGGAAGGACCTTTTATGACTATATATGTACACATGATATATAACTAATATTTAAACGACTTTTGGACGAGTACCCGATATCCCACCAGACCACATCTCAAGCACGAAAAGGAGATAGGGTGGATAGCCTTCCTAAGTCTTTTAAACATTTCTTATATAACTATGCATATAGAGGCATGCAATTTATAATATAAAAGCATAAATAAGTTTTGTAAAACATTTGAACATAATTATTATCTTCAGAAAAGATCGACTTGATGTCAATCTATAAAACAGTTTGGAGGCATAAGTTTGATAAAACAGTTTAAGTATAAGGAAACATTTGTTTGAAACACAATTGTAAGTAAGTTTGAAATGTAATATATAGAGTAAACTGTACAGTGTAATAAGGAGTTTAAAACATATAAAATATTTATAAAAATCATTTGAAGGAAACTGTTTGGTAAAACAGCTAATGAGTAGCCAAATCATTTGAATGTTGTATATTAATCACATGTGATTGATGTAATAACTAGCATAATTCTACTTATTAATCATATGTGATTGATATAATAACTAGCATGATTCTACTTGTATCCCCCCCATAAAACATTTCAAAAAATAGTTTAAAACATTAGTTAAGGGGTATGAACTCACCTGCAGTAAGTGACTGGACTTGATCGGACTGTTATCGTAAGGAAGGATCGGGCAAGTGCTTGGTGTCAAGTGAAGACTTTAGACACACACAATGATCCTAATTAAATATGAAGACATATGTATATAAATAATTAGTGATTAAAACACTAATTATACAAGTATAAACATTTAAACGCAAGGAAAACACTTTCGGTCAAGTGCTAGGAGGCTAATGGGTTGCAACGAAGGAGTGTAATACCTCAAATGGGAGTTTAAGGTCTAATGACCATATTCTTTGGAGTTTACAGCCCAGGGGAGTAAACTCCTGGCCATAAACTCTACATTGGGTCATTAATTGAGGCTTAAGGTTGTTACAACTCAAGTGGTAATTGGTTCCAAGGTTTAAACAAGTGTTTGGGTGCCATATTAACTCCTTTAAGGAGTTTACGGCCTTGGGACCATATTCCCTTGGAGTTTATGGCCGTAAACTCCCTTGGGAGGGTGTTTATGGTGTTTTCAAGTCTCTAAATTAACTAGGAACTAAACTAGGCTTTTGTACTTGGCTTTAGAAGAGTTTATGGCATCATTTGGCACCATATTATGGAGTTCATGGCCCTAGAACCTTTTGGGCCGTAAACTCCCTTACTCTTGGTGTTCTAAGTGTGTTAGCTAGTCCAAAACTCATTTAGTTACATGCCCAAATTGGTCTCTTGGCTTAAGGAAGGAGTTAAGGTGTCATTTGACCCCTTTATAGGTGTTTACGGCCCAAGAACTTGTCTTGGCCGTAAACTCCTCAATACTAGTGATTTCTTATGTTTTCTAGGCTTTAAACACTTTAGGGTACTTGTCCTTATTTAAGCCTAAGCCTTAGGAAGTGTTTCAAAGCATTTTGGCACATAAACATGGAGTTCACGGCCTAAGAAGCTCTTTGGCCGTGAACTCACTTCTAGCCATGATTCCTAATTGTTTTGTGGTCTAAAGCATGAAATGGAGGCTTCTAGTTCGAGTTCTAAAGTTTTGAGGGTCATTGGAACCCTTTAGGACCTTAAAATGGAGTTTACTCCCCAAGAACGTTCTTGGGCGGTAAACTCCCGAGTCTAATTGTTTTGCTATGAAATTGATGTTTCTAAACACAATCTAAGCTATATAACATAACTAGATCGAAGTACTCACAATTTGGGATAAAAACCCGAAGATCCGTGAGAGCGAATTTTGACTTTTCTCTAAATGGAATTCAACAAATGAACCAATTTGGTTTAGAATTCTATTTATAGTCCTGAGATATTTTTGGCAGAAAATATTTTTATTCCTGGAACGAACTCTAATGTCCTAGAGTATTAGAATAACAGTGTTGAACAAACCCTAGTGCATCCACTCTCCTAATATCTCCTTAAGTGGAAAATCCTAAAAACTGCCAAACTTATACTCGAAATTTGAGTTTTCACTGTAACTGTTCTAACTTCTATTGGATTGAAATGGTTTGTTCAGAATGGAAATTTCGAGTTGTCACACTAAAACACAACTATCACACATTTAAAAGTTTATGCCCCTTTATTCAATTAACCTCTTTAAGTCACCAAATTAATTCTCAATTAATATATGACTTAAATTAATCAAATAACATTATTATTCCTTTAATATATTATTCTCATAATATATTAACAATAATATCTCTTCTCTCTTAACAAATCATCCTGTCAAGTTGCTATGGTGAAGGCAACCCAAAAGGACCATGCATAACCGGGTCAAGTACTTACCAAATATAGTTATAGCCTTAGACACTAATCCAACAACAACATCTTTGGATGATGAAGCTAAAACGGTTCTTGATAAAAAGATAGAGAACTACACGGATGACGAATTTGAAAAGCTTGAAGAACATGACAGAGCTCTTGCCACTCTTACCATGGCCTTATCTCCTGAAATTGCCCAAGGCTTTAGGGAATACACTTCTACAAAAGATTTATAGGAAGATTTGATTGGGGTTTATGAGGGAAATGAGGACATGAGGCAGAGCAGAGAGGACCAGCTTCGACAGAGGTTCAACTTGTTTAATCATGTTCTAGGGGAGTCACTTGAAGCTGAACTACAAAGGTTTGTTACTCTCATTACTGAGATGAGTACAGCTGGAATCGATCTACCACGCTTAGAGATTAACAAGAAGCTACTAAATTTTCTTCCTCATAGTTAGGACATGAATGTGGCAGTAATCAACAAGACTAAAGATTTGAGCAAGCTTACCCTCACTGAAGTGATGGCCATAATCAAGGCATGTAACATGGATGACAAGCAACATGAAATCAACCATGTGAATTCCTACTCTACTGCCAATCTAGGAATCTCATCAAATAATTCATTCTCAGCTCAACAAACATATTATGTTCATCCTATTGTGCCTCATCAACATCCAACACCTTCAAGTTCTTCTAGCTCAAGTTCTAAAACCATAGCTACAGTTCAAACTTCATCAATTCCAAAAGAAGTTGAAGAGACCATGGCTTTAATGGATGGTTTCATGAACTATTACAAAGCTCTCTTGGCAGGAGATTTGGCCCCTCCATCATGGTTGGAGAACTGGATCAGATTTATCCTTAGGACGTGGAAGAGATGGACATCATGTGGCAAATATCTATGGCCGTGTTCAGGGCAAAGAATTTCACTCAGCGCATAGGGAAGAATAATTAGAGAATGAACGTGGAGAAGAAGGTGGGGTTCAACAAGAGCAAGCTCTGGTGCTTCAACTGTCACGAGCCAGGTCATTTTGTTCGTGAATGCACCAAGACAGATACCAGGAACAATCCTGATAGGACGATGGTGCCTGTAGGAAACAACAGAGGAGCTGCAGCCAACAATGAAATAGCTAACTTGGCAACGACGATACAATGTTTCAACTGGGAGGATCAAATACATGCGTTGAATCAGACAGGACATGAAGCATAAAACTTGGCACAAATCAGAGATAAATCAAATATGGAGGAAACTGAAGAATAAATGATGGAACTACAATTTGCTTTCGTGGTCTCTACCACACCTGCCACAAAAGAGGTTAGTGAAACTCCCTATTCTCAAGCCTGTAGTGATAAAATTAAACATTATCACGATCAACATGATTTATTAAATAGGGAAATTAAGGACCTTAAATATGAAGGATACGCTCTCAGAAAGGCCCAATGACCTTAAAAGAAAAATTAGAGGCTCAAAGCAAAGACCTAAAAAGAATTATGGAAGAATACAGTATTAAATGTGAACACTATGACTATGCTCAAGAAAAGATTGTCAGTCTAAATGTCAAGCTTGACACATTGAAAATACAGATTTTAATTTTAAAAATTTGATGTGTCAAGTAAGAAAGCTGAGACAATGATTGAAAAGCAACTTAGACGGAAAGACAAAAAGAATGTTATTCTAGGGTATGATAGTGTTCCTCCTCTGTTCAATGATAACTACACTTTTACTCCTCTGACTGATGATGAAATGGCAATGGAAGCACACATGCAGTATGGAAAACCTACTATAATTAAGACCAGTAAATAATGATAAGGTGAACAACACTAATGTTTCTGCCTCATATGCAGATGTATTCCTAGTGCAAGACAGGAAAGAGGATGGAGAAAGTGTTTCTGGTCTTAAAAATGACACTCTTTTGAAAAATGATGTTTTAAAAATTGATACTACTATTTTCATTGATTATATTGACTGTTCAAACTATGTCTCTTTCAAAACCGATACTTCCCTTGTTTTTAATGTGTGTGATGATGTGGTTGTGAATTTAAAAATTAACGGACATACTGTTAGTAAATATAGCCCACCAAAACAAGTCAAATAGACTTCAAACTATACGTGTACTTGTGGACACAATTTGGACACGCAACCAGGGATAAGCAGTAACAACTTTTATGTGAAGAAATAAACATGTTTCCATAATGGAACACCAGGACACATTGCCAGAAACTGTCCAAATTGTGCATATGTTCCATTCTCTGCACAAGGTAGACATAACGTATCATGAGGAAGATCTTTCAAAAGAAATTCCTCGATGTCACGTTCCAGTGATGGTGACTGGAATGCAAAAAGGGACAGAAATAAGGTTATCAAAGAAAATAAAGACAAAAAGATTTTGAAACAAAATTCAAGAGATAATTTGGTGAAACTAAAATTGTTCAATCCAAGATCGGTGTCCCCAAAGTCATCTCATGGGTCATCATCTAACCATAGATGGATACCCAAAAGATCAAACACAAAGAACAAAAATCCTTCAAAATCAAATGTCAAAGCACCCGTCTATGTCAGTAATAAAATTATTAAACCTGATTACAGATGGCTGCCCAAAAGTCCTACGGCCCAATCACCTCACCGTACTTTAAATTCTTCAAGTACATTATTTGATTCAAAGGATATGGTATGGCAAGAAGTTTCATGTCTAGACGAAAATGGTCAACCTAGTGTCACTATGGACTGGGTACTGATCTCGCACATTGTGCAGGAACAACTATGGAGGAATATCATCAAACCTTGGTATGTTGATAGTGGTTGTTCCAAGCACATGACATGAGGCATCTCTCAACTGCATGACATTCAGACCTTTAATCGAGGGTATGTTTCCTTTGCGGGAGCAGAAGGAGGAAAAATCACTCAGAAGGGTACGGTTACTAACGGAGTTTTGAGCTTTGAAAATGTTAATTATGCTCCAGAGTTGAAACACAGTTTGTCGAGTGTGTCTTAGATATGTGACAAAGGTTTTTCAACTCATTTCACAAACAAAGAGTGTTTAATTTTGAAGCCTGGTATCATCAAACCAGAGTAGTGGATTTTGGTGAGATCTAAGCATAAAGGGAATGCTTACATCACCGACATGAATCACAAAATTCCCGAGCAAGTCACATGTCTATTTTTCTTGGGTCAAAAATATGGTTTATACTTCACTTTTTTAGAAAAATGTATTTTTGTGTCTTGAAGTTGTTAAAACAAAACTTCAACATGTTCAATCATATTGCCAGAGAAACCCTGGAGGCTCAGCTGCAGCAATTCACCACTCTCACTACTGAGATGAATATATCTGGGGTCTTTTTGACCAAATCTGAGATAAACAAAAAGCTACTGAATTCACTTCCGAAATCGTGGGATATGAACGTAGCTGTCATCAAGAAGACAAGATCTCAATCATCTTAGTATTGCTGATGTAATTAAAGAACTTGATGCTTTGAAGTGTGAAAAAACAATGAGTTCTAAAAACATTTCGGTCACTGAAGTTACATGTACTCCAGCTTGTGAAACTACGATTAAATTTCTTCGGGAACAAATTGATTTATTAAAAAGAGAAGTTGAGGGCCTGAGATATGAAGGATATCAACTCAGGAAAGGACAGAAACCCATGAATGCTGAATTAGAAGCAAAACGGAAGGACTTTAGGAAACTTCAGGAAGAGTATAGCAACAAGTGTGAAAATTATAACTATATTAAGAGACAACTTGCTACTTTAACCGAAGAACTTGACACTTTGAAAATTAAGTGTGGAAAAACAGAAGTTAGTTTCAAAAATTATACCGCGTCAAGTCAGACAGTCGAGTCATTATTTGAAACCCAATTAAAATTCAAAGATAATCAAAACAAGGGTCTAGGGTATGATAGTGTTCTTCCACCTTTCAATCATAACTACACATCCATCCCTATGACACATGAAGAAATTGGTAGGGAGGCACATCTTCAATATGGCAAACCAGCTGGATTTGTGTCAGGAGGTATTTAGGTTGAATATACTAATGTTTCTACTTCATGTGCAGGTAAAGTAGCAGAAGATGAGAACAAGGAGAAACCATTGAACAAACCAACATCTCCTTGAACTCTGAATCTGTTGCTTCGAACTCAGCTGCTTCTGATCAACCTGCTGTTCAGAAATACAGGCGACCAATTCCAGTGAAGCAGAGTGCCTGTTGTAACTGTGCATGTGGGAAAAGCAAGAGACAAGGCATGGATACGCCACCAGGGGCAGGAGAAAACAACTTCACAGTTAGGAAAAAGACATGTTTTCACTGTGGAACACCTAGACACGTTTCCAGAAATTGTCCTAATCACGCATACGTTCCCTAGTATGCACAAGGCTGGCAGAATGCGCCAAGAGGGAGATTTTTCAAAAGAAACCTCTCAAGGTTACGTTCAGACAATGGTGATTGGAATGCGTAGAAGGCCAAGAATCAATCTTCCAAGGCCAAGAATGAAAATCCCAAGGCCAAGCATCCAACTCCCAAGAACAAGAAGGGAATGTTGGCCCAGAAGTCTAGTTCAAGAGATGCTCATGTGAAGCCAAGACCGGTTATGTCAAAGTCATCTCGGCACCCAGCTTCAAGTTCCAAATCAAGTGCCGAGGCACCCATCGGACTGAACAAGAAATGGGTTAAACTCGAATATAGATGGGTACCAAAGGTGAAAACTCCCAAATCTTCTAATGACTCTAATATTTCATCGTCTTCTGTTTGTGATAAGCAGGATATGTCATGCGAGAGAGTACCCTACATTGATGACAAAGGTCGACCCAGTTTCAAAATGGACTGGGTTCCAAAGACCAACTGATCCCGCTCTGTGCTGGAGCAGCTATGGAGGCATATCATCAGACTTCGGTTTGTTGGTAGTGGCTGCTCCAGGCACATAATAGGGGACATCTCTTAACTGTACAACACTCAGAATATTATTTGAGAGTATATGTTCTTTGCGGGAAAGGAAGAAAGGAAGAGATCACAAATGGGGTTAGTGCTTAATGACATGAAGAATTTTCGGATCTGTTATGAGATTATGTGTGCTGTTCTCAGACCTTCTGGATGCAAATTCAATCGGTGACTTACGGTTTGAATTTTCTTCTCTATACTCCTGAGTTTTTCTTAAGCTGATTCGCTTTAAAGACTACTTTTTGTTTTAGGATAGTTCAAATTTGCGCATTTACTTTCGTTTCTCTCCTATGCACAAATTTAGGGGGATAAATAAAAACAAAACAAAAAAATTTTTAAAAAAAATCCAAAAACATTAGAAAATCAAAAATATGGTGTTAATGGAATGTGCTTGCAGGAGATGTTTTGGGAGGTGATATAATCATGTGATAACAGGCAATCTGAATCTATGTAAGGGACTAAATCTGAATTGTCTAGGCTCTGTGTTCGATGCGCTGGTAGGCACGAAAGATTTAAAATGGACTTGACTAGGCATAGATGAACTTAAGGAATCTAGAGACTTGAAAAATCTTGACCTAGACAAATCTATTTTGCCTGACAATACGACGCTCAGATAGGTTAAGGAGGGAGATATACACGATAATCCACCGGTCACACTAAAATTATCTGTATCTAGAACCGTGGTTTAACTCCTCCTCGATGTACGGACTTTTTCCTTAATTCCGGTATTGATGGGGTGACTGGGGAATTCCGATAAATTAGGTCTGTAGAAGATTATTTTCTTTCTTTCTGTCTGTTAGTCATATGTTGCCTCCTCTGCGTGATTGAAATACATCTGACCTAGACTGTAACATATGCAACTCTATCTCTATGCATCTTCTATCTATGCAATTCTTTCTATCTGTTAGCCATATATTGTCTCCTCTGCGTGACTCAAAATATGACATGGTACACAATATATGCACCATTCTCTTCTCAATCCCTCTAAAAACCTCAGTTAGTCATATGTTTCATCCTTTGAATGATTAGAAGAGATTCGACCTGCATGTACATCATATGTATTCTAAATCTATCCTCTCTCTTAATAATTGTCTACTCACCCGGTGTAAGGAGTATTCTGGAAGTCCTTGATGGTTGGGGTATATCAGGAAGCGGGAAACACGTTCTAGTACATTTAAAATTGAACAATCACTAGGTTGTCTGTAGATCTCGCTGCTCAATTTAGGTGGACAAAAATATCTTTGGTCGTCGTCAGCTGAATGGTCCTTAAGGAATATTATCTAGGAACTTAGGATCACATTGTCTTGTCACTTATAGTATGTCCTAATTTTGTCACAATCTCTCGTGTTTAAGTGGACCACAATACCGGCGACTGATCAGATCTATTCATGAAGGGAGAGGTACTGATAAACGAATAAAGGTTGTCTAAGAACTTTGATCCAAAATCACACTTAAAGTTAGCTTTCATTTTTGTTTTTGTTAAGTTTGTTCATAGTGTTCTTCTAATTTAAATATAAGGGGGAATATTAAAAAAAATAAAATAAAAAATAAAAAAAAGGAAATTCAAAAATCAAACAAAAATTAGAAAATATGAAAAGCCCAAAAATATTGTGTGCTAAATTTTCTTTTAGTTTTGTTCTGTATTGAAAAGTGAATTCAGGTGAAGACAAAACTCATGGAGTTTGTGTCGAAGATTTCTTAGCCAAGGCTTCATCCATGATCATCGAAGAATTCTCATTCGAAGGAGCAAGAAATAAAGATTATTCTTTCAACATTCAATCCTTCAACCCTAGAAGCAAGGTGAAGCAAAAATTGAAGATTTTGTGACGAATTGCATTGAAGCCTCCTTAATCAGTCTGCTGCTATAATTGTACCTGCTAAAGTGATCCAGAAGATTTTTTCTCTCTGATGTTCTCTCTAAAGATTCTCAAGCTGAAAGCGCCATCTTTCAAGAATCAGTACAAGAAGCCTCCTCACCCATTGTGCGTTCAGAGTCAAATCTTGAAGAAAAGCTCAAGTGCTCAAGATGAAGTCATTCATTGAAGATTTATCAAGTACATCTTGAAGTTGTGAAGAATTTGAAGATAAATGTTGAAGCTAGTCTCCCAATGAAGATTAACAAGAAAAGTCAGCTACTTTTTAGGGGGAGCTTGTTGGGTCAATTAAGAAAAGAGAGTTATAAACCAAGGGGGAGATTGTTGGATCAAAAATATGGGTTATACTTTACTTTTCTAGAAAAAATGTATTTTTGTGTCTTGGACAGTAAACAGCTTGGTGTTTACGGTCTCTGACATCATCCGTTTGATTGGGATTCCACACCATCAAACGGATCTGATTGATACACAAGCTAATTAGGGGCTTACAATTTTCAAAGGTCAAAGAACACAATGCTATGCTTTTGCATCGTCGTCTCAGTCATGCAAACGCTAAGGACCTCAATCGTCTTGCTAAGAATGATATTGTTCATGGTCGTCCAATAAAGGGCATCATCATCTTCAAGAAATATGTGGCCTTTGCTCAAGGCAAACATCATCGCAAGCCATACAAGCCCAAGTTGTTCAACACAATCAACACTACTCTCCAACTGCTGGATATGGATTTATTTGGCCCCGTGAATGTTCTGAGCATCAACAGGAACTCTTATTGCTTAGAGATAACTGATGATTACTCACATTTCACCTGGGTCTTCTTCTTGTCTAATAAGAGTGAAACTTCTGAACTTATCAACAGGTTTATCATGCTCATTGAAAATTAGACCAACGAGATAGTGAAGGGGATTCGAAGTGATAATGGCAATGAGTTCAAGAACACCATCCTGGATCATTTTTGTGCCGAAAAGGGTATATTGTGTTTGTACAGTGCTACTTGGACAACTCAACAAAATGGTGTAATGGAGTTGCAAAATCGCATTCTGGTTAATGCAGTAAGGACCATGCTTTGTGACTCTAAATTACCAGTCTTTTTCTGGGTTGAAGCCATTAACACAGTGTGCTACGTTCAGAACTGTGTTCTAATCAACAAACAACAGATGAAGACCCCATAATGAAATTCTATATGGTCACAACCCAACGGTTGCTCACTTTAGGATCTTTGGATGCCCTTGCACACTTCTTCACCTGGAGTCAACTCCAATATTCAATTCAAAAGCTGATGATAGCTATTTCGTGGGATATATTGGACGCACTGCTTATAGAGTTTACAAAAAATCCACCAAACAGCTCGTGGGGTCATTTGATGTGCACTGGCTGGAAGAAAATGTGACAGATGCTCGAGTTGGACCAGACTGGTTATTTGATTACACTTCTCAGTTTAAATCATTTAATGTGTTTTGAGATGATGTTTCAGGTACATATGCAGGCTCGACTGCAGTTGTTGAAGACGATGTGGAAGATGTTATCATTGCTTCATTCAAACCATCTGTGGTGATTCATGAATCTCCTACGGTGGATGCAGCTACGCCAAATACACCTCCTTTCTCACCAGTCCAAAATTCTAGTTCTGACACCAAAGCCACTCCCCTTACTCCCGAAGAAGCTGAGATTCTCTCAAGGGAAAACGTAGCTGGCACACAAACTTTCATGGAATTTCTCTTTCCAGAGCCATTCACAAATGAATTTAAGGCAAGTACTTCTCATGATCACAGACTGTCTGAAGGGGGTGATTCAGCAGCGGGCAGATTTGACAACATTACAAATCTTCCAGTCACAATCAATGATATCAGCCGTTCAAATCCCAACTAGAGTTCAACACGATCATCCTATCCAGAACATTATTTGTCCACTAGAAAGCAGGGTTCAGACCAGAAGTCAAAGCGGAGATGTCAATGAGTGTCTCTAGTTGTGCTTCATATCCCAAATTGAATCAAAGAATGTTGACATGGATCTAAATGAACCAAGTTGGGTAAATGCAATGCATGAAGAACTAAATCAGTTTGAGAAGTTGAAAGTATGGCAGTTGGTAGAGCTACCAAAGGGCAAGAAGTCTTTGGATACACGTTGGGTGTTTAGAAATAAGCAAGATGATAGCAGGGTTATTGTGCGCAAAAAGGCTCGTTTATTTGTTCGTGGATTCAGGCAGATTGAGGGTCTTGACTACACCGAAGTGTATGCTCCTGTGGCGTGTTTGGAAGCCATTCATATATTCCTATCATATACTTCCTACATGGGGTTCACGGTTTATCAGATGGATGTGAAGATAGTCTTTTTGTATGGAGTCGTGAAGGAGGGGATTTATGTTGATCAACCTCCAGGGTTTGTCAATCTAAAGTTTCCAAATCATGTCTACAAACTGGACAAGGCTCTATATGGTTTGCATCAGGCTCCTAGAGCTTGGTATGTTACCTTAACTGAACATATGTTGGAGCACGGCTACACAAGGGGAACGACCGATCAGACGTTATTCATCAAGAAAGTGGATGAAGATTTGATTGTCGTCCAAATCTATGTAGATGACGTCATTTTCGGGTCGACTAGCACAGAGCTATGCAAAGATTTCGAGGATGTAATGAAGAAAACGTTTGAGATGAGCTCGCTGGGTGAAATGACAATGTTTCTAGGGTTACAAGTTCTACAGGATTCGGCCGGAATTTTACTACATCAAGGCAAATATGTGGAAGACATGCTAGAAAATTTTGGTTTTAAACACTCAAAAATTGCTTCCACTCCAATGGAAAGAAGAACAATGTTGACTCCAGATCCAGATGGAGAATTTGTAGATCAAATTGAATATCGATTGACGATCGGATCTCTAATGTATCTGACTGCCAGCAGACCTGACATCATGTTTTTCGTTTGTCAATGCGCTCATTATCAGGCTAATCCTAAACTTTCCCATCTAATTGATGTTAAAAGGATTTTTCGGTACTTTAAGGTAGCCCTACATTGGGTCCTTGGTATCCTACAAATCTCTATTTCGATATATATGCTTTTGTTGACAGCAACTATGGAGGCTGTAATCTTGACAGGAAATCTACAGTGGTGGATGTTAGTTCTTAGGGAACCTATTGGTGTCATGTCAATGCAAGAAACAGCATACGGTGTCGACCTCAACGACTGAGGCCGAATATGTTGCCGCCTCAGCCTGCTGCTCTCAGGTTATCTGGATTCAACACCAATCGATGGATTACATTTTGAACTTTCTTGACACCTCCATTTTATGTGATAACGATGCGGCCATTCAAATTGCCATAAATCTCGTTCAACATTCAAAAACCAAACACATCGACATTAAAATTCATTTTATTCAAGATTGTTATGAGCGTAAGCTCATTTGTTGTGACAACCAGCAATTTTGGTCAAAGTTAAGTCAACTCGATCAACTCAGTAGTACTAGTATAATAGGGTTTACTATATTCCCTAATGTATAAATTGCCATTATAATACAAAGTATCACTCGAAATTTTCACATGTTTAACTATTTGAACCCTAAATAGGGTGAGTGATGTAACAACTAGATAAAGCATAACTATGTATCCTACAATGATGGAGAACATTCATAACACAACGTAGTGGAAATTCATAAACCTAACTCTACGGGGCAAAGCCATCAGAAAAACTACACACACCATCTCTCAAGAATCTCTCTCTCTCTCTCTCTCAAAATCTCTCTCCGAGTCTAAAATCTCTCCCAATCTCTCCACAAACATCTATTCCAAATCTCTCCTAAATCTCTCCCAAATCTCTCTCAAAACTTTTCATAAACACCAACCTCATCCTCTCTATTCCTTAGTTGAAAACGGCTCGAAACAGATGGAGAAAACCCAAAAGAACAAGCTTATTTTGGAATACACTATTCATTTCTGAAGGCTCTCTTCTTGGTCTGGAACCCTCTTATTTTGGATACCTTCTTACTCCGATACATTGCTTGACTCCGGACCTCCTGAAAAAATCGAGAAATCTTGCATACTCCATAAGATCCTTCTGCTTCGGAACCTCCCACTCCGGACAATTTCGCTCCAGGACTTCTGATTTGCTCAGGAAAGTCTCGCATCTCGGAAACAGCCTCGCATGCTTCGGAAGATGATGCACTCTGGAAGCTGCTGACTCCGCACCATGACTCCAGAAATTGAAGGCCAACCTCAGAATTCATCTTTTGGCTACGGAAATGGCTTCTTGACTCCGAAACCCTCGCAGATTCGGACCTCATTCCAGATTTTTGATGATTTCGGACATTTTTTCGTAATTAAGACCCTCTAAACTCATATTTTATGCCAATTTTGAAGGGTTAGAGCACATTCTCTTAAAATAATATCTAAGATTATATTATAAAGAATTCACCTACTTGGCCACCTGTGTACCTACTTGATGAGAAATTTACCTTCCCAAAGTAAATGCCACTTCACTTACATCACCTTATCTTTTTTCCTTCATATATAAACTAGAGTTGGGTCATTTTTCATTCCTCACTTCTAGTGAACAAAAAACCTCCACTTTTACTCTCAAGATCAAAACCTATTTTTCTATCAATACTCATATTCAAAACCCTCTATGAGACTTTACTCTTTCCTTCAACATTTGTTATTTGAATGTAAGGTATGATCATCTAATCTAGTGTTATTACTAATACATTTCATGATTTGTCCAAATAATCACACATTATTATGTGTTGAAAATATTAAGATACGGCTACCATTAGGCATTCTATACTCGAAGATTATCATTTCTATCTCATTAATCTAACCGCGATCATCAAATAAGGTGAGTTCATACCCCTACACTTTTCAACGATTTTTCTATATTTTAGGGGGGGCGGGGGAATGCAAGTATAAGACAAGGAAATTTCCGTTAAATATACAAACCATTATTTGTGTTTTCTTACGTTTTATGTATCTTTTACGTAAAAATATCAAATATACGAAACAACATTACTACCAAATTTATAAACATTTACATGCAAAGTTCTTAAGATGCAATGGTGTTCATTTTATCGCTACATATATTTCAAACTATAATAGGTATACTTTGGGGAATCATTGACGTTATTTTTCCCATTTGTGATCTAGAAATAATTATATAAAAGTATAATTATTTTCATACTATACACACACTATGAAACGGTAATACTTACATTTACAACAAAAAGGTGTTTTCATTTCATTTGACGTGAACCTGTTAATGAATAAATTTGTGAGACATCCGGCTTCACAGTACTTTAAAATACTTCAATAAAGTCCTGTAATTGTAACCAAAATCTCTTATATGGAGAGCATGATAGTTGTGTATAGATCTATACAGGATTGACAGTCCCATACCTAAACTGTTAGATACAGTTAGACCGGCAGTTCTGGGGTGACAAATGTCATAACATTTCTGACGCCTGAAAAACGTCGATACAGGCTGACTGGGTCATAGCATGGTTATAATAACTCAAATGGGGTATTAACAATACATATGGTTTACAAAGATTAACAAACATATAAAACAAAGTTTTATTTACACCAGTGGACTCGATGAGTCCACTGTTCAGAAAGCCATTTTTTTCGATTTTTCAGCATTTGCATCAAGTATAATTGAAAACCAAGCCTAGGCTCTGATACCACTGATGGGTTTTCAGCATTCTAACACTCCTATGGTGTGCATGCAACCCTATGTTCCTTGGATCTATGTTTTCACTATTATACATGCAAAAATACAAAATTCTAAAGCATCATCCTAACTAGCATATTATGGAGCAACTATACTGCAAAAGTCTAGTTAGCTGACATACCTTTTGATGGAGCTTGAAGTCTTGAACCTTTAATAGCTTACACCAATAGTGTGGAAGCCTCAAATGGAATCACACAAAACCACCAACAAATGGAATAACTTGAGAAGAAGTTTACTTTGGTTCTCCATATGAAATCGGCCCTTGCCCTCACTATGTGTATCCACTAGTGCCATTTCATGAACCATGGGATCCTTGATATGGTTTGGCTCATTAGGGTTACACCATGTAAACCCTAATGTGCATAACTTTCCATTTCCTTCATGATCCATGGATTTTAATCTCCATCGAGTATCCATGGGTTACCACATGGGTTAAGCCCAACATGACGGACACTGGATCACAAGCCCACATATATAAGAACGAATGATTTACATACTTAATCCCCATATATTTAATTAGTCTCTTTTGATTACAAAATTAATTCCAAATTAATTCTTGATCAATACTAATTAAATAATATGATTTCATATTAATATATTAGAACTTATAATATATTAATATAAATCATAAATAACCTTTTCTCACTTGTCTATCCAATTGTTCCGATGCCATGCAACCCAGTGGGCCATGCTATTCTCGGGTCGAGTACATACCAATAATAGTTATGGGCTTAGACATCTAATCCAATAGTCTCCCACTTGGATAAGTCTAAAACTATTATTCAAGTATGACTCCAAGATCCCGATTAGCAATCATAGCTCTAAAGCCGTTGTCAAACTCTGACTTAGTCAAATGACGTGTCTATTAGATAAGGGATCACATATTCCTCCATTCTAGATATCATATGGACTGAGACATGGATTATAATCATTCTCTCTGTCTATTTGATTTTTCTCGATTTCTGATTTATGACGACTGACTAAATGAACAAATCAAATCACTAAATCATCGAGGGGTCCACAGATATCGCTTTTATCCCCATAAGGGTAAAAGGAATGGATAAACTTCGACCCAAATGCTCGCTTGTACTTACTCATCAAATCACACACAACGATATTTTTATAACAACCAAGTTGCTGGTTGCATTTACATATGTCAATGTGCAACAAACTCGTAACTACAACTCACACGTCTCCGTTTAAAGAATATAAAATATTATCGTCTCATGATCTCTCGTGATAAAATCCATGAAGTGATTCAAATGATCGTGGGTTGAATCCAATACTCAAATCTCATTCCAGGAGCACTCATGAACACTGCAACCATTTTGTCCTAGACAAACTATAGACTCATTCATGACAGTGCTTGCCTCGATACCAACTTCCAAAGTATGATCGACTATGGATGGTTTGAATAACTTAGTTATTCGGGAAGTCAAAACATGCAAAGTGAAACACAAGAATAATCGAATCCAATATGGTCTTAGAACTTATGAATATAAATAAAACACCTTTTATTTAATCACCATATTGATTACACATTCTTCTTTGCATATGTTTCAAATAATCAACTTAATACTTGAACTGAAACAATGATCATTCCATGCTCCAAGCATGCACACTATGTTTATCCAAACAATAGTTATGCCATACTCTAAGTATGCACACTATGTTTGTCTATGATCCTTACTTTGTCAAATAGACCAATTGAACATGATTCCAATGATGCTCATTTCACAATCCCAAATTCTTACCGTAAATGTAAGAATACCAAATTCTTGTCATTTACTGTAATCTGTTAGATTTTAAATTCATATGCATTGGTCCTCTTGTAATGACTATGCACAAAAGTCACAAAGACTTGGCAACAGATATTACAAAGTATTCCAATGGAGATTAATTCCATGGAAACGAAGTCTCACATTCAAAGTACATTCCCTTGAATATCCTTCTTGCATTAAGTTTTTCTAATCTTACACAGATTTTGAAGAATAACTTCCTCCTATGGAATCATTTCCATATTCCCATTTTGACTCTTACTTCTGAACAAAAGTTGCCTTTTTTCAGAATATGTTAATATTGTACCTCTCCAAAATATTACACCATACTTCCAACTGTCCATGAGAAACCAATCTTAGGTAAACCTCGGATTGTCCTCGACAATTTCTTAATCATTTTAGTCATATCTGGTTCTCTTCCTTTTTACCTTTTAATGCCCTAGGCATTTGGAAAATTTAGAACGGATAAGTATTATACCACATGCAATCAATCCTATATCTGAAGCATACAAGACACAATTCATGATGTCTCACATAAAGACATGATACTTGACCAGTCTTTTGCTATAATATTTCTTATAATTTTCCATGTTCTCATAATTCGAATTATGAAAATGGATGTCATAATCATAATTGAATTTTAGAACTCAAATAATGTAGTCATGAATAAATTTGATTAAAATCTCACAATTTAAGCTTTTAGATTTGAAATGAAGTATAATTTCCTCTCCATTAATTATAGCAAAACAACCTTGTCAACCCCTGCAACTTCACAAATTGAAACTTTTGTTTTCTATAAATAACATTGCTAGCTTGCAATATTTACCAAAATTAATTATGCTCCCACTAGCATAATAATTATTATCTTACCAGCATAACACTTATGCTCCCACTAGCTCTGACACGTACTCAGAAATCAGTTGGACTTCTAGAAGTCGATGCTTCATTGACTTTCATTACCAAAGGTCAGATTTTTTATACAAGATTCTTCGATGAAACTTTATCTAAGCTTCTTAAAATCATACACCTTTCCTTAGATAGCTCACATGTGTGTCTAAACAATTATGAAGATGGATGTCGTAATCATAATGTTTAGAACTTTTGCCATTCTCACAATTCAAACCATGAAGAGAGATGTCATAATCATGATCGAGTTTGAGAATGAAAACATCCCAATTGCTATCTCCTTAAAAGCTTCTTAGTGAAAGCGTTTTCCTCACCATCATTTTCATGAATCGAAGAGAAACCTTATGACACTTAGATTTTATGGTGTATGTGTTCCTATCCATGTGAATTTATCAAAACCATAATCACAAGACAAAGTTAGTGACAAATTCAAGCTCATATGGACTGAACTTGTTTAATCTTAATTTATTGCCACTTGGCAGCACAAGAGCCTACCATTGCTTTCAAGTTGTTATGCAAACAATTGAGAACTCATAGAACTTGCATACATAGTCAATTTTACCGGAATAGGCACAGAAACAAGAATTATGTCAGTACGATAGGTTACAAACCTCAATTCGTGTGCTAGTGATAAACTACAGGTTTTATTCTTGATTCTTGAAACTCTTTCAGGATCTTTAAGACTCCCACTAACCTTTTGACATATAAGTTTCTCTTTGCAAATACCATTACTTGACAACAAATATTCAAGAGTTAGTGCGGATTCTTATCAAGACAAACACTTCACAAAATTGGCCTTAGTTGGTCATTGTTTTATCCAAAACATCACAACTTACCAATTTCAAATGTACAAGAGTGATCTTTTTTGTGTTGATCTTTTGGAATGATCCTCTTGATGGGTCTTGTGCTAATTTGGTCATATGGACTTGGTGGATTGAATAATATTTAATTAATTCCAAATTAATTCTTGATAAATACTAATTAAATAATATGAGTTCATATTAATATATTAGAACTTATAATATACTAATATAAATCATAAATAACCTTTTTCTTACTTGTCTATCCAATTGTTCTGATGACATGCAATCCAAATGGACCATGCTACTCTCGGGTCAAGTACATACCAATAATAGTTATGGGCTTAGACATCTAATCCAACAAAACATTCATACGTTTCCGGGTCTTAGGGTAGCTAAGACTACAATACATTTTACAAAAAAATATTTTATTTTCTGGAAATCACACTCTATTATTTTTACAAGGAAAAACGGCATATTTCTCAAATAAAACTCCTGTGAACTCACCAACTTAATTGTTGACACTCTTTTCAAAATTACTTGTATTCTCAGGAAATCAGTGAACATGTAACCAACCACTTTTGAGGACGAGACACTAAGGTGTTAGTTCAAAACTCATTTTGTCATCATACTATAATTTATTTGGAAACATGTAACAGTATCAATAATGTAACCTTTTATATTATATCATTGATGGTTATGTTTGCTTTCTTACTACTATTGAACTGTTATGATACTACACATGAAGTCGTCCACCCCCGGACGTTTCTGTCGTTCTAGTTTGGGGGTGTGACAGATTGGTATCAGAGAATTTTTTATAGTGAACTAAGTATATTGAACCATATAAGATATAAAAACTATAAACACAATGTGACTAAAACCCTTTGACTAAACGATTTTTCACACAATTATACTTTTAAAAATAAAATGATATTTTTATGAAAAGTATAAGTACATGTATACATGTCGGTATAGTGTCATAGTAAGGATAATAAAAGTATTAAAGCATGAGTTGAACACTACGAGTAGACCGCAGGGTATGTAATCGAATCGTGAATGAATATAGCCCGATCAACTATATTTATTCGGGATGTGACCAACGTACGCCGAGGAATAGTCGTAGTGAACAACAAGTCTAAACTTACCAAAGAAACAAACATTTAAAATACTATAGGAGCATTTTATAAAACTATAAGAACTGTAATAACAACACTTAGACATCGATATTCACTAAAACCAGTTATCGTCAAATAAATCAAACCCTCACATAAACACTAAAGATCCATATTGGTAGGTTTATAATTGAAAAGTGCATACTCTAATATTATATATGATTAGGATTTGTGGTTCCGCTTTAAATCATGTTATGTGTTTGGTTGTGGGTTTAAAGTATAGCTACCTATCCGACGGACTATTCGATCTTGATTATATATAGCGTGTATACACTAGGTAATTATACGAGGGCCCAGTATGGGCTGCAATTTTATTTAAAAAAGTTATTTTCTTCGTATTACAGGACTATACACTTAAATTTTTCATATATTTATCATATCCCTATTCTCAAACGGAAGCAATGGTAGGATTCCATTTACCAGGAGACCCCTACATCCCTCCCCTAGGGAATGCTTGTTGGATCGTAGAGGAACTGAAGAGGATCCTGAAGAAATAATGGAAGAAGACGATTCAGAGGAAGAAAATGATGCAGAAGAAGAAGACGAGGAGGAAGATCAGGAAGACACTAACTTAGAACCAGAGGTCTATAACCCACCACGAGCTGACCAAGGCACCGCCCCTAGGCAACACTTTCTTGGCTCGATGCCTCAATGGTCGTGGACTTAAGGAGATGGAGCCAGGAGCAGGGACAACACCCTCCATCGCATCGCCCGACAGGGAAAGCAGGAAAGGGCATCCGCTAACCATATCATGGAGGTTGGCGCCAACACTGAGGTCAACGCAGTCCATCTTCGCCGTTTGGACGAATCATGCTCATACTAAAGCCCTTCAGAGGGTAGTTACCTTAACACGGATTGAAATCCAGGAATACCAGGAATGTCAAGCCATAATGGAAAGGCGTGTTTTTTAGGCTAAGCCTTGAGTGCAAGAGATGTATACTTTCATGACTTTACTTTATGGCTCACGGAGGACCAACCGCCATGAGTAGTTTCATATACTACTCATATTTTGCTATAGACTAGGTGTTCCGAGTAGGCGTTAGTACTACTCTTCTCTTTATACATATTCGACCCTGCGATTAAGTGACTACGTTAATCAAGGGTCGTAATGCTGTCAAAATATTCCATTATTGATGTAATGTAAACCTATATCAAGGTCAGATTTTCCCAAAACATTATGTACTAAGGTTATATCAATGAAATTGACAAGCATTTTTATTTCATTTGTAGTATTACTACAGGTTTCATAACATTGGTTGTACAAATTATTTAATCATGGTAAATATATGATTGTTTTGTATATACATTAAGGTTATATGGAAGTAAGACTCAAACTGAATTAGAATTGGTGGGCCCACCTTAGGTCCTATTCATTGTTTGGTTGTGGACTTAGGGAAGGCCCATTAAATTCAAAGGTCTATTCAAATCTTAACTACATACAACTTGAATATACCCAGTGATTTTAGAAGTACGAGGTATGGATCAAATCATAGGCTTTCACTTGAGACATCACTATTAAAATTCATAAGTTTATTTTACATAAACCTTTGTTATGAATTGACTACAAAGTACATTACAAATCAGATCATGATGCACGTAGAAACTAATATAATTAGTTTATTAACACCCGACTTATAACCGCTATTAAAGATTTACTATTATTTCGTCTTTAAAACTTGTGGCAGAAATATGCCACCACGAAGGAACCCCCGACGTTTCAACAACACGCCAACGGCACCACTACCACCTCCACCACCGCCTCTGCCACCACCTCCACAATTTGATCCGGCCATTTTCCAAGTTGCCGTAACAGCAATTGTGGCAGCTGCAATGTCACATATCAGCACAAATGGTACCGGTGGAATGGGAAATGGTACCACAAACTCTAACCAAGGAGACAATCAGGGACTCTCAAGGGAATGTTCCTACAAGGACTTTACGAATGGCAAACCCAAACCCTTCAATGGGAGCAGAGGTGTCATCACTTTAATGTAATGGTTCGAGGAAACTGAATCAGTCTTCGAAATCTATTTGTGCCCCGAAGCAAGTTAAGTTAAATTTGCAGCTTGCACTTTCTCTGACAGGGCCCTTACCTGGTGGAACGGCCACGTCAAGTCATTGACTCTTATAGTGGCTAATTCAATGAGTTTGGAGGACTTGAAGATCTAAATGCTGGAAGAATATTTCCCAAGAGGGGAAGTTCAGAATTGGAACAGGAACTCTGGAGTATCAAAATAACCGGCTCCAACATCACATCTTATACTGCCAGGTTCAACAATTTGTCCATACTATGCCCCGTGATGGTCACTCCGGAGAGTAAAAAGGTGGAGAAATATATCTGGGGACTATCCCCCCATATTCAAGGGAACGTGTTAGCTTCAAAACTGGTTACTTTTGATAGTGCCAAACACTTGGCACAAAGACTCATTGACCACAGGACCAGCCATGGCACTGTAATGTCCACCCCCGAGCAAGCAAAAGAGGGAAACAACAAAAGAATGTCATGGGACAAAAAGAAGAACCAATCAGCTCAGGACTCCACCAAGAAACAACAAATTCTGGATGTTCACACTGCCACTACCCCTGCTGCTCCAACACCATTACGGAAATATGTCGGAAACCTACCCAAATGCAACAAGTTCAACTTTCACCACACGGGCGCTTGTCGAGAAATGCATTATAGCAACTACAACAGGAAAGGTCGTACCGCCCGTTTCTGTAAAGCGTTGACCCAGCAAAACGCCCAGGCCGCCAATACCGGAGTGAGTCGAGCATGCTATGATTGTGGGAGGCCGGGCACTTTAAGAGGGATTTCCCAAAGGTGTGGAACACCAATGTAAGTGGTGTAGGAAGAGTCTTGGCAATAGCACACGAGAAAGCAGTTGAAGACCCCACGGTGGGTACCGGTACGTTTATTCTCAATAACACATGTGCATCCATACTTTTTGATAGTAGAGCAGAGAGGAGTATCGTAAGCCACCAATTCAAACACTTATTTAAAAAAATCCCCAATCACTAAAAGAGATGTTCACAGTAGAAATGGAAAACGGTAAAACAGAAAGAACAAACGATATGTACGTAGGGTGCACACTAGCTCTAAATGAACACTCTTTCCAAATTGATTTAATGTCAATCACTATAACAAGCTTTGATGTCATCATCGGTATGGATTGGTTCAGCCTTCACCATGCCGATATCCTATGTTACAAAAGGGTTGTTCGCCTTAATCTGCCAAGTGGCAAAACTCTCTTCATTTATGGTGACAAACCCAGTGCAAGCTTATAAATCATCTCTTGCGTCAAGGCTCAAAAGTATCTCCACAAGGAATACCACACCTTCCTATCCCATGTAGTGGATAAGAAACAAGAAGTGAAGGACATCAAAGACATTCCGGAGGTCCGTAATTTCCCTGATGTATTCCCAAAAGATCTTCCAGGGGTACCTCCCACAGGTCAACTCGAATTTTAAATCGACCTAATTCCTGGAGCCACCCCTGTTGCCAAAGCCCCATATTGCTTAGCACCAGCCAAAATGTAGGAATTATCTATCCAACTAAACAAACTATAGTACAAAGGGTTCATAAGACCTACTTTGTAACGCCCGTAGATCCGGGCTAGTCAATTTATAGACGATAAGCATCAAAAATGACTTTTTGATGGAAGATTATTTAGAAGTATTAATCTTAACCAAGTTGTGGTATATGTCACAAGGTTTTCGTGCATATAAAGAACGCCAAAATCCGAGTTATAACGAAGAAGTTATGACCTGTCAAAGTTTCGCGACAAAACCGACACGACCTAGCGCGACCCAGCGCAACGTAAATAGTGAATTTAAGGTAGATAGATATCTATCCTTAGTGATCTAGATGAGAGTCGAAGATTTCTTCGATAGTAGTCCTACGATAAAAAGACAGACGAAAACGGAGTTCAGATGAAGGAGTTATGAATTTCAAGCGGAGTTTTCCTGTCCCGACCTACTAAAGATAATATATAAGTAATATACTTATAATATATTAAAAATAAAGTCAAAATTAGCCAATGGAGTCTAAACGAGATTTGTAGAGCATAATCTCACCTTCGCGTCGATATAAAGAACGTCGAAAACGGAGTTCGTATGCGAAAGTTATGAATTTCTGAAGTTCGGGGCGCGAAACCCCAAAACTATCAGAGACCACGACGTGGCAAGTCTCCTGACAGCTCCGTGAGTCCCCCAGATGCAACTTGGGATGACGCATGCAGTGACGATCAAGCCCACGACGTGGCAAGGACCAAATTTGCCCTATAAATAGATTTGAAGGGCCAGCCGACTATGGTTGCTCCATCCCTTCTCTCCCACTCCCGATACACCCTCTAAGCCCTATTTTAACTCCCGAAGCCCCGGTATCAACCCCGAGACCCGAAGCAAGTCCTGAAGCCCGAAGATCCCGAGAAGAAAAGAGTTTCCGAGCCGAAGCTCTGCCCGCGAGAAACCCGGTGTGTGAAGTGATCCCGGTTTCACCGAAGAATACTACTTCTACAAACCGTAGTGCTGTCCGATCATCTTCAGATCAAGTGAGTGTATAGTCCCTTTCATAAACACGATAATAATACAAGTATGGTTTGAGTGTATTAAGTATATTGTTGTTTATATGTTTGAGTGTGTGGTTACTTTCTTCTAACACATAAGTATGAAGTATTTGCTATGAAATACGTGCTATGTGTTTATATATTGTTGTTTATTTGAGATGTTGGTGGAATGGATGAACTATATAGGTTTTAATGAGTTAAATTGTATATGTATTTTGTAACTACAAATATGTTGGGTAGGACATGGGTAGATGAGATCCGTGAGTATGGATCAGATCAAGAGATTAGTTTAGATCCGTGAGTAGGAATCAGATCAAGAGGCTAGTTTTAGATCCGTGAGTAGGGATCAGATCAAGAGGTTAGTTTTAGATTTGTGATTAAGGATCAGATCGAGAGGTTAGTTTTAGATCCAAGGGTATGGATCAGATCAAGAGGTTAGTTTTAGATCTAGGAATATGGATTAGGTAATGAGGCAAATTTAAGATCCGGGAGTACGGATTATGTATTTTTGAATTACGTGTTCATACGATAAGGTATCATGCGTATAATCCATTTTAGGAATGTGATTTTTATACGTGTATTGATTAAAGTATGAAATATACATATGTATGTAAAGTATTTGTTATCGTCCGAAATACGGGTTAGATATATTTGATAATATACAACGTGTGAATCAGTTATGGTTCAATATGTGTTAAGATGTGAATATATGATATTATTACTTAAAACTATGTGTTAAGTATACACTAGTTAGCATTAGGTGTTCTTGAACTAGGTGTTCATTAATTATTGTGAAATGCGTGTTCACCAGAGGTAATCTAAGAACCTTGGCAGCACTAGAATTTGTGCCAGTCCCTTAGGGCAATTCTTAGGAATGAATGGGAGAAGGGTAATCGGTTCTTAGGATAAATCTTTAAGAAATAAATGGAGATAACAGGGGGGGTGGGTAATTGGATTGATTGTTTGATAATTAAATATAATAATTATATTATTGTGGGTTGAAAACCCTATATGCTCACCAGGCTCCCAAGCCTGACCCACTTAGTTTCCTTTGTATCACAGGTATCGATACGAAGATATATTTCACGGAGAGATTAAAGGAGATGTAAAATCTTTAGTGTAAATAATGTAAGTTCTGTTTATGCTTATGTGCCTGTATCGGAACATGACATCCCGAGATTTTGTTATATAATGAAAATACATTTCTTTACAGAAATGCTTTGATAAATCTTTATCATATTTTGGGAACAAATTTCGCAACTGTTTTCTGTAAAAGATTAATCTGATTTTAAAAACAAGCATAAACAAATCGGTCTTTTCTGGCCGTGAAATTGGGGATGTCACATACTTACTTAAACTAAATTGTTATCGATAGGTACACTACCTACGTGTGTTTGTTTTCATTTGAGTTTGTTAGGATTAAAACTAGTATACTTTACACACATAATGAGTCAAACTTATCTTCCCATTCAATTTTGGGGGTATGCCTTAGAAACATCTGCCCATATCATGAATCTTGTTCCAACAAATAATGTTGCGAAAACACCTCATGAGATGTGGACAGGGAAAGCTCCCACGCTTGCACATATAAGGGTCTGGGGTTGCGAAGCACTGGTAAGACGACAGAATAATGAAAAACTCAAACCCAAAGCCAAGAAGTGTTATTTCATTGGCTACCTACAAAAGTCCTTTGGATACTTGTTCTACAAACATAGTGACAACATGGTCTTTGTAGCTTGAAGAGGAGTCTTTTCGCGCGCGCGTGCGAGAGAGAGAGAGAGAGAGAGAGAGAGAGAGAGAGAGAGAGAGAGAGAGAACAGTGGGGGTTCTATTGATCTTAAAGAAATTCAAGAGTCATCCAATGAAGGAACCTTTGAATTATTACTAGCACTCAACCTGAGGAAGACATTCTAGTTAAGCTAGTCGAGAAATCATTACCCCTTCGTCGATCCAGTAGGGTTAGCATGCCACCGGCATTCTATGGTTTCCATATTATGTCGGATGGTGACACGTCTATCAGTGATATACTGGTAAATTTGGATGATCCAACTAAAAAGGAAGAAATGGTAGGACCTGAGGCTGTTAGATGGAAGGAGGCAATTGAGAGTGAGATTCAATCCATGTATGATAACCAAGTGTGGAACTTGGTTGATCAAATACCTGGTCGAAAGACAATTGGGTCCAAATGGATCTTCAAAAAGAAGATCGACATGGATGGGAAAGTAAACATTTTTAAAGCTAGGCTAGTTACAAAACGCTTTATTCAAACCCAAGGGATTGACTATGATAAGACCTTTTCACCAGTAGTTAAGATAAAATCTATCAGGATCATGCTTGCTATAGCTACATTTTATGATTACGAAATGTACCAGATGAATGTTAAAACCGTTGTCCTTAACAATAAGTTAACTGAGGACCTCTACATGAGTCATCCAGAGGGTTTTGTACATGTCAAGTCTCTTGATTGAGTGTGTAAGCTTGAGAAATCCATTTATAGGTTGAAATAAGCATCTCGCAGTTAGAATCTTTGTTTCCATGAGAAAGTCAAAGAATATAGGTTCTCTAGAAGCGAAGATGAATCTTGTGTATAAGTCAAATCTGGTGGGAGTATAGTGACTTTCCTAGTGTTGTGTGTTGACGACATACTCCTTATAGGAAACAACGTTGCAACTTTGAAAGAAGTTAAGTCTTAGCTTGGAAAGTGTTTCTCTATGAAGGATCTAGGGGAAGCGGAATATATTCTGGAAATAAGGATTCATCGAGATAGAAAGAATCGTCTTATTGGTCTTACCCAAAGTCTATATTTGGATAAGATACTAAAGCATTTCAGTATGGAGAATTCAAAGAAAGGAGAATTTCCTATTCATAGTGCTATCAAGTTGAGTTAGACTCAAAGTCCTAATACTGATGAAGAAATAGCTGACATGAGTCGAGTCCCATATGCTTAGGCTGTAGGATCGCTCATGTATGAAATGACATGTACTCCGCCTGATTATGCTTTGAGCATGGTTAGTCGATTTCAGGGAAATCCTGGCAGAGCCCATTGGATTGCAGTGAAGAATATTCTTAAGTATCTGCATAGAATAAAAGACATGTTCCTAGTTCTTGGCGGCAATTATACATTAAGAGTAATTGGTTACAGTAACGCCGACTTTTCAAACAGACCGAGACAACTTTTATTTCCAGTTTGGCTGGGTGTTCTTGTTATATGGAGGAGCGGTTACATGGAAAAGTACCAAGAAAGATACGGTGGTTGATTCCACCTTAAGTGAGAGTACATTGTGGCGAGTGAAGCATTGAAGGAAACGGATTGGTTGGAGAACTTTATCAGAGATGTTGGAGTTGTTCTGACTATTCAGAAACCAATAGAACTCTTATGTGATAATAAGGCACGGTTGCTTTGACAAAATAACCAAAGGATCACGGCAGATCCAAGCATATCGATAGAAAGCACCATTATATTCGACATCATGTAAAAGAAGGACACCTTCTCATGAAGAAAGTATCATTAGAGGATAGTGTTGTAGATCCTATCACAAAGGCTCTAAGTAGAGTTAAACATTACCAGAATGCTAGTAGTATAGGTTCAAGAGACGTTATTTGTTTTAATAGTTAAGTAGTATTTGAAACTTGAAACAAAATAAATGTAATTTATTTGGTGAATAAATAGTAGAGAATTATTATGTGTATCGTCCCTTATTGATATATATATATATATATATATATATATATATATATATATATATATATATATATATATATATATATATATATATATATATATATATATATATTAGAACATCATAAATTAAAATGTCGAATTACCTTGTCATGTGTAGAATCAAGATATGATTTAGCCAGCTAGGACACTGGATTCTATATAAAATCCCACCAATGCAATACTCTCGCATGCAAAATAGCAGTTTCATTTACATGACAATTCAAACAAAAAAATGTCCATTATATTCACAAACACGAGGCTCTCCCACCCGAGTGTCTGTACAAATTCCCATAATCTAGTTTTTCCATCATCAAAATTTTTATGGTATCCTGCACATGTATAGTGTTGTGCTTCTAACATCTGTCTCATCGATTTATGAGGCTTGATTTCAACAATAAGTGATATCGATTGCCCCAACATTTGTGAATGGGGAACATGTGAAATTGGACTGTTATTTGGTGGGGATAGAAACCATATTATAGAAGTAGGAAGACTTGATGAAAACTTGGAGTTCAAAATAGATTGTAAGCATTCTTGAATGAGAACACTTATTTCTGACATGACATCTAGCGAGACGTTACCAAAGTATTTTTTTGATTCCCGGTCAATGTTTGACCAAGGAGAATGGAGTTCCCATCCTTTATTGTAAAATGATCTTTTTAATCAGCTATAAAGAGTGAAAAAATCACGGTATCTTTGTCCGAATTCCCATTGGTAGGGCCCGCTAAATACACTTAATTTGTAGACTATGTGCTCCTTCACTCCGACTAAGCTTTCACCGAGTAACACATCACCCTTTTTTTAACTTGCACTAATTACTTGGATTCCATCGATTTTGTAAGAATTTTGGACAAAAGAGGGAGAGTTGTTGAGAGTTGAAGTTGAAGCGGTTAAGCTACCATCTCTTGAAGGGAGAGAAACATTGGAATGGGAATGATGATTCTGACCACGGTTGAATCTGGCATCGGGAGACTTGCCGGAATCGAGTAGGATCTCTTCCATTTCATAGACAACTTCATCATAGAATTCATTCGGTTCATAGTTTTTTGTCTGTAAAGTGTGGTTTTGTTTTGTTAAAAAGGGACAAATGTAATAAATAGCAACATATTTGTATATTTTTACATGCTATTACTACACAAAAAAATGAAGACTGGTCAATACAAAATGAAGATCATAACTAACCTCACTTGCCATTTCAATAATTGTCAATATTTTCATGAATTTATTGTAGATTGTCAATATTCCACAGTCATTCATACTTTTGGAAGTAAGTAGTGAATCAATATTGTCATGAATTGATTGCAGATTGCCGATTGAGGTTAAGACATCGCAATCGGAATTGCTACAATATTCATGAGTACTTTGAAAAAAGGGATTTTAAGTATTGGGTAAACCCACACTTACAGATTACTTCATGGATCTTGGCACGAGTAATTCTAAGTAGATAATATCTTCTATTTTACAAATGGAAATATATAAGTTGTAATTATGAATCAGTTGTGAATTGGTATAACGTAAATGAATTAGTAACTTGATGTTATAAAACATAGTATCATACATGATTTGGTGAGTAAAGGTTATATTTATGTAGTCAAAGTTTATGTGATCCTTTTTCCCTAACAGGAAAACCGATATCTTTGGGCCCCTCGATGACTTGATGTTGACTATATAGTGTTGGGCCCAGCCATGACTAATTAATCTGTTTAGTTGAAGTTCAATAAAGTCTTTACAAATTGGGAAATTGAGAAAAAGAATCTTGGAAAATGAGATTGATTTTGATCCATGTCTCGTATTCATACGATATCTTAAAGAGTTGATCACTTATCTTAGGTCCGAAGGCTGATTTGAATTAGAGTTTGGTAGTGGCTTAGGAAAGCACACTTTGTCTTTTACTTTAAGATCCATACTTGTAATTGTAGATATAGACTTATCCAAGTGGGAGACTGTTGGATTAAGGTGTCTAATCCAATAACTAAATTGGTATATTCTTGAAATGAAAGCAAAGTCCTTTTTGGGTTACCCTCAGAACTAGTAATCAAGAAGAATTGTATTTTGAGAGAAAGGATAATTTGTTAGTTTATTATATGAATATTAAATTAAGTGGAAATTAAAGTAAATGATTTATTAATATATTATATGATTAATATATTAATTAGAAATAGTAATAATTAACTTAGAATTAATCAAAAATTAATTGGAATTAATTTTGGGGTTTAATTAGAATTAATTGAAAGTAGATGGACTGAGCTATAGTTGTTTAATAGTTGAACAAAAGAGGGATTCTAGAACCCCTTAGCATGGCCGGTTTTGGCCTAGTGTTCTATGGCTTCTAGAATACTCCGTATTGATAATTAAGGTGTTGGATAATCACCATATTTGAGATATAATTATTATATTCATATTAGGGTTATCCAATGATTCCTTATCAGATATAATTAGGACCCTTTGGGTGCATATTTTCATCCACTTATTTTACTCCTCATATAGCCAAAATTTTGCTACTCCATCATCTCTCTTCTTGTGTTCTTGTTGCTAGGGTTTGGGTACAAACCATTATAGGCATCATCTCTTTGGTGCTAGTATCTCCAAGCTTTATAACTACAAGGATTGGTGTGATTTGTTTGCAATAAGAAATCAAAAGGTATGTAGTCTTAACCTTGTAATTTTCAAATTACACTAGGCTTAAGTTGGTTTAGTTATTCATTGAATGTTGTTATCAAGGTGTATGACATAAATCTTTTACAGGAAGCATGTACCCATTTAATTGTTAAACTGCTTTCTGCATTGTAAATTTGTTTTTCTATAAATCCCAATAGTTTGTTCCAGTATAGTCGTAGTCGGCGACTAAGCAGTTCAAACCTGCGGATTAAAGATCAAGAGGTCAGAGAGGGCGCACTTGCAGCAAGCGAGGTAAGGGTCATGAGGGTCCACGTCGGGCAGTGACGGTGTGGTACATGTGTGGCTTGGAGGGGCATTTTGCGAATGATTGTTTGAAGGTTTTTTGTGTTTGTTTTATCTTAAATGATACGGTTAATGCGAAGACCGATTTCCCATTGCTTGCCTCGAGATCAATGCAGACTCCACCTCTTATGACCTTGCATAACATTGGCGGACGTTAAAGGAAGGCCAAGGCCGCGAAGGCCCAAGGGCAAGCTTTCCAGTTGAAAACAGAGGAGGTCAACGGGATGCCTAACGTCGTTACTGGTAAGTTTTCATTTATACTTATGTCAATTTATATTCCATTATGCTTATATTCATGCTTCTGTAGGTGCATTCCTAGTGAATTCATTAATGTTGTTTAACTCGAGTGCGAGTTGATCGTTTATGTCATATTCGTTTAGTAGGGATTTTCGTATTTCCCTTGGATCGTTCGATCGACTTCCGGAGGTCGCCATCTTCGATGACCGCATAATTTCAGCTTTGGATGTTTATCGTGACTGTGTGTTGGAGATGTTTGGTGTAGGGTTACTGATCAGCCTTATTCCAATTTAGACGAGGGATGTATGTGTGATCACGGGTATGGATTAGTTGAGCCAGGTTGGAGCGTAGATTAAATATGAGCATCAATTAGTGGTAGTTCGCTCCCCAAGTAGGGGAGAACTAATCATTTATAGGGAGGGAACTAGGGTTGGTTCAGCCTTCTTTTCGGCTATCATGGCAAGGCAGTATCTTTAGCATAGATGTTCGAGTTACCTTGCATATATGGTTGACACTCAGGTTGAGGGGAAGAAGTCAGCTTCTGATGTTCCTATGGTGAGAGAGTTTCCTGATGTTTTTCCAACGGATCTACTAGGCGTTCTTCCTATGAGGAAGTTGGAGTTAGGATCGACCTGATTCCTGGTGATGCCCTGATTGTCAAGGCACCATATTGCCTTGCACTACTTGAGATGAATGAGTTGTCGTCATAACTCCAGGAGTTATTGGGTAAGGCATTTATTCAGCCATGCATCTTGTCATGGGGAGCACTGATCATTTTTGTCAATAAGAAGGATGGTTCACAGTGAATGTTTGATTACCGGGAGTTTAACAAGTTTACGGTGAAAAACCGTTACCATTTTTCGAGGATTGATGACATATTTGACCAACTGCAGGGAGCGTCTTGGTTCTCCAAGATTGAGTTGAGGTTAGACTACCATCAGATGAGGGTTAGGGAGGATGATATTCAGAACGCGACCTTCTATACTCCTTATGACCATTATGAGTTCGTGGTGATGCCTTTTAGGCTTACCGACGACGCTCATGGATCTCATGCACCGGGAGTGCAGGACGATGTTGGATCGATCGGTGATTGTTTTTATTGATGATATGTTGGTCTATTTTAAGACCATGGAGCAGCATGAGGAGCACTTTCTTGAGATTCTTAGGGTTCTAGGGATGGAGAGGTTGTACGCCAAATTCTCGAAGTGCGGCTTCTGGTTGCGTGAGGTTCAGTTTATGAGACACCTCGTCAACTAGGACGGTATTTTGGTCAATCCAGACAAAATTGAGGTGGTGATTTAGTAGGAAGTTTCTAGGTGTCCGTATAAGATCCAAAGTGTCTTTGTGTTGGATGGTTACTATAGGATATTTATCTAAGACTTCTCCAAGATTGCAGTTCCTCTTACTAGGTTGACTAGGAAAGATGTCACTTTTTTGGGGGCTTGAGCAGCAGGTGGCTTTCGAGACCCTTCTGTAGAAGTTACATGAGGCGCCAGTTTTGGCACTCCCTAAGGGTGTTGATGACTTTATGGTATATTATGACATGTCAATTCTAGGAATGGGTGTCATTTTGATGTAGAAAGGGCATGTGATAAGATATACTTCAACGAAACTGAAGCCTTGTTAACATCCCGTTTAATTAATAAATTAATTAATTAATTAATTAATGTAATTTTCGGACTAATTTGTGAATAATTTTGATAGTTAAGGGTTCTTTAGTAATTGCGGATTTGATTTGAGAAGAATTTTAGAAGCGAGGGTATGTTTGGTAATTGTTAAGACATATTATGAAAGGGAATAATGGAATTAGGGGCAAAAGGATAAATATTGGATTTAATTTCAAAGGATCCCATGAGGAGGGACCAGAATTGTAATTATGGAAAAGTTGTGAAATGGATGGGGCATATAGCCGACAGCTTCTTAGTACAAACCCTAACCCTAAATGATGGAAGCGGCTGCCACCCTTATCCCTCCACTCCTCCAGCCGCCATCACCACCCGACTCCCTCTTGCCTTCCCGATCAGTCGAAACTGCAAGAATCCGAACGACCACCAGTGACTCATGTTATCGGCAAAGCTGAAGATTGTCGGATTACGGGGACATCGCAACAAGTGGAGGGCGGCGGACTAGAAATTGACGTGTTTCTCGTCACCGCTGATGGAGCGGGAACCACCATTCGAGTGACGCTGGTTGCTGGCAGCGAAATCAAGGATTTCTAGGTCGACGTTCGTCCGGTGGGTAGTGAGAAATCGAGTCAGTTTCCATTTGCGGTTGTTTCTAGTGACGAATAACCCCCCCCCCCCCCCAGCTCCATCCACCGCAGTTGGCTCACTTCTGTTTGTTCCGGTCATCATCGCCACACTAAAGGGGTTGTCGTGTTCGCATGGGTTTACCTTCTGTCGAGTTAGGACATGAGGAACCACCGTGGAAGACAGCCATGGTGGCTGCTGCTGCCGTCAACCCCCTTTCATGATCGACGAAGAGCTGCTCGGTGGGTGTCTATCTTAGTGTGTGTGTGTGTGTGTGTGTGATGTAGTGTATGGGTGAGAAACCCTTTGCCGAAATCTAAAAAGAAGTCACCACCACCGTGAGGTGGTGGCTGCCGCCACGTGCCATCGCCGGTCACCACTAGGGTGGTTATGTGTGTGTTTATGATAGTTAGTGTGTGTGTTTAATTTGGATTAAAGCATTGTAATTGTAACTAGAAAAAAGAATAATGAAATGAACCAAACCACCACCGTGAGGTGGTGGTCGCCGCCGTGAGCTGCCATTGACTACCACTACTCGAGGTGGTAGTTGGTGGTGCCCGACTAGTGAAACCCTAATGAGCTTAAAGATTTAGTTTTTGGCCTATTGGGTTATGATTGGGTAAGAAACCCTAATTATGGTTTAGAAAACCCTAATATTCGATTTATGGGCTTGGACTTATCTGGACCCACATTTGGGCCATTGGAATGGAATTGTGTATTAAGCCCAATTACAACATATGATTTATTTATTGGGGTAGAGAATTTAATGGATTAAGTGAGAAACACTTAACCCTAATCGTCATTTTATGTGAAACCCTAATTTCACTTGGGCCTTGATTTGGGCCTTTCTATCGGGTTTTAGTAATTGGGCCAATAATAGGCCATCCAAGAATGATCATATGGACTAGAATATTTAAATGGACTTTAGGTTAAGGCCCATATGAGGGTTTGGGTCCAATTTAGAAAATTGGGCCATACATGGACCATAGTCTGGGCCTTGATGATTATGAGATATTGGGCCATCAAAATGTCAAGTGTTGGACCAAGAATAATTGGTTGGGCCTTAAGGCAAGACCATCTGGAGGTTTGGGCCCAATTTGGAAAATTGAGCCATAGTCGGGCCTTGGTTCATTATTAGACTTTTGGGCCTTTGGAGTGCGCCTTGAGTTTGAGTAAAGCTAAGTTAGGGGTAAAGTAGTCTTTTACCCCCAAGCATGGACTTATGGAGATGTTTTAGGGGCCCAATTATTAATTGGGTGTTATTTTGATGTTGATAGATTCGAGAATCTGTCATTCAACAACTAGGGTTTTGTCAGCGGGACTTCAGCAGTGTGAGGTGAGTTTTCCTCCGGTAGGAACGGGTCTAAGGCACCATTGTCGGCCCGTTTATGTAGTAGTAGCATGTTGGGGTAAGCCTAATGTCGGGGTTAGCCCGATGCAGTTTATATGATTCCAGACTTCAGTCTGATGTCGGGGTGGTCCCGAGAAGTAGTTATGTATGCTTGATGTCTTTGTGATTCATGCATGTTTATGTTATGTGTTATATGTTCCAAACTTCGGTCTGATGTCGGGCAAGCCTGATGCAGTATATGTGATTATGTTATATGTTTATGTTATGTTCAGTTTATACCGGACTTCAATCTGATGCCAGGCGGGGCCTGATGCAGTGGGCGGGGCCCAATTTATTCCGGACTTCGGTCCGATGTCGGGCGGGGCCCAAGTTATGTCGGACTACGATCCGATGTCAGGCGGGGCCTGATGCAGTGAGCAAGGCCCAATATGAGTTATATGTGTTATTGTTTGGTATGTGGTAGTTTGGGGGAGCTCACTAAGCTTCGTGCTTACAGTTTCAATTTTGGTTTCAGGTGCTTTAGTTTTCAAAAGAGGAGCTCAGGAAGATTGCAGTGCACACACCATTTTTTAGCTTGGGATGTTTATACTCTGATATATATACATTTGACAGATGTTATGATATTCTTGAGATACATGATTTATGATTTTTATATGTTGAAAGATAATTATGGTTTTATTAATGATTTAAAACGAAATTTTTAGGACTATATTTTTGGGATGTTACAAGCCTCATGAGGGTAATTATCCTACTCATGATCTAGAGTTGCGGAGAGTGGTTTGGCCTTCAAGATATGGTGTCATTATCTATATGGGGTCTGTTGTACTATCTACATGGATCACAAGAGTTTGAAGTACTTCCTGGATCAACCGAATCTAAATATGAGGCAACACGGGTGGTTTGATGTGATTAAGGATTATGATTGTGAGATCTTATATCACCTAGAGAAGGCCAATATGGTTTCCAATGCTTACAGCCACAAGACGAGTGATATTCATATTCGAGACCTATGTTTGAGAATCACCATCATTTCACCACTTCTAGATAAGATTACATAGGGTGAGGCTAAGGGAATCAAGAGGGAGAACTAGAAAATGGAGAAGATCAAGGGTTAGATTTCTGTTTTTATTACTGATAGCCTTGGTCTGATGACTTGGTGTAGGAGAGTTTACGTTCCAATGGCCGATGGATTTCACTAGATAGTATTAGAGGAAGCTCACAAGTCTAAGTTCTCGATTCATCCTGGTGCAAAAAAAATGTATCAAGACTTAAGATTCGGTTATTGGTGTCCCTACATGAAGAGGGATATAGTGTTGTATGTTGAGAGATGCATGTCTTATCTGAAAGTCAAGGCAGAGCATTAGAGGTTCTATGATTGGTTTTAAGCCTTTAGAGGTCCCTATGTTGAAATGGGAACATATAACCATGGATTTTATTACCAAGTTACCAAGGATGTCCAAGGGACTTAATGTTATTTGGGTTATTGTGGGTCGTTTGACCAAGAGTGCCTATTTCCATGCCATTCGGCAGAGCTTTTCATCCGAAAAATTAGCCGACATCTATATTCGAGAGGTTGTAGCTCGTTACGGTGCTTATTTCTATAGTCTCAGATCAGGATGTTTAGTTTACTTCTAGGTTTTGGAAGAGATTCCATGATGAGTTAGGTACCAAGTTGCATTTCAGTACTGCATATCATCTGCAGACATATAGCAAGAGTGAGCAGGCTATTCCAACTCTCAAGGATATCCTAAGAGCCTGCATTATTGATTTCGATGGGAGCTGGGACTTTTACCTTCCTTTTGTTGAGTTTTCCTACAACAACAACCACCATGGAAAGTTAGCTAGGGCTGACTTTGACCGTTTACTTTTTGACCAAGTAGGCTTTTGTTCAACTTGAGGGTTTTAGGGTGTAGACTAAGAGGGCATTTCTATATTGATGATTAGGTGATTCATAGTACCAGTCTTCACTGTCAGAGAGTTGTTGTGTTAGTCTGCTATTTGCGAGGTGAGTCTTCTTCCTATATTACCTATATGAAACTGGTGTGCGTGTTAGACTAGATGAGTCTTATTTGTTGATTGATGTTATATGTATTTATTGAGTTGCTGATAACTCCATGACTATTGATAGTCCGTAGGGTTGATGATAACATATAGGGTTGTTGATAACCCATAGGGATACTGTTGAAGGGTTTTAGTATACTACAACATCCTGTGGTGCACATACAACCCTAAATACCTTGGATCTATGTTTTCACTAATTATACGTGCAATTCGATTCCAATGCATTAAACCTATAACTAGCATGCAATCTCATATACCAAATAAGATACTAGTTAGAGTAACATACCTTTTGTGTTGTAGCTTGATTCCATGGAGCTTAAGAGCCTAGTTCCTCAAGTGTGACACCTAAAATGGTTCACACAACACCACCAACAATTAGACTAATGAGAGAATAACGATACTTAGGTTTATACTCATGAAATCGGTTTGCACTCTTTGTGTATACACACTCTAGTGTCTAGCACCCATTTTATGAACCTTAGACCTATTTATATAGTGTGGAGGATTAGGGTTACATTCATGTAAACCCTAATACCCATGACCTTTCATTTCCATAGGATCTATGGGTTAAACACTCCATGGATTATCCATGAAAGCTTAGCCTAACCTAAATAAACTTGGCCCACCATATATATAAGAGTCCATATTTAATTAGTTCCTTTTGATCACTAAATTAATTCTTGATCAATACTAATTAAATAATACGATTTCATATTAATATATTAGAACTTATAATATATTAATATAAATCATTAGTATCCTTTTTCTCATTTTGTCTATCCAATTGTTCCGATGTCATGCAACCCAAAATGGACCATGCCAAATCAGGTCAAGTACATACGAATTATAGTTATGGACTTAGACACTAATTCAACAATCTCCCACTTGGATAAGTCTATTACTATTATTGCATATGACTTTGCAACCCGACTAGCAATCGTAGCTCTTAAAAGTTACTGTCGAACTTTGAACAAATGAATGACGCGTCCATTAGATAAGGGATCATATACTCCTCCATTATAGATATCATATGGACTGGGACATGGATTATAATCATTCTCTCTGTCCATTTGTTGTTTCCCGATTTCATATTCATGACGACTAACTAATTGAACAAATCAAATCAGTCCAAGCTTGGCCAAGCACTTAGGAGTGTCATCACTAAGTCATCGAGGGGCCCACAGATATCGCTTTTATCACTCCAAGGGTAAAAGGAATGGATAAACTTCGACTCACATGCTTTTTCTACTACTTGTTGAATCATACACAAAGTCATGTTTTATAAAATTGAGTGACCAATGCGTTTTCATGCAACCAATGTATAACCAACTCATACTCAACAACTCATATCTCTAGGTTTGAAGAATATAAGATATTATCATCTCATGATCACTCGTGATAAAATCCATGAAGTGATTCAAATGAGCATGGGTTTAATCCAATACTTAGAACTTATGAGCATTCATGAATGTTGTAGAAACTTTTGTTATGTGCAACACCTTAGACATCTACAAGTCAGCTTCATGATAGTCTTGCCTTAATACCTACTTCCAACGTATTATCGACTGTGGATGGTTTCAATGACTTAGTCATTCGGAAGAATGAACTAGTTATTCTGGAAGTCAAGACATGCAAAGTGAAACACAAGAATAATACTAATTCAATATGACCCCAAGCACCTTTGAGATTAAATAGAACACCTTTTATTTAAACACCATATTGATTACTTATTATTCATTGTTTCAAATTTATCAACTTAATACTTGAATTAAAACAATAGTTGTCCCATGCTCCAAGCATGTACACTATGTTTTCTAAACAATAGTTATGACATACACCAAGTATGCACACTATGTTTTTCCAAACATTAGTTATGCCATACACCAAGTATGCACACTAAGTTTATCTATGATCTTTACTTTGTCAAATAGGTCGATTGAACATAATTCCAATGATTCTCATTTCACAATCCAAAATCCTTATCGTAAATGTAAGAATTCCAAATTCCTACCATTTACTGAAATTTTTTAGACTCTAAACTTATATGCATTGGTCCTCTTGTAATGACAGTGCACAAAGTCACAAAGACTTGTCCACAGACATTACAAAGTATTCCGATGGAGATCAACTCCATGGAAACGAAGTCTCATATTCAAAGTACATTGCTTTGAACATCCTTCTTGCACTAAGTTTCCTAATCTTACAATGATTTAATGAATAACTTCCACCTACGGGAACATTTCCATATTCCCATTTTGACTATCACTTTTGGACAAGAGTAGCCTCTTTTCAAAATATGTCAATATGGTCCTCCAAAATTAACACTATACTTCCAACTGTCCCTGAGCAACCAATCTTTGGTAAACCTTATATTGTCCTCAACAATTGCATGATCACTTTAGTCATATCCAGTTCTAGTACTTTTTCCCTCTTAATGCCATAGGCATTTGGAAGAATTTAGAACAGACGAATATTATAACACGTGCAATCGATCCTATATTTGAAGCATATGGGACACGATTCATGATGTCTCACATAAAGACATAATACTAGACCAGTATTTTACTTTAATATTTCTATTTCTATTTGCTATGTTCTCGTAATTCAGATTATGAAAAGGGATGCCGTAATCATAATCGAATTTTAGAATGCAAATAGTTCCCATATATAGAATTTCCTTATGTTGAACCATTCCAACATAACATTCATATATATATATATATATATATATATATATATATATATATATATATATATATATATATATATATATATATCCTTAACTAAAGATGATTAAAATCTCAATCTAAGCTTTTTAGAATTGAAATGAAGTATATTTCCCTCTCCCTTAGTTATAGCAAAACAACTTTTTCCCAATTGAAACTTTTGTTTTCTATAATTAACAATGCTACCTTCGCAACACTTACCATAATTATCATGCTCCCACTAACATGGCGATTATTAGCATAACACTTATGCTCCCACTAGCTATGACATGTACTCAAAAATCAGCTGGACTTCTAGAAATTAAAACTTTATTGACTTTCTAGCCAAAGTTCAGGTTTCTGATATGAGATACTTTGATAAAACTTTATCAAAATCATACACCTTTCCTTAGATAGCACACATGTGTGTCTAAACAATTTCAGAACTATGAAAAGGGATGTCGTAATCATAGTCTCAATTTTTTAGACCTTTGCCATTTCTCACAAGTCCATGTTAGTGTGTCGGTTAACCACACACGCTCCACTAACGACTTTGAGAATGCAAATATCTCAATTGCTATCTACTTAAAATCACTTAGTGAAGGCGTTTCCTCACCGTCATTTTCATGAATCAGAGAGAAATCTTATGACACTTAGATTTTATGGTGTATGTGTTCCTATCCATGTGACTTTATCAAAACCATAATCACAAGACAAGGTTAGTGACAAATCCAAACTCATATGGACAGAACTTGTGTTGTCTTAACTTTTTGCCACCTGGCAGCACAAGAGCTACCATTGCTTCCAAGTTGTTATGCAACCAATTGAGAACTCTCATAACTCATATGCAAAGCCAGCTTTAACTGGAATAGGCATAGAAATAGGAATATGTCAACACAATAGGTTATAAACCTCAAGTTGTGTACTAGTGATAAACTACAGGTTTTAGTCTTTATTCGATCTTGAAACTCTTTCAGGATCTTTTAGATTTCCACTGTCCTCTTGACATATAAGACTCTCTTGCCAAGAGCCATTCCTTGACAAACAAATATTCAAGAGATAGTACAGATTCTTCTCAAGACATACACTTCACACAATTGGCCTTAGTTGGTCTTTGTTTTATCCAAAACGTCACAGCTTACCAATTTCAAATGTACAAGAGTAGAACACATTTTACTCTTACATTTGACAAGTGTTAATAAACCTTCATTAAGATGTGTCACTCAAATTACAATCTTAGAGTATGACTCTAAGACTTGTTTTGGAACGAAGTATGACTCGCCTTCTTGATTTAACCACTTCAACAATTCATGACTGCTCTTCTTAACCATAAGAATGCACTAACATGTCCTTAGAGGACCAATTGTAATATGGTTTCTTAATTATTAAGATGGTCACAAAACATAACACTAAAGTACTCTCCCATCTTTTCAGATTTGAGAAACTTTTATCTTTCTACCTAATTTGATTATTCTCATTCGTTCTGCCATACATTGAAATTTTTCCAATGTTTCAGAATTATACTTAAACTTGTAAGTATAACCATATTTACTAAACTTCAGTAAATCATGACGAATAGTCTTATCGATCTTTTATGGTGGACCTGACCAACACACAACCAATTGTACCCAATCCCTTTGTCCTTCACTTGACTTACATATACATGTGAACAAGGAATTAGTCCTAATTTTCCAAATATGAAAATTCTCATTCATCATACAACTTGTATGATTTTAAGTTTCTGTCCAATTGAAACTTGGGTGATGAGAATCTTTCCTTATTTGGTAAATTTAGACACTACCACAAATGAAAGAATCAAATTCATATTTCCATTATTGCTAGAAACATACAAACATCAATTTTCAATAAATGTCATTGCAAGGAGATTTAAAATAAAATAAAATAAAAAATAATTTTATTTATTTATAAATGCAGAAAAAACAATTTTATCTTACAATGCAACTTTAAATGAAAACTATGCTATTACATATTTTCTAGCAATCTATCATAACTCCTATGTAGTAGCTCAAGAATCCGATCTTCGAACCATGTGATAGAAATCCATCTTCGCGATCAAATTCATCATACTCTTCCTTTAAGTTTCCTTCCCTTTGCTTGATCCTGCCAAACATCAAAATGTAACCGAGTCACATTTTGTATTAAGAATCATCAATAAGAAACTTAACAGAGTTAGATAGTGGACTTACCTGAAGTAGAGTCAAACTTTTTGACTTGACCTTTTGGTAGATCTTTCAGGTAGGCAGGACAGCTTCACAACCAATGCCCCTTCCGTTGGCAATAGAAACATATGGACCCTTTGGTAATGGTACATGGGACTATCTCAGACTTAGCCTTTCTCTTTACCATTTGGTCAACCGAGTTGACTATGGCCGATCCCTTTCCATTGGAAGAGAAAGCTTTTCTGGATATCCAATGTTACCATTGTCAAAGTTCATGGAAGTTTAGTAAGTTGATCTTCTAATCAAATTTACTTTACCAGTGTTCCAAATCATTGCTGATTTAGCAGCACCAAGCAAATAGATAAGATCATTAAGGGTCATGTCATAGTCTATTACATATTAGTTGTAACACCCAGATTTCCAAAAATAAAATTTTCATTTAATTAATCACTTTAATATTAAAAACACTTGTTTAAATTCTTATTCACATTCAAATTACAAAACGTAGTTTCATTTCCGTTATAAAAGAAGACCAGGATCCTCCAAAACACAATTCTTTCTTCGGTGTGTACAATCGAACCGTTGCCATCCCGCGTTACTGTAAGAACCTGAAACAACGTAACATAAACAACGTAAGCACGAAGCTTAGTGAGTTCCCCAATATACCTTACGCACATACGCCATCCGGCCCGGACCGTTCGGTCCACATAACATTGCCTTCCGGCCCGGATCTTTCGATCCACATAATATCGCCTTCCGGCCTGGATCTTTCGATCCACATAATATCGCCTTCCGGCCCGGACCTCTCGGTCCACAAGATAATTGCCTTCCGGCCCATACACATATATAACACATAATACAAATACTCTAACACATTAAGCACATATATCATATATCATACCTGACCTTTCTGTCACATAATACCTTGCCTTCCGGCCCATATATAAGCATGTATATCACACGTAGCAGCTAACTTTCCATTCATAGCATATAAACATAACACACAACATACTTGACCTTCCGGTCACACAATCAAACCCTTCCGGGTGAGGTATAGTGAGAAGACTCACCTCGCGGACACTGGAAGATAGCGACTCCTGAAACCTCTTGCACTTGATCCTCCGAGCTACAAGCTCCCTGTCTCATCATACATCTCTTTTTAATACTTCTATCTTCCACGTTAACTGACCCTAAGAAATCACACCAGTCAACTCTGGTCAACAGTCCATTGTCAGCTCGACTGGACTCGGCGAGTTCCCTGGCGACTCGGCGAGTCTGGTCGTCCTTCAATCCTCTGAGATTCCCCTTCTACTCGTCGAGTATCCTCTTTGACTCGACGAGTCACTCCTGGAAGAATCGCGGGGCCACCCCGACTCCACTCGCCGAGTCTGAAGAACAACTCGGCGAGTCCCAGTGAATCTTCAAGCTACTCGCCGAGTCTGATCATCCGACTCGGCGAGTCCATGCCATGCAGTCGATCAAACTGCTTCCTGAGATACATATTTTCCCGAAATACACACTCATGGGACTTCTGGACCTCTAATCATCCTATTACTAGGGTATAAACTTTTGTATAACAACATAATAATCCATCCAATCACCAAATGGGTTTCATAAACCCTAAAATCGTGTACAACACCAAAACTACAGAAATGATCCGAGAATTACCTGGAAAACGTGATCCCTGCGTCCCCAACCTTCAGAGCTCAACCCCTTGATCCTCCTTTGATCACCACCTAGCCTCTCCTTGCCTAACAACCTCTTTAAGCTTCCACTAGCCTTCACCCTTGCTCCAGATGCCCACAGCCGTTTAGGTTATCTTCAATCGGCCAAAAGACGAGACATGACGGCCCTAAAGACATTATATACGATCCAGAATCGAAACGGCTAGGGTTTCAGCTGAACAGCGTCGACTCGTCGAGTCCCTAATGGACTCGTCGAGTCCAGTCGCGAACCCGCGACCAAATCTGCGACCCTACTCGGCGAGTCTTGCTCCAACTCGCCGAGTCTCCCCTTTAAAACACCCCAAAATGCAATTTAACAATACTTTGAGATTTTGGGCTGTTACAATTCTCCCCCACTAGAATTAGACTTCGCCCTCGAAGTCTTACTCTGAAAATAGCTCTGGCTGCTGCTCCCGCATCTCACGTTTCGGCTTCCCTAAACACTTCCGATATCTTCCGAGGTCGCTACTGAACCACTACCAGAGGTACCTCCTTGTTCCTCAGAACCTTGATCTTCCGATCTCCGACGGCCACTGGCCTCTCGACGTAACACAGGCTCACATCCACCTAATCGTTCTCTAGTAGAACCACTGCTGACTCATCCGCTATACACCTCTTCAACTGCGACACATACCAGTGTCATGGATCCGTCCCAATTCCGTTGACAACTCCAAACGATAGGCCACCCTTCCTACCTTCGCACCTTCACGAAAAGACCCAACATACCGGGGCCCCCCATTTACCCTTCTTCCTAAATCGAAGCACCCGTCAGAAATACGAAGTCGCTGACCTGAATCACATACTCGTAACGGCGTCTGCCTGCATAACTTTCCTGTTAACTCTAAACGATCACTAACTCTCCTTAACCTGCTGAGTCTGCTCTGTCGACTGAAGCCCAAACTCTGTACTGTCCATCTCTCTCTGTAACCGAGAACCACCCAAGATGCAACTCTGCTCTTAAACCCCAACAATCACTCGAACAATGAGGGTTAGGAAGCCCTGAACCACCGGATCCCCGATCCAAAGCCCACTTTGTCCATCCCAGACCAACTGAGAGATCCATTCTCACTCCCAGAGTAACTCTCACAAATTCTCCTCTTGCCATCATATACACATGCTGAACTAGCCCCAACACTCGCAGGTTAGAAGACCCGATACACTGATGATATCCTCGAACACCTCCCAAGATGAACCACTACATCCACCCTACACTCTGATCAGATTCACACTGAAAATTTAAAATTTTCTCTCTCCATGCATCCCTGCTGAGCCTCAACAGACATCCCAACCGGATGGGTTCCTACTCCACTGCCGCGAACACGATGCTCAGAACCATACTCGAAGTACTCTAACCATAACTCTGCTCTGCAGCTTTCACTTTCGTGAACTTGCACCCCCTTCGGAGTTACATACCCTCCTCTTTTCCTTTTCCACGGAACTCTCTTGAACATAATGCCACTCCAACCGGTGCCACGGTGCTCGCCCCAAGCGACACCACCCTTTTTGCGTAACTGCTATTCACATACTCTGGTTCTCATTGCAGGGGCTCTCAATCCCATGCACTCTCTCCACTCATCAAAATCACTGCCTCCGCTAAACAAGATCAACAACCCAGGGCCAGACCTTCCAATGCAATCACACTGCAACATACGTGATCCGCAAATCTCAAACTAATCCAGCAATACCAACAGAGTCTCCAGTATGACTGGACCGACTCTCATAACACATACTAGCCACTCGAGGCTATATCTCTGTGGGTCCGTACACCCAACTCTGCGAACCCTCAGGTTCTAACTCTGGGAACCTTCCGGTTCCAGCTCTAGAAACATGCACAACATAATCCCGTGGGATTAATGCAGTACAACCAACACGTACCTCAAACGTACCAATACTCTGATCGCAAAATTCCGTTTACTTACTCAAGCTCGATCCCGACCTCCTCTCAGGCCTCCACAATCAAATGCCCTAGGTCTGTATCTCGCCCTGCATATCCAACACTCGCTCTCGTCGGCCTATACTTTGCACTGACAAACACTGCTGAATCCCGGCAGCTAAGCACCCTCACATACTCATCGATCTCCCGGAGAGTTTTCTAATTCTCCCCCACTAAAGCACTGACTAACTGCCACCGATCGTCATTAACGACCTCTCAGAACAATCCTGCACAAAGAGAACATTTACCCACTGACTGCTTCCCACAAGCGTGACCGCTCCGATTCCCCATTTCAACGTCTACGGTTCTGAACCGTTTCGGCGCCGACTGCGACTGCATCGGGGCCTGTCCCAGCTCACGCAACTGCAACTTAACCTCTAACTCACGCCACATGGCGGCCTTCTGCAACTCCAACAGGGTCTCGCACCTCCGCGCAGACACGAACTGTCTGATACCCCCTTGAGCTTACTCAAATATCGGGCATCTGAGCCTGCTCCGAAGCGAACTCAGGGCAAAACATCGCCCTCTCAACAAACATCCCGGTGCTCTCAGTCACCGACTCCAAATCCTGCCTCAGCTTAACGAACTTCCGAGCCAATTTCTCCTGTTCATCCCGCGGAACATAGCGAGTACTGAACATCCCTCTGAATTGATCCCATGAAACCGCAGCCCTCTGCGCATCAGAAAATGACCTCGTGGTCAATCTCCACTAATCCTTCGCCCCGAGCCTCAACAGGTTCAGAGCACACCCCACCCTCTGATCAGTAGGGCATAAACTCGTGGAGAAACACCCCTCCATGTCTGATAACCATCTCATAGCAACAATCGAGTCCTGAACTCCATCGAATGTGGGAGGCTTCGCATAATAGAAGTCCCGATACTAAAAACCCCGACTAGTCCCTTTCTTTGCCGTTGCTACAGCCGCTGCAACCGCCGCGGCAGCCGTCTCTGCGAAAGCCGCATATCGCTCATCAAACTACTTCAATCATAGTGGTCCTGACCGACCCAAACAATTCTGGCGACTCAGCCCGCAACAATGCAGCAACCTCATCACGCCGGATCTCGCGAATCCTCGCATCCCGCTCGCTCGTGCTCGTCCAATCGATAACCGGATAACAAGATAGCCACAAGCATCACCCACTACGAACCATGGTACTCATCCCATGACATCCCTCCTCAACATGCTTCGGTGTATGGTACCTGAACCATAGCACCACTCCTCAATCTGCTCCAATGTGTAGCACTCGAGCCACAACATCTACCTCAAACTGTTCCGATGTATGGTGCCCTGACCATAACATCACTCTGTATCCGATCCGATGCATGGTATCCGAACCATAACATCACCCCTCAATCTGTTCCTTAGGACCTTCAGAATGCCCCCTGTATCAAGTATGGGTCCTCTGCTTTCAGTAGTACGGGCCCATACTACCTGCCACATCTACCCATACTTTCCACACGGACCATCCCAGAGTTCCTAAGTAGCTGATAAACCTGCTCTTTCACCCATCTCATCGCGCGTGCTCGCTTTCCAGCGAAATCCTCTACTCTACCAGCGCACTCATTTGGCTAGGTTTATTCCCTAGTCCCTTCCGCCGTCCTCCCACTTCTTTGCTATCAGCTGCTGAAGAGTTCCTAATGATGCCAGCCCTCTACCTCCTGAGTATCGTCATACTCACTTAGTAGCTGACTCCCATCATCGACAACTCCACAAAGCACAAAGCAAGCAGCATTCGAGCATTGAAGCATACATAGGACTCCCCATCTGTGGTAGCTCCACCTTCTCGGCTCATCCTCGGAAGTACCTCTGTACCCCGTAGCTTTACCCCTTGTGCGTTCTAACTAGATACTCTCACTCATCACATACACACAAAAGCATAACGCACATATAACAGCAAACCCTAGACTAAGTCATCACAAATCAGGCCACTCTAGTCCTAAGATGTGAAATACCTAGCCTGTCTCTAGCATGCAATAATATCTCATAAAGTGCATAATAGATATTTCATAATACAAAAGTAAGGGTATTTTGGGAAATCACCGTTTGGCTCTGGCTGATTGTACACACTGCTCTTTCTTGCTTCCTCTTTGAACTCTTGTTCACTTTTAGAAAACCATTTATTTGGAAAAACTTTTTCTTACTTCCTCAGTTTGAGTCCAGATTTACCCATAGGCGCGTCCGAATCCCTCAAACCAAGGCTCTGATACCAATTTGTAACACCCAGATTTCCAAAAATAAAATTTTCATTTAATTAATCACTTTAATATTAAAAACACTTGTTTAAATTCTTATTCACATTCAAATTACAAAACGTAGTTTCATTTCCGTTATAAAAGAAGACCAGGATCCTCCAAAACACAATTCTTTCTTCGGTGTGTACAATCGAACCGTTGCCATCCCGCGTTACTGTAAGAACCTGAAACAACGTAACATAAACAACGTAAGCACGAAGCTTAGTGAGTTCCCCAATATACCTTACGCACATACGCCATCCGGCCCGGACCGTTCGGTCCACATAACATTGCCTTCCGGCCCGGATCTTTCGATCCACATAATATCGCCTTCTGGCCTGGATCTTTCGATCCACATAATATCGCCTTCCGGCCCGGACCTCTCGGTCCACAAGATAATTGCCTTCCGGCCCATACACATATATAACACATAATACAAATACTCTAACACATTAAGCACATATATCATATATCATACCTGACCTTTCTGTCACATAATACCTTGCCTTCCGGCCCATATATAAGCATGTATATCACACGTAGCAGCTAACTTTCCATTCATAGCATATAAACATAACACACAACATACTTGACCTTCCGGTCACACAATCAAACCCTTCCGGGTGAGGTATAGTGAGAAGACTCACCTCGCGGACACTGGAAGATAGCGACTCCTGAAACCTCTTGCACTTGATCCTCCGAGCTACAAGCTCCCTGTCTCATCATACATCTCTTTTTAATACTTCTATCTTCCACGTTAACTGACCCTAAGAAATCACACCAGTCAACTCTGGTCAACAGTCCATTGTCAGCTCGACTGGACTCGGCGAGTTCCCTGGCGACTCGGCGAGTCTGGTCGTCCTTCAATCCTCTGAGATTCCCCTTCTACTCGTCGAGTATCCTCTTTGACTCGACGAGTCACTCCTGGAAGAATCGCGGGGCCACCCCGACTCCACTCGCCGAGTCTGAAGAACAACTCGGCGAGTCCCAGTGAATCTTCAAGCTACTCGCCGAGTCTGATCATCCGACTCGGCGAGTCCATGCCATGCAGTCGATCAAACTGCTTCCTGAGATACATATTTTCCCGAAATACACACTCATGGGACTTCTGGACCTCTAATCATCCTATTACTAGGGTATAAACTTTTGTATAACAACATAATAATCCATCCAATCACCAAATGGGTTTCATAAACCCTAAAATCGTGTACAACACCAAAACTACAGAAATGATCCGAGAATTACCTGGAAAACGTGATCCCTGCGTCCCCAACCTTCAGAGCTCAACCCCTTGATCCTCCTTTGATCACCACCTAGCCTCTCCTTGCCTAACAACCTCTTTAAGCTTCCACTAGCCTTCACCCTTGCTCCAGATGCCCACAGCCGTTTAGGTTATCTTCAATCGGCCAAAAGACGAGACATGACGGCCCTAAAGACATTATATACGATCCAGAATCGAAACGGCTAGGGTTTCAGCTGAACAGCGTCGACTCGTCGAGTCCCTAATGGACTCGTCGAGTCCAGTCGCGAACCCGCGACCAAATCTGCGACCCTACTCGGCGAGTCTTGCTCCAACTCGCCGAGTCTCCCCTTTAAAACACCCCAAAATGCAATTTAACAATACTTTGAGATTTTGGGCTGTTACATTAGTCTTAAAGGAAACTCACTATGTGACTTAGAAAGTGATTGAAGAACCTAGTCAACAACCAACTATTTCAACACTTTGACACCCAACTCTCCCGGCTTGTCAATATGTGACTTCATCTCCAAGATGTGAGCACACATAGACCTTGCTTGCCAATAGGGCTTGAGTATCCTTGAACTTGTGGGTTAGGGAGAATAATTGGAGGAGGTGAAGAGAAGTATGATTTCCATGAGATTTGGGAAAATCATAGTTGTCTGAACTAGACATCTATAATGGGAGAAATTCAAGTTAGTTGATTTAAAGTCCTTAATATAACACCCAATATGAAATATTAAGGCTAGGACCCAACACAACATTTTATAACTTGGAAGAGGGATGTCGTAATCCAAGCTGAATGATGATTCACCAATTTCCACCATGAAAAATGAAATAATTTATTAGGTTTAAATTGGATTTGAAACTCCTAGATCTTTTGAGATTCATTGAACTTTTCAATGGCATGTTTCAATCTCGATTGTGCCCTCTCAAGTTTTGTGACTGGGATGCCAAGGATCACAAAACAAGGTGTGAATAACCATGCAAATATACTTTGTACCCTTAATATTTATCACTTAATCGATGTGCCGGTTAACCACACACGCTCCACCGATCCTATTATAAACATTAAGTTACACTTTGCCTACCTTGTTAAATTCAAGTTAGTGTGCCGGTTAACCACACACGCTCCACTAAGGATTTAAGCAACGTGCAAAGTGTAATTTCATTGGTTAGCACCAAATTCACATTTTCCTAAAGTAACTAATATTGGGAATTTATAAAAGGTTTAGTTACTTTATATTTATCATTATACTTATAATGAAGGGAGAATTATAGTCCTTGTCCAACCCGTTCGGCTAACAACCCTCCACCAGTCAAGGAAGCGGTGGGTAGGAGTGGACACCCATTAAACTGCCATTTTATAGACAGTAACCTTATACCGCCCTTATAGACCGGTTTCGTGAATGAGGCCTATTAACGGTAAGACTGACTTTGTTCTTATACATATATAAAACTATTAACTACTAATATTATAATAGTATAAGGGTTGAATTTTAACTTTTAAAATTCTAAGGGTTTAACTTGGAATTAAAGTATTCATGGGAAAACTTTACAAATTCCAAAACTTGAGGGCAAGTTTTGAACAATTCAAAAAACTTTTCAATTCCATATCTTATGTTTTTAAATTAGTTTTAATGAAAAACTGTTCAAGTTCCAAACTTGAGGACAAGTTATGGAAGACTTTAAACCATTTAAAAAATGAGACTCTCCATTTTCATAACTTATGAAAATCTTATGAGTTTTAAGAATCATAAATGTGACTTTTCATATAACTTAAGAATAAGTTACAAAACACATTTTATGATTAACTTTTAGAAAAATTTGGATTGAAAACACATTATCACATAATTTTTCTATTAATCTAAGCAAACTCATAAGAACAAGATAATTCATATCAAACAATTTTCATGTAATTAGCCTAACCATTAAAGTAATACAAAACATCAATCTCCTGACAATTATCTTTTGAATTAGATTAGAATGAACATTACCACATTAAAAACAGGTTTATACGTTCAAAAACAACTTAGGGTAATGATTCTAGTCCAATTCCAACCTTAAAAGTTGAAAAATATGTTGTCACGGGCTCCTACTCATCGAGTGTATGAACCTACTCAACGAGTAGGATGAATTTCTTCATGGACTCGGCGAGTCCAATGCCCAGAAAGCCAGAATTTTCAATTCTTAAGCTATTTTAGCAAGTATAACTTGAAAACAAGCCTTGACTCTAATACTACTGAAGGGTTTTAGTATACTACAACATCCTATGGTCCACATACAAACCTAAAGTACCTTGGCTCTATGTTTCCACTAATTATACATTCAATTGGTTTCCAAGACATTAAACATATAACTAGCATGCAATCTCATATACTAAATATGTAACGCCCTGATTCTCAGGTATTGATTTATGTATGTATCTTTTTGGGTTTTGGGTCTACTCGATGAGTTGGCCGCCATACTCGTTGATTAGTAGCGAGTTGGTCAACATGTTCTACTGATCTACTTGCCGAGTCCAAGAGCGGACTCGACGAGTAGGAGCTGGCAGATGAAACCCTAAATTTCGGGGCATTTCACCCTATTTAAAGGATCATTGGCCTCCCCCAGCCTCCCTTTTACTGCTTCTTGTCCCTCTTAAACCCTAAATCGAGTGTGTGTGTTCTTTTGGTGTGTTCAAGCTTGGAGGAGGAAACACTTGGGGAAGCAAGGAAATCAAGGCTAGGAACTCATGGGGAGCTAAGAGATTCATCAGTTGTCACTCTCTGGAAGGTATTAAGCTGCTTCTTTGGCTCATCTCTCTTTTAATCTCTTTTGGATGGGTTTTACGAAAGGCTTCTTATATTTGAGCTAAGATCTGAAGTTGTAACTTCAGATCTAGACTCCCTTTCGCCTCTAGATCCATAAAGTTATCAGCCTTGCCTAGTATGAGCCTTCCCTCAAGTGTGAGACTTCATTGCAAGCTTAGTTTTGTCATTTAACGGCCTTTTATGCTTTGCATGCACATAAAGTTTGCAACTTTACATGATAATCAGGACTTGGAAGGTTGGATCTGTAATTTGGAGCCTTTGCATGACTAAAAATCATTTGTATGCATGAAGGATTGAAGGGACTCGGCGAGTCGCATAGTCGACTCGGCGAGTCATATGAAGATGGTCATGAACTCGACGAGTTGGATGAACAACCCAGTGAGTCTGATGAAGATTGTCGTGGGCTTGGCGAGTCAGTCGATGACTCGGCGAGTCGACTAAGGGTTTCCCAACCTTTGGACACATATAAACGCGACGAGTTGTAAGGGGAAAACTCGTCGAGTTGGCCAAGGAGTTACGGCCACTGACACTAGGAACTCGACGAGTCACTCAAGTGACTTGGCGAGTGGATGAGTATTACAAGGAACTCGGCGAGTAACTGAGGGCACTCGACGAGTTGAGGTCAACATGGACTGTTGACCTTGATAGTTGACTTTGACTTTGAACATGAGTTAACCAGTTGACTTTTGGAGGACATTTTGGAAAGATTGGAAATTTACAAGTATGGTTTACAAAGAATATAGGGGGTGGAGTTCGTGGCAGTAATCCAAGATCTTGAGTTTATCTTCGAGTCGACAGTACGAGGTGAGTTATCCTCACTATATTAACAGGGTCTAAGGCACCAAGGTCGGCCCTTTATCAATTATATCTGGTTATGGCATGATATGTTTATTGATTACATCCTGGTAGTTAGGATAGTGACATGCTTATGCATAGTGACCTGGTTAGGTCAATGTTCTAGGTATAGGATGAGCTATGTTAGTGGCCGGTTATGTCTATACCCTGGTTACTGGGGATGTTGCTATGACTAGGGATCTGATATATCGGTTTGACTATTATATGATGTGAGTTAGCGTATGATATTTATGTGCACATGTTTGTTTGTTGATTGGGGGTTGTCCTGCTTTGTGTTGTAGGCTAACATACCCAGTGAGCGGTCCGGATAGGCTGTAGGCCCTGTGAGGTGGTCCAGTCATGCCGAAGGCCCTGGAGCGGTCCAGATAGGCTCTAGGTCCTGCAAGGTGGTCCAGTCAGGCTGAAGGTTTATCATGCATGTTGTTATGTACTTGTTATATGTTGTGGTTATAATTATATGGTGTTGGTATTTTGAAGGGAACTCACTAAGCTTTCAGGCTTACTGTTTCAGTTTATTGTTTCAGGTACATCAGGGGATCGCGGCAAGACAAAGGCATGATCGTACAGCTCCTCATGATTTGTTTATGTTTTTGGGAAAACTCTGATATTAAATATTTTGAAAACAAACTTTGTAATGATGAATGGTTTAAAGTATTTTTGAAATGTTTAAATTTGGCTTGAAATTTTTGGGGGTTACAAAATAAGATACTACTTAGAGTAACATACCTTTTGTGTTGTAGCTTGATTCCATGGAGTTTAAGAGCCTAGTGCCTCAAGTGTGACACCTCAAATGGTTCACACAACACCACCAACAATTGGAATAACTAGAGAATAAGGATACTTAGGTTCATACTCATGAAATCGGTTTGCCCTCTTTGTGTATACACACTCTAGTGTCTAGCACCCATTTTATGAACCTTAGACCTCTTTATATAGTGTGGGGGATTAGGGTTACATTCATGTAAACCCTAATACCCATGACCTTTCATTTCCATAGGATCCATGGGTTAAACACTCCATGGACTATCCATGAAAGCTTAGCCCAACCTAAATGAACTTGGTACACCATATATATAAGAATCCATATTTAATTAGTTCCCTTTGATCACTAAATTAATTCTAAATTAATTCTTGATAAATACTAATTAAATAATACGATTTCATATTAAATTATTAATATATTAGAACTTATAATATATTAATATAAATCATTAGTATCTTTTTCTCATTTTGTCTATCCAATTGTTCTGATGCAATGCAACCCAAAATGGACCATGACAAATTGGGTCAAGTACATACCAATTATAGTTATGGACTTAGACATTAATCCAACAACTGTGAGCCCATAGGACTGATGATAGTCCTTTGGACTACTGATAGTCCTTTGGATTGCTAATAGTCCCATGGTTGCTGATAACCCATAATGTTTATTAAGTTGTGTTATCTATGATATTTTGGGGAACTCACTAAGCTTCGTACTATCATTGTTGATTTAAATGTGTTTCAGGTACTTCAGATGGTTTTGAGAAGGTGAAGGCTTGACTGTACACACTCATCGACAACTTTTGTGATTTCGCAATATTATGATACTCTGATTTTTGGGATGATTGTATTTGATATTCATTGTTTTTCTTGACTTGGTTTTTTGGAAACAATGTTTTTACCTAATTTAAAAATGAAAATTTTTGTTGTGAAAATGGGACGTTACAGTTTTCAGATGATTTTATTAAGCGTCTTTATCTTCATAAATGTATTTATGATATCGACTGGAAGGAAGGTTTACACCTAGCTTAAAAAGCTAATATTAGGTGGAATATTGAAAGGGATAAAATACCAAGTATTTTCATGGTGTAATTTAATAAAAATACACGTCAACAAGGCATGAGGAGGGTGATGGTGGATGGGGAATGGATTATAATCCTGATAGAGTTAAGAAGGAGTTTCTTACTCACTTTGAAGATTGTTTTGCTAAACCTTCATGGTATCAACCTTAGGAAGACTTCCCTAGGTTTTAGCTTATGGTTAATCTGATGTTACTCGGGAGGAGACTAAGACAGCGGTATGGGATTATGGTTCAGATAAGGCTCTCGGTCCTAATGTTTTCCTTTTTGAATTCTTCAAAAAATTATGGTATCTTATTGGGGAGGTGTGGTTCGTGTTATGATGTAATTCTTTTGTTCTGGATCTTCCTTAAGAGGTGTAACACTCTTTTATTGCTCTAATTTCCAAGGTACATGATGCAAAGTTGGTTAGTTACTTTCCTCTATTAGCCTAATTGGTTTCCAATATAAAATTATTAGTAAGATCTTAGATAATAGAACTATCTTGGTTATTGATTCTCTTGTTAGCCCTGATTCTCTTGTTAGCCCTGAGCAGTCTATTTGTATAAAAGGTAGACAGATTTTGGATGGTCCTATGATTCTTAATGAAGCTTTTTCTTAGTGTAAGACTTATAAACAACATGCTTTAGTGTTCAATGTTGACTTCTAGAAGGCTTATGCCTCTGTTCGTTGGGACTTTCTTGATGATATTTTTTGTAGATTTCGTTTTGGCCCTAAATGGAGAAGGTGGATTTGTGGTTGTTTATATTCTTCTATGGGGTTGATATTAGTGAATGGTACTCCACTTCCGAGTTCCAATTTCATTGTGGGTTACGTTAAGGAGTTCATCTTTATCCTTCATTGTTTATTCTTGTTTTGGAAAGTCTCCATGTTGCTCTCTGAATAATTACTGATCGAGGTATGTTAATTGAAACGACCCAAAAATACGACCCAAAAATTTCAATTTTTATTATAACAAAAACCATGAAACTAAGTATCACATAATAAAACCATACATTGCGTGTTTCAAAAACCATAATAAAATACTATGAGAAAGACTGTAACACAACTGTATCCAAATATATCAAGAAACTGAATCAACTCCCAGGACAAAAACTGAAGCTGCGGTGTGTGCGATGCCATCATTCCGAGCTCTTCCCTTTGCTTGCGGAAGTACCTCAAACCAAAACTGAAACTGTAAGCACGAAGCTTAGTGAGCTCCCCCAAACTACCACATACCATACAATACATAAAAAAGCACATACTGGGCGTTGCCTGTAACGCCCTATCTCTGGTAGGTTGTTCCCGTGGCATTTATTTAGAAGTTTTATTGAGGGACTCGACGAGTCTATGGCCTGACTCGTCAAGTAGGGTCGAGTTTTCGTGCACATGTTAGTCGGCGACTCGGCGAGTCCATATTCGGGACTCGGCGAGTCTGCCTGCCAGGAAGAAACCCTAAATCCCCGGGTTGCTGGATTGTCCACTAGAGGTTGAGATAGCAGATGACAGGACCGTGAGGGTTGCCAGAGTGCATAGAGGGTGTTCTCTTCAGTTGTTTGACGAGCAGTTTTCGGTGGACCTGGTTCCTATTCCCCTGCGAGGGAATAAGGTTATTGTAGGCATGGATTGGCTAAGCCCCAATAGGGCGGTGATTGATTGTGAGCTTTAGCTAGTGAGAGTTCGCACTCCCAATGGGGGAGAGTTAGTGATTCAGGGCGAGAGGCCACAGCGCGGACCGACCGTTTGTTCCGCCGCAAGGGCGAGGCGCTATTTTCAGCAGGGTTGCGCTGGTTATGTAGCTTATGTCTTGGATGCCCGGGAGAAGGGCAAGACGACAGTTGATGATGTTCCAATAGTGCGAGACTTCTCGGATGTATTTCCCGAGGATTTACCGGGAATACCACCTGAGAGGCAGGTTGAGTTTAGGATCGACCTGATTCCTGGTGCGGCTCCAATAGCCAAGGCACCATATCGCCTAGCTCCCCCTGAGATGCAGGAGTTGTCTACGCAGCTGCAGGAGCTGCTAGACAAGGGTTTCATTCGGCCGAGCAGTTCGCCTTGGGGAGCGCCGATCCTGTTTGTGAGGAAGAAGGATGGTTCGCATCGTATCTGTATAGATTACCGGGAGTTGAATAAGGTAATGGCGAAGAACCGTTACCCACTTCCGAGGATAGATGATTTGTTTGATCAGCTTCAAGGAGCGTCTTGGTTCCCCAAGATCAATCTACGCTTCAGGTATCATCAGATGCGGGTTAGGGATGAGGATATGCAGAAGAATGCTTTCAGGACAAGGTATGGTCATTATGAGTTTGTGGTGATGCCATTTGGGCTTACCAATGCTCCAGCCGCGTTCATGGATCTCATGAATCGCGTGTGCAGGCCAATGTTGGATCGGTCAGTGATAGTATTCATAGATGATATCTTGGTGTATTCCAAGACGCAGGAGCAGCACGAGGAGCACCTGAGGGAGGTGCTGGAAGTTTTGAGGAGGGAGAGACTTTTCGCAAAGTTCTCCAAGTGTGAGTTCTGGTTGCGCGAGGTGCAGTTCCTTGGTCACCTCGTCAACCAAAAGGGTATTTTGGTGGATCCGGCCAAGATAGAGGCCGTGATGCAGTGGGAGGTCCTGAAGTCTCCATCTGAGATTCGGAGCTTCCTAGGGCTGGCATGGTATTACCGGAGGTTCATTCAGGATTTCTCCAAGATAGTAGTGCCGCTCACCCGACTGACCAAGAAGTCGGTGGTATTTTGTTGGGGGCCTGAGCAGTAGGCAGCGTTCGAGACCCTCAGGCAGAGATTGTGCGAGGCTCCGATCCTTACCTTGCCAGAGGGAGTACAGGACTTCGTAGTCTACTGTGATGCCTCAATTACAGGTATGGGAGCAGTGTTGATGCAGCGAGGCCATGTGATAGCTTACGCCTCGAGGCAGTTGAAGCCTCACGAGGCTAACTATCCTACCCATGATTTAGAGCTGGGGGCGGTTGTGTTTGCCCTCAAGATTTGGAGGCATTATCTTTATGGGGTCCGTTGTACCATCTACACAGATCACAAGAGCTTGAGGTACCTTATGGATCAGCCGATTCTGAACATGAGGCAGAGGAGGTGGTTGGATGTGCTGAAGGATTACGATTGTGAGATCCTTTACCATCCCGGGAAGGCCAACGTGGTGGCCGACGCCCTAAGCCGCAAAGTGTCGGCAGCCCCTATCAGAGATTTATGTTTGACGATGACAGTGATTACTCCGTTGTTGGAACGGATCAGGGAGGCTCAGGTTGAGGGCCTCAAGGAGGAGAGGCAAAAGTGTGAGAGGATAGTGGGCCGAGTAGCTTCGTTTGATTATGACAGTCGGGGATTGCTGACACTTCATGGGAGAGTGTGGGTACCGTACTAGGGAGGAGTACGGCATGTGTTGATGGACGAGGCTCATAAGTCTCGATTTTCTATCCATCCAGGGGCGACGAAGATGTATAGAGATCTTCGACCCGATTATTGGTGGCCCTGCATGAAGCGGGATGTCGCTTGGTATGTTGAGAGGTGCCTAACCTGCAGGAAGGTCAAGGCGGAGCACCAGAGGCCTCACGGCAAGATGCAGCCGTTAGACATTCCCGTGTGGAAATGGGAGGACATCACCATGGATTTTGTCACCAAGCTTCCCAGGGCCGCACGAGGAGTAGATTCGATATGGGTAGTAGTGGATCGGTTGACGAAGAGTGCTCATTTTATCCCGATCCAGGAGAGTATATCGGCAGAAAAGTTAGCCGATATCTATGTGCATGAGATCGTGGCACGTCATGGAGTGCCGGTATCGGTGGTGTCAGACCGAGATGTCCGTTTTACATCCAAATTCTGGAAGCGGTTTCACGACGAGATGGGTACTCGTCTTCATTTCAGCACCGCTTTCCACCCTCAGACGGACGGGCAGAGCGAGAGGACGATTCAGACTCTCGAGGACATGCTCAGGGCATGTGTTCTAGACTTCGGTGGCAGTTGGGATACGTATCTTCCGTTAGCGGAATTTTCGTATAACAACAGTTATCATGCGAGCATTGATCGACCTCCCTTTGAGATGCTTTATGGGAGGAAGTGTAGAACCCCGATTTGTTGGGGCGAGGTCGGTCAACGAGTCGTTGGGAGCACAGAGGTGGTGCTCAAGACGACCGAGTTGATTCAGCAGGTCCGTAGTAGACTACAGACTGCGCAAAGTCGGCAGAAGAGCTACGCCAACAGGAGGCGTTCAGACTTGGAGTTCCGGGTGGGCGATATGGTCCTCCTGAAGGTCTCACCCTGGAAGGGTGTCATCAGGTTTCGAAAGAGGGGCAAGCTGGGCCCCAGGTTCATTGGTCCTTTCAGGGTTTTGGCCCGAGTGGGTCAGGTTGCTTATCGGCTGGATCTTCCAGTAGAGCTTAGCCAAATCCACAACACTTTCCATGTGTCTCAGTTGAGGAAGTGTTTGGTGGATGAGTCAGAAATTGTTCGCTTAGAAGATATTCAGGTTGATAGCAACTTGAATTATATTGAGAGGCCGGTCGCGATTCTGGACCGGAAGACAAACACCTTGAGGAACAAGGCAATTCAGTTAGTGAAGGTGCAGTGGCAGCACCGGAAGGAGGCTGAGGAAGAAATGAGAGAGCACTATCCAGAGTTATTTGCAGATTCAGCCGTAGAAGACTTCGAGGACGAAGTCTGAGACAAGTGGGGGAGAATTGTAACGCCCCATCTCTGGTATGTTGTTCCCGTGGCATTTATTTAGAAGTTTTATTGAGGGACTCGGCGAGTCTATGGCCTGACTCGTCGAGTAGGGTCGATTTTTCGTGCACGTGTTAGTCGGCGACTCGGCGAGTCTATATTCGGGACTCGGCGGGTCTGCCCGCCAGGAAGAAACCCTAAATCCCCGGGTTGCTCACTATTTAAGCAATGTTATGTTCCCCAAACTCGCCTCCTTCACCCTCAGAGAGCTGTGAGAAACCCTAATCCATCCCTTATTTGTTTTAAGTGCTTTTGTGCGGATTTTGAAGGCTTGAAGAAGAAGAAGAAGAAAGGAGCAAAGAGAAGAGGTGTAGAGCAAAGATCCAAGGGCAAAATCAGAGTTCATTGAGGTATTTCTCGGATTCCTTCTGTTTTATGCTTTAGACCTCCATTAGAACTCTTCTAGGGCTAGTTTGATGCATTTTCCAAGCCTTATAGTTGTATGGATGCCTTAATAGGTCGAGAGATCCCTAGATCTGTTCATTTAGGAGTTGTAGAGCCCGGATCTATTGCCTTTTTGAAGATGCTTTGCATAAGAACCCTAGATCTAGCCTTTAGTATGCTTTTTGAGCCTTATTATCTTCTTGGTCGCTTATGGGCACGTAAAGATAGAATCTTTACGTGCTAATCGAGCTAAGGAAGCCCATATCTATAAGTTTTAGACGCTGGATTCAAGCAGAATCGAGTTTAGAGTAGCTGCATGGATGTGACTCGGTGAGTCGGAAGAACGACTCGGCGAGTCAAGTCGCGAGTCCCGTTTTTCCCCTTTTTGAGTGATGTCGAGTGGAAGCATGTGAGTAGTAGAGTGGACTCAGTGAGTTGGAGGGCAGACTCAGTAATGGAGGGACACGACGAGTTGTTCATACAACTTGGCGAGTCCAAGGCAATCTTCTTAGCTCAAGAACAACTCGTCGAGTTGTTCATATGACTCGGCGAGTCGGATGCAGATTGTCTGAGTTCTTGAATCGAGAGGGTACTCGTCGAGTAGGTGCCATACTCGACGAGTAGCCATGAGTAGGGTCCAGTAGTGAGACTAGAGACTCGGCGAGTTGGCGGCCCTACTCGGCGAGTCAGGTCAACTGTAGGTTGACTTTGACCGGGAGAGTTGACTTTGACCAAGGGTAAAAGAGTCATTTTACCCTAGTGCAGTGATTAGCATTTGATTGAGTGTGTTTATGGATTTGTAGCCGGGGAGATACCGGAGCAGCAGCAGTTAGCTTCCAGAGCCATTCACACAGCAGCCAGTTCACGAGGTGAGTTTCCTTCCAGTAGGAACGGGTCTACGGCCACAATGCCGGCCCGTTTAGTTAGCAGTAGTTCCGGACTTCAGTCGGATGCAGTAGTTAGAGTGCTTGATGTCTTTGTGATTCAAGCATGTTTTGTGTTATGTGTTCCGGACTTCGGCCCGATGCAGTATATGTGTTATGTTAGCAAATACGTGTTTATGATATGCTATGTTCAAACAGTCCCGGACTTCGGTCCGATGCAGTTAGTTCTGGACTCCGGTCCGATGCAGGGGACAAGGTCCCAGTCAGTTCCGGACTTCGGTCCGATGCAGCTAGTTCCGGACTTCGGTCCGATGCAGTCAGTTCCGGACTTCGGTCCAATGCAGTTAGTTCTGGACTTCGGTCCGATGCAGGGGACAAGGTCCCAGTCAGTTCCGGACTTCGGTCCGATGCATCTAGTTCCAGAATTCGGTCTGATGCAGTGGGCAAGGCCCAGTATGTGCTTTATATGTATTGTATGGAATGTGGTAGTTTGGGGGAGCTCACTAAGCTTCGTGCTTACAGTTTCAGTTTTGGTTTCAGGTACTTCCGCAAGCAAAGGGAAGAGCTCGGGATGATGGCATCGCACACACCACAGCTTCAGTTTTTGTCCTGGGAGTTGATTCCGTTAGTTGATATGTTTAGATACAGTTGTAACACAGTTTTCTTTCTCTCAGTATTTTATCATGGTTTTTGAAACACGCGACGTATGATGTTGTTATGTGATACTTGGTTTCATGTGTTTGTTATGATAAAAATTGAAATTTGTGGGTCGTATTTTTGGGTTGTTTCATTGCCCACTGACTGGGACCCTGTCCCCTGCATCAGACCGAAGTCCGGACTAACTATCCGGGACCCCCTCCCTTGCATCGGACCGAAGTCCGAAAACTGACTGGGACCCGTCCCCTACATCGGACCGAAGTCCGAAACTGACTGGGACCCCGGTCCGGACTAACTGAACACGACATAGCATAACATATCATCTAGCATAAACACATAAATCCTGTCTGAGCCACGGAGGCGTCAAACATACTAACTACTGCATTGGACCGAAGTCCAGAAACTACTGCTAACTGAACGGGCCGGCATTGTGGCCTTAGACCCGTTCCTACTGGAAGGAAACTCACCTCGTGAACAGGCTGCTGTGTGTATGGCTCTGGAAGCTAACTGCTACAGCTCCGGTATCTCCCCAGCTACAAATCCATAAACACACTCAATCAGATGCTAATCACTGCATTGGGTAAAATGACTCTTTTACCCCCTGGTCAAAGTCAACTCTCCCAATCAAAGTCAACCTACAGTTGACCTGACTCGCCGAGTTGGGCCGCCAACTCGTCGAGTCCCTAGTCTCACTTCTCAACCCTACTCGTGGCTACTCGTCGAGCATGGCATCGACTCGACGAGTAGCCTCTTGATTCAAAAGCTCAGGCAATCTGCATCCGACTCGTCGAGTCATATGAACAACTCGACGAGTTGTTCTTCGATCTAAGAAGATTGTCTTGGACTCGCCGAGTTGTATGAACAACTCGTCGAGTCCCTGCATTACTGAGTCTAACCTCCGCCTCACTAAGTCCATCCTACTGCTCACTGGTCCCCACTCGGAATCACTCAAAGGGTAAAGATCGGGGACTCGCGACCTGAGTCGCCGAGTCCGAAGAACGACTCGCCGAGTCACATGCATGCAGATACTAAAAACTCGATTCTGCTCGAAACCACCGCATACAATTTATAGATCTGAGTTTCTAAGGCTGATTTACCACGTAAAGTTTCCATCTTTACGTGTACATACGCATGAAAAGGGATATAAAGGCTAAAAAGGTACTTAAATGAGTAGATCTAGGGCTATCATGCAAAATGGCTCTATAAAGGTGATAGATCTACTATTTTGGATCTGAAACATGGCTAGATCCGAAGGCTAATCAATCTAATGTGATCTCTCTACTAAGAACAAGCTAAGAAATGGCTAAAAGAGGCTAAATATGCTTGTCAAAGATAAATAAATCATAGAAATAGAAGGAAATCGGTTGATACCTCAATAAACTCTGAAATGGGTGCAAGACCTTGGATCTTCTTCTTCTGCTTTGGATCTAGCCTCCTTCTTCTCTTCAAAACTTCAAGAATCACACAAGAAATACTCAATTACTCAAGGAAATGATTAGGGTTTGCTAAATGATGCTCTGAGGGTGAAGGGGACGAGTTTGGGGCTCATAAGGTGGTTTAAATAGGGTGCAAACCCGGGGATTTAGGGTTTCTACCTAGAAGGCAGACTCGCCGAGTCCCAAATATGGACTCGCCAAGTCGCCGACTAACACGTGCTCGAAATCTCGTCCCTACTCGACGAGTCGGGCCATAGACTCGCCGAGTCCCTCTCAAAAACTTCTAAATAAATGCCACGAAAGCAACATACCAGAAATGGGGCGTTACAATTCTCCCCCTGTAACACCGTAAATTTCATGATAAAATTTTCATTTAAAATAATCATTTTAATGTTAAAACACTTGTTTAAAATCTCATTCATAATTGAATTACAAAACATAGCTTCATTTTCACTTGCATAGAAAACCAGGATCCTCCAAAATATGACTCTTTCTCTGATGTGTACAATCAAGCCGGTGCCGTCCCGTGATACTGAAAGAAACCTGAAAACAACATAACACAAAACACTGTAAGCACGAAGCTTAGTGAGTTCCCCAACATACCACACACATAACACATATAAACCACTCGAGGCTATAACTCTATGGGTCCGTGCACCCAAACTCTGTGAACCCTCAGGTTCTAACTCTGTGAACCTTCCGGTTCTAACTCTAGGAACCCTTCGGTTCCAACTCTGCAAACATGTACAGCATAAATCACATAGAAATAATGCAGTACAACACATAACATACATAGCATACAAATACTCTGTCACATAACTCTGGTTACCTACTCAAGGTAAAGTATAGTGAGAAGACTCACCTGGCAAGCAGAAAGCAGATATCTCCATACTTGAATCTCGAACTCGCCACCGCCTAACACGTAAGGCAAAACTCTCATGACTGTAACTCTCGAGACTAGAATCAATCCTCTCAATGCACCTTCTTAAGGGTAAAAGAATATTTTACCCCTCTCTTGGCCCAAAGGCCACATCGCTGACCAAACCCTAAAAGTCAACGGTCAACCCTTGGTCAAAATCAAAGTCCTCAGTCAAAGTCAACCCCTGACTGACCCTACTCGCCGAGTCAACCCTATGACTCGCCGAGTTCCTATAATCAGAACTTCACTCAACCCGCGACCTAACTCGCCGAGTCACTCCGAGACTCGCCGAGTCCAACAACTCTGAGTCCACTCGCACACAACTCACCGAGTCATCCCTTGACTCACCGATTCTCGACTCAACCAGGGAATATCGGGAATCTTCGACAAGACTCGCCGAGTCCAAGAACAGACTCGCCGAGTCTAAGACTATCATCAACCTACTCGCCGAGTTGTTCATACAACTCGCCGAGTTCCAGGCCATCTTCATCCAACTCGTCGAGTTGTTCTTCCAGCTCGCCGAGCTCCAGCTCATCTTCAAGCAACTCGTCGAGTCCACTCATGTGACTCGCCGAGTACCACCGGTCTGAATCCACTCAGAAGCATTCCAGGCCATGCAAATGATCCAAAACATAGGTCTAGTCTCATACAACTCATCCATCACGTAAAGTGGCCAACTTTACGTGAATCCAAGGAGATCTAGGCCTTATTCACTTATAACTAGGGTTTGGGACATGCAAGCTTCACTAAACAGTCCAACACGGGGACTTTCATGCTCTCTGATTCTTCTCCATTTCAGATCTGAGGTAGCAACCTCAGATCTAACCTCTAGACTTCCAATTTCACCCATAGACTAGATCCCACAAACCCCAAAATGAAGAAACAACATACAATCAATCCAAGAACGAGATGTTACCTCCAATGGACGCCCCAACTGCAATGAAATTCGAATCCAAGCAAAGCCCCTTGCCCCAAGCCTTCAATCTCACAAGATTCCTTCAACAAACTCCTCCAATGCTCCAAATACACTCCAATCTTCTTCAATCACACTTTCTAGGGTTTCTGGACTTCAAGAGGGAATAAAGAGGCTGGGGGAAGGATATAATGTTCTTTAAATAGGGCTCAACCCCGAGAATTAGGGCTTTCTCCACTCAGCGCCTACTCGCCGAGTCCATCTCATCGACTCGCCGAGTCGGCTACTTAACACGCGACCAAGCCGCGACTCTACTCGCCGAGTCCATCCATGGACTCGCCGAGTCGCTCTTTCCCAAATAACACTTTTAGCCCTTCAACTCTACTCTTGCTATTACGGGATGTTACAATTCTCCCCCACTTATATTAGGCTTCGCCCTCGAAGCCTACAGCAACTCAACTCCAAGGGTATTCCCACAACTCTCCACCGGGCCTTAACCGGCCCAGGTCTCTTAAGGCATAAATATCGAAACTCGAACATACTTTCTCCCTCCTTCACGGTGTCCTGATCACCATCTCGAACCGAGCATCGACTGTACCCCTGATCATCACTCTCAATAACCGAGAATTACCCAAGATGCAACTCTGCTCTAAATCTCAACGATCACTCGACCCATAAGGGTTAGGAAACCATGAACCACCGGATCCCCGATGCAAAACCCACTCTATCCATTCCGGAACAACTGAGAGACCCATTCTCACTCTCAGAGAAACTCTCACGAGTTCTCCTCTTGCAATCACATACACATGCTGAACTAGCCCCAACACCCACAGGTTGGAAGACCCGATACACTGATGATATCCTCAAACATCCCCCCAGGATGAACCACTGATACATACCCAATACCCTGATCAGAATCACACTGAGAGTCCAGGATTCTCTCCCTGGATCCCTTCCGAGCCTCCTGGCTCTACACCCGTGGAATCCCTTCCGCGTCCTCAGCAGACATCTCATCACGATGTCATTCCATACCACTGTAACGGACACCACGTTCAACCCTCATACTCTAAATCATCCATTCGCACTACTACCTTCACTTCCGTGAACCAACACTTCCCCCCCCCCCCCTCTGGGGTTACATACCTTTCTCTTCCCTTACCTAGAGAAATCCACTTGACAACCTTGTCACTATTCCATGTATCGCACATGCTCTGGATCTACTCGCAAGGACTCTCGGGTCCATGCGTTACCTCTCCTCAGCAAATGAGGGTCCGACACCACCTCCTATACAACAGCTCAAAGGGCGGCATACCAATGCACTAATGATGGCTGTTGATATAGGACAACTCAACCAAGGATAATTACGTGCCGCAGCTTCCTCCGAAATCTAATACACATGCCCGAAGCATGACTTCGAGCGTCTGAATCGCTCACTCGCTCTGGGGTGTCCTTAGACAACCTCATGATAAGCTCTAGCTCATTTCTCATATCCCTCTTCGAGACTAAGCACCAGGTCAGCTTTTGACTCCACAGCTGAGCCTCCAAAGGTCTCCCATAACATGATCCAACCATCTCACTAACCTTTTCCTCGTGACCACTCTCCTTGCCCAGTGACACGCAAGTCACGAAATCCTCGTTTCCTCATGCGAGAAGAATACGATCCAATCGAGGATCGTCTCAGCCCTGATCTCTGGTTTCTGCTGCGCATATCCCTTACGCATCTCACCGCATCTCCCGACAGAGACGGAGACCCCAGTCTCGCCCCCGATTCAACATCCAGGCTCCAAAGACTCAATACTAGGGCTACTCAAACCCAAAAATCTTCCACTTCATACACTGCTCGGAAAACATTCCAACATCACATTCTCTTGCCATCTAGTGAGTACTGCGACTCCACGCGGTATCACAACACCCTCTGAATAGTGAGTACTACGACTCCCCGCAGTATCACAACACCCTCTGACTAGTGAGTACTACGGCTCCCCGCAGTATCACAACACCCTCTGACTAGTGAGTACTACGGCTCCCCGTAGTATCACAACACCCTCTGAATAGTGAGTACTACGACTCGAATATCCATCACAGACTCTGGAGGCAATCAACATAACAAATGCCCACCCTTGCGAAAATCCACTCTCTCAAATAATCTCCCTGGATGCCCATACTCGAAGGGCTCCCACTAGATCCATAGATACCTGATATACCACAAGTCGATTCAATTCAAGATTCACGAGTAACTCCTGAAATAAAGATATCATACCCGGATATCTCAGAATACCCCAACAGAACATCACAAGATCCTGCCACAACCACTGATCTCCTGCCCCAATCATCATATAGACACAATAATACATTTCCTCTGAATCCCAAAATTAGATCTGCATTTTCCAAATTGCAATCTAGGTGTATCCAATTTCTCAATTGGAATACAAGAAAACGCTAACGCTACTAAATACGCTGATAATTCTCCGAACTCATTTCCACCGCTCAAAATTCAAACAAGGATACACATACCGAACCGGGAGTTGGCTGCCCAATCATTCTCTATCTACTTGCAACAACACCAAACACCTGCCGTGGAGACATTCATCCTTCTCATCAAGTACTTCCCGCATTAACTCACTCTGACCCCTTTCCTCGATCACCGACATCTCTGGTCTCATGATTTCTTACAGAAGATCCCTATACTCCACTTATAACTACTCTTGACAAATCTCTGCTTTCTTACATACTGTACCCGGTTCTCCCCCACTTAGGGTTCAAACCATCACCAATTAGCACACAACCAACCCACAACTATTTTTCACCAGCGAAATCGCACCTGCCCCAGGAAAGTACTACACAACGCCCGATAATTCCCTCTTAAGGAAATCAATCAACCTCATATACTCTGAACCTCTGATGAACTACTCAAGAACTTCTCATCACGACTGCCTCTAGTCGTTCCAAATCTCATACCAATCTAGCACTAACCATCTCAACTGCTCAATAACATCCCTGGCTCATAGACTGAACCGCAAAATCATCGTACCTCTCACCTCAACTCATCAACCAACGTTCCAACACCGGAATCGTCCCAAGGACAGGGACCCACTCCCAACATAGATGAAAACTCTCTGCACTGCAAAACTCGACTGAACTCCCCACTGATACCACTACAACACATCCTACTATTCTCAAATAGGTGTGGTGTGGTCCTTGACTACCTCAGTCCCAACTGACTGTCTGCTCATGATAAGTTACTGCCTCGTGGCACACACGTTGCCTGATACTCTGGGAGAAATCATCACCAATAACGACCTGCAGGGTTTACCCCCAAACCCAAAACTAAAACATCAGGCCTCTCATGTCTTGCACACAACATAAATAGCACCACCCACATAGAAGGTGACCTCTCCTCTATCGACTGATTGCTCAACTCAGACCGAAATTCTCCTCTCCCTCTAACTCCTTACCAAAATACTCTGATAGGCACTCGACTTCCCTCTCGAGGGACGCCTCTCCAAACTCAATCATGGCCTACAGGCCTAAAACCCATAGCGTCCAATCTCTACCTCATCAATCGTGACCGGATAACAAGATAATCACAAGCATCATTCACTACGAACCATGGTACTCATCCCATGACATCCCTTCTCAATATGCTCCGGTGTATGGTACCCGAACCATAGCATCACTCCTCAATACGCTCATTAGAATCTTCAGAATACTCCCTGTATCAAGTATGGGTCCTCTGCTTTCAGTAGTACGGGCCCATACTACCTGCCACATCTACCCATACTTTCCACACGGACTATCCCGGAGCTCCTAAGTAGCTGCTCGACCTTCTAGTTCACCAACTCCGTCGCGCACTCGCTCCCTAGCGAAATTCTCTACCCTGCCAGTGCACTCATCTGGCCAAGGTTACTCCCTAGGCTCTTCCCAGATTCCCACACTTCTCTGCCATCAGCTGCTGAAGAGCTCCTAATGATGCCAGCCATCTACCTCCTGAATATCGTCATATTCGCTTGGTAGCTGACTCCCATCATCGAGAGTTCCACAAAGCACGAAGCAAGCAGCATTCGAGCATCGAAGAATATATATGACTCACTCTGGGTGATAACTCCGCTTGCTCTGCTCCTCCTCGGAAGTACCGCCGAACTCTGCAACTCTTCCCCTCGCGGGCTCTGACTATTCTTTCTCCAAGTACCACAGTACTCATCTAGGTATCTCCCCTAGATTACTCCTCTACTCAAATCCCTTAAAGGATTCCAATCAAATATTCTCACTCATCACATACTCAAAAGCACATCGCATATCACAGAAATTCCTAGGCTAAGGCATCACAAATCAGGCCACTCTAGTCCTAATATATGGAATACCTAGCCTGTCTCTAGCATGCAATAATATCTCATAAAGTGCATCATAAATATCTCATAACACAGAAGTAAGGGTATTTTGGGAAATCACCGTTTGGGCTCTGGCTGATTGTACACACTGCTCTTTCTCGTTTTCTCTTTGAACTCTTATTCGCTTTAGAAAATTATTTCTTTGAAAACCTTTCTCACTTCCTCAGTTTGAGTTCAGAATTACCCGAAGGCGCATCCGAATCCCTCAAACCAAGGCTCTGATACCAACTTGTAACACCGTAAATTTCATGATAAAATTTTCATTTAAAATAATCATTTTAATGTTAAAACACTTGTTTAAAATCTCATTCATAATTGAATTACAAAACATAGCTTCATTTTCACTTGCATAGAAAACCAGGATCCTCCAAAATATGACTCTTTCTCTGATGTGTACAATCAAGCCGGTGCCGTCCCGTGATACTGAAAGAAACCTGAAAACAACATAACACAAAACACTGTAAGCACGAAGCTTAGTGAGTTCCCCAACATACCACACACATAACACATATAAACCACTCGAGGCTATAACTCTATGGGTCCGTGCACCCAAACTCTGTGAACCCTCAGGTTCTAACTCTGTGAACCTTCCGGTTCTAACTCTAGGAACCCTTCGGTTCCAACTCTGCAAACATGTACAGCATAAATCACATAGAAATAATGCAGTACAACACATAACATACATAGCATACAAATACTCTGTCACATAACTCTGGTTACCTACTCAAGGTAAAGTATAGTGAGAAGACTCACCTGGCAAGCAGAAAGCAGATATCTCCATACTTGAATCTCGAACTCGCCACCGCCTAACACGTAAGGCAAAACTCTCATGACTGTAACTCTCGAGACTAGAATCAATCCTCTCAATGCACCTTCTTAAGGGTAAAAGAATATTTTACCCCTCTCTTGGCCCAAAGGCCACATCGCTGACCAAACCCTAAAAGTCAACGGTCAACCCTTGGTCAAAATCAAAGTCCTCAGTCAAAGTCAACCCCTGACTGACCCTACTCGCCGAGTCAACCCTATGACTCGCCGAGTTCCTATAATCAGAACTTCACTCAACCCGCGACCTAACTCGCCGAGTCACTCCGAGACTCGCCGAGTCCAACAACTCTGAGTCCACTCGCACACAACTCACCGAGTCATCCCTTGACTCACCGATTCTCGACTCAACCAGGGAATATCGGGACTCTTCGACAAGACTCGCCGAGTCCAAGAACAGACTCGCCGAGTCTAAGACTATCATCAACCTACTCACCGAGTTGTTCATACAACTCGCCGAGTTCCAGGCCATCTTCATCCAACTCGTCGAGTTGTTCTTCCAGCTCGCCGAGCTCCAGCTCATCTTCAAGCAACTCGTCGAGTCCACTCATGTGACTCGCCGAGTACCACCGGTCTGAATCCACTCAGAAGCATTCCAGGCCATGCAAATGATCCAAAACATAGGTCTAGTCTCATACAACTCATCCATCACGTAAAGTGGCCAACTTTACGTGAATCCAAGGAGATCTAGGCCTTATTCACTTATAACTAGGGTTTGGGACATGCAAGCTTCACTAAACAGTCCAACACGGGGACTTTCATGCTCTCTGATTCTTCTCCATTTCAGATCTGAGGTAGCAACCTCAGATCTAACCTCTAGACTTCCAATTTCACCCATAGACTAGATCCCACAAACCCCAAAATGAAGAAACAACATACAATCAATCCAAGAACGAGATGTTACCTCCAATGGACGCCCCAACTGCAATGAAATTCGAATCCAAGCAAAGCCCCTTGCCCCAAGCCTTCAATCTCACAAGATTCCTTCAACAAACTCCTCCAATGCTCCAAATACACTCCAATCTTCTTCAATCACACTTTCTAGGGTTTCTGGACTTCAAGAGGGAATAAAGAGGCTGGGGGAAGCATATAATGTTCTTTAAATAGGGCTCAACCCCGAGAATTAGGGCTTTCTCCACTCAGCGCCTACTCGCCGAGTCCATCTCATCGACTCGCCGAGTCGGCTACTTAACACGCGACCAAGCCGCGACTCTACTCGCCGAGTCCATCCATGGACTCGCCGAGTCGCTCTTTCCCAAATAACACTTTTAGCCCTTCAACTCTACTCTTGCTATTACGGGATGTTACAATTCCACTTGTCTCAGACTTCGTCCTCGAAGTCTGCTATGGCTGAATCTGCAAATAACTCCGGGTAGTGCTCTCTCATTTCTTCCTCAGCCTCCCACGTCCACTCAGACCCCTTCCGGTGCTGCCACTGCACCTTCACTAACTGAATTGCCTTGTTCCTCAAGGTGTTTGTCTTCTGGTCCAGAATCGCGACCGGCCTCTCTATACAATTCAAGCTGCTATCAACCTGAATATCTTCTAAGCAAACAACTGCTGACTCATCCACCAAACACTTCCTCAACTGAGACACATGGAAAGTGTTGTGGATTTGGCTAAGCTCTACTGGAAGATCCAGCCGATAAGCAACCCGACCCACTCGGGCCAAAACCCTGAAAGGACCAATGAACCTGGGGCCCAGCTTGCCCCTCTTCTGAAACCTGATGACACCCTTCCAGGGTGAGACCTTCAGAAGGACCATATCGCCCACCCGGAACTCCAAGTCTAAATGCCTCCTGTCGGTGTAGCTCTTCTGCCGACTCTGCGCAGTCTGCAGTCTACTACGGACCTATTGAATCAACTCGGTCGTCTTGAGCACCACCTCTGTGCTCCCAACGACCCGCTGACCGACCTCGCCCCAACAAATCGGGGTCCTACACTTCCTCCCATAAAGCATCTCAAAGGGAGGTCGATCAATGCTCGCATGATAACTGTTGTTATACGAAAATTCCACTAACGGAAGATACGTATCCCAACTGCCACCGAAGTCTAGAACACATGCCCTGAGCATCTCCTCGAGAGTCTGAATCGTCCTCTCACTCTGCCCGTCCGTCTGAGGGTGTAAAGCGGTGCTGAAATAGAGACGAGTACCCATCTCGTCGTGAAACCGCTTCCAGAATCTGGATGTAAAACGGACATCTCGGTCTGACACCACCGATATCGGCACTCCATGTCGTGCCACAATCTCACACACAAAGATATCAGCTAACTTTTCTGCCGATATACTCTCTTGGATCGGGATAAAATGAGCACTCTTCGTCAACCGATCCACTACTACCCATATCGAATCTACCCCTCGTGCGGTCCTGGGAAGCTTGGTGATAAAATCCATGGTGATGTCCTCCCATTTCCACACGGGAATATCTAATGGCTGCATCTTGCCATGAGGCCTCTGGTGCTCCGCCTTGACCTTCTTGCAGGTCAGGCACCTCTCAACATACCAGGCGACATCCCGCTTCATGCAGGGCCACCCATAATCGGGTCGAAGATCTCTATACATCTTCGTCGCCCCTGGGTGGATAGAAAATCGAGACTTATGAGCCTCGTCCATCAACACATGCCGTACTCCTCCCCAGTACGGTACCCACACTCTCCCATGAAGTGTCAGCAATCCCCGACTGTCATAATCAAACGAAGCTACTCGGCCCACTATCCTCTCACATTTTTGCCTCTCCTCCTTGAGGCCCTCAACCTGAGCCTCCCTGATCCGTTCCAACAACGGAGTAATCACTGTCATCCTCAAACACAAATCTCTGATAGGGGTTGCCGACACTTTGCGGCTTAGGGCGTCGGCCACTATGTTGGCCTTCCCTGGATGGTAAAGGATCTCACAATCATAATCCTTCAGCACATCCAACCACCTCCTCTGCCTCATGTTCAGACTCGGCTGATCCATAAGGTACCTCAAACTCTTGTGATCCGTCTAGATAGTACAACGGACCCCATAAAGATAATGTCTCCAAATCATGAGGGAAAACACAACCGCCCCCAACTCTAAATCATGGGTAGGATAGTTAGCCTCGTGAGGCTTCAACTGCCTCGAGGCGTAAGCTATCACATGGCCTCGCTGCATCAAAACTGCTCCCATACCTGTGATTAAGGCATCACAGTAGACTACAAAGTCCTCTACTCCCTCTGGCAAGGTAAGGATCGGAGCCTCGCACAATCTCTGCCTGAGAGTCTCGAACGCTGCCTGCTGCTCAGGCCCCCAACGAAATACCACCGACTTCTTGGTCAGTCGGGTGAGCGGCACTGCTATCTTGGAGAAATCCTGAATGAACCTCCGGTAATACCCTGCCAACCCTAGGAAGCTCCGAATCTTGGATGGAGACTTCGGGACCTCCCAATGCATCACGGCCTCTATCTTGGCCGGATCCACCAAAATACCCTTCTGGTTGATGAGGTGACCAAGGAACTGCACCTTGCACAACTAAAACTTGCACTTGGAGAACTTTGCGAAAAGTCTCTCCCTCCTCAAAACTTCCAGCACCTCCCTCAGGTGCTCCTCATGCTGCTCCTGCGTCTTGGAATACACCAAGATATCATCTATGAATACTATCACTGACCGATCCAGCATCGGTCTACACACACGATTCATGAGATCCATGAATGCGGCTGGAGCATTGGTGAGCCCAAATGGCATCACCACAAACTCATAATGACCATACCTGGTCCTGAAAGCAGTCTTCTGCACATCCTCATCCCTAACCCGCATCTAATGATATCCGGAGTGTAGATCGATCTTGGAGAACCAAGACGCTCCCTGAAGCTGGTCAAACAAATCATCTATCCTCGGAAGTAGGTAACGGTTCTTCACCATTACCTTATTCAACTCCTGGTAATCTATACACATACGGTGCGACCCATCCTTCTTCCTCACAAACAGGATCGGCGCTCCCCAAGGCGAACTGCTCGGCCGAATGAAACCCTCGTCTAACAGCTCCTGCAGCTGCGTAGACAACTCCTGCATCTCAGGGGGAGCTAGACGGTACGGTGCCTTGGCTATCGGAGCCGTACCAGGAATCAGGTCGATCCTAAACTCAACCTGCCTCTAAGGAGGTATTCCCGGTAAATCCTCGGGAAATACATCCGGGAAGTCTCGCACTACCGGAACATCATCAACTATCGTCTTGCGCTTCTCCCGGGCATCCAAGACATAAGTTACATAACCAGCACAACCCTGCTGAAAATAGTGTCTGGCTCTCGCGGCGGAACAAAAGGTTGGTCCGCGTTGTGGCCTCTCGCCCTGAATAATTAACTCTCCCCCACTGGGAGTGCAAACCTTCACTAGCTGCAGCTCACAATCAATCACCGCCCCATTGGGACTCAACCAATCCATGCCTACTATAACCTTATTCCCTCGTAGGGGAATAGGAACCAGGTCCACCGAAAACTGCTCGTCAAACAACTGAAGAGAACACCCTCTATGCACTCTGGCGACCCTCACGGTCCTGTCATCTGCTATCTCAACCTCTAGTGGACAATCCAGCTCCCCTGGAGCTCTACTAAATCTCTTGCTAAGCGCAAGCGATACAAATGATCGGGTAGCCCCCGAATCGAATAATACCATAGCAGAAATGCCGTTCACAGAGAACGACCCTATATAAAACATATAATCATAAGCAATAATCATTCAATAATAATATAGAGATGAGGGAAGATACATACCCGTCACCACATCAGGAGTCGCTCGCGCCTCCTCTGCTGTCATTTGAAAAGCCCTAATCTTCGCCACTGGCGCCTCGGCTCGGCCCTGCCGGCCATCTGTAATCCTCAAAGTAGCAGGGCCAGGTGCAGCCACCTTCCCTACTGCGGCTAAACTCGGGCACTGGGACTTTTTATGTCCCCTCTGATTGCACTGAAAGCAAATCAGATCTGATGCTGCAATGGCAGTAGCAGGGGTCGTACAATCCCTGCTCAAATGCCCAGTCCGACCGCACTTGAAGCAGCTGGAACTCCCTGCCTTGCACACCCCATCATGCATCCTCCCACACTTGCCACATCGACCGTGGCTCGGCTGAATCCTGGATCTGTGATTTGAAACCTTGGGCTTTTTGCCCGAACCTCCTGAACTCGAAACCGCCTCCGGTTTCCTCTTCTTCTCCATCTCGAGATCAATCTCCCTCTCTCGAGCCCTAGCAATCATGTCATCCGGCGTTTTACAGCTGGACCGGCTCACAAACTGGCGGATATCGCTCCGCAACATCTCATGATAACGGGCCTTCTTCATCTCCTCATCGGCTGCATACTGAGGAACAAGAAGAGCCCTCTCCCTGAACTTGGCGGTGATCTCCGCCACGGTCTCTGTAGTTTGGGTGAGGTCCTGAAACTCTCTGGCTAACTGCTGCACCTCAATAATTGGTGCAAACTCCGCCTTGAACCTGGTAGAGAAATCAGCCCAGTTCATGGCATCTAACGATGCATCATCTCCAATGGTATGTCCGACCTCTTCCACCAATCCCGTGCCCTGTCCTTCAGAAGACAGGACGCCAATCTAACCTTGTCCCCCTCGGGACACCTGCTCGTGCGGAACGCGTTGGCCACATCCGCCAACCATCTAGTACTCGCTATGGGGTCCCGCGCCCCGTGATAATCTGGAGCTCCACATGCCCTGAACTCCCTGAACGTAAGTGTGCGCGACCCCATCATGGCCGCCACCTCGGCATGGAAGGTGCCCAACCTCCCATCCATCAGCTCTAGGATACCCTCCTTGATCGAACCGAAGATCACAGGAGTCTGCTCCAAAATGATACAAGTAATCTCTGAAGAAAGAAACTCTCTGTTCTGCTCATCCATGCGCTCGTCCCCCGAGCCTGATCCTGATCCCTCCCCGGCACCTCCAATGCTGGCTGTTGGCCTAGAACGCAAAACCACCATTCTGAAACACATCATAGCAACATCAGAAAACTGAAATATCTCAAGGGATCATTGATACTACTACTAGCTTCCTGGTCTTGTCTCGGCCTTCCTTGATTCGAGTACGGATCCTCTGCTTTCAGTAGTACGGGCCCATACTACCTTCCACATCTATCCGTACTTTCCTCAAGAACTGCCTTGACTCCACCAAGTCACTTCTACTACTACTGATCTCTGCTACTCTCATCCTAGGCTTGCCCTAGGGAAATCTCTGACTCCACTCAAACCAGTCCTCAGCTGCTAAAGGCCTCCCTGCAATGCTAATTAGCCATCACCTGAATACCGTCACATGTGATGAGGCTCGGATAATCCTTCGAGTAAAAGGCTCGTCCCTACAACGGTTAGACTCAAACAAGAGTTACGCAATAGGGCCAAATCCAACACTCTGAGATTATTCAACCCTGATCACATGTGACGTGACGTATTCACCTAATGGCTAACTCTCATCACCAAGAGTTCTACAAAGCACGAAGCAAGCAGCATTCGGACACCGGAAACTACTCAAGAAAATCTACTCTCATAATGAGAAACTATACTAGCATACAATGTTAAGCTCGCGCTACCAGGCATAACCTAAACAGGCTAACCTACTGCTGTCTACTCGATATTAGCATGCAATTCTCATAAAGCTGGAGCATATATAACAGGCACATAAGGCATCTTCCTAGATCCTTAGTCCTATACTAGCACATAAGGCAACTTGTATGGGTAGCTTGGGAGTACTTACTTGAGCTCGGCTGATCGCATGCACCACACCCTTATCTTGTTTAAAAATTCTTTTCTTTCTAAGTGCTTTTCAAGATTTCATTCGAAAACATTTTTCCTTTTTGAAAATCTTTTTATCTTTCCCTTAGTTTGAGTTCAGATACGCCCGAAGGTGTATCCGAATCCCTCAAACCAAGGCTCTGATACCAACTTGAAACGACCCAAAAATTTCAATTTTTATTATAACAAAAACCATGAAACTGAGTATCACATAATAAAACCATACGTTGCGTGTTTCAAAAACCATAATAAAATACTGTGAGAAAAACTGTAACACCACTGTATCCAAACATATCAAGAAACTAAATCAACTCCCAGGACAAAAACTGAAGTTGCGGTGTGTGCAATGCCATCATCCCGAGCTCTTCCCTTTGCTTGCGGAAGTACCTGAAACCAAAACTGAAACTGTAAGCACGAAGCTTAGTGAGCTCCCCCAAACTACCACATACCATACAATACATAAAAAAGCACATACTGGGCCTTGCCCACTGACTAGGACCCCATCCCCTGCATCGGACCGAAGTCCGAAAACTGACTGGGACCCCGTCCCCTACATCGGACCGAAGTCCGAAACTGACTAGGACCCCGTCCCCTACATCGGACCGAAGTCCGAAACTGACTGGGACCCCGTCCCCTGCATCGGACCGAAGTCCGGACTAACTGAACACGGCATAGCATAACATATCATCTAGCATAAACACATAAATCCTGTATGAGCCACGGAGGCGTCAAACATACTAACTACTGCATTGGACCGAAGTCCAGAAACTACTGCTAACTGAACGGGCTGGCATTGTGGCCTTAGACCCATTCCTACTGGAAGGAAACTCACCTCGTGAACAGGCTACTGTGTGTATGGCTCTGGAAGCTAACTGTTGCAGCTCCGGTATCTCCCCGGCTACAAATCCATAAACACACTCAATCAGATGCTAATCACTGCATTGGGTAAAATGACTCTTTTACCCCTGGTCAAAGTCAACTCTCCCAATCAAAGTCAACCTACAGTTGACCTGACTCGCCGAGTTGGGCCGCCAACTCGCCGAGTCCCTAGTCTCACTTCTCAACCCTACTCGTGGCTACTCGTCGAGCATGGCATCGACTCGATGAGTACCTTCTTGATTCAAAAGCTCAGGCAATATGCATCCGACTCGTCGAGTCATATGAACAACTCGACGAGTTGTTCTTCGATCTAAGAAGATTGTCTTGGACTCGCCGAGTTGTATGAACAACTCGTCGAGTCCCTCCATTACTGAGTCTAACCTCCGACTCACTAAGTCCATCCTACTGCTCACTGGTCCCCACTCGGAATCACTCAAAGGGTTAAGATCGGGGACTCGCGACCTGACTCGCCGAGTCCGAAGAACAACTCGCCGAGTCACATGCATGCAGATACTAAAAACTCGATTCTGCTCGAAACCACCGCATACAATTTATAGATCTGAGTTTCTAAGGCTGATTTACCACGTAAAGTTTCCATCTTTATGTGTACATACGCATGAAAAGGGATATAAAGGCTAAAGAGTACTTAGAAGAGTAGATCTAGGGCTATCATGCAAAATGGCTCTATAAAGGTGATAGATCTACGATTTTGGAACTGAAACATGGCTAGATCCGAAGGCTAATCAATCTAATGTGATCTCTATACTAAGAACAAGCTAAGAAATGGCTAAAAGAGGCTAAATATGCTTGTGAAAGATAAATAAATCATAGAAACAGAAGGAAATCGGCTGATACCTCAATAAACTCTGAAATGGGTGCAAGACCTTGGATCTTCTTCTTCTGCTTTGGATCTAGCCTCCTTCTTCTCTTCAAAACTTCAAGATTCACACAAGAAATACTCAATTACTCAAGGAAACGATTAGGGTTTGCTAAATGATGCTCTGAGGGTGAAGGGGACGAGTTTGGGGCTCATAAGGTGGTTTAAATAGGGTGCAAACCCGGGGATTTAGGGTTTCTACTTGGAAGGCAGACTCGCCGAGTCCCGAATATGGACTCGACGAGTCGCCGACTAACACGTGCTCGAAATCTCGTCCCTACTCGACGAGTCGGGCCATAGACTCGTCGAGTCCCTCTCAAAAACTTCTAAATAAATGCTACGAAAGCAACATACCAGAAATGGGGTGTTACATTAATGGCCTTCTCATTAGCAATGGTGATCAAATATCTCTTTTGCATTTTTTATATGCAGATGATGCCAATTTTATTGGTTAATGGTATAGGGATAATGTTGTTGATATTATTCGGCGTCTCCACTAATTTTTCTTTCTTTTTTCTGGCCTTAAGATCAATGTTCAAACAAGTAATATAATGGGTTTTAGACTTTATTTTTTAGTTGCGGAGGATTTGGCTGTTTCTATTGGTTGTGTTCCTAATATAGCTATGTTTACTTACTTAGGCATTATGGTGGGTAGTAATATATCTCCAATTTATTCTTGGGATGATGTGTTTTAGAAAGTTACTTCTAAACTTTCTAATTGGAAAGCTAAAACCTTTTTGGTAAGGGGATTACTGATTTTACTTAAGTTTGTTTTGGTTGTGTTTCCTACTTATGTCATGAATCTTTTTAGAGGCCCAACGACTGTAGTGAACCATCTTGAGTCGTTTCAAAATTATTTTTTCTTATGACTTGATATGGAAGAACATAAAATGACCTGGGTTAGATGGAAGAAGGTGTTGGCTCAAAAGTAGTATGGTGGTCTCAGCGTTAATAGCTTCTTTGCTCTTAAACGTGCTCTTCTTTTTAAATAGGTTTGTTATTTTTATTCTTTTTCTAATTTTCTTTGGGTGAAAGTGATTAAGCTATTCATGGTTCTCATGGCTTGATTAGGCACACTTTACCTAGGAATGTTGGTAATTCTATTTGGGTTTGTGTCATTAAGACTTTAGATTCCTTGCGTTGTAAAGGAGTAGATCTTTTGTCTTTTTGTAAAAGGGTGATTGGAGATGGTGTGAATATGGTATTCTGGGTGGAAAATTAGATTAGTAATGGCCCGTTGAAGATATTTTTTCATAGATTATATGTGTTGGAGTTAGACAAATGAATTACAATTGCTATGAAAATGAAACAACCAGAGTGGTGCACTTTTTTTGCCCTCGATGATTCTTTACTTTTGGTGATTGTGGTGCACTTCTTCTTGGTTAAATTTTAGTGACTAGATAGTGTCGTCTTACACCAATTAAAGTTAATGTTTTTCGCTGACTCTTTTTCTAGAACAAAATACCTACTAGACATAATCTTTCTTCTAGAGGTCTAGAGATTAATTTGATTTTATGTCTTAGGGGGTGTTTGTTTGGCCTCTCAATCATCCCATAAAGAGGTTGGCTCTGGATCATTCAGATTCAGAGCGTTTGGTTGAAAGTTTTTTAGCCTCTTAATCAACCAGATATTTAAAAAAAGGGTCTTATTCGGTCAGATATCACAGAGAGTCTGGATGAAAAGATTTTCCATTGATGCCCTTACCCTAAAATCGTCCGCCCCTTTTTTTTCTTCCTTCTTCTACTTCAGCGAACAACAAAAAATTCCCTCCATAGATTTCAGCTTGCAATCAGACGCTTTCCTCCTCGCCTCCACATGCGCCGATTCTCCTCCACCTGCGCCGCCTCCCTCCTCGATGCCTCCGTCCTCGCCGCCTTGTCCCCATCGTTGGTACGTTTCCATCTTCACTAGAGCGATTATATTTTCTTCCTTATTCACTGCAGCGATTTTTAAATATTTCTTCTCTCTTAAATTTGTTTCTGGAAACAAATGGCATCAATGTGTTGTGTTATTGTCATGTTCTTGCTGTCTTGCTATGTTGGCTGATCAATTTGTTTTTGGGTGAACGATTTGTGTGAAATATAATTGAGTTTTAAGCATATTGTTGTGGTTTTGGTTTATTCTTGCTGATTTCTTGTTGATATGTAATTAAGGGGTTGTTTGTTGATTTGTGTGAAGTCTGAATTTTGTGCCATATATGTTCTTGCTGAGTTGATTTTTCTGTGATTTTGCTGGATTTTGTTGCTGAAATATGTTCTTGCTGAATTTTGAATAATAGACATGGCACAAATGGCACAAAAAAGGCCTAGAATTAATTGGAAACAGATAGAAGGTGTTGAAAAAACATTTCATGAAGCTTGTATTCAAGAAATTACGACTTATGGGCGTGAAGGGAGTAGTTTGAAAGCAAGCTCATGGAAGAATGTAGCTGGAAGATTGAAAACATAATACAATTTTGTAGTTGATCAAAAACAGATGAAAAATCGATACGACTATCTAAAAGCAAAATATGGTGCTTGGTTGAAATTAAAAAACAAAACAGGCAACGTTTATAACCCTATAACTAACACATTTAACATGGAAGAAGATGAATGACAACTAGAGATTAAGGTATTGTGATTTTTTATTAGAAGTAACATATCATAATATTTTATAATATTTATAATATTTTCAAGCAGTCGAACAGAATGGTAGAAACTTTGAGAACTTCTCCACTAGTGTACCTTGATCTTTGTGTTCAGTTGTTCGATGGGTCGGCTGTGACTGGCATTCATGGATGAGGGCCATCTTCTACACTTCCTCACCCTTCTCATGATTCGCCCGACATTAATTTAAGTGACTTTGATGGTATTAATGTAACTCAGATGGAAGTATGACTTCACCTGAAAGTCCAAATGAAGGAACCTCTAGTGTTTCCAAAAACAAAGAAGCTAAAGGAAAAGGAAAAGCAGCAATCAATGCAAAGATCATTGAATTCGGTGATGAAATTAGCAAAGTTGCAAAGATGTTAGTAGAGAAGCATAAAGAGCACGATATGGCATCATGTATGGAAAAGTTGGTGAAAATGGAATGGGAAATATCTGATCCAAGATACCAAACGACTGTTTTGCTTTTTGGTGAAAGTGTCGATCTTAAAAAAGTTTGGTTATTTCTTCCGACGGAAGCTTGTGAGATGTGGTTAAAGAACGTCGGATCAAAGTATAGCTTGATGTGATGTTTTCTTAGGATTTTATTTGATGTGTGTCATTATGGATTTAAAATGTTGAACTTTTTTCGGATTTTATTTTATGTGTGTCATTATGGATGTAAAATGTTGAACTTTTTTAGGATTTTATTTGATGTGTGTCGTTATGGATTTAAAATGTTGAACTTTTTTAGGATCTTATTTGATGAGTGTCGTTATGGATTTAAAATGTTGAATTTTATATGTTGTTTGACCTTATGTTCTTAAAATGTTGAATTTTATATATTGTTTGACATTATGTTTTTATAATGTTGAATTTTTAAATGTTGTTTGACAGGTGATTTATGGATACCGATGATGATACTATGTATTTCATGTTGCTTCCTTGGTATTGGATGTTTTTCTTGGAATAGTGTCTAAGGCTGCAACTATATTAGGCAAGTATTTGACCCGGTTGTGCATGGTCCTTTTGGGTTGCCTTCACCATAGCAACTTGATAGGATGATTTATTAAGAGAGAGTAAATATTATCAATATATTATGAGAATAATATAAAGAATAATAATATTGTTATTTGATTAATATAAGTCATAGAATTAATTAGAATTATTTTGGTGACTTAAAGAGATTAATTAAATAAGAGGGTATAAATTGTCAATTGTTTGATAGTTAAACTTTAGACTGTAAATCCATATTGGATAGATGGTGGACGGATTCTAGAAGCTATGGATAGCTTCAAATTGTCCAAGGCTATCTAAGGAATGGATTTGGATTGCTTTAAGAGAAGATTATCCAACTAGGGTTTAAATTGTAACCCTTAAGGAGTCTACAAGTATAAATAGACCCTATGGCAAAGGGAAATCGGCACTTGATCTAAAGTAGAGAACCCCTAGCCGATTTCCTCCCCTCTCCTCTCTCCCAAATCATCCTCCTTGCTATTTGGTGTTTGTAAGCCATTAGAGGAGTGACAATTGTGACTCTAGAGCTCCAAGACAACAAGATCAAATAAGAGATCCAAAGGTATGATTCTAGATCTGTTTTAGTATTGTTATTATACCTAATTAGTCATTGGAAGTCTTGGATTCAAAGCATGTTTAATTAGAAAGCCTAGATCCAAGCATTAGGGTTTTGCATGCGCACATAGGAAAGTTCTTATGGATAAAACCCATCAGTGGTATCAGAGCCTAGCTTGGTTTTCATTGAATTGTTGCTTATTTGTTTGAAACTTAACTGCAGAATTCGATTTTTGTGTTTCTGATTCATGGACTCGGCGAGTTGGCTTGACTCGGCAAGTGCCTTGGTGCACTCGGCGAGTCCAAGCATCAGGAATGGCCAGATTCGGGATTTCTTCATGATTATCTTATGGAAACTTACCTTAATCATATTAGATCAACCCTAATCCGATTTTTTGATATATATGACTATAGTCTTGATCTAATTAAAGATATTTATCAACTAATAAAATATTTAATTTCCTTATATGATAATTAATTAATTATTTTGATTAATTTGGTAATTATCTTGCAAGAAATCTTGAATAAATCAAATATAGATAATTAGGAAATTAATTGTTAATTAAAATTATTTGTTATTTGATCCTCCATGTTTTAAATGTTTAAAACTTGTCCTCAAGTTTCGAAATTTATATTTTGTGATTAAAAGTTTTAATTTAGACAATTTAAATTTCAAACCCTAGATTTTAAAAGGTTTAAAATACAACCCTATACTAATATAATATTACAAGAATAATATGTATATATATGTATAACTAAAATGCTAGTCTTACCGTTAGTAGGCCTCATTCACGAAGCCGATCTATAAGGTGGGTATAAGGTTGCGGCCTATAAAATGGCGCTTAATGGGTGTACACTCACACCCACCGCTTGCTTGATCGGTGGAGGGTCGTTAGCCGAACGGGTAGGATAGGGCAACCTCATCCTCTCATTAAAAGTATAATAAGTAATACAAAGTAACTACACATATTTTAAAATTTCCCAATCTTAGTTACTTTACGAAAAGTGAATTGATGCAATCCCATGAAATTACACTTTGCACCCTTGCTAAGAAGTTAGTGGAGCGTGTGTGGTTTACCGGCACACTAATTGGTTCTAAGCAAAGGTGGCAAAGGGTGATTCATTGTTTGTCATAGTTCGATGGAGCGTGTGTCGTTTACCAGCACATCGAATAGGTGATCGTTACAATGAAGGTACCATGTGAATTTGCATGGTAATTCACACCCGCTTTGTGATCCTCGGTATCCCAGTCACAAACTAGAGGGGCATATCGAGATTTAAACATGCCATTGAATAGTTTCAATGAATCTCATCCGAACCTAGGAATTCTCAATACATTTAGGACTTATTGTTAGGTTTTATGGTGGAGAATTAGTGAATCGTCATTCACTTACCTTCAATTTATTTGCATGTTGATTACGGCATCCCTTTTCTAATATGTAAATATTGTTGTTGGATCCTAGCCCTAATTTTTCTTATTGGGTGATAATTAGGGATTCATATTCTAATCTATCTTTGTCCTTTCTATTTGTAGATGTCGAACGCAAACAACGTTGCTGCTAGTTCTTTCATATTGATGAGCCTTTGCCAAAAGGTCACTTTCGATGGAACGAACTTTAGCGAATGGATAAGATACATTCGCACCATTGCTCGCTATGAGGATAAGGAGTATGTCCTCGATGAGAAGCTCGAGAAAATCAACCCAGAAATTGCTACTCCGGCTGAAATAACCACTTTTGAAACTCATGAGCGCGATGCAACGAAAGTACATTGCATCATGATAGCCACCATGAACTCCGAATTCCAAAAGTCCTATGAGGACATGTACCCGTACGAAATGCATCAAGACTTATTGGAGAGATACCACCAGAACGCGAGACAAGAGCGTTATGAGATTTTCACTAACATGATTTCCGCTAAGATGGGTCATGGAGAGTCTCTTACCGTGCACCTGCAAAAGATGCAAAGGTATGTTGACCGCCTTCGCAAGTTAAATGTTAACTTTGGGGAAGACTTGGTGATCGACATGGTGCTTCACTCTTTGCCTCCGATGTACAATCAATTTAGGATGACCTACCACATGAACAAAGAGGAGGTCACCCTAAGCAAACTCCAAGGTCTCTTGAGGGTCGCTGAGAGCAACTTCAAAGACAAGTCTGTTGCACCAACTCTCAATCCACCCGCTGCTCCTGTCTTGGCTATTGGTCAAGGAAAGGGAAAGAAGAGGAAAGTTTCGTCTAAGAACTATCGCAAGGTTACAGCCCGAGATGGTGCCTCTTCTAGTGGGACCAAAGTTGATCCTGCTAAGCCCTGCCCTAACCCTAAGGAGGCAGAGTGCCACCATTGCCACAAGATAGGACATTGGAAGAGAAGCTGCCCAGAGTACCTACAAGCCATCAAGGAAGGAAAGATCACGCCATCTTTCGCAGGTATATACACAATTAAATCTAACGATTCTAATCATGCTATTTCTTGGGTTCTTGACACCGGTTGTGGTTACCACATTTGTTCTAATGTGCAAGGACTAAGAAGAAGTAGGGATGTAGAGCAAGGAAGGATCAATCTAATCATGGGGAACAGAATATCGTTGCCTATGACCAAGATTGGAGTGTATTCTTTAGTGCTTAGGAATAATTTATGTTTAGATTTGAACAATTGTTGCTATTCGCCAGAAATGGCTAGAAACATCATTTCATTTCATGGTTTGTTTAGACAAGGTTTTAGATTTTCTTTTAATAATGAGAATGGTTCTATTTTGGCTTATCTAAATGGTGTCTTTTATTTTGAAGCTATACCATGTAATGGAATATATGAAACTGTTATGATTGTTGATAACTTAAGAAATGATGTTTTAAACATAGATTCTTCCACTAGTATGGATAAATCATCCTTGTGGCATTGTCGTCTTGGACATGTCAACAAGAAACGCATAGCCCAACTCCAAAAGGATGGAGTGTTGGAGTCATTCGACCTCAGGGAAGATGACACGTGCGAGTCTTGTTTGCTTGGAAAGATTACTAAATCACCCTTCACGAGTACGTGTGAAAGGGGTGAGGGTCTATTGGACCTAATACATACCGATGTATGTGGACCATTTAGATCAACCATGAAGGATGGGAACCGCTTCTACGTGACCTTTACCGATGATTATAGTAGATATGGCTATATCTATTTAATCAAGCAAAAGTCAGAAACCTTTGAAAAGTTCAAAGAGTTCAAGAATGAAGTGGAGAATCAATTGGGCAGGAAAATCAAGATGCTTCGATTCGATCGAGGAGGAGAGTACCTAAGTCTTGAATTCCACGATTATCTCAAGGAGTGTGGAATAGTTTCACAATTGATGCCTCTTAGGACACCGCAGTTGAATGGTGTGGCAGAAAGGCGTAATCGAACCTTATTGGATATGGTTCGCTCTATGATGAGTCGTGCTTCGCTATCAATCTCTTTTTGGGGGTATGCCTTAGAGACTGCCGCCCATATCCTTAACCGAGTCCCTACTAAGAAGGTTGCCAAAACACCTCACGAGATGTGGACGGGGAAAGCTCCCTCGTTAGCACATATCAAGGTTTGGGGTTGCGAGGCTTTCGTAAGATGAGATACTCACGACAAGCTCGAACCTCGAAGTGAGCAATGTATTTTCATCGGCTACCCACAGACATCCTTTCGATATCTCTTCTATAGACCAAAGGAAATTGTTGTCTTTGTTGCGAGGAGAGGAGTTTTCCGAGAGCGAGAACTCATAGGCCAAGGAGACAGTGGGAGGCAAATCGAGCTTGAAGAGATTCAAGAGTCGATAAATGAAGGAACCTCTACCACTGGCACTTAACCCGAGGAGGAAACTCCGGTTGAACCGATTGACGAGTCCTTACCTCTTAGACGTTCCGATAGAGTTAGAGTTCATCCCCAGTTTTATGGTTTTCATATTACTACCGAAGGGGACACATATATTAGTGATGGTACACTAATAAATCTTGATGAACCTAATAGCTATAAGGAAGCCATGGCAGGCACGGAGTCTGCGAAATGGAAAGAGGCAATGGATAGCGAGATCCAATCCATGTATGATAACCAAGTTTGGAATTTGGTTGATAATGTTCCCATACGTAAGACCGTTGGGTGCAAATGGATCTTCAAGAAGAAGACCGACGAGGATGGAAACGTACACACATATAAAGCGCGATTGGTTGCGAAGGGATTTACTCAAACTCCCGGAGTTGACTATGATGAGACCTTCTCACCAGTTGCGAAGATAAAATCTATTAGAGTGATACTAGCAATTGCCGCATTTTATGATTATGAGATTTGGCAAATGGATGTCAAGACCGCTTTCCTTAACGGAAAGTTGGCTGAGGATGTTTACATGGCTCAGCCAGAGGGGTTTGTGGATCCGAAGCATCCGAATAGAGTGTGTAAGCTTGAGAAGTCCATTTATGGACTTAAGCAAGCGTATCGCAGATGGAATCTTTGCTTCGATGAGAAAGTCAAAGAGTTTGGATTTGTACGAAGCGAAGATGAATCATGTGTATATGTCAAAGCCAGTGGGAGTATAGTTAGCTTCCTCGTTCTATATTTCGATGACATATTACTCATAGGAAACGACATCCCGACTCTGCAGGAAGTTAAGTCTTGGCTCGGGAAGTGCTTCGCTATGAAGGACCTCGGAGAGGCTTCTTACATTATGGGAATAAGGATAGTAAGAGAAAGAAGTAAGAGACTAATAGGACTTAGTCAGAACACTTATTTAGAGAAGGTACTAAAACGTTTTAGTATGGAAAACTCAAAGAAGGGAGAATTACCGATACAAAGGAATGCCAAGTTGAGTAAGACTCAAAGTCCGAGTACCGAAGCTGAAATAGCAGAAATGAGCTGAATACCATACGCTTCCGCAGTTGGCTCAATCATGTACGCTATGACTTGTACTCGCCCTGATGTAGCATTCGCTTTGAGCATGGTTAGCAGATATCAAGGGAATCCTGGCAGAGCCCATTGGATTGCGGTGAAGAATATCCTTAAGTACCTTCGGAGGACGAAGGAATGGTTCTTAGTCCTTGGAGGGAGTGATGACTTGAAGGTGCGAGGGTATAGTGACGCCAGTTTTCAGACCGACAGGGACAACTACCGTTCGCAGTCGGGCTGGGTCTTTACCCTGAATGGAGGAGCAGTGACATGGAAGAGTTCCAAGCAGGAAACCGTAGCTGATTCAACGTGCGAATCAGAGTACATTGCAGCGAGCGAAGCGTCGAAGGAGGCAATATGGCTGAAAAACTTCATCGGTGATCTTGGAGTTGTACCCGCCATAAGGAGCCCATGGAAATTTTCTGTGATAAAGAAGGAGCGGTTTCCTTGACCAAGGAACCGAGGGATCATGGTAGATCAAGACATATCCACAGAAAATATCACTTCATTAGACATCGTGTACAAGAAGGACAGCTCGTAGTGAAGAGGATATCATCAGAAGATAACCCCGCAGATCCGCTTATGAAGGGACTGAGTAGGGTTAAGCACTTGTAGCATGCTAGGAGTATTGGGCTGAAGGATGATATTAGCATAGATTAGATAGTATTAGAAACGTGTAATAGATAAATGTAATTAACGTTTGATGATTAAATAAAGGAGTTTTATTTATGAGTAATGTTACTGTCTTATGTTAATTGTTTAACTATTGTTTCACTTTGCATGTTTTGACTTCCAGAATAATTGAGTTTATTAAGAATAATCGAATTGTTCAAATTGTCCACAATCGTTCATATGTTGGAAGTAGATATGAATGAAGATTGTCATGAATTGGTGTGTAGATTGTCTAAATGGTGTTAGACATAGCAAAGGGTTGCTGCAACGTTCATGAGTGCTTATGAACTAGTTTTGAGCATTGGAACAAACCCGAGCTTGCTGGAATCACCTTATGGAATATGATATAAAAGGGTGATCGCAAGACGATAATATCATATAGTCTTAAAACCTAGATATATGGTTTGTTATTTGTTAAGTGATTGTACATTGATAATGCGAAAACGCATCAGTAACTCGGTGTTATAAAATGCATTGTTGTGTATAGTTGGTTAATGAATAAGTAAATGCATATAAGTCGAAGTTTATCTGTAACTTTTATCTAAGAAGGTAAAAGCGATATCTCGGCCACTCGATGATTTGATTTGACTTATGTGTCAGGCCCGGTCAGAACTGAATTGATGTGTTCAATTAAGTTCTATGTCGAATAAATCAGAGATCGAGAAACCTAAATGCTTGACTAGCCATTCCATAGGATTGTCAGCATGATATCTAACAAAGGACTGTACGATCTCTTATCTAAAGGACAAGATTGATTAGATCAGAGTTTGATAGCGTCTTTGAGAGCTACGATTGCAAATCGGATTGTACTTGTGCATATAGTTACTAGACTTATCCAAGTGGGAGACTGTTGGAATAGTGTCTAAGGCTGCAACTATATTAGGCAAGTATTTGACCCGGTTGTGCATGGTCCTTTTGGGTTGCCTTCACCATAGCAACTTGATAGGATGATTTATTAAGAGAGAGTAAATATTATTAATATATTATGAGAATGATATAAAGAATAATAATATTGTTATTTGATTAATATAAGTCATAGAATTAGTTAGAATTAATTTGGTGACTTAAAGAGATTAATTAAATAAGAGGGTATAAACTGTCAATTGTTTGATAGTTAAACTTTAGACTGTAAATCCATATTGGATAGATGGTGGACGGATTCTAGAAGCTATGGATAGCTTCAAATCGTCCAAGGCTATCTAAGGAATGGATTTGGATTGCTTTAAGAGAATATTATCCAACTAGGGTTTAAGCTGTAACCCTTAAGGAGTCTACAAGTATAAATAGACCCTATGGCAAAGGGAAATCGGCACTTGATCTAAAGTAGAGAACCCCTGGCTGATTTCCTCCCCTCTCCTCTCTCCCAAATCATCCTCCTTGCTATTTGGTGTTTGTAAGCCATTAGAGGAGTGACAATTATGACTCTGGAGCTCCAAGACAACAAGATCAAACAAGAGATCCAAAGGTATGATTCTAGATCTGTTTTAATATTGTTATTATACCTAATTAGTCATTGGAAGTCTTGGATTCAAAGCATGTTTAATTAGAAAGCCTAGATCCAAGCATTAGGGTTTTGCATGCGCACATAGGAAAGTTCTTATGGCTAAAACCCATCAGTTTTTAGCTTCGACAAGAATAGAAAGGATAAGCGAGTTGAATTCGACATTGACCGGTCATGTATTTACGCAAGAATTGTTGCATGGATCTTCTTTAAAATGTCATGAGTTGATGCGTCTTTCACGAGAAGCATATGTACTACTATGCAACCATTTTAAACAAAAAAATTGGTTGCAAAGTAGTCGACCAATAACTGTTGAAGAAAAGTTAGCTATGTTTTTAACAGTTATTAGACACAATGAGCGGTTTGGAATGGTTAAACGTAGATTTCTACATTCAACAGAAACAATTCATAGGTGTTTTCATGAGGTTCTAAATGTGATGATGAATTTTGAAAGAGAAATTATTGTGCCAACATCTTCTAATGCAACAGTAAACACATCAAGACGACATAGAAGGTTGAAAGAAATATTTCCGGGAGCGATAGGTGCATTAGATGGAACTCTTGTACATGCAGTTGTGCCCGCCGATCAACAAACTCGTTATAGGGGAAGAGGAAAATGTGAATGCTATCAACATGTTATTGGAATTTGTAATTTTGATATGATATTCACGTTTGTATGGGCCGGTTGGGAGGGCATAGCACATGATTCACGAGTTCTAAAAGAAGTTGTATTTAATCCAACTTCCGGCTTTCCATTTCCTCCACCAGGTTTGCAATCTATTTTTTTAAAACTTTGATTATTAAATACATTATCTATTTTTCATATAACAATTGCAAAATTCACATTTATAGACATATATTACCTTTGTGATGCCGCATACACCAACACTCGTGGATTTATGGCTCCCTACCGCAATACGAGGTACTGGTTATCCGATTTCTGAAGACAACGTGTATTAACCAAGGAGGAAAAATTCAACCATGCTCACGCACAACTCAGAAATGTTATTGAGCGCGCTTATGGAGTTTTTAAGGCGAGATTTCCAATCCTAAAACAAATGGCTCCTTATCCTTTTCCAATACAAAGAGACATAGTGCTTGCTTGTTTTGAAGTCCATAATTTTATAAGGAAATGTAATATTTGTGATCAATTATTTATGGACTTTGAAGAGGACATTATGTTTACTGTTGACGTAGGTGGAGGAAGTGATGACCAAAGCATACATGACATTTAGTGGGGTAACCAAGACAATGAATATATGGCTAATTTGCGTAACCAAATTGCTAATCAATTACTTTAAAGTTGTATGTTCAGGATTATGTTTAATTTGGATGTTATGTGATGTTTAATTTGGATGTTATATGAATTTTAATTTGTATTTTGTTTTTTGTTTAATTTGAATTTTATATGAAGTTTTGTATTTTATTTATAATTATTTACAAATTCAGTATCATTCAGCACAGTCGTTCAGTCCAACCAAACAGTAACATATAGTTCAGAACGTTAAATTGGTCATTTTCACCATTAAGAGACAGACATTCAGATGTCTGACCAAACATCAAATTATCATTCAGATACAGATTCATACAGAGCATCTACATCATCCAGACATATGTATCATCCAGATATGAATAATCCAGATGCTACCAAACATCCCCTTAGCTGTGACAAGGAGGTGGAAAATGTCAGTCATTTGTTTTTTGAGTGTGACATGGTTCTTGAATTATTATGTTTATTATGCAAATTTTAGAAATTTTCAATTCCTCTTATTCATTCTTCTAAGGATTGGATTGACTCGTTCCACATGACTAACGTCTATAAAGAGTTTTTGGAGATTTTTTTCTATATTTTGTGGTGGTCTATTTTGTGTTTTCATAATTCTTTTTTTAGAACGGTGTTCCTTTTTATTTGTAGAGTTAAGCCTAACAAATGTTTGTTGTTTAATAAGGTTGTTTCTCAAAGTTATTTCCGGGCTAATTATAGGTGTAGAAAACTAACGTGAATTTATTAATTTTGGCTATTTCCTCTATGTAATTGTTTTGGTCTAAGGCTCCGTTTGATAGTTGCTGACTGAGAAAGTGTTGACTGAGAAATGTCTGTCTATGTAAGAAATCCTGACTGAGTAAGAAATCCTGTTGTTTGATTGTACATCTGACTAAATGTGTTGAGTGATGAAAAATGACCATTTTACCCTGCTGTTATATATATAGTGATGGATTAAGTTGCTGAATAATTATAAAAACATACATATTGTCATACAAAATGTAAATTACACACAAATAAAAATGTCATACAAAATGTAAATTAAACATAAATCATTTAAAACATTAATTTATAAAATAATTTATCATGATCAAAAACAATTTTAAATATAAAACAATTATTTTGTACCAATAAAAGCATAAAATCTATGGAATTGTGATATGTTTATTATCCATTATAATAGTGCATAGGATTCGTAATGAGATTGGTAATGCTATGAAGCTAGACAATCATGTTGATGCCATAAAACAACAAACTCCCAATTCTAAATGAATTGAAATAGGCATGGTAATTATGATCTTTGTATAATGCTATGAAGCTAGACAATCATGTTGATGCCATAAAACAACAAACTCCCAATTCTAAATGAATTGAAATAGGCATGGTAATTATGATCTTTGTACACCTTCTCAAGCTCAAGTATTTCAAAGACTTATCTTTTTTCTTTTAATTTACCAAAAAACACAAAAGCAGGGCAAATAATATGTATATATTGGTAAATAAAAGCTCCATTAAACAGCAATGCCACTACCTTGTAGTGGCAGTAATAAAAAACGCCCAATAGAAGAAAAAAAAAGGATGTAATATTCAAGCAAATAACACTTCAAAATTCAAAAAAAAATCGTCCATGTATATTTACTGTTGATTGCCTACTGAAATAATTGGTTTGTAATCTATTATATATATGAAATCGTCTATACACTATGAAATCAATTAATTTGTAAACAAATCTACACCCACTTGAATCAATGAAATTGATTAAAAATAATGGTGTATATGGAACATATCTACTGAATCGATGCTTTATATGAAGGGATATACACAATCAATTGCATAAAAGATAAGATTTTTTATTCAATTTCACCGGTCGATCGATCCCAAACCCAAAATCAGCGTTTCCAAACCCCAAATCGGATTCTGAATTTATAGATTATACATAAAAGGAGAATGTTCTTACCTGTTTTTATGAATTGTAGCGGTTGAATGACAAGAAATCGGAAAACTAATCGGAGATGGCGAGCTCTTGTTGGTCGGCGAGATGGTGGCTACACGGTGGCGAGATGGCAGCAACTGAGGTGATGGCAGCGACTTGCAAGATGGAAGCGAGCTGGAGGAGCAGCGTCGTTGCGTGACGGAAACGAGCTGGAGCCTGTCGGCACTTTTTTTTAGGTCACGAGAATGGAACGATGGAAGAAAGAATTCAAAGGTATGATTGTCTTTATTCCCCGTCAGCATATGTTACAAAGTTGACTGGGTATGACTATTGAGCCAGATATCTTTCCCAGAAAGCACACCATCAAACATCTAAGATCTGACCGAGTCAACCCAATTTGCTGACTCAAACCCAGTCAGATGGCTATCAAACAGACCCTAAGCTTCTAATTATATTTAATATTTTGGTTTGCATATTATCTCCAAAAATTTTGTCTACATATCTTTTTAGTTGAAGTTTATATTTCAAACTTTCAACCATATTAATAGGAACCTTAGCCCTTTGGGATAAATAAAAAATAAGAATTCTCTTAACGTCTACGAAGTCTTTCACTCATAGAAATACCAGTAATGTGATCGGACGCATAATTTTACTTGAAGAATTACCAACTATCTCTATAATGATCAAATAACGATCCTATTTATTAACCATGTATCAGTTGCTTTCATAACACATCATCAAACGTTGAAAAGTCTTTTATAGTTGGTGTTAACTATTTTTCAAAAGCAAATTAAAAAGATTCAAATGTTTATTGTTTATCACGTCAAAGCAACAAAAACAATATGTTCGAGAAACATGTCACAATATAAATGGAAAATGCGATGAGACTTGGTCATGTTTTTAAGTGATATGGCCGCAGGATCTCGTGAGATTCGTGTCAATGCTTCATTCTCGATCCGATAGCCAATTTGTTAAGTCTAAATCAAATGTTGACCAGACTAAGTCAAATAAACAAAAAGTCAAAATATTTATGCAACTCGTCACATGCAATAAGAATAAAAGTCCAAGTCAAAGTCAAAATTGCTTGATGCAGTACCTGCCTGCCATATTATTAACGCAACTACTCAAATTCACATAAAAAAAAAGAAACAATCCCTTTCTAAAAAAAATATCTCCCTTTTATCATTCAGTTCATAAAAAAAAAAGAAACAATCCCTTTCTAAAAAAAATATCTCCCTTTTATCATTCAGTTAAAATAAAATTATTACCGACAGTTTTTACTAATTTGAAGTATAATTCATTAATAAAGAAAAAAAAAAGTCAAAAATATGAAATTATTACCAATAGTTTTACTAATTTGAAGTATAATTCATTAACAAAGAAAAAAAAAGTAAAAAATATATTAAAATCGTATTTGATTTGCATAAGTTAGTTCTTTTAGTGAGAGTAAGATCATTTATGTTTGAAAAATTATTTGATAGCTGAAAAAAATAGCTGATAATTAAAAGGTTGATAAAAAATAATGTTTTTTTAAAACTAACTAATAAGTTTGTGAATAAAATATGTTTAGGAGAGAATTGTTAAAAAAAACACTATTTAAGTTTATTGAAATATTAATATGATTTTTTTTTTGTGAACTAGTTATATACTAACTTTTAGATTGACAAACCTCATAATCTAAAACAAACTTGAATTTTAAGTTAGATATAATTTCTAGCTTTCTGAAAAGCCATTTAAAACAATTTTTTAATAAAACCATGAAGTTTTTTCCATAAACTTTTAAATATATCTTTGATATATATTTTTTCTGAATGGCAAGCGAAAATTTAGCATAAGAAAAAAAAAATAAACTAGAAGTTTAAGTTAAAGGGTTTTGACACTGTAGCACATCAATGTTTGGTCAATTTGCACATTTAGTCACAAAAAAATTTGTTGTGCTCAATTGATCCTTAATGTTAGTAAATACCAGCTAATTAAAGGAATGGGAGAAAATGTTATCGGTTTAAGCGTCACGCTGGCGTGTATTGGCTTATGTGGACAAGCATTTGACCATGTCATCTATAACGTGGAAACCTTCCTTAATTGAACCTTATATTGAACCATCGACGATACTTTGTTACCCCAAATTAGGTCGGTGCCTCCCTCCCGATACTTTACACTCAATCGATATAATCAAAACAATGTCTGCCTCTTCCAGTCGATCGATCAACCTCATGTGTGTCGTAAACCTTCGTAATGATGACCCCTGTCCACCTTGCGATTGTCAAGATGCAATAAGTGTGGAACGGACAGCTTGGACCGACGATAATGTCGCTCATAGGTTTTGGAACTGCAAAAACTCTTTGGTAAGTATTCCTTTTGTTTACTTACACCGTATTTGTTATTTTGAGCTGGGAATGTACACATTTTCATTAATTTCAAGCCTAACCCTAACTTTGGTTTTCCCTTTTAATTAGTCAGTTGAGGGTCCAAAATGCAAGTTCTTTATGTGGAAAGACAAAGAAATGGAGGAGGGTTACTACAAAGAACAACTTCGCAAGATGAGGTTTGAGCTAAAAAGGAAAGAAGAGTTTAGTGAAGTTTCGAAGGTTCAAAAGAAGTTGGTTAAGCTACAGCAAACTATGGAAGCAGATAAGCAAGTGCTTGAGACACAATTGATGGAGTTGATGAAGCAAAACAGAATGTTGAAGTGTGGGATCTTTGTTATGGTAGTTATAGTCATTGCTATGTGGTTGAAATGGCCTTGAAAAGTGCAGCTGATCAAATAGGTGTTTATGGTTGATGGTATATAATTCCAACCAGTTTTTTGGAAAGTGTATGGGTGGATATTAAAAGTCGTTTGGTTTTTTGGGAAGTGTATGGGTGTATGGGTGTATGGGTACATGGTCATGGTTAGATCCTAGTTGTAATGTATAGTCAGGTTTTAGGTCGAATGTTTGTTTGATCAGTGTGTGTATGGGATGTTAGATGTAATAGAATGTAGATGTAATGAGATGGCAGTACATGGGAACAATTGTAATGACTTTGTGTAGATTCAATGAATGATATGAAAGATCCTAGTTATGATATACCTTGCTAAATTTTATAATATGCATGTGCTCCTTTTAAAAATTAAAGTATGGGTACCACATTGTCGGCTATAAGGAACTCACTTGGTCCACTTAAAAGTGCATTGTGTTTGGAGTTCTGTGCAGGGGTATATATGGAAAAGTAAGGGTTAGTAAGGGTATATAGACCACTGACCACACGTGGTATATAAGGACATAATCAGTGACAATTTTAAATTATCTATATATGCAAATATATTCCCTTTCCATGCAGTTTAACCAGACAAGTTCTTGTCATGCATGTAACTGTTGAATTAGTGTCTAAGTTCATAACTATTTTGGTATGTACTTGACCCGATGGTCCATGGTCCTTTTGGGTTGCCTTCACCAAAGCAACTTGATATGATGAATTATGGAGAGAGAAGATTAATTATGATTTATTAATATATTATGAGAATAATATATTAAAGGAGAAATCATATTGTTTAATTAATATTAGTCAAGAATTAATTGATAATTAATTTTGTGGCTAAAAGAGATTAATTAAACTTAAGGGACTGGAACTGTAATTATAAGATAATTGCATTTGGGCTATCGATAACCTTGGAATAATAGGCTGGACGAATTATATGGGGAAACCCATTAGAAATCGTCCAAGGGTTGTTCTAAAAGGGTCCATGGGCTGCTTAGGGCTTAAGCAGTCAAATTAGGGTTTCCTAGTTGAAAAACCTAATAGCCTACATGTATATATAGTACCCTTAAGCCCCAAAAACGTGGCTAAGAGTTCCACTAGGGTTTCCACACGTTTAGGGCAGCCTCCACTCTCCTTATTCTTCATCCTCTTGCTCTTGGTGTTTGTGAACCATTAGAGGAGTGACATTTGTGACTCTAAGCTTTCTAAAGTCATTACAAGGAGGATTTGAGATTGTTATTGCTACATAACAATCAAGGTAAGATCTAAAAACCCTTTCACATGTTAATATGATTAATTGTATGCTAGATCTAGGGTTTAAAGTCTTGGATGAATTGCATGTACAATAGAGAAACCTAGATCCAAGCATTAGGGTTGCATGAGCACATAGGATGTTCTTATGGCTAAAACCCATCAGTGGTATCAGAGCCTAGATTGGTTTCTATTGTATTGATGCCTTTGTTATTTGTTCAAGCTTCAAAAATCAAATTTTTGGTCCCCTGTCTGATGAAATCGGCGAGTTCCAATGTGGACTCGGCGTGTAGCTCCAACTCGGCGAATCCATAGAGGAACTCGGTGAGTTCGAGCGTCAGAAGGAGGCAGTTTCAGGATTTCTTGCTGTTTTGCTTGAGGATAGTTGCCTAAATTGTTTTGGGTCTTTAATATTCGAATTTTATCTTATATTTGAGTATATCCTTGATTAAACAAAAGATATTTACCAATTTATTAGATAATAACTTCCTTATATGATTGATTATTTGTATTAATTGGGTAACTTATCTTGCAAGAAATTGAAAATAGGTCAAATTTAGATAATCATTAAATTAATTGTATAATTTAAATTATTTGCTATTTGATCCTTGATATTTTGAAATGTTTCAAAACTTGCCCTCAAGTTTTGGAATTTAAAAGTTGATTAATAGTTTAATTTAGAAATGTTAAATTCTAAAACCCTAGTATTGTTTTGAAAAGTTCAAATCATGCCCTTATGGTTTTATTAATTAATTAAGGTGTATAATTAAAAGAGACTTAATAAACCCATAAAGTTTTGGTTTACATTTAATTAAATTAAAAGTATAATTATTAAATTAGACCACCAAGTATTTTAAAAGTGTAAAATACACCCTATACTATATGTATCATTAAAAGTCTAATATTATATATGTATGAGTAAAGTGTCAAGTCTTACCGTTAGTAGGCCTCATTCACGAAGGTAGTCTATAAGGGGTGTTTAAGGAAATTACCTATAAAATGGCGATTGAATGGGTATCCACTCTTACCCACCGCACTCTTGACTAGTGGAGGGTCGTTAGCCGAACGGGTAGGACAGGACAGAAACCTTCCATTATAAGTATAATGAAGTACAAAAGTAACTAAATGCTTTTACAAATTCCCAATCTTAGTTACTTTAGGCAAAAGTGAATTGATGCAATTCCATGAAATTACACTTTGTGCCCTTGCGAAGACGTTAGTGGAACGTGTGTGGTTAACCAGCACACTAAATGGTTCTAAGCAAAGGTAGCAAAGGGTGACTTAATGTTTGTCATAGTTCGATGGAGCGTGTGTGGTTAACCGGCACATCGAATAGGTGATTGTAACATGTGGGGGCACCATGTAGGTTTGCATGGTTATTCACACCCACTTTGTGATCCTCGGTATCCCAGTCACAAACTAGAGGGGCGTATCGAGATTTAAACATGCCATTAAAAAGTTCAATGAATCTCAAAAGATCTAGGAATTTTCAATAGATTTAAAACTTATATTTCTTTTTCGTTTTTCATGGTGGAAATTAGTGAATCGTCATTCACTTACCTTCAAATATTCTGCAACTAGATTACGGCATCCTTTTTCTTGGTTGTAGAGTATTGTGCTGGGTCCTAGCCTTAATATCTCATTTGGGTGATTTATTAAGGACTCAATCAATCAACTAACTTGAATTTAATTTTTCTCCCGTTTTGTAGATGTCAAAGTATGACAACTATGGTCTTCCCAAATCCCGTGGAACAAGCCTTTCACATGAAGATGATATTCCACGATTCGATCGAGGAACACGAGATCATGCTTCACTTCCTCCACCTCCTCCTATTATTCTCCCTAACTCACAAGTTCAAAAGATTGAAAAGTTCAAACTCACTCAAGCCCTTTTGGCAAGTAAACATGAAGAAGGAAAGCCAGTGTGTGCACACATCCTAGAGATGAAGTCACACATTGATATATTAAGAATGTTGGGATCTGTGTTTGTGAGGAGCTGGCTGTTGACTGGGTTCTTCAGTCAATTCCTGACTCATATAGTGAGTTCGTAAGAGAGTACTATATGATGAACCACGATGTAACCCTCATTGATCTCACCTATATGCTTATTGTTGCTGAATCAGCAATGATTTGGCACATTGGAAAAGCAAAGTTGATTGGTGGATCTGACTTCTGGACCTTTATGGATATAGGCAATGGCAACAAAAGGCATGCCATGATCGAAAAGTTTGATCATAAGAGAAAGGCAAAGTCAGAAGTAGTTCCGTGTGCTGTTCCAAAGAAGTCAATGTGCTTTTATTGCCAAGAGAAGGGGCATTGGAGACGAAGCTGTCCTATTTACCTAAGAGATCTGAGAGATGGGAGAGCCAAAACGTATGGCTCTGCTTTAGGTAAAATCCATTAACTAACTCTTTTAAGTTCCTATTCTAGATTCTTAATACATGATGTGATAAGATTACATTTCGATGTCTTGTAGGATCGAAGAAAAGAGAGGAAGCTTAAGGGAAGAAGTGAGCGAAATCTAATCGTGAAGAAATGAATTTCGATCGCATTACTTGAAGATTAGATTCTTAAGCTACTACTTGGAGTTAGAATAAGATTGCTAAGAAATATGTATTAACATAGTTTTTCAATTGAATTGCATTGTAAGGACAAATTTTTCCGCAATTAAATAAATTTTGATTTATATTATTTATTTATCCTTGCAATGGCATGTATGAAAAATTGATGTTTGAATGTTTCTATTATTAGCAATAATGGATTTGATTCTTAATTATGTTATTTGTGGAAAGGTCAAGAATTTACCAAATAGGGAAAGTTTCTCATCGCCCAAGTTTCAATTGGACAGAAACTTGGAATCATACAACTTGGTTGCATGATGAATGAGAAATTTCATATTTGGAAATTAGACTAATTCGTTGACAAAGTGTCAAGTGAAGGACTAGGAGATCAACCACACAAGGTTGTGTGTTGATCAAGTCCACCACAAGAGTAACAAAGATATTCGTCATGATTTACTAAGGTTAAGTAAATATGATTATACTTATGAGATTAAGTGTAATTCTCAATTGATTGAAAGAGTTTCAATCAATAGCAGAACGAATAAAGAAGAATCAAGTAGGCAAAAAGATAAAAGTTTCTCTATTCTAAAAAGAAGGAAGAGTACCTTTTATTATGTTTTATGATAAGTCTTAATAATTAAGAACCATATCTCAATTGATCCTCTAAATGAGTCTTAGTGCAATTGTATGTCTGAGAAGAGGAATCAAGAATTGAAGAAATGGTTAAATCAAGAAGTAAATCATACTTCGTTCCAAAACCAAGTCTTAGAGTTAAGATTGTGACATTGAGTGACAAGTCTTAAGAAGGTTTATAACATTCATCAAATGTGGAAAGTTGTGATGTCTTGGATAAGACAAAGACCAACTAGGACCAATTTTGTGAAGTGTTTTGTCTTGATAAAAGCTACACTAACTCTTGAATATTTGTTTGTCAAGAAATGTTTATTGACAAGAGAATCTTATATGTCAAGGAGTCAGTGGGAGTCTTAATAGTCTTGAAAAGTTCAAAAACCTAATCAAGAATAAACCTTATCGATCATCACTAGCACACGACTTGAGGTTTACGACCTATCGTGTTGACACTATCTTGTTTCTGTGCCGTTCCAATCGAGTTAATTATGCATATGAGTTCTATGAGTTCTCATTTGAACACATAAAAGGCAAGCACTTTGATCAATGAAAATTACATTGATAGGAAAGGGTGAGCTGCTTAACTACTTGGAAGACATGGTGGGCACTCGTGTTACCATAAGGCAAGAAATCAAGATTGAGAAGGTTCGGTCCATATGAGTTTGGATTTGTCGCAAACATTGGTTTTGACAAATTCGCATGGATAGGAACACATACACCATTAAAATCTAAGTGTCATAAGATTCCCTCCTTCATGAAAATGATTTTGAGGAAATGCTTTCACTAAGAGAGATTTTAAGAAGATAGTGATTGTGAAAATTGCATTCTCGAATTCGATTATGGTTACGATATATCCCTTTCCATGATTCGAATTGTGAGATTTGGCAATTAATTAATCTGAATTGTTTAGACACATATATGAGCTATCTAAAGGCAAAGGTGTATAAGTTTAAGAAGCTCAGATAAAGGATTATCATGTCAAAGCTAGTGGGAGCATAAATGTTATGCTTATATAATAATAATAATCATGATAGTGGGAGCATAAATGTTGTGCTTGTATGATTATTAAGGAAAGTATTGCAAGTTAGCAATATTAGTTATAGAAAACAAGAGTTACACTTTGCAAAGTCGTAAGCATTAAATAGTTGTTTTGCTATAATTAAGGGAGAGAATATTATGCTTCATTTCAAATCTAAAGGCTTAGGTTGTGGAATGTTAATAAATATAGTCAAGGATACATAGTGTGTTCTCAAATTTCGATTATGATTATGGCATTGTTCGAATTGTGAGAACGTAACACAATAAAATATTATGGCAAAAGATTGATAAAGTATCATATCTTTATGTAAGACATTATGCATCGTGTCCCATACGCTTCGGGTAAAGGATCGATTCCAGATGCTATAATATCTGACCATTCTAAAATTTTCCAAATGTCTAGCGCATTTAGAGGGAAAAGGACAAGAGTAGGTTTTGACTAAGATAATTAAACAACTATCAAAGGACGATCCAAAGCTCGCTGAGGATTGGTCGCTTGTGAGTAGTTGGAAGTATAGTATTGGATGGAACATATTGACATTATTATAGATAAGATTCTATTAAGAATAAGTTGTCATATGGCAAATATGGAAATGTTTCCATATTAGGAGTTGGATATTGAGAGCCTATGTCGAGATTAGAAAATTTTATACAAAAGGATGTTCAAAGGAATGTACTTTGAGTGAGAGACATCATGTCTATGGAATTGTATTGTAACAATCTCAAATAGAGAACTTTGTAATTTCATTGGCAATAGTCATTGTGACTTTTGTGCTATGACGTTACAAAAGGATCATTGCATAAAATGTTAGAATCTACCATATTCTATAGGTGGCAAGAATTTGAGATTCTTTCACTTGTGAAAGGATTGGGAGTTGTGAAATGAGTATGATTGGAAATGTGTTCATTTGATCTATTTCACAAAGTAAGAACCGTAGGTAAACATTGTGTGCATGCTAAGAGCATGGGACAAGTGTAGTAATAATTCAAGTAAGAAGTTGATTACCCGAAACAACAAATAATGAGTAATCGATATGGTGATAAATAAAAGGTGTTTTATTTATACTCAAAGGTTTGAGGCCATATGGGATTAGTATTATTCTTGTATTTCACTTTGCATATTTTGACTTCCTGAATAATTTAATTGGTTCAGAACAGTCAAATTATTCGAACGGGCCACAGTCGTTCATATGTTGGAAGTAGATATGAATGAAGACTGTCATGAATTGGTGTGTGGATTGTCTAAAGTGTATTAGACATAAGCAAATGTTTGCTGCAACGTTCATGAGTGCTTATGAATATGATTTGAGCATTGGATTAAACCCACGCTCACTTCATGGATTTTATCACGAGTGATTGGTGAGACGATAACATCTTATATTCTTGAAACCGATATGTGTGAGTTGTATCTTGCGAGTCGGTTACACAATGATAATATGTAAACGCACCAGTAACTTGGTGTCATAAAACATATTGTTGTGTGTGATTCGGTGAGTGAGTGCAAGCAAGCATTGAATCAAAGTTTATCTGTTCCTTTTATCCTAAGTAGGATAAAAGCGATATCTTTGGGCCCCTCGATGATTTAGTGATGACATTAAGTGCTTGGCCAATCCAGGGCTAATTTGATGTGTTCAGTTGTAGTCTATTATCAGTCGTCATAAATCGGAAATCGAGAAACAACACATAGACAGAGAGAATGATTTAAATCCATGTCTCGGTCTATACGATATTTAGAATGGAGGAATATATATGATCCCTTATCTAAAGGACGCGTATCTAATAAGATCAGAGTTGACAGCGGCTTTTGAAAGCTACAATTGCAGATCAGTATCTGAAGTCATACGCAGAATAGTTATTAGACTTATCCAAGTGGGAGACTGTCGGATTAGTGTCTAAGTCCATAACTATTTTGGTATGTACTTGACCCGATGGTGCATGGTTCTTTTGGGTTGCCTTCACCAAAGCAACTTGATAGGATGAATTATGGAGAGAGAAGATTAATTCTGATTTATTAATATATTATGAGAATAATATATTAAAGGAGAAATCATATTGTTTAATTAATATTAGTCAAGAATTAATTGATAATTAATTTTGTGGCTAAAAGAGATTAATTAAACTTAAGGGACTGGAAATGTAATTATAAGATAATTGCATTTGGGTTATCGATAACCTTGGAATAATAGGCTGGACGAATTCTATGCGGAAACCCATTAGAAATCGTCCAAGGATTGTTCTAAAAGGGTCCATGGGCTGCTTAGGGCTTAAGCAGTCAAATTAGGGTTTCCTAGTTGAAAACCCTAATAACCTACATGTATATATAGTACCCTTAAGCCCCAAAAACGTGGCTAAGAGTTCCACTAGGGTTTCCACACGTTTTGGGCAGCCTCCACTCTCCTTATTCTTCATCCTCTTGCTCTTGGTGTTTGTGAACTATTAGAGGAGTGACATTTGTGACTCTAAGCTTTCTAAAGTCATTACAAGGAGGATTTTCGATTGTTATTGCTACATAACAATCAAGGTAAGATCTAAAAACCCTTTCACATGTTAATATGATTAATTGTATGCTAGATCTAGGGTTTAAAGTCTTGGATGAATTGCATGTACAATAGAGAAACCTAGATCCAAGCATTAGGGTTTCATGAGCACATAGGATGTTCTTATGGCTAAAACCCATCAGTAACTTCAAATAAACACAACAAAAAGCTCAAAATAACAACCAACTTATTTAACACAAAATACACATCACATAAACCAACATAGTTTCATACAAACTAACATAGGTAATAGCAGTTTCATAAAAACAACAACAATACACCAAAACACATCATTTCACACTACATACCATGTTCATATCACATAAACCAACACTTAAAGTTATTCTAGAGTAATAGGTTTAGCTTCTGAATTCCCAGGTGCATCTGCACCACCAACTTTCTTGCCCAGCTTCAAACTTGATAATCCTTTCAGATTTCTTCCTCCTGATTTTCTTCAACAGGGTCGCAACTGGTGTTTCTATAGCCTCTTGTTCTTAAACATGAACCTGACCAGGTTCTCCATTTGCTGATGCATCAAACTCCAAATGAGTGAGTTCCACCTCATCATAGTCTTGTTGTACATGCACCTCATTGACTACTTCTCCGCCATCATTTACTGCCCCTCCATCATCATTTACTGCTTGATCACCCTCATGCACTTCATCACCTTCATTCATTGCATTAGCTTGATTATCTTCATCATCCTCATTGAGTGCTTCAGCTACACCCTGATTGACCAATATGAGACATTATTAGAAATTAAAAAAGAAATTGTAAAGATTAACCATTTAAATACTTATTTACCTGTTTTGTTTTTCTTTTATCTTTGATTTTAGGATGCCTTGTTAAAGTACAAGCTCTTTTGTTGTGTCCTTCAATCTTACAAAGGCTACATTTTTGTTTTTTCCCAGCCTTGGATACCTTCACCTGCTCCTTACCTTTGTTTTGTGTTTGGGTAGTTTTCTTTGATTTTTTACTTGACTGGTGGGGGTTTTCTATTGCATCCCTTTTCCTTTTAGTTGCAGGTCTCCTATGCATAGTTCTACGAACAGGAGGTAAAGGTGGAGTGTAATCAGTTGCAGGCCACAAATTACTTCCATTCATAGGTGCTAATCTAAACTTGTATGCCTTCATGTAAGTGATGCTACTAAACATTTTGTCCACATATGACTCCACATCCCTATTCATAAAACTAATAGCTGCAACAGAATGGACACAACCGATTTCATTAAGCTGCCAAAGCCTACATGAGCGAGTTCTTTCTTCAAGATCCACCTCATAAGAATCTGTAGTTCCTCTTACTTCAAACTGATTTAGTCTACTAGGTAAAACTTGGTAATGTCTTAGACCCTTCTTAATCTCATTCACTATTTCTCTAATTGTTGGACAAATTTGGTTGCCCCATCTTAGACCCTTGTATTTCTTGTTAAACACCTTCTCCATTATATACATCCTCAACTCCTCTAGCATGGTGATAATTGGCTTCTTCCTAGCATCAACAATCACAACATTAAAACTTTCTGACATTCCATTCTCCACGGCATCACAATATCTTCTTGGTTGGAAGTAGGCCCTTGACCATGTTTTGGGGTATTAGTCCATCAGATACTGATAAGCACTTGGGTCTAGCACTTCAAGCTCTTTCATGGAAACCTTAAAATCTACCTTTGTTGTTGCTTTACATCCCTTCCAGAATATGCTTTCATATTGGACACCACTATACCTTATCCTAAGTTTTTGGCTAATATACTTGGCACACTGCCTGTGCTCTACATATGGAAGGAGTTCTTTCACATCCTCATTCAAACCCTATTAACAAATTCCAAATATAGTGAATAAGGATGCAAATAGATAGGGGAATTAATTACAAACAATTAAATTACCTTGTGTTGATCCGATATTACACTGTATCCATAGCCTAAGTTAAGTCCCAATTCATCAATGAGTAAATCCAAAAACCACCTCAAATTTTCCTTATTCTCCACACATACTACTACCCATGCAATGAGATAAATCCCATTGTTTGCATCCCTTCCAACATCACATAATAACCCCTCTTTGCAGATCCCTTTAAGGAAACAACCATCTAAACCTGTTATCTTCCTGCATCCCTCCTTCCACCCCTTCTTCAATGCATCAAAGCAAACATAGAACTTACTAAAGTAGTTATTCCCATCTGGCATATGATTTACATCAAGCTTGGCAGTGCTACCTGGATTTGATCTCCTAATCTCTTCTGCATACGACCATAACTTTGCATAATGTTCAACTAGGGTACCATCTATTAATTGGGGTGCATATTTCTTAACTCTCCTGCACTGACCAACACTAACATGAATACCAAACTTCTGTGACACAGCTGTTCTTAGCTTTCTAACACTCATCTTTTGTCTAAGTAAGAACTCTCTTGTATAATGACTCTCTATCCAAGCATAAGTGACCATGGACCCTAACTTGTAGTTCCTTGCACATTTGTGGACTAGCTTTAGAGACTTAATTTGGAAGCTTGATTCATCACTCATCCAAGATGCCCACAACCTGAATGTGCACTCACCCTTTCAACACTTAACCAACAATCTTTTCCTATCATTTTTCTCAAAGCAAAGTTGGTACCCATTCGCAGCAGCATAGTTGCATAACATTGATTTTAATTAAGATGGATCTTTGAACCTCATACCAAGTATTGGGAACTGATTTTTCCATGGAACTAAATCATTAAAAATGGAATGTTGTTGAGTTACATTGGCATCCTCTTCACGCCCATCATCATCATCATCATCATCTATGTTGTTATCATTCCCCTCCTCCTCTTCGCCACATAATCTATTTAGAAATTCATCACCCTTTGTCCTATTTATAGTGACTATGTCCTCATTAAAGTCCACATCCATATCTGTTAGGTTATCAATTTCTTCCTCATTCTCACCACCATCAATGCATGAATCATCTCCATCCTCCTCTTCTATTTCAGAACCAAACCAATCTTCTATTCCTTGACCATCATGGTCCACATACATACAAATTTTACCATCTGTCCCATATGCTTGAAAAAATAAACCACCATAGTCTTCATCATTAGCAATAACAATTATCTCATATATTAAGGGCTTACCTGGTTCACAATAGTATAACTTCTTTATACTTTCTTGCATGAACCGTTCGAGAAAGGTGGTACATTCACTGTATGTCATTCCAGAAAAATTGTGATAATTGAAAGTGAAGTTGATACCATGGTTATACGAGAAAAGATTTCTAAGAAAAACACCTTTGAAGTTCAGCTCCACTATAGGGTGGAGTCCATTAGGGTTTGGCCTCAAGCTAGACATTGTGGGTTGGTTGACTGCTCACTGACTTCGATCTGAGAAAAAGACTTTGAACCCTAGGTCTAGTGCTTCGTATTCACTGTAAGATGAGAAAAAGGAAGAGCGAAGGAGTGTTCTGGCTAAATAAATGTGTTTATTTTGACTTCTAAACCCTATGTGGATAAAATAAATGACATATATAATGTAAACTTATTCCACATAAGCAATACCACCAGCTGTTCCGTTTACCAGGTGCATAAGGGGGCAATTAACCGGTGTTTACTAACATTAAGGATCAATTGAGCACAAAAAAACTTTAGTGAATAAATGTGCAAATTGACCAAACATTGATGTGCTACAGTGTCAAAAACCCAAAGTTAAATTACAAGAAAACAATAAATGCTCCATGGTCCTACATGCCACGACATAAAGAATAAACAATGAATGAAATATTGATCCCATTTCTTTCCAAATTACATCGAGTCCGAAATTATATCTTGTAACAACTTCCAAACAACACCGTTAACTTTTAATGATATCCATTTCACCCAAGCAAACTTACTCTCAGTATCATCATTACACACATCAATTAAACATCTCAAGTTTTAGAACCAAAAAAATCATGTTAGAATCTCCATTCCACTACTAGCTATCTCGCCCTTGATTGAATTGAAAATTCTCAATCTAAATTGCATTTTAAATTTTATGAGTTGCTATCCTTTTCTTTTTAAAGCTTATGCAAACTAAAAGTCTTACAAAAACTTCTTAAAATCTAGATAAAATTTCCGACTACAAAAATAAATAAGACATTATAGTTCAACATTAAAATTAACGAATTCAATAATGCAAGAACTTATTAATCATATATGGATTTTTTTTTCCTACACGATAAAAAAAATTGGTGAATCTAGAATAAATAACATGTGGTTCCGTAATTAAGTAAAGCCGATAAAAATAAAAGAATTCAACAATATTTGACAAGTCGGATACGTCGAACTAGTAAAAACCAACTACTTTGTAAAAAGCGATCATGTCGAACGTCTTAAAAACAAGTAAAAACCGGTTTACTCGACCTCTAAAACCGGATTTTTGCAAAAAGATTATTACTTTACATGATTTTGTCTCTATTGTTTTTTAAAAGGTTAGTTGCAACAATCATTTAATGCAACGAACAATGTAGGTAGGTTTTGATTTCTCCCCTTTAATTCCGACTATAAAACCGTATAACCCTTCGTCGTTCTTTTTTATAACATTGATAAATTACATCTCTTTCTCTTTTATATATGATGTGAGATAGGTTTTGATTCCTCCCCTTTAATTCCGGACTCTTAAGTCAACATATGCTGATAAGAAGAAATTTAAGTTGCTTACTGCTATTTCTTACAAGTTGTTACGGTCTCTTTAGAAAGCTAGAAATGATAGGGTTTTCATGAAGCAGAAATGCAACCCAGTGATAACGACATATGATATCTAGATTTTATCTTTTAACTGAAATTAAGAATACAGGTAATTTTTAGATTCCTTATGTTGGTTCGATTGATGTATCTCTCCTTTATGTATTTGTAATTGTAATTTTTCTAGCACCTTGCTAGTGATTTTAATCTTATTCCGTCATTAAAAAAAACTATTTGATTTTTAAATTTAAGTATAAACTTTCCACCATTTATTTGATTTATTTGTTTCTTATTTTGTCTATTATAAGTATGTCTTAAATTTTATTAAGATATTTCATAAAGTTTTGACATCTATAAATATGAACGAAGATTAAAAAATTAGGTGGGTCTTAAGACCCATCTTGATTCTCGTAACAAGAAACTCTTAGTTTTCTTTTTTCTATTTTTTATATGTTTATCAAACGACATTACTTAGAAATTAGTTTATCATACAAAAAGTAGAAATCCAACTAAAATCTTATTTCTTAGTTAACAAACACAATATAAAAGCTAAATTTAGACTACTCAACAATAAAAGAACAAAAGCTAATTGATCATTAAAAATTAAAGTAAATTTTATGGAATATATCATATTCTGTACCACGAAGTTGTTTTCTGCAAAATAAATAAATAAATAATGTTGTGAATGTACATGTACATAATATCAAGACAAAACTTCAAAAATGGTCCTTATGGTTTTCGAAAATAGCAAGTTTAGTCCATAAGTTCAAACAATCTCACAGATCGTCCCTGTGGTTTCAAAACTTTTAACATTTGGTCCTTCTGATTCACTCCGTTACCATTTAGCCGTTAAGTCAGGGGTATTTTTGTCATTTCATTACTCAGGGACCATTTATGAGGTTTTCTATTACTTTTTTTAAATAAATAAATAAATTTAATATGCAAGGGTCCTACCCCCCTCTCTCTCTCATATGTCAATTTTCATCTTAGAAAATCCAGGTGCTTTCTCAGTTTCTCTCTTTATACAAATAAACACTTGTCATATGTATCCATCTATGTACATATCTCTTCTGACTTACTATTTCCATTCAACAATTTTAGTGGTAATTTTGTAGCCTTCGATTCCAGATTTGAGGATTTTAAGTCTTTTTATGATCTGGGTTTTCTTCCATTTTCTTTCTGATGAATTTGCAAATCTTTATCTAGGTTTCAGATCTAGCGGGAGAATTAGAACCAGAAAATACACACACATGGTTCTCAATAAAAGCTTCGTCTTCCCAACGTCATCTAAACTCTAAAATTGATCGTGTTCTTCCTCATGGTTCTTAATAAAACTTGTATCGAGTAGGGTTTCACCATTAGTCGAACTGAAATCGAAATGGATAATCACCCAGTCTATGGTGTGGTTCTGCTCAGAAACAAAACGGGTCTCCACCTTAGCGATTTGTATCTTATTCGTATGATTGAAATCAACATCTTCTACAGCGTTGACGTCGGTTTCTTGTTCGAAAGAGTCGAAAGGGGCGGGTTGAGATCCAAATTATATGTCTGTGGAAACCTCTGTAGAAACCGGTCCTTTTGATCTTTCTCGTCAATAAGATATCCAAAAACGCCCCTATTGTTTCTTTATCCATCACTGCATCTCTTGAAGCTACAACTCCGGCGACAAGTCTTAACAGCCAAAAGGGGAGCCACCGGAAAACTGACTCCCTCAATTCGTTCGCTCTTCCTGTCGAGCATCAACAGTCGAACACCCCCACTTGTTGCTAAACTGCTTTGCTCCTCCTTCCCTCGCTACCACCGTTGTCAACATCAGATGAGATAAACCAAAAACACATCAAGAGCTTGCTTGTAACACCAAAAAAAATTCAAACAATTTTTCGCATTTTTAAAAAAAAACATGTATTTTCATTTACATCCACATTTTAAAATATTGTATCATCACTATCTCAATATAAAACCCCCAAGATCAAAACATATGAACTCCAGTGTGCGTGTCTACGAGTCATGCCGGCGCCTTCCCGCGATCATCACTGGTACCTGAAACACCACACATAACACTGTAAGCATAAATGTTTAGTGAGTTCCCTAAAATACCACATAAACACATATCAGCCACTCAAGGCTATAACTCTGTTGACCCTCTGGTCGAATATCTCTGTGGGACCCTCTTGGTCCCATAACTCTGTGGACCCACTGGTCCTAACTCTGTAAACTCTGAATCATGCATATCACATATCACAATAAATCACAACACATAATATCATACAAATACCCTGGCATGTAACTCTAGAATACTCTGCCACATAACTCTGTTACCACACTAGGTAAAGTATAGTGAGAAGACTCACCTCAGATGTCTCGGTATATCTCTGACTCGTAGAAATATGATCTAGCCTCCGCCTAATCACACAAAGTAAATATTCACATAAATATAACTCTCGAGACTAGACTCAACCCTCTTTAAGTGAAAGACCCTTTTACCCCTCTATCAGCTCAAAGGCCACATTGTTGACCAAACCCTAAAAGTCAACAAAAGTCAACGGTTAAACTTTGACCCGACTCGTCGAGTGCACTTGGGCGACTCGACGAGTCTACATGTGTCTACTGACTCTCTTAGTCCCTCTTGGCACGTCGAGTTCTTCCCCTTACTCGACGGGTCACACCTGTCATGAATCGCGGGGCCACCCCGACTCAACTAGCTGAGTCTCAAGAACAACTCGGCGAGTTCCGCCTTGAACTTCAGTCCCCTAACTCTCCCTGACTCACCGAGTTATTTCCCCAACTCGGCAAGTCTACTCACTAAGTGATTTTCGGGAAACCCTCATCCTACTCGCCGAGTTGGATCTTCGGACTCGGCGCGTTCATGTCATGCACAAACTCCATAGACCTCCTGAGGTCAGATCTGTTCCTTTAATCCATAGATCTGACCTTCCCAAGAGTGATAATCACGTAAAGTTCGGACCTTGACACTCATATAACATCTAAATGGTCTAACTTGGTGATTTAGCCCCAAAAATGACATCCTAAGCTCATGGATCCCAAAATAACTCATAAAATTCCAATGGTTAAGGTCTCTGGACCTCTTTGGGTCCAGATCCAAAGCATAGACTCGAGAAGGGACCAATTGTTCCACTTATACATCCTATAAAGGGGTTAGAAAACCCTAACTCTAAGAATCAACACCAAAACTAAAGAAGGTCCGAATAAATACCTCAATATGAACTCTATGAACTCTGAAGTCACCAAAATCGCACCTCCTTCAGCCTCCTCTTGCCTTGGTCACCTCTTTCTTGCAAATACACCAACAAAAGATCAAGAATGGCCTCTCCTTCCTCACAAATGCTCTAAATCTCTTAGGGTTTCTCTCTGGGGTTTGGTAGCCGCAAATGACGGCCATAAGGACCTTTAAATAGGTCTTAAACCCAGGAAATTAGGGTTTCATTAAACAGCATGGACTCGCCGAGTCCACTCATGAACTCGCCGAGTCCGGCTGTGAACCCGGATACTAATCCGCGACCATACTCAACGAGTCTAAACACCAACTCGCCTAGCCCCCTCTCAATCTCCAAAAATAAAAGGAATAATTAATATACCTGGGAATCTGGGTGTTACATTGCTTTTGGTACGTATCTATCTATTTTTCTTGTTGAACCTCCATAAGCATCATCATCATCATCATCATCGAACCCACCACCGAACACCATCCTCCCCCTTCTCTTCCCCTTCGGAACCTCCGAGTACGACGATTTAGGCACAAAATGCAATCTCTAATAACAAATTTAGATCCAGATGCAAGTATGGAGTCGGGGGATTTTAAACCCATATGAAATATTTGATCCTGGGTTCACTTTTTTCTAATTAGATTCGAGCAAATTGCTTTAACTGTGGAGGAAGGTCATACGATGGACCATGGCTAGAAATTACATATAGTTGGGTGATGGAGTGGCAACGATTTTCCATGGGAATACCAATCAGGGTACAAAGCCATCTAAGCACCTCCAAATCTTGGGTTTTTAGTTTCCAAGTTTTGATTTTGGTTACCAGATATAAAATGAAGATGAAGTTGATGCTTTTGGCTATCTGGCATAAAAGAGAGAGAGAGAGAGAGAGAGAGAGAGAGAGAGAGAGAGGGAGAGAGAGAGAGGTGGGACCCTTGCACATTAAATTTATTTATTTATTTAAAAAAAAAGTAATAGAAAACCTCATAAATGGTCCCTGGGTAATGAAATGACAAAAATGTCTCTGACTTAACAGCTAAATGGTAACAAAGTGAGCCGGAAGGACCAAATGTTAAAAGTTTTGAAACCACAGGGACGATCTATGAGGTTTTTTGAACTTAGGAATTAAACTTGATATTTTCGAAAACCACAAGGATCATTTTTGAAGTTTTGTCTAATATCAATGAGTATATGCTTTCGAGTTACATCATGTTTCTGCTCTTAACTTTTTTCTTCTTCAATTTAAAAGGCTATCAACTTATCAATTATCATTATATCCTTTTTTAGATAATATGAGAAACGAAAGAAAAGTCAACAAGACATGAACAACGTCCATACGTCGATTTCATGTACATGTAGTCTTCCAAATGTTATGTGGTGGTAGCTTAGTCTAAAATATATGTTTTATGTCTTATAATCTAATATTTGTCCTATATATAATTTAATAAAATTATTTAAAGATAGATTAATTAATAAAAATATTTATTGACAACGACAAACTCAAAGTCATTAAACTATTGTCAAAAGGACGATTACTAAGACATAGAAAAGCAAGACAAGTTCATAAGTCTACCGTGAAGAAAAGATATACATCTTTCTTTTTAAGTTATGTTTAATTGTCTATCTAAGAAAAAAATAATTGTTGGTTTAAAAGATAATAAGCTAACCGATGAAAATGAAAATGATGTTCTATAAAAACGAGTTAGTTAAGAAATATAAAATGACACAAAAAAAATTATAGAAGAATAATTTAATATTATAAAACAAATGCATAGTATATTTACTTTATGATATGATTCAACATTAATTTAACATTATTATTCCATTAATTTTTGACCACCAATTAATTCACAGTTCTAATGATTAATCTTTTTAAACGTTTTTTGTAATAAAGTTAATTAATTTATTATTATTTATCTAAAATGTTCTATAAAAACTTTTCATTTAAATTAGTTTTTTTTTGAAAAACAAATTATATTTACAAAATTATTAATATAGTAATTAACAACTTCAAATTATTTAGGTTTTAGTGGAATTTCTTAATTTATATTATATTTCAATATTATTATGGATATTTCGTATCTAATGCGTGGCTCCGAGCTAATATTATATATATATTTTTAATTAAAATGATTTATTAAATGGATATGGATGTTCAAAAAAAGAAAACAATACTTTATAGAGACGTGTAGTTTGTATTCATAATTGTGAAAGGAAAGATATTGCATCTTGGGCTAAAAATCTATTCAAGGCACATGCAGTAGTATTGTCAAAGTCATAGCGATTCTTAACAAACTTGCTATCGATATTTCTTATATTTTTGAATTTCAGATTGAGGACGGAGCACACATCCTTTTTTGCTCGATGATTGGTTAGGGAATGGAAGCCAGGTTACAAAATTCCCATCTGTATGTGCACTTTATAGGAAGAAGTCATGTTTTATAGTTTACAGGTAGGCAGATGGTAGCTTCTCGTGATCTTGGAAAATGCAGCCTTGTAGTTTGCAAGAGATGTTGGAGTTGAATTCGATTATTAATATGGTTAGCCAAGTGGTGTGGTCTAATGGCCCTAATGATTGGAAGTTGAAGTTGTCAACTGATGACAAGTTCATTATGAGCGATCTTAAAGGCCTCACGGATGAAAAATTGACCGTTCTGGCGAGCAATCTCACTATTTGGCTTCAATTGGTTCCTATTAAATGTATTGGATTTGTTTGGAAGGCTTGTTTGGGGCGCATACTCACAAGGGCGGCTCTATCCAAGAGAGGTATTAAAGTTCCATCTTCTTTTTGCCTAATGTGTATCAATGAGGTGGATACGGCAAATCACATTCTCTTGAATTCTCCTATTGTGTTTGATGCTCTCGTTTGGATCTTCAATTGGTGTGATATTTATCCTCAAAAATTTATTTCGATTTTTGATTTTGTGAACTTTGTGGTCACATGGGGGAATTGTCCCCAAAAGAGGAAGATATTCCTTGCTATTTGCTAAGGTTACTTGTAGTGTGTTTGGAAGACAAATAATGATGTTTGGTTTAACTAGTTAGAGATGAATTCTTCAAAGCTGACGGCTAATATGATTTCTTTGGTTTTTAGTTGGATGAAACATAGAGATAATTTTGGTAATTGTAAATGAGAAGTTTGAGTTTGTTCCTCCTTTGATATTATGTAGATTGTTTTCTTTTTTTTTGCATCGTCTTCTTTCTTTTACACTGTGACAATTTTTATAAAATTTGTCATTTAAAAAAAAGATTTATTAAATATTCATATAAAATCTAACTGTTTTTTTTAAATAATTCATTATTGAACAGGTTTATATCAAAACATTTACATCGACACAAATATCACATAAAAAAAATCACATGTTGTTTTTTAAATGTAAAACTAATTGTATATAATAATGAGTTGGCTGTATGCTTAAGACTGTGTTTGACGTGCCACAGCCAGCTGATAAGCTAGCTTATTTTTTGAGTTTTTTTTATGTTGTCGTGTTTGGTAAAGCAAAAAAATAGCTGATAAGCTAGCTTTTTGAAAAGCTACTTAGACTAGCTTTTTAGGAGATTTTTTAAAATTTTTCAAATACACCCCTTAATTAATTATAGAAACACATATTCTTACATGTCCTTTTATGTAATTTTATATATTTCAGCTAGTTTTACCAAACGTTATTTTTTATCAGCTAGCTTTTCAGCTATCAACTAGCTTTTTATTTAACAGCTAGTTTTTCAGCTAGTCCGCCAAACATAGCCTAACTAAACTATATAATTTTTGGAATATAATATACAAAATGAACAGAATGACATTTATACACATTTTTAAGGGTTGATTAATTTTGTTTTTGCAATCCACAGTTTTAAAAATTCATCATGTGTGTTATGAATCAATCCTATCTTCTTAACAAAATTATTACAATAATATCATAAAGAATTTGTTAGAATAGTAGTAAATCCTCTATGGATGAGGCCATGTGTAAGACACACCAGTCACCACCATGTGAATGGGATCTAGGTTTATATAAGATAATAAGATCACCTTTTTATTTCTTATTTTTTTTATACAATATAATCGATATTTATAATTTTATATATATCTAACCCCTTGTTATACAAATAAATAAAAACCAAAGTTTTATTAAATCACATTTAATTTAATTATTTGATGAAATATAATCATCCAATATATCATACCATTTAATGGGTAGGAAGAAATCAAATTTCTCATTATCAGCTGATGAATAAAAATATTCAACTCTTTTGAAGTAGGATACAATATCTTTCGAGTTATTTTAGATGAATTTCAGCTATTATAACAAGATCAAAACAAGAAAGTTGTGTAATTGTTCAAATATCTTGTAAACCTTGAAACGAAGTTTGATTGATCACTGTTGGAAGCTTTGTGATTTGTATATTTGCATGCTCTCAATGATTTCTGCAACGCCTTTTAACTCATATGACAAGCTGCGAATGTCTCATCGGCAGGCATTCGGCGACGGAGGTTCGCCGGACACCTCAGCTATTGAAGAAAGTTATCCAATTAGACGACGGCGTCGCTGGATCATCAACGGCAGTCTCCGCCATTATCGTATTCCTCTCCACCACCACTTCATGTTCTCTGTCCCTTTTATGGCCTCCACCGTATTCATCCATCTTCTTCAACGACGCAACCTCAAGTGGAAAATTAAGAATCGCCTTGCTACCTCGCATCGCAAACGCCGCTTTATCGTACGCCTCCGCTGCTTCAATCGCACTATCGAATGTGCCTAACCAAACCCTAGATCCGCGACGTTTTGGATCTCGGATCTCCGCCGCAAACTTCCCCCACGGCCTCTGCCTCACGCCTCTGTATCTCCTCTCTTCTCTCCCTCCGGCAGTTCGTTCGACTGGTTTTGTGGATACCGGATTGGTGGTTTCATGTTCTGTGGATTCAGTTTCAGAAAAACTGATAGTACGAGTTAAATCGTAATCAATGGAATGATTGGAGAAATCAGAGAGAGGAGAAGTGGTTGAAGACGAAGAATCACAGTGAGAGCTGGAAATGGAGCAATGATCATCGGAGTTAAAGCTAGGTGTGTAAGTGAAATCGGTGAAGATTTGATCGATAGGAGAGGATTCAAATTCGTCTAGAAGGTGTTGCCTGATGAACTCGAGAGCTGCAACTTCATTTGGTGTCGCCATGATCAAAGGAATGAAGCTTCGATTGAAAAAGAAGATTTATGGAGTAAATTGGAATGGAGTAGAAAGGGGAGTGGAAATAAATATTTATAGGGAAGGAGTCCACAAAAAATCGTCATTGCGTCGAAGGTTCCAAATTAATCATTTCTTTTTATAAAGCATAAAGTTTTCAATTTTATGATAAATCAAAGGAAAAAGTAACCACATAAAGACTCATTTAGTCATTTATCCATTTTAATTTTATGATAAACAATATTTGTTTGGAACTTCAAACACACCTAAACTATTTCTAATTTCATTTAAAAAAAAACACCTCTAACACTATTAGACTAGACTCTATGGTTACATATTAATTTGATTACAATTTTAGTTGGTCAAATTTTTATATTTTATAATAATAACCATGTAACTGAGTTCGGTATTTACTGAAATATTACGAGTAGGCTTCTGTTTAATTTATTTGTATTTGTCGTTTCTAAAAGAATGTGTATTGAAATATATTGTGATTAAACATTATTTTTTTCTTTGAATTGTTTAGAATTTTAATTCTAATAAATATTTATGTGTGAATTAAAATAAGTTGGAGTGCAATGCAAACAAGAGAGGATACGTTGCTAATATTTACTTTTCATATTTTGTTTATTAGGGGAGCAAATCGGACAAATTATGTTGTATTTATGTTTGGCATGATACAAAATACGATATTTTATGTAACACGAACATAATATAACACGATGTCGTGTGTTATTAAACTAATATGAATCGATTAAAAAGATAAACACGACAAAGATAATATAAAATAAGATTTAATTATGTAATTAATACATAATCATATATAACACAACAAACACGACAAATACGAAAACACAACAAACAAATGTTAAATTGTGTCAACTTCGTGTCGAATTTTGAACATAAGCACGACACAATACGACATTGTGTTTTTTGCATTTATCACAAACAAGACATAAAGTTAACTTTCAATTTCCTTATAATTTTGTTTCGTATCATGTATTTTTATCAAGTCGTATTATTATTTGTCATCTTTATTGGTTATCACTTATCAAAAATATGAAAAATAAGAATTAGTAACGTAATCCGACTTGTTTGCAATACCCATGTCATAATATGCGAGTCAAAATAAATTGTATTTAGACGTTTTCAGAAATCTTTTTTGACATATTTCTTTCGGTCTTATTTCAAGTATTTTTTTTTTCACAATACTGAGTAAAAGTTATCCATGAATTTAAAAAGATATCTCAGACGAGCCAAAACCGAGTCAAAGACTTCTAAATATTATATCAAACAATTTAAGTATAACTGAATCAGACACAACCTCTAATTAGATCCAATAAAAAAAACATCAAACAAACCTTATATTCTATTTTATTATCAAATAAATATATTTAAATAAAATATCTCAGTCTTTTTCATGAACTTGTTTTAAATAAAACCACGTTCATAGTTGAACGACCAGCCTCAATATTTTCTAACTCCGGTGGCATGTTTCTTACCTTTTCCATATTTTGGTGAACACATAATTATGCGTTTAATTAATCAATCAAATTAACATAAAACATCATCTTTTATGAAATTTACGTTCTCTAGGTATTTCATGTACATATTCCGTGTCATGTCAAGAAGCTCGAACTCGGGTTTTTAAATCGGCAAGAAGTTGCAATAACCAGACAATCACTTGTTTATTTATTTACCTATAACGAATTATAATGAACTAATAGATAAAGAGACAATTTACATAAAAGTATTTTTTTTTCTTTTTATTGAAATCATTATCATTTTAATTTTATTAAATAATTGATCACCTACTCACCAATTAACAAGTCACCGATGTTTTTAGAAACCCAAGTTTTCATTGAAGACCAGGTTTTGATATTTTTTCTCACGAAAAAGTCATTATGATTCGATAGTTTTTATATTATTATTATTATTGTTGTTATTATTATTATTTTGTTTTTAACCTTTTTAGTTTTTTTGGTATTTGCATTTTGTCTAAAAAAATTGTCAGTTTTCCCAAATTTTTTGTATGTATGTGAAACAGTAAAAGTGTGTATATTTTGTAGAAATAAAAGAGAGAAATCGAACAAAAAAACCCAAAAAAAGAGTCGCAAACATATAAAATCACGTGCAACACGTATATACATATAAAAATAAGAAATAACTTAGAAATGTAAGTAATTATCATTTTTATTCATATTTTGTCAATTTTTTGTTTTTCTTTCTGTTTTTATATATCGTTACCATTGAATTTTTGAATTTTGTGTAAACTACATCTTACGTCCAATCGACATATACATGTGATATGTGAAATTATAAGGACTAAAAGGGTAACTTATTTATATTTGATTATTTATATTCATGATTGACCATTAAATCTTCATTTCGTGTTAAAATTGTATCCTTATAACAATAATCCGTTTCATCTCCCCAAATTGTAGATTACAACCATTATAGCCAAACTTTCACTAGACACTAATGTGGTGATTTTTATTTTTTTGGCAGAAGTATGCAGGCGAGAAGACATTTACATCTGAATGTTTTCGCTAACTGTTTTTTAGTATATTGCAGAGAGCAAAATGTTTGCACACCCTTTTTTCAAAAAAAAAAAAAAAAACATAGACAAAAATCTGCGGACGAGAAGTTTTTAGAGACATCTTCTAGACAATAATAATGATTAAATTCTTTTATATATAACTAAGGATCCTTCACCTTTTTCTATATTAATTTTGGGCAAATTAAAATCATGATTTAAAAAAAAAAAATCATTGAACAACTTTTTAATTTTCTTTTCCAATAAGATGTTTATTTCTTGTGTTTAATATAAGAGACTTTATATGTGCTAAAAATTATGTGAAAATTATAATAGACACAAATTTGTAAAGATTATAACAGAAACAATTTTATTTAGTGTTTTTTGTAATTATAAAATGTTAGTTTTTAAAAAAAATCAATCATATCCATATATTGAAAAGGATGACACCACTTTTGTTGGTTATACAAACTAACATTACAATTTTACATTCTGCGCTTCACAATTTTATAAGGAAAGAGGGTTTGAGCCATAATTTCTTTTCTTAATACAAGCAATCGAATGTGTCGTTTCGAATTATATGGAATGAATAATTTTTAAAAAAATGTTATTGTGATTGTATAAATTATATTTTAGTTGATAAACAATAATTATTTAAATCTCAATGTTGAAAAACTCTTTTAAATTTAAAAAATTAGTTTATTTTCAATTTATTTTATCAGCTTATAAACGTTAAAAAATAAACATTATTTTTCTTGCAGATTGCAGACGTTCGGTTCATCTTTTCTTTGCATATGTGATCTACAGACTAGAGACCTTATATCCCTTAAAAACAAACAACACCTAAGTATGTTAAACCCAAAACATGATAACAATCAAGCTTTTATATTCGGACAAACGTTTCATGGTTTTAGCTGACAAACATGACAGTTTTTTATATAAGACGACATGACACGATGTCGTGTTTTATTTTACTAACATAAAAACGACCCGATTATAAAAACGATCAACACGAAAAACACGAAAAAGATAAAATAAAATAAACCTCTAATTTTTGAGTTAATAATAATCTTACAAAACACAGTAAAAACATGTTAATGTTGTGTCTAAGTTTGAACATGAACACGACACGAACTTGTGTTTTTATACTTGACTGCAACCAAGGTTCTAAATAACATAAGGCGTGACTTGGCGGCAATGTCAAGCCTCAAGTTTTTCCGAGCCTTGGCGAGTCGTTTGTAAGGCGTGACTTAAGGCGACAATTTTCTATATAATTAATATTTTTATATGTATTTTCAACTATTATTCATTTTTATACACATATATGAGTTAAGGCGGCATTTTGGCTAAGCTTTGCGGCATGTGCAAGCCTTGGAGTCGTGGCGCGCCATGGCAGAGCCATGACGAGCTTTTTAGAACCTTGACTGCAACACAACATGAATACGAATTCGAATTTTAGTTTCCTCCTAATTTTATTTCATGTTGTTTGTTTTTTATGTGTCGTGTTATTGATTGACACATCTACTTTAAGAACTAAAATTCATTTCAATAGGTATTAGTGATAATCCAAACAATTTCATGTGGTGCAATTTGAACACAAAATGAGAGTTTAATAGTTAATGGTGTACAAACAAAAGATCAAATGTGAACAAAAATTACAATTGGTTACCCTCATATGTCATTTTCCCAATATGTTATCTCACGTAGATACCATGTATATGCCAACAATTGCTCGTAAGGGAGTAATTTGAACAAAATTCAGAAACTCATTGGTAATCGTGTACAAAAAAATGAATAAATGTGAACAAAAATGATAATTGTTAACCTATAGATACATATATTCTTATAGTGAGAAAAACCAAAAAAAGTTTATAATTATGAAAATGTCAAGAAAACCTAAACCTGATAATCCATTTTCTAAAACGATTTGGGTTTCTGAGCATTTTTAATTGGCTAGTTTGAGTTTGTTGTACAACTTGTAAGTATCTATGTATCTAAATGTGTGTAGGTTTGTATGTATGTGGATGTTAGTTTGAAATAATCATTTAGAAACACTTTAAATTTTTCTAAAAGTATTTGAGTAAATAAGTTGCAGAATAGTCCTATTAGGTCCAAAACTTTTAACAACTAAAAGTACATTGTCAAAATAGTATACACATATATTGCAATGAATAAAAGAGGCAAAGGTAATTTGTTAGTACTATTTTAAACATAACATCGTAAATAATCTTCTAAATATCATCAAGCTTCCTAAAGCTTCAAGTAACTATAAAGCAGCTACTAATCCGAGAACAAGTCAATAATAACACATGAGGTTAGGAAAGTTGTTGAGTAATATGAAGGTTAAACATGATATGAACAATATATAAATTAACATAAAAATTATATACAAACATAAAAATCATATGCTTCTTCAAAACTTGATAAAAGCAAACAAAAAAAAATCATATTCTGGGAAAACATTGCAAAAGGATTAGTACAATAATGACAACATCAAACTTGTATTAACATCATAAAAGGAATAAAGAGTGTATATAAATGCAATGCATAGAAAAGGAACAAAATGCTCAAAACCCAAGTCTTTTCATCCCATATTACCAAGTTCCTGTATTCTTGTGTTCTCATGTATGCTCCTTATCTTCTAGATAGTGGTTACACGAAACATGATTTTAAGAAATAACACTAAGCATAATCTTATATTATAGGCTTTATAAACTTGTATACACGTATGTAGTGAGATGATTTAGGTCACCATCTCAAACTTTTATGTCTATAGGATATCCAAGTCTCATATATAATGTGTTTATACTGCAAAAGGATCATATCCCAACCCGTATAGGTGAAAGCACATGATTTGTACAAACATGTATAAAATTTTCAAAATAAACCATAGTTTCCCCCATTTAAAATCTCATAATATAAAATCCTTTTTACTTTGTATAGCATAAAGAAGTACATATAGTAACCAGTATTACATAATATGTATAAACCAAACAAGAAAAATATCATGCCATAAGGGGACATGTGCACATATAGTAATGCTCACCTCAATTGTGTAGGATATTATCCAACAATCTATTTAATGTGTAAGAAGGATTCATGAACACCTAAACATGTATAATTGTGTAAAATACTATAACTAATTAACCTAATTAAACTATTTATGGTTATATAAACTTAATGATACGTATTAACATCATAAACTATCATACACGACCTTAGGGAAGCATTGAGAGTACTCGAATGACCTCCATACTCAATATAGAACAACTTAAACTTATTAGGACATTCCATAAATTTAAACAGTTATGTAAATGGTTACACATTCATGTAAATACACAGGTCTCACCAAAACATGAAAAACTCCTAAAAACAACAACTTACTTTACTACTTATCTGATTATAAGACTTTAAACTACAATTTTTAATAAGTTTTAATAACTATAGTTGATGCAAAACTCAATTGATCATGTGACCAAATTCCTATAACATATATAAACAAATTAAAGTGATTATCACCAAAATTGATGTTTAAGCTTCAAAACTTCAAAGTTGACATATAAATTTGTTTTTTGTTTATGATTTGCATTCGGGATGATAATACCTAACTAAAAAAATAATCAAACCTTAGAAACATGATTCAATCAAAATTTACTGAGTGCATGTATCAAATTTTAGAAATCACAAGTTATTGAAGATTTCGTATATCCATAGTTTACCTAACTAAAGTTTTCAACACTATGCTTTGGTCTTTACACCCTAAAACTTACATGCAATCATATTATTGATATTAGTAAATGTTCAAATTCTAATTCCAGTGGATCCATGGATGATTTATGAAGATAAGGGTTTAAAAGCCACCATTAAAGCCTCATAAACTTAAATTTGACTATGCGGATGAATTAACATCAATTGATTAGAGTTATGCATATAGAATTTAACCATTAATGGAAGCTTAAATGACTAGGAGATGAAAGAAATGGCTAACTTACTATTTTTACATTAATGATTTCGTGTTAGAAATATTATAAGACTACATATTCGTCCCTAATCTCAAATTATATATTTCAGTTAAGCTTCATTCTTTATTCATAGATGTAAAGTTGTTCAAATGTGGAAAGTGAAGTGAGTTGGGAATTAAGCATCACATATTTCATCATTTGGCGATTCTAGTTTGCAAGAGATTTTTTGTAAAATAACCATAACAAAAATCTTAACTAACAAATAAGTCACATACTTCCTAGTTTGGGCCGAATGACTATATTTTCTTACAAATTAATTCTAAGGCTTGGTCAAAAGGGTTTTATTCAAATTACATATCCTAATTTCCATGTCTTAACTACTAAATTCTTAATTTCAAACTTCACTTGACTTTCTTAAGATTTAATAATAACCTTTCAAATAATTAACTATTTATTTAATTTAAGTAAAATTTTAATTTTAATTTATTTAACTAACAAAACATCTGTGGCTCCAAGTTATAGGTGTTACAATCACTTACCCCTTGAAATGAGTCCTTCCCTGGAATCACAACGACAAATTAAAAGTGCTTAATTCTTCAAAGCGTTAGACATATCCACTACAAAACATTAGATATATCCATTACAAATATAACACCATTAAGATACTACTCTCAGTTGGAGTAATCATTGTTGATTTTCTAAAGTCAAATGGAGGATCCGTTAAAGCTAGTTAGTAAACTGACTAAAGAAATAATGCAAAAGCACTTAAATAAATGATTTCCTATGAAGGAAAACGTACCCAAGATTTAGGGTTCAATATGATAACCTACTTAAATGAACTAAGTGGCAATACTGTGGGGGAATTCATGAATTTCCTAGTCCAATCATAAAGCAAAGTTACATTAACAAAAGATTAAGTGCACAACTATGACACCTATTTTTCATAGCATGTATTATTACGAAGATGTAGCCCATTAATTGTACAAGTGAGATGACATGCAATGCATTACCATAGAAAATGGTGTAGATAAATTTCTAAAATAATCTAATAGAGGGAGAGTAATGTACTTTGGGTTCACACTGCATTTGAGAAGAGTTGCATGACAGGTTTAAGATGTAGATTGCTATATTTAAAGGGCTAAAGATAATGTCCTATCATGATGTGTCGATCTATCTAAGTGTTGGACACGTGTTGTAATGACCCAAATTTTCTATACAAATATCTAAGGGATATATCAAAGTTTTCAACTAAAATGTGAAATTCTATTAACTCGAAACAATTTACATCTCATACTAATATCAGGATTACAATAAAATCATATTATAAGCAACATGGGTATACTAAAAAGAAAAATACTTCTAGTCCAAGTCCTTGTGATCATATCACCTCTTTTACAACTGATATTACATAAAATTTCAAACCATGAAAAATATCTACAACATCCGACCACAGGTCTGGTGAGTTATATTTTATCTGGTTTCATGTTATCATATTATTCCTCTTATCTTTCTTTCTTTACAATTTCTAACATTCTTTTCTCTTCTTTCTCATACTCTGTAAATCTAATCTCTTCTTTCTCGTAGCTTTACTCAACTATTCTTTTTCTTTACATACTCTTAGCCTCTTCTCAAGATTGTCTCATACTTTTCTTTATTCTCATTCTTTCTTATCTCATCTATATATTTTATTCTCTTCTCATGCCTTCCCATCTCACACTTAATCATATTTTATATACCCATACCATTCTATGTCTTCTTCACTTCTCAAGTTCTATTTTTTTATATCTTCTCCTGTCCTATAATTTTCTCTCATTTCGTCCCTTATTTTCTCTTCTCATACTCTGTGCATTCACTTCTCATACTCTTACTCTACTCTTCTCATATCTCTTACTCTTAGAATGCCTTCTCGTACCCTTCTTACACTTACCTCTTTATTCTCAACTTCTCATACCTTAGCATTGTATTCTCATCGACACCCAATAGTCCAATCACATATGATAACTACATTTATCATGTAGGGGACAACATAACATTAACATTACCGGGTACACTCATTCAGGCTTAATTCTCTTACTTTGATCCCTTACAGATCCCATAATCATTCTTCTTCTCTTGAATCTTGGTCAGTTCCTTACTCTTAATCCCTCATGGATTATATCTTAATTCTTTCAAAGAACTCTCTTATCTTGTTTCACTCATGGAACCCTTCCTCTATCTTTTCTAATCATCACAATCTCATTCCCGCATGACTCGTCTATCTACATTCCCGGAGGAATCATAATCTCATTTCCGAAGGAATGATACTCTTATTCCCGAAGGAACCTCTATCTTATTCCCAAAGGAATCCTCTTTCAACTTTTATCAAAATCTCCTTAACACATGATATGGTCTTACCATAGTCTTATATATTATTTGTCTCATTGACATTCTTTCTCTTTATCTTATCAAGAGATCTTCTACTACTCATCTAGTACTTAACTCATTAAGTACTTAATCTCTATCTTCATCCCATACATACTATAATTATACATATGTTCTCAGACATATGATTTTAAAAATATTATCTCATCCATACTCTAGCTATATGTACATCCTCAAATACATGATTTTAACCATCTAACCATAGTCTATCTCCATATACATCTAACCATACATACATGCATGCATGCATATAAAAATATTCGTATAATAGGAATATAAAGCATATAACGTTATGTAGAGAGAGTATTATAACTCACCTTGTTAGTTAGTGAAAACTAATTGTCCTTGGCTACTATTCCCCAAATTATGCATCTTGACCCTTCTGCTTTGCTCGATGCCTATTCATACAACACATCAAGTTTCTTACAACTTGTATTAGCCTATTAAGAGCTTAATCCATCTCTTATGTCAAAATGACCACTCAATGAATCAATATTATATATTTTCATTTTCTACCTCTAAGTCTACTCTAACCAATGAATTAAGCATCCCATAATACCTAATTCATTACACTTTTATCTATTGCATCAATTCACCTCTAACTAGTTAGGGTTTCAAAACCTATCTTTCATTTGGTGGATTTCACCATGGAAATCACTCCCTAAGCTTTATTAAAGCTTCTAGACACTCTCAATAACATCATATCAAATCACCATATCTCTCTTGTTTTGGCATCATCTTAGCACCAAAATCACCCTATGGCAGCTCTCCATTAAGTGGGGGAAGAAATAGTCCGAGAATGAGCCATTTATACTTTTTAATCTATCCTCTAATTACATAACCAAGTTGTGATAATTTGTTTACCACACCGTGGTAAACATAAATTGGTTGCAATCAACCTTTAACCGAGCCCCGATGCCTTTTCCTTATAACATCCTACTTTCGCTATCGCATCGTGGTGTAAAGTACATTGTCTTCTACTTACGACGACTATTTCTTCCAAATCACCGTTCTGCAGACCACGCCACTGTAAGACACTCACTGGGCTATGGTGGCTACATTACATCAGACCCTTAGCTGATTCCATTCCAGCTTCAGGACAGATTTTGTTCCAATCTTCTAACACTCGTATCTTCTTCGTTTCAAACCCATTTTCTATGATCTTTATATCCACACAAAGGTGGGGATGAAATATACAACTCCATTAAGTCATTTATCACTGAATTATTACATTCTTAATTTATTAAGTCACAAACTTGGACCGAAAACATGAAATTCCCATTTAACCCTTTTGGCCAAAATGCATTATCTCATGCATTCCTTGTCTTAAACTTACTTATCCAATCTCATCTATGTGAGTTGAACATATATCAAATCCTTTCATGAAGTCATGAATTTATAAACACATAAAATTCTCATAAATGACCATTATGCCCTTTTGGTCAATATTTGACTAAAAGTCAAATCTCTCTAAATTTTGGGTTCTTATAATTTCCCCTCCTTAAAGAGATTCCGTCCTTAAAATCTTTCTATAATCTCTTAGTCATTTTCTCACTCAATGAATCATTTCTAAGGTTACTTTCGTCTTTAATCTTATAACCCAAAAGGGCAATATACTTACTATTTCTTTGCATTTTCAATGTAATCACCAACTCTCTTCATTTATCCACTCACAATGATTGTTATCAGACATTTATTACCCTATCTAATCTTATGTAATCACATTGCATACTTAACATCATCTTTCATCTTTTTGTCCCACTTAACACAAACAGGAACATAAACTTACTTTTTTAATTCTTTTTGTCACAAGTGTGGTTCCAAAACAACACCTTTCTTGACTAACTATTCTAAGGTAAGTTACTAACCCACTGCGCTTCCACTGTGCCTTTTTGACTCCATAGGTGGTTCACCACCACTTTTCTAACTCTTTTTCTAAACTCATATTGAAGTATTATATCTAATCACTTAACTCTCATTCTAAATTATTTTCTCTAACTAAAAAACATTTTCTCATTAATCGTTTAGTGTTCGAGTACCGGACTTTCATATCTATATCTCTACTATTCATGAGACCCAAAGTCCCAATCTAAACATGGAAAATTCTATCAAATACCATGTTAGAACTTCTTATCCCAAACCATCTGATACTTATGTAACTTTAGGATTTCATTGAAATACAATAAGTATCATGTGTCTATAGTGCCCATACTACTGCATGCAATCCATACATAAATAGTTTGAATTTTACCATTCCATTCCCTGGTTTACAAGTTTTCTATCTCTTTTATCACAACCCAAATTCTCTACATGAAAATTCTTGGGTGTTTCTTCTCTTTAGTCCTCAGTTGCTCATAGGCCAACTCATATGACTTTCACACTTCTTCTTACATATTTTATACTTGATACATCTAACAGATGTATCTTTACATACCTACTCATCTCTTACATTAGGAAGTCTCACACTCCAAGTGTTTCTAACTTCTCATTTCTATATGACACTTGGTCATTACATCCTCTACTGGGATTCTACACTCAGCGTCAGACTCTTCTCATGTATCCAATATCTTATCACCATTTTATCTAACTTCATAATCTTTCTCTAACTATCCCTTACTACACATTGTAACGTCCCATTTTCACTACAAAAATTTTAATTTTTAATTCAGGTAAAACTTCACATTAATAGAATCCAAGTTAAGAAAAGCCACTTGTTCCAAAGTACATTTGTTTAAAAATCAGAGTAAATATAAACACAAAATCTCCATTGCTAATGATGAATGTGTACAGTCACACCTTCGCCTTCCAACAATCATCACCGATTCCTGAAAAACATTAAATCCACAACTGTAAGCTAAAGCGTAATGAGTTCCTCATAATACCACAAATAACAAAACACATAAAAATACATGCACATTGGGCCCACAATCACAAAGATTGGACCGCCCCGAGCCTACAACATAAAGTTGGACCGCTCCCGAGCCTACAACATGAAGCTGGACCGCTCCCGGGTTTGCATGCCTACCACCTAAACCCAAATGCTCACCTGATTCTCCAGTCCATGACTGGTTCCTCTCCCATGCCTACGGCTTATATCTGTCTTGCACCTAGTATCTTGGCCTACAACATGAAGCAGGACCGCCTCAAATTAACCCATCACAATATGTCGACATATATAGTCAAATACGAAATCAAGAGAACACATAAGCACATACGAAATCACCACCGCATACTAGGCCTCTCCCAACACACTACGCCACTACCAAAAAATCTCTAAGGAATACATACCTATATGTAACCAAAGGTGAGATAGACATCCAAATAGATGATCCCACTCTAGAGCCACAGCCAAACAAGGAACATGCAAGAAAGCCTAGATCAAGAGTTCTCATGCTATCCTACATGACTACCTATAGCCCCCACAACACTCCTCTAGACGATAACCAACCGACTAGTACTCTAACCAACATATCACTACTCCTATATCCTAACATACAAGGATATATATTGCAGCACGTAGTATAGTGAGGAAACTCACCTGAATTAGAGACCCAAGAAACAATGAAAAAGTTTCACGTTCTCCATTGATTACTCCCGCGAGCCGACTTACACCAAAACATGGTAGAACCTTAATAAATAACCTAATTCCTTCAAGTCTAACCAAAAGTCAAACCGGTCAAAAAGTCAACTGTATACGGATAAAGTCAAAAACCAACATTACCAACAGTTGACCCTTATGTCATGACCAGGATTTGGTCACATCATGAGAACGTGCTTAACTCGCTTCCATAATCGTCCACACACCAACTCAGCCAACTCGGTCATGGACAATTTATTCGGCAGGCACCACGACATGAACCCTCCTTGGCCACGTCATGAACAAAATAGGACAAGATAGATGAAAGATCCACTATATTCACTTCGTGACATTCCCTATGTCACATCATCACTACCGTCTGAGGCAACATCTTAATTGTTTGATTCCTTAATCCATTAAGTCATCAAATCTAACTTTCTAAAAATCTTTAAGTGTCACACCCCCGAACCAGACGGCGGAAACGTCCGGGGGCTGTCGTGACTCAATTGAATACCATAACATTGAATATATATGAAACAAAACAACATTCGTCACCATTCATCAACATAATACAACCAGTAGTGTTTACATGTCATACATTGTTTGAGATATTACATTTCCAAAAATTAATATTGTTTGGTTCATTCAAAAATAAACTGCAACCGTCACTGAGCATGATTTCCCTTGACTCACTGGTTTCCTGAGAATACAAGTATTTTGAAAAACGTCAACATATGAAATGTTGGTGAGTTCATAAGTAGTGTTTGAAATCGAATGTTTATATTGTTTGAAAAACCACCAGAAAATCCGATATTTTCTGAAAAGAAAAGCTTTCAAAAACGTTTGTGAAGATCCATAGGTATGCTTGTTTGTTTCTATACTTGCAAAAATTATTCATTTAAGATGTATGCGTTTAAAATCTGTATGTGATAAAAACCCTAGGGAAACCCGATGTTCCCCTAGTTCTTTTGAAATCCATTGAGTTGCGTTGAAACCATTACAAAAATAGTAGTATCGGTCCCAAGCGACGTTGGAAGGTTCTCGAGCATTGATTATTTACTACAAACCCGCATTACACAAATGCCCGGTTTATAGATATACCAACGATTCCCGAAGGCGTCGTCAGTACTAATCACGTTATCCAATCGCCCGGACTATGAGTAGTCCCACATCCGAAGAGAAAGAGGTCACGAAGACCCCGGTAACTCTATTAACCGGCTGGGGAAATATGTGTGCGAGGGGTCCCCGACCCGCCTCGTAAAATGTGTAGACTTTTCTAGCAACACCATGGCCCTTGGGGTCCAATGGTACAAGCCATTGAAAGTCACCCTACGTTGTGCCAAGTCGGTAAAACTCAACACTTCGTAGTAAAAAAAATGTCTTCGGGCCTTAAGATCAGGTCATTGGGCTAGCTAGGCCCAACAAACAAGATTTTACACTTTTGGGGCCCGAAGATGGTGCGTAGACGTCTGTGCACACTCGTATGTATGTGTATTACCAATCGTTATTTGTATGTATCAAAGAGTTAGTAGTTGTAGATTTCCATTGGCTCGAGACCGAGCCAATTCGTTTAGCAACGACTTGTGGTATTGTAATGAGTTGTATTTCGTTGGTAGTCGAGGTATCGTTATTTGATCAAATTGTACATAATGAATCAGCCTTGAAATATTTCTGTTTTCAGCCCCTCATTATTTGTAAAATTTACATTTTCAACCCTTTTATTTAAATATTTCCCGGTTTGGTCCTTAAACTATTTTTCTTGACATTTTAACACCAAAAATTATTGAAATTAATATTTTCCAGCATATTTTTCAAAGAAAACAGTTTAAGTCCCTGAAAATGCAGTTTTTTTCTCGGTTTTAGCCCATCTTTTCGCAATTTTGACAATTTTGGCCCAAAATGGAAAATTTTTGCAACTTTGGTCCTTTTTAAATTTAAAAAGCATTTTAAACCTTTGAAAAGGGTTTGGGACACTTATAGTCCACTGTTTTACAGAAAGTTACAGTTTTGGCCCTCCAAAACAGAAAAATTTGCATAATGGGCCTTATTGGGCCGAAATTTGCATATTTAGCCCAATAGGCTTGAAATTTATGTTTTTAATCCACCAATTGAATAGAATTCCAGAAATAGCTTTATTGAAACTGTTTTGACACATTTCAACCATCAGAATCTGTAAAATGTCATTTTGGGCCCTTAATTTTGTATTTTTCACATTTTTGGCCCAAAATATGTGTTTTTAGCTTAAAGAAAATTGTTGCTAACCACTTGGCTATTTATCTAGTACCACTTATTATGTAGGAACATATTTGAAGCTAATATCATAAAACATGAGTTATATCTCGGTTTTGAGGGGTTTAATGGCTAGATCCAACATTAAAACACATAAAAGCATACATATAAGCATGGAAATCATACAAGGCATACAAATACATATAGATCTACACTTTCACTTGTATTCCCCCCCACAAAAACTCTTAAAAACAGAAAATAGGGGTATGAATCTCACCTTGAGTGGGTAGTTTCGGTTCTTGAAGAAAAATTGGAAGAAATGAAGTGATTTTTGGCCCTTGCACTCCTTGATGAACTCTTCGAGATTAGGAGGGTTTCTAGGGTGCAAGATCACGGGTTTTACATGGATTAGGAAGAGATTTTGATAACAAAAGAATTTAAACCATAGATCTATGAATAATCTTACCTTAGATGATGATTTACTTGCAAAATCCTCTTGGAAAGTCCCTAAATTTCGAGATCTTTGGAGAGGGGAGGAAAGGAGAGTTCTTTGAGTGTTCTAGAGAGAAGGTTGAGATATTTGGTGTGTGTGATGATGCTTGGCCGAGAGCAAGAAGGGAGGAGAGAAAGAAATGACTCTTGAAGTGATACATGCATGGGTGTATGTGATTTGTGCCTAGAAATCCATTAGGTAATAGTGAGGTGGCAACCAAAGTCAACCTCCCTTGGATTTGGGCCTTGGGCCGAGAATATGAAGGGGAAAGAGGAAAAATTTGGGCTTTTGCCCCTAAGCCCAACATTAGGGGTAGTTTAGGGTGTGTTTTGAGTCTAAGGAGTGTGGTAGGATTTTTTTTTTTTTTTATGTTTTTCTTGAACTAGTTTTAGGTTATTCATGTACTTAGGCTTTTAATTTATTTAATTCTAGGCCCAACATGACCTAAAATGTTAAAATAAATAAGTGTGGGTCCAATTAGAGCCCAATTAGGGTTCTAAGCCCATGATAGTCTAATTGGAAGCTTATTGGCCCATTTGGATCCAATAAGGAAGTTCTAGTCTAAATTAGACTTAATACGAACTTCTAGGGTCTCCAATTGGTTGATGCCTATTTATATTACTTGTATCTTGTATTTGATTGAAGTTTTTGATTCACATTAGGTTGAATGCATAGATTACATAGCTTAAAATTTACAGTTGTGACATCATCCCCCCGTTAGAGGGAATTTCGTCCCGAAATTCTGTTTGAAAGCTAGATTTGAGAATTGCTAGAATAGGTGAGGGTACTTCTGCTTCATTTGATCTTCGCGTTCCCACGTGAATTCTGGCCCACGCTTTGCGTTCCACCGTACCTTCACGATCGGGATGCGACTTTGTTTAGTACGCTTCACCTCCCTATCCATGATTTCGATTGGTTCTTCGACGAACAGGAGATTCTCATTGATTTCGATTTCGTCAAGAGGAATGACGAGAGTTTCATCTGATAGGCACTTTTTCAGATTAGAAACATGAAACACGGGGTGTACACCGTTTAGCTCCGTGGGTAGTTGTAGTCTGTATGCTACTGGACCTATTCGGGCGACGATTTCGAAAGGTCCAATGTATCGCGGGTTCAGCTTTCCTCGTTTTCCGAAACGTATAACTCCTTTCCAGGGTGAGACCTTCAACAATACTCGATCACCGACCTGGAACTCTAAGGGCTTTCGTCGTCGGTCTGCGTAGCTCTTTTGCCGGTCACGCGATGCTTGTAATCGAGCTTTGATCTGGACAATCTTTTCTGTGGTCTCGCGAATGATTTCCGGTCCTGTCATCGCCCTATCCGACGTATGTGTTCTTGCTAGCTGGGTGTCACCTACTTCAGCCCAACATAACGGTGATCTACATTTACGCCCGTACAGTGCTTCGAAAGGGGCCACCTTAATGCTCGAATGATAACTATTGTTATATGAAAACTCGATCAACGGTAGGTGGGTATCCCAAGACTTTCCGAAGTCTATCACACACGCACGAAGCATGTCTTCAAGCGTCTGAATGGTTCGTTCGCTTTGACCGTCCGTTTGTGGGTGATACGCGGTGCTCATATCAAGATGAGTTCCCATTGCCTTGTGGAGCGACTGCCAAAAGCGTGACGTGAACCTACTGTCCCTATCCGAAATGATGGATTTTGGCACTCCATGAAGTCTTACAACCTCTCGTAGGTACAAACGCGTCAGCCTCTCCATCTTGTAGGACTCTTTGATGGGCAGGAAATGGGCAGATTTTGTCAGTCGGTCGATTATTACCCATATGGTGTCCAATCCGTCCGATGTCTTGGGCAGCTTGGTCACGAAGTCCATAGAAATCCCCTCCCATTTCCACTCAGGGATTGCCGGTTGTTGTAACAATCCGGAAGGTTTCTGGTATTCCACTTTTACTTTGGCACATGTAAGGCACTTACTAACATAAGTTGCGATTTCCGCCTTCATGTTAGGCCACCAATAGTGCTGCTTAATGTCCAAATACATCTTGTCCGAACCAGGATGAATGGAGTATCGTGTCTTGTGGGCTTCCTTCATAACGATCTCTCTGAATCCTCCGATTTTTGGAACCCAAATGCGGTTCATGAAGTAGTATACCCCATTCTCTTTGACTTCCAGGTTCTTCTCCATTCCGCGCAATGCCTCGCTAGTTCTATTTTCCGCTTTCATAGCCTCTGCCTGGACTGATGCAATTTGAGTGGTCAGATGAGACTGAATGGTTATCGAGTGCGTTTTCGTACGTCGATTTGTGTATTCCTTTCGACTTAATGCGTCAGCTACCACATTGGCCTTGCCTGGATGGTACTTGATCTCGCATTCGTAGTCGTTTAACAATTCCACCCATCTTCGTTGTCTCATGTTCAGCTCCTTCTGATTCAAGATGTGCTGGAGGCTCTTGTGGTCCGTAAAGATGGTGCACTTTGTACCGTACAGGTAGTGCCTCCAAATTTTTAGGGCGAAGACCACGGCTCCCAGTTCTAGGTCATGGGTCGTGTAATTTACTTCGTGCGTCTTTAGTTGACGGGACGCATATGCTATCACTCTTCCACGTTGCATGAGGACGCAACCTAAGCCTTGATTTGACGCGTCACAGTAAACTACAAAATCTTCCGTTCCTTCAGGTAGAGATAATACAGGAGCGCTGCAAAGAGCTTGCTTCAAGGTTCGAAACGCAATCTCTTGTCGGTCTGTCCACTTGAATGGCACGCCCTTTTGCGTAAGCAAGGTAAGTGGCTTGGCGATCTTTGAGAAGTTTTGGATGAATCTTCTATAGTAGCCTGCTAGGCCTAAGAACTGACGAATTTCTGTGGGCGTAGTCGGAGTTGCCCATCCTTCCACAGCTTTGACCTTAGAGGGATCCACATGAATTCCATCTTGGCTAACTACGTGACCTAGAAAATTCACGCTCCGTAGCCAAAACTCACACTTGGAGAGTTTGGCGTAAAGCCTTTTCCGATCGCAGCGTTTCTAGGACTTGTCGAAGATGTTGGCCATGCTCCTCTTTGCTTCGAGAATAGACGAGGATGTCATCGATAAACACAATGACGAAGTTGTCCAAGAACGGTCGGCAGATTCGGTTCATCAGGTCCATAAATGCGGCGGGTGCATTTGTTAGACCGAAGGGCATTACGACGAATTCGTAATGTCCATAGCGGGTTCGGAAAGCGGTTTTAGGAATATCTTCTTCTCGGACCTTGAGTTGGTGGTATCCGGACCGTAAGTCTATTTTAGAAAAGTAGCTAGCTCCTTGGAGCTGGTCGAATAGATCATCGATTCGCGGGAGTGGGTAGCGGTTTTTAACAGTGAGTTTATTCAACTCTCTGTAATCGATGCACATTCTGAAAGATCCGTCCTTCTTTTTCACAAAGAGCACCGGAGCTCCCCATGGCGAGTAGCTAGGTCGGATAAATCCCTTGTCCAGAAGCTCACTGAGTTGGCTGGATAATTCCTGCATTTCAGCAGGAGCCAGTCGATATGGTGATTTAGCGAGGGGAGTTGCTCCTGGAACGAGGTCGATTCGGAATTCAACCTGTCTCTCTGGGGGTACTCCTGGAAGATCTTCGGGAAACACGTCCGGATATTCACACGCTACCGGAATGTCTTGGATGTTAGTTTCTTCTTTGGTCTTGTCCACTATGTGGGCCAAGAACGCTAAATTGTTCTTTCGCAAGTGTTTTTGCGCTTTGATGCACGAGATGAGGCGGAGATTCGTACTGGGTTTGTCTCCGTAAATTACTAGGGTTTCGTGATTTGGGAGACGAAGGCGAACGGCCTTCTCGTGGCACAAAATCTCAGCATGGTGGGGGCTTAACCAATCCATGCCGATAATCACATCGAAACTCCTAATTGACACTGGCATCAGATCTATTCGAAAGACGTGCTGGTTAAGGGTTAGGGTACATCCAGTGTAGATTTCCCTAGTGGATTCGGTTTTCCCATTGGCCATTTCCACCGTATAGGTTTCATTTAGCTTTTGGGGTTGTTGTTTTAGTAAATGTTTAAACTTTTCGCTTACGAAACTTCGCTCCGCTCCGGTATCAAATAAGATGCATGCATAAGTGTGGTTTAGGAGAAACGTACCGGTCACAACTGCGGGATCTTGAACTGCATCACTCTGACCCATAGTCAGCATTCTTCCTGCTCCTCTGTTTCCGGAGTTGTTGTTGTTGTTAGGGCAATCTCGACGGAAATGTCCCGTCCTTCCACACCCGAAACAGGTGTGGCTAGGCCCTGCGTTGTTGCCGCTGGCATTGGTGTTGTTGGCGTTGCGGTGATAGTTGTTGTTATTCTGGTTGTTTCCCTGACTCTGGTTCTGAGAAGGATAAGTCCTGCAGAACCTTGCAGTGTGTCCCCTTCGGTTGCAACTGGTGCAATGGAACTCCCTACATTCTCCTTGGTGATGGAAACCGCACTTGTTGCATTTGGGATGAGTGCCGGAATAGGGTCTTGGAGTATTTGAAGTAGCTGAGGCTGGAGCATGTGATGTGACTGGCACCGGCGCAGTGACAGCGTGAACTGCCACCGTTTGCTGCTTTTTAGAGGTCTCGGGACCTTGACGCCCCTTCCTCTTGTTGTTCCATCCCTTCTTACCATCGCTCTCCTTCTTCTTCTCAGTCTCTACCGGTTTCTCGCCCTTTTTGTGGTTATGATCATACAGCCTCTTTGCCAATCTCTTCGCACTGTCAAAAGTTTCAGGGTTCGCAGCTATCACATTCCCTTGAATGGGGGATGTCAGTCCCCAAATGAATCGTTCAATCTTCTTCCCCTCTGATGTGATCATTCCCGGGCACAATAGAGATAGTTCACTGAATCTCGATATGTAAGCATCGATGTTCCCGTTCTGCACCGTGAGATTCCACAGTTCCTGCTCCATCTTCTGTATTTCACCTCGGGGGCAGTACTCAGCCGTCAACATCTCTTTCATTTCCGTCCAGGGTATAGAGTTGGCAACAGGGAGTGTCATAGCTTCTATGTGACCATTCCACCAAGTGAGCGCTTGGTCCACAAAAGTGCAGGCCGCGAACTTCACCTTCATCTGCTCGGGGCACTCGCATATCTCGAACACCGACTCTACCTTCTCGATCCATCGCTTTAGAGCGATCACTCCCCCAGTGCCGTTGAAAGTTCGGGGTTTAGCGTTCGCAAAATCCTTGTAGGTGCACGTTTTAGTGAGCCCTTGGTTCGTCCCGTTGTTCGAACTTCCGGAGCCTTGACCATTGCCTCCTCCATTGTTTCCTCGGTGAAGTTGTGCCATAGCTGCCGTGACCGCAGCAGACACGGCTGCCTGGAAAGCAGTGGAGTCAACTTCCGGCGGGGTTGGTTCGGGATTTCCGCGAGTAGCTGGGCGAGGCATCTTTCTGTCATGAAACGGAAAGATGTTGAGTGTGCGTGGTTTCCGTGAGGTTGTGGTCCTACTGACTAGGGGTATGGTACGAACTTAAGAACTTCTATCATTTAGCACACAATCCTAGATTCGCAACACATAGCAAACACGTAAAAGTTCACTAATATTATCCTATGTCTCTTTCACTATTGCAGACTAAACATACGTTCTCTTTTTGGTGCTAGAAGGGTATAGTTTTAGGTTCCCTGGCTATTCCGATCTCATCGAGACGTGTGTTAGTTTTACCTTGGAGAGAATGTAGTTGATCAGGCTACATTCGCCCCTTGGCATCACTAAGAACAGTCCCGAGTTGACCGAGATACCAGCATTATGGTGTTTGATTCAGCGTTAGGTCCTTACTCCTAATGCAGGCAAGTGTATTTTATTTATTTGTTTTGTTCAGAGTTATGTTAGTCCTTCTTTTTGGTTTATAGTTGCATATCAATGTATGGCTCGACATGCTAGTTCACTATAAACAAATCTCTGATACCAACCTGTCACACCCCCGAACCAGACGGCGGAAACGTCCGGGGGCTGTCGTGACTCAATTGAATACCATAACATTGAATATATATGAAACAAAACAACATTCGTCACCATTCATCAACATAATACAACCAGTAGTGTTTACATGTCATACATTGTTTGAGATATTACATTTCCAAAAATTAATATTGTTTGGTTCATTCAAAAATAAACTGCAACCGTCACTGAGCATGATTTCCCTTGACTCACTGGTTTCCTGAGAATACAAGTATTTTGAAAAACGTCAACATATGAAATGTTGGTGAGTTCATAAGTAGTGTTTGAAATCGAATGTTTATATTGTTTGAAAAACCACCAGAAAATCCGATATTTTCTGAAAAGAAAAGCTTTCAAAAACGTTTGTGAAGATCCATAGGTATGCTTGTTTGTTTCTATACTTGCAAAAATTATTCATTTAAGATGTATGCGTTTAAAATCTGTATGTGATAAAAACCCTAGGGAAACCCGATGTTCCCCTAGTTCTTTTGAAATCCATTGAGTTGCGTTGAAACCATTACAAAAATAGTAGTATCGGTCCCAAGCGACGTTGGAAGGTTCTCGAGCATTGATTATTTACTACAAACCCGCATTACACAAATGCCCGGTTTATAGATATACCAACGATTCCCGAAGGCGTCGTCAGTACTAATCACGTTATCCAATCGCCCGGACTATGAGTAGTCCCACATCCGAAGAGAAAGAGGTCACGAAGACCCCGGTAACTCTATTAACCGGCTGGGGAAATATGTGTGCGAGGGGTCCCCGACCCGCCTCGTAAAATGTGTAGACTTTTCTAGCAACACCATGGCCCTTGGGGTCCAATGGTACAAGCCATTGAAAGTCACCCTACGTTGTGCCAAGTCGGTAAAACTCAACACTTCGTAGTAAAAAAAATGTCTTCGGGCCTTAAGATCAGGTCATTGGGCTAGCTAGGCCCAACAAACAAGATTTTACACTTTTGGGGCCCGAAGATGGTGCGTAGACGTCTGTGCACACTCGTATGTATGTGTATTACCAATCGTTATTTGTATGTATCAAAGAGTTAGTAGTTGTAGATTTCCATTGGCTCGAGACCGAGCCAATTCGTTTAGCAACGACTTGTGGTATTGTAATGAGTTGTATTTCGTTGGTAGTCGAGGTATCGTTATTTGATCAAATTGTACATAATGAATCAGCCTTGAAATATTTCTGTTTTCAGCCCCTCATTATTTGTAAAATTTACATTTTCAACCCTTTTATTTAAATATTTCCCGGTTTGGTCCTTAAACTATTTTTCTTGACATTTTAACACCAAAAATTATTGAAATTAATATTTTCCAGCATATTTTTCAAAGAAAACAGTTTAAGTCCCTGAAAATGCAGTTTTTTTCTCGGTTTTAGCCCATCTTTTCGCAATTTTGACAATTTTGGCCCAAAATGGAAAATTTTTGCAACTTTGGTCCTTTTTAAATTTAAAAAGCATTTTAAACCTTTGAAAAGGGTTTGGGACACTTATAGTCCACTGTTTTACAGAAAGTTACAGTTTTGGCCCTCCAAAACAGAAAAATTTGCATAATGGGCCTTATTGGGCCGAAATTTGCATATTTAGCCCAATAGGCTTGAAATTTATGTTTTTAATCCACCAATTGAATAGAATTCCAGAAATAGCTTTATTGAAACTGTTTTGACACATTTCAACCATCAGAATCTGTAAAATGTCATTTTGGGCCCTTAATTTTGTATTTTTCACATTTTTGGCCCAAAATATGTGTTTTTAGCTTAAAGAAAATTGTTGCTAACCACTTGGCTATTTATCTAGTACCACTTATTATGTAGGAACATATTTGAAGCTAATATCATAAAACATGAGTTATATCTCGGTTTTGAGGGGTTTAATGGCTAGATCCAACATTAAAACACATAAAAGCATACATATAAGCATGGAAATCATACAAGGCATACAAATACATATAGATCTACACTTTCACTTGTATTCCCCCCCACAAAAACTCTTAAAAACAGAAAATAGGGGTATGAATCTCACCTTGAGTGGGTAGTTTCGGTTCTTGAAGAAAAATTGGAAGAAATGAAGTGATTTTTGGCCCTTGCACTCCTTGATGAACTCTTCGAGATTAGGAGGGTTTCTAGGGTGCAAGATCACGGGTTTTACATGGATTAGGAAGAGATTTTGATAACAAAAGAATTTAAACCATAGATCTATGAATAATCTTACCTTAGATGATGATTTACTTGCAAAATCCTCTTGGAAAGTCCCTAAATTTCGAGATCTTTGGAGAGGGGAGGAAAGGAGAGTTCTTTGAGTGTTCTAGAGAGAAGGTTGAGATATTTGGTGTGTGTGATGATGCTTGGCCGAGAGCAAGAAGGGAGGAGAGAAAGAAATGACTCTTGAAGTGATACATGCATGGGTGTATGTGATTTGTGCCTAGAAATCCATTAGGTAATAGTGAGGTGGCAACCAAAGTCAACCTCCCTTGGATTTGGGCCTTGGGCCGAGAATATGAAGGGGAAAGAGGAAAAATTTGGGCTTTTGCCCCTAAGCCCAACATTAGGGGTAGTTTAGGGTGTGTTTTGAGTCTAAGGAGTGTGGTAGGATTTTTTTTTTTTTTTATGTTTTTCTTGAACTAGTTTTAGGTTATTCATGTACTTAGGCTTTTAATTTATTTAATTCTAGGCCCAACATGACCTAAAATGTTAAAATAAATAAGTGTGGGTCCAATTAGAGCCCAATTAGGGTTCTAAGCCCATGATAGTCTAATTGGAAGCTTATTGGCCCATTTGGATCCAATAAGGAAGTTCTAGTCTAAATTAGACTTAATACGAACTTCTAGGGTCTCCAATTGGTTGATGCCTATTTATATTACTTGTATCTTGTATTTGATTGAAGTTTTTGATTCACATTAGGTTGAATGCATAGATTACATAGCTTAAAATTTACAGTTGTGACATTAAGGGACTCCAAAGGTTCATAAAAATGACAGCTTTGTAGACATGCATACCCCATGCATATCACCCACCCAATCTAGATCAAAAAGCAAGAAAATTACCTAATTCTCTTGCAAGGCTTAAAAACTACATCCAAATCTTAGATCCAATAGACGTGCTACTCTAGGGACTCAGGAGAACCATAAAGTTGTCAACTGTATTCCATCTATTTACTCAGATCAAAACCATGAATCAAAAAGGACTAAAACAAATTACATCTAAGAGTATAAACCATATATACAGAAGCTTGAATCCTTACAAATGGTCCAGAAGGTAATATCAAAGATGAGAAGTTGTTGCTTGCTTGATCTTTGCACCAAAACCACCAAAATGAGTTGAGAACCACCAAGAAGGATTAGGGTTCGGGTTTCTGAGGTTTGAGAGTGATGGAGGCTGATAATGAACCCTAAATTCGATTTAATGCGGTTACAATACGAGGGAGACCCTAAAATATCATAGGCTTGGGTTGCATTCATTCTCATCACGTCTTGACATGCTTCCCAGATACGTGCTTCCCATTTAACTCGTCTCGTCTTGACCTCTCTATGGTCACATCGTGACACCCGATTTTCCCCCAAAACCATGTTTTTGACTCCTCAATACCTTAAACCAATCCATTATGGAAAACAGGTGTTACATTTCTCGTCCACTTAAATTAGATTTTGTCCTGAAAATTAGTTCTTGCTCCCACTCTCAAACATTCTTTGAACCCCTTGTGGGTCCTCCAAACCTTACTCCTTCAATGCATGCTGAGATCAATTGAATGCTAGCATCTACAACCATCACCAACAATGGTTCCAAACTAGGGTTATAAGCCAATCCGAGCATAGACTCCAAGGTCTGAATCAAATCTATTGTAGCATCTCTTGAACAATCAACCATCTCCCAACAATTCTACCAACAATAATTTTTAGTGAGACTACACGACCTGAGAAAAATGCTTCACACGAAATCCTTAAACCACAACGAGAAGAACCCACTCCTTTGTCCATAACCTGCAGATGCTGAAGTCATACACAACCTTCAGGTAGACAGAGCCACCCTATTTGTCATCCATGTTGGCCAAAACTTACATACCTGATCCGACCAAGACCTCATTACCTTGCGCCAGCCATCAAATAACTAGAAGAAAGAACCTACAACCTATGCCATAGCCAACAACCTCGCACACTGACGTACCAATGAAAATTATAGCAAAAGCTTGGCAGAATAGGCTAAAATATCCTTCACGTCAACTATGCTGACCAAAAATCTGCAGATTTGACTAGTCTGATATTTTCTCGGCTAGACACCATCATATGGGAAAAATAGAACATGGAACCCATGACCGACCACCGTCATTGCTAACCCTAATATATACGCATTGACGAAATTTGAACAAAAACCAATTGATCACATACTAAAGTAGACCATGTACTCACCCGGATCAAACAACTCTGCTATCTACTAAACCCACTCGGGCTTACCCCTAATATACCAACCACTAACAACACTTGGGCTAACCCCTAATCCGCTAGCCACTAACAGCACTTGGGCTTACCCCCGATCCGCTAACCACTATTAGCACTCATAGCCTAACATAAGTGCACATCGAACATGTCAGACTTAACTAACCTTATCATTCCTTTGGTTTGTGACTCAGACTTCCAGGTCCCAATCAAATAAGAATAAACAGGGAAGTCCTCCTCACAACCCTCAACTTGGGCTCCTAACACCGTAGAACCCTAAACCACGAAGACACCCTACGAAATGCTAACACAACCTTAATTAAGATAATTTGAAAGGAAATTCAACAATTAGAGATGACCCATAATGCAGAAATAGGAGAATTGAACAATTACGTGAAAGTCTTGAACTTGCGTAATCTAGCTAAAAATTACATTCCGGGAGAAATTCTTCTTGCTACAAAATATATACTCTCCTTAAATGGACTATATGAATCATCTGAATGCAACACAAATGAGATTAAAGCTCGCTCTCGAACCAACTGAAGTACTGCTTATTCATTCCTAAGGGAAATAATCGAAATGGAAAAGACATCCCTGAGTATAAGACATCCTAACAATGCAATCCACCGAGGACCTCAAAATACTACAAAAGCGTACATAGGACATTTTCCACACAGAAGGAAACTAGCAAAAGCAAAAATCAATTCATGAATGCAAGACATGAGTAAAATAAATGGAAAACACACCCGCAGCCAATATGGTCGCTACACATAGATCCTCTGTAATAAACTGGTAGGCTCTTTCGCCCGCCCTAGGCACCTTATCCCTCCCCTGGTGTCCAACTGGCATCTGCCAAGATAAAGGTGTAGGATTCTATATTTCATCGAATTTGAGAAAGCAGAAAGAAGCTTTGATGTGGCCCTCCTGATCACAATTGAAACAAACCCACTTGCTCTGCCTATAATCCCTGCCGAAATGTCCCTCCTTTCCACACATGCGGCATGAAAAATATCAACAGCATCCATCATGAAACTTCCCACACCTATCACACCTGAAACTCTTCACCTTAACTGTTCTTGAAATCAAGTCATCGGACTTGAACTGCTTGGCCGCCGGCTGAAACTGCCTTGAAGTTGTCCTCTCCTCCTTCCTTTGGATCTCCAACTCAATCTCCCTCCTCCTGGTGCTTGACTGCAACTCGGTCAAGGTCCAGTATGATTGATTCGATACGAACTCTCAAATAACTTTCTTGATCATACTCAAGTATCGAGACATTTGCACCTGCTCTCAAGTGGCATAATCTAGGCAGAAAAGGCCTCTCTCTGTAAACAACTTAGTAATCTCCATCACCGACTCAGTCATCTACTCGAGCGACAGGTACTCATGTTCTAGTCACTCTCGCTCCACAAGTGGAACATAATCTACTCAAAACATCTCCAAAAACTGATTCCAAGTCACTACAGCTCGCTTTTTATGCGAAAAGCTTTGGCTCACAAATCCTACATACCCTAATGAAGAAGATTCAACAAAAATTTCAACTTCTGGTCCTCAAGACACAAACACGTGTAGAAACATCCCTCCGCATCATATATCCTTCTCAAAGCGATAATCGGGTCCTTGTCATCCCTGAACTCTAGAGACTTCGTATTACTGAGCTCCCGTACATCATGACCCTGCCTTTCTAAAGTCCTACAACGTGAGCGACTACATTGGCTATGGTAGAGACATCCTGCGTGATTGCGCCATAGCGCCTATCAAAATCCTCAATCAAGATGGTGTTAAATAACCCAAACAACTTTGGAATCACCTCCCTAATCGCCATCACAACTTCGACAACAATGATCCCATCATGGATCTTCTCATCACTCGGACTCGTCCTCACGATGCAAAAACTACTTGATCCCAATGCTCTGATAGCCATCATACTGAAATATATATAATGGAAAAGTTTAAGCATTAAAACACAGTGCTCAAAACACTATGCATCTACCTATTAGGTCCTTAGTAGCCTCAAGATTCATTTTAACTCTCATACGGATCATGAGCTTTCAGTAGTAAGGGCACATACTACTTTCCACACCTATCCGTAGTCAACCTAGATTTCATCTGAAGGTCCTAAGTCACTGCATTAGAATACCTCTAGGTGTACTAACACCCATATACTCCTAAGAACAACAACTAAATTCCTAGGCACTCCTCCTAGGACTGTCCTTAATCACACTTTTGCATGCTGGTTGCCTTGTGTATGATAGTCGTAAAAAATATAGGATCATATAGGATGTCGAATAAATGACTCTACTCTAAGCCCATAATCAGACAAGAAACAAAAAATAAGGCTAAGTCAATCATTCTAAGGCTATGTAATCCTAATTGTATACAACTATACAACATACACCTAGCAATTCACATAAACAAATAGCATATACCAAGCAATTACCTAGACCATAAAGCATTACATTACTCAGGTAATACTATCATACAGTTCTTGAAAGAATCCCTAGCCTATCCACTAGGATGCATTTCTAACAATTCACAAATTAGCAAGTTCAAATTCAACATATATAACAAGTATGGGTATTTTGGGAATCACTTTCCTGTTCGGGCTCTGGCTGACTGTACACATGACATCTTCTTATAAAACCAAGGTTAAGTCAGAGGTCCATGTTCCCGACCATAAGACAATAATCAGACAAGAAGATAACAAGAGACAGAGTGTAACATCTAGTGAATTAGAAGATTCATATGGCATGCATACGCTTGAATCACTTAAGTATGGAAGTTTTTCAAGCCTAGAAGACTTAATTGCTAGATTGGTTTTGGAGGCAAGGCTCGAACGTGAGGCGTTCATATCTTGAACACTCAGCTTTTGGTGCATGAAGTGGGATGTGGAGGCCAAGACAAACGCGGTGCGTTCCAGGGAGGAATGCAGGGTGTTCGCCGTATGCACTCAAAAACCCTAAATGAGCACTATTTAAACAACTTAAGAACCAAGGAACTTCATTCTCTCAGCATCCACTGTACCTTAAGACTCTCTTTGAAACCCCAACCCTAATTGTGAGTGTGTGAGCTTGGAAGACCATCTTTGAGTGTATTTTGATGTTCTTGAAGAAGAGTGATCACCTTGGAGTCTCACCCATCAAGGAAGAGCTTTTGGATCCATGTTCTCCGGCTCATTTGCAAGCTACAACAGGTATAAAGTTTCTATCTTGCTATCTTATAACTTAAGATCTAGAATAGGGCTTGTTTTGTGCTTCTTATGGTCATGTGGATGCTCTTTGGGGGGTTTGAGCCGCTCCAAGAGCCTAGGATTGAAGATCCTCACGTTTCTGAGTTGTTAGAGTCATAAAAATGGTAACTTGATGGTTGAGGACCAACTATGCAAAGGTTTTGGGTCATCGTTTATGGATTGGAAGCTTTAATGGATTTTTGGCTACTTTTGGGCCATCCAAAGGTGCCAAGTCAAGGACTTTATGGATTAAGACTCTAATAGGAAGCTATTTTTAAGATTTGAGCTTTAGACTTAAAGTATTAAGACATAAATGTGATTTTTGGTCCTTGGTCGGGAACGCAATACATTCATCTTGGGAACGTTGTCCGTTCTGGCGTCAAGTCACGATCAACGGCCATGCAATGAACGCCCAACATTCCACAAGGGAACACCCAACATTCGGTCCAACATTGGGCTTCTTAGGATTGTTCATATTGGGCTTTGGACTTGGATTGGAGTTTTCACGTGTTGGGCTTTTTGTTCAAAAAGTTCTTAGAGTTTTGGACTTTTATTTAGACATGTCTAGTTGGGCCAAGATTTTGTATTAGGCCTTGGTAGGCCCAATGGTTTTGGACTTTAGTGGGCCCAATAGGCTTGGTCCTTGGGCAATCGGAGAATTATTATTGGACCAGGAATCGTTGGGATTTTAGGTAAGGCCCACACGTGGTTGGGCCTAATTTAGAAAATTGGGCCATTAGTGGGCTTGGGAAGTCCACCTAGTATTGGGCCTTTCATGTTATGGTTTTGAGCTTTAGGCATGGACCAAATTAGATCAGGGGTAAAATGGTCATTTTAACCAAAGAAGGATTATTGGGTCTTGACTAAGTGTTATTTTGGTATTGATAGCTTGCGGAGTCGAAGGATCAGTAGTTTGGGGATTTGCTAGTTAGCAGCCAGAGGATTATTCGGGGGACTTCAGCAGTGTGAGGTGAGTTTCCTCTTGTTTGAACGGGTCGAAGGCACCAATGTCGGCCCGTATATATATATATATATATATATATATATATATATATATATATATATATATATATATATATATGTTCATATGTTTTTCGGATTACGATCCGATGCCGGGCGATGCCTATGCTTGAGGTCTTTGTCATTCTTGCATGTGTCGGTATTTGTATGTTTCCGAATTATGATCTGATGTTGGGTGGTTCCCGAGGAATATTTATATGTATGCTTTTCGGACTAAGGTTCGATGTCGGGCGGGGCCCGAGGAATGTTTATATGTGTGTTTCCGGACTATGGTTCGATTTTGGGTGGTACCCGATGACTATGTGCATGTTAGATTATACTTGTTGTCTATGTGATACTTGTATGTGCCTTGTAGGGAGGTGAGTGTGGGCGGGGTCCTGTAACAGCCCGGAATCTTAGGTATTATTAAAATTATGTTTTTGGGGTGATTTAAGAGGGGACTCGGCGAGTTGGAGCCTAGACTCGCCGAGTAGGATCGCGGACTTGGTCGCGGGTCCGCGACTGGACTCGACGAGTCCAGATATGGACTCGGCGAGTCGACGCTGTTCAGCAGAAACCCTAACCGTTCAGTTTGGATCGTATTTAACGCCTCTTAGGCCGTCATTTTCAGTCTTTTGGTCGATTGAGAGGAACCCTAATCGCTGTGGACGCCTAGAGCAGGAGAGAAAGCTTTGGAACTTGGAAGAATTGGTTAGGCAAGAAGAAGAGGGATTTGGCTAAGGAATATCAAGGAGGATTGAGTCCTGAGATTTGGGGGACACAGAGAGTGCGTTTTCAGGTAATACTCGGACCAAATCTGTTATTTTGATGTGTATGTGAGTTTAGGGTTTATGAAACCCATTTAGTGATTAGATGGGTTATTATGTTATTACCCAAACGCTTTTACCCCAGTAATGAGATGTTTAGACGTCCAGAGGGTCCCATGGTTGTATACCTTGGGGCCATACGTAATTCAGGAAGCAGTTACTCGTCTGCATGGCATGGACTCGCCGAGTTGTTCTTCAGACTCGGCGAGTGGAGTCGGGGTGGCCCCGCGATTCTTCCAGGAGTAACTCGTCGGGTCGAGGAGGGTACTCGACGAGTAGATAAGGAATCTCAGAAAGTTGGAAGACGTCTAGACTCGCCGAGTCGCCATGGTACTCGCCGAGTCCGGTTGAGTTGACCGTTGACCGTTGACCAGAGTTGACCTAAGTCTGACTTCTTAGGGATAGTCACACTTAGAAGAGATAAGTATTAATGAGTTACGTAATGTTATAGGGAGGTTGTAGCTCGTCGGTTGTGCACGAGTCACTTCAGGAGTTGCTAGCTTTCAGCATATACGAGGTGAGTCTTCTCACTATACTGTACCCGGAAGGGTTTGACTGTGTGACCGAAAGGTCGAATATGTTATGTGATATGTATGCTATATGTGGTAAGTTAATTGTTAGATGTGCTATGTATGATATGTGGGCCGGAAGGCAATATGTTATGGGCCGGAAGGCGATTATGTTATGGGCCGGAAGGCGTTGTATTGAGGACCGGAAGGTCAGGGCCTGGAAAGGCGTATGTGTGTAAGTGTATATTGGGGAACTCACTAAGCATTTATGCTTACAGTTGTTGTGCATGTATTTCAGGTACTAGCGAGGACCGTGGGAAGGCGCCGGCATGATCGATACACACTGAAGATTGTTTTAGGATCTTGGGAGTTTGAATAATTGTATTGACCGAATAATTAAACTATTTATGCCTTGTTTTTAATGGAAACAATTATGTTTTAAAAATGAAAAATTTGTTTGAAAAATTTGAGTTGTTACAGGTCCCGTATCTCATCACTAGCTAAGTGTGGACATGGTTCCATATCTCACCATTAGCAGAGCAAATGAGGGGCCTATGTTAGGCGAGGCCTTAGGACTGGTGCGGTTAGGATTGTGTATGATTCTTTATGTGCTAGCATGATTATATGATATTGTTAGTATGTGTATAGCAGGCGAGGCCCAGTGACATGTGGAGCCTGGAAGAAACAAAGTTGTGTACCGAGCGGGGATTGATGCCAGACAGGGCCTGGTGTCGGGTGGGGCCCAAGGAAGGGGCGGGGGCCCAGTATATGTGCTTATGTGTATGGTATGTGGTAGTATGGAGAACTTACTAAGCTTCATGCTTACAGTTCTCAGTTTTGGTTTGAAGTACTTCTGGTAGCAAAGGGAAGAGCTCGGGATGATTGCATTGCACACACCCTGATGTTTAGAATGGGATGTTTACTATGATGTTTGATTTGGAAACTCTGAAAATAATGTTTTTAAATACTTTGACTCATGTTTTGATGGAATGGGTTGATAGCTATGGTTTTATTTAATGATTTTAAAACGAAATTTTTGGTCATGAATTTTATGAGTGTTATAAGTTGGTATGAGAGTCTTAGTTTGAGGGATTCGGTCACACTCTCGGGTGTGTTTGAACTCGAACGAAGGACTTGGTATAAAAGTTTTCAAAAGAAAACAATTTTTATAAAAAAAGGATTTTGAAAAGAGAAAAGGGTGTGGTGCATCAAATCAGCCGAGCTCAAGTAAGTTCTCCCAAATTACCCATATGTGTTTGTTATGATATGATATGATTATGAGCACTACATGCTAGATTAGGGCTAAGGATCTAGGAAGGACGTCGTGTATGCCTTTTGTATGTGTATGAGAACTGCATGCTAGATTAGGGATAAGGATCTTGGAAGGATGCCTTATATGCCTGATGTATGAGCTTATTAAACTGGATGTTAGTACTGATTAGGCAGTAGTATGATGGCCTGATTAGGATATGATTACTTTTGTTTACTCAATGCCCGAATGCTGCTTGCTTTGTGCTTTTAGGAGTTCTAGTTATCCTTAACTAACTAGTAAACGAATACACTAAGTTATATATTACGAGGACAAAATAATTTCAGAAGTATGGGTTAAACCCTATTTCACACCTCTCGTTTAAGTCTAACCATTGTAGGGATAGACCTCTCATTCAAAGAATTATCTGGTCTTAGTAATATATAATGATATTCACGAGCTAGTTAGGGAAAGGTAGTAGGGACTTCTTATGCTACTAATGGCGGAGAGTGGGTAGGAGATTACCCTAAGGCAAGCCTAGGATGAGATTAGTGTTGGGAGTAGTAATAGTGAAAGGAACTTGGTGGAGTCAAGGAAATTCATGAGGAAAGTACAGATAGATGTGGAAGGTAGTATGGGCCCGTACTACTGAAAGCAGAGGATCCATACTCGAGTCAAGGAGAGATGAGATGAACCCAGGGAACCTGTAGTGTGTGATCTCTTGAGTTATGATGAGTATTCGGATGTTTGTTATGGTGTATTTTAAGTATGGTGACGCTACGCACTAGACCAGTTGGAAGCTCTGCCGCCGGCGAGGGATCAGGCTCGGAATCTAGAGTCGGGCAGCTCGATGATCAGCTGAGGGAGTTCATTTCATCTGAGATTACGCGTAGTATAATTGACCAGATCCTGTGATCTTCGGTACGGTCAAGGAGGACATTTTGGAGATTCTTGATGAGAGGTTGGGAGCATTCCGCACTGAGATGGAGACCATGATGGGGGCGCTCACATTGACATTCTGGGAGTTCAAAGCTTGTGGAGCTCCAGACAATCATGGGGCTAAGGACCCCACTGGTAGCAATTTGTTGTTGACAGATGTCAACAACGCTTTATGTACCATCCTTTGTCCCGAGGGGGACAAGGTCCGACTTGCTTCCTACCTCGTGAAGGACAGGGTAAATGATTGTTGGGAGGAGAATTGGCATGCTATTAGAGATGATTCCGCTATTGATGCAATGACATGGAGTGACTTCTCGACCAAGTTTAGGGCCAAGTTTGCACCAGTGATTGAGGTGCAGCAGCTAGCACGGGAGTTCCAGGACCTCCAATAGACTACGGAGATGGTGGCTGAGATCACCGCCAAGTTCAGGGAGAGGTACCTTCTTGTCCTGCAATATGTAGCGGACGAGGAGATGAAAAAGGCCAAATATCACGAGATGCTGAGGAGCGGCATCATGCAGTTTGTGAGCCGGTCCAGCTACAAGACGCTGGAGGATCTGATCGCTCGAGCCAGGGAGAGGGATATCAACTTGGAGGTGAAATGGAAGAGAAAGACAGGGTTCATACATCCGTGTGATCGGGCAAGAGGCCCAAGGTATTGAATTCTTGATTGAGGGGTCATTAGAACTGTAGCTGTTGTGGCAAGTGCGGTAGGACACACGAGGGTGCATGTAGGAGTGGCAGTGGTGGTGATTCTAGTTGCTTCAAGTGCGGCCGGATTGGACATTATAGCAGGGATTGCACTGGTACCACAACTTAGGGATCAGACATGATCTGCTTTCATTAAAGTTAGTGGGTCCATAAGAAGACCCAATGTCCAAGTTTTCCTGCAGTGCGACAGGTGATGGCACCTGCCCCTGCGACATTCAAGATCACTGACGGCCGACAGGGTCGGGCAGATGCACCTGCAGTGAGGAGCATGGCTTTCCAGCTGACTACAGGGGAGGCACGAGCAGCTTCCGATGTTGCAGGTGTGTATCTTTTGCTTTCCTATTAGTTTTTATTTATGATTTTATTGCTATTGTGTTGCATCGGTACGAGTAAGTGTATCCTAGAGTTATATTTTTTGGCTATGTTTGGGTTATATGCCATCTGCATACCATGAAACTTAGAGTAGTGGTTCGAGATCGTCTCCTTATATAGTGGGTTCCCAGGATGCGGTAGCTGTAGCAAGTGTGATTGGAACTCAGAAGGTAGTCTGTTAGTCTTCAAGAGTTGTACTACTTTAGTATTGGTTAGTTTGGGAACACTAATAGTTATAAGCATTGGTTTTCAGCAGATTGGTCATTGGATGGTAAGAAGGACTGGGAATCCTTCCAGTCTTGTGTGCTATAAGATGTTAGTTGAATCAAAGTGGGGGAGAATCGTTCAGGTATCCAGGAACAAAAGTAGGTGCGAAACTAGGATGAATTCGCATTCCCGCTGGGGAGTTTGGGAAACTTCCCAACGTTGGGTTCGCTCCTTCTTGGTGTTTGATAGTTGGTACTGGGAAACCAGATTGGGGAATTCTCATCAGCACGTGAGTTCAGTCAGGATGTTAGGTCATGTGTGTGCTCAATGTTGGATGTGTTCGGATTGGTAATCAGCGGTTGAGACAGCGTGGAAAGTGATGTAAGACTGTGGGATAGCCGTAGCATTCACTAGCAGCTAGATTGTGGGGGAAAGTATTGTACGAATGCGGGGCAGCCGTAGCATTCTTCATGTGGTCAGATAGTGTGAGAAAGTGTTGTTAGACTACGGAATAAGTCGTAGCGTTCACAGGTTCATTCAAATAAGTTAGGCCCGGGTGGGTCAGTTCGTAGGATCGTAGAAAGGCCACAGCATGATCGAAATCAGGAAAGGATAGGTCGATGGGATTCGAGGTGGAGTTGGACCTGTGTAGCCATAGATAGATGAGACCTGTGGGCAAGGCAGCTCCATAGTATGGTTTGGGCAAGACCCGTGGTTGAGGCCCGTGTGACTATAGCAATGTAGATAGGACCTGGTAGAGACCGTAGGGTTGAGGTATGGGATCGAGGATTCCAAGATTTATAGAGCCAAAAGTGCCAATGTGGATAGGGTAGTTTTCCATAGCTGAAGTTTTCTTTGGAAGTCACTAGGAGCGACTGAGAGGGTGTTCTTTGGTTCAACAACCGCGTGGGAATCTAGTATTCCAGATAGTTGGCAGATAAGTTGGGACCAGGGAGGTCTCGGTTCATTAGGAAATAGGATAAGAGGCAGCATGATGTCCGGACAGAAGTAGTGATGTGAGGATTCTTGTGTGTGGAGAAGATTGCTGATCGAAGGTGCTAAGTCACTTACAGTTAGATTAAATAATCTCCGAGTAATTGATTTGACACTTTTGCATAGCTCTCGCTTGAGTCTAACCATTGCAGGGATGAATCTTCTACTCGAAGGATTATTTGAGCATTCTCTCGAGAATAAGTACTCTACAGTTGATTATGGTCGGTGATTTTGTTCTGAGGGTAGCATCGAGATAATCATGGTTGGAAGTTTTATGGTTGATCAATTATTCAATAAGGTTTTAGCATGGTAATTTTTGGAGCATAGGCGGTCCGTCAGGGAGACAGACCATTATAGATTTTAGATCTCGGAAAGACAAAAGTAGTTCTTTGTATGACAGTAAGGATTTATCCTTCATCAGGTTTGGAGAGTCTTGCTCGGTTGGGTTCAATTGCCTTGGCAAGGCCATTGGATGCTCAGTGTGATGGTTGTGTTCCTCAGGATGTCGAGTGTTAGTATTCATTGGGTTCGAAATGGGTTATCGGTTGTTGGTGAGAGTTATGTACCCAAGTTTTTATCAAGGTCATAGTGCTCCTTAGGCTTCACCTTCTAAGGATGACATCTGATACAAGGCAGTGAGGCCTGCAGAAGTGGCATGTGAGCGGTATTCGAAAGGATTTGTGGCGGCAGACTTCAAGGACGAAGTCTAGTTTAAGTGGGGTAGATTTGTAACATCTCGGGAATTGTAAGATTCATATGGCATGCATAAGCTGGAACCAGTTAAGTATGGAAGTTTTTCAATCCTAGAACTCTTAATTGCTAGATTGGTGTTGGAGGCAAGGGTCGAACGCGGGGTATTCATATCTTGAACACTCAGTGTTCGGTGCATGAAGTGGGATGCGGAGGCCAAGATGAACGTGGTGCATTCCAGGGAGGAACGCAGGGTGTTCGTAGTATGCACTCAAAAACCCTAAATGAGCACTATTTAAACAACTTAAGACCTAAGGCTCTTCATTCTCTCAGCCTCCACTATATCTTAAGCCTCTTTTCGAAACCCTAACCCTAATTATGAGTGTGTGAGATTGGAAGACCATATTTGAGTGTATTTTGGTGTTCTTGAAGAAGAGTGATCACCTTGGAGTCTCATTGATCAAGGAAGAGCTTTTGGATTCAGGTTCTCCAGTCATTTGCAAGCCTTAGAAGGTATAAAGTGTCTATCTTGCTATCTTATAGCTTAAGATCTAGATTAGAGTTTGTTTTGTTCTTCTTATGGTAATGTGGATGCTCTTTGGGGGTTTAAGCCACTCCAAGAGCCTAGGATTGAAGATCCTTACGTTTTTTAGTTGTTAGAGTCATAAAAAGAGTAACTTCATGGTTGAGGACCAACCATGCAAAGGTTTTGGGTCTTGGTTTATGGATTGGAAGCTTTAATGGATGTTTGGGTCCTTTTGGTCCATACAAAGGTGCCAAGTCAAGGACTCTATGGATTAAGACTCTGATAGGAAGCTATTTTGAAGATTTGAGCTTTGGACTTAAAGTATTAAGACATAAATGTGATTTTTGGTCCCTGGTCCGGAATGCAACGCGTTCATCTTCAGAACGTCGTGTGTTCTGGCGTCAATTCATGATCAACGGTCAGGCAACAAACGGCCAACGTTCCACACGGGAAAGCCCAACGTTCGGTCCTATATTGGGCTTCTTGGGCTTGTTCATGTTGGGCTTTGGACTTGGATTAGAGTTTTCGCGTGTTGGGATTTTTGGTCAGAAAGTTCTTAGAGTTTTGGACTTTTATTTGAACATGTTTAGTTGGGCCAAGATTTTGTATTGGTCCTTGGTAGGCACAATGGTTTTGGACTTTAGTGGGCCCAATGGGCTTGGTCCTTGGGCCATCGGAGAATTATTATTGGACGAGGAATCGTTGGGCTTTTGGGTAAGGCCCACATGGGGTTGGAACCAATTTAGAAAATTGGACCATTGGTGGGCCATTAGTGGGCTTGGGAAGTCCACGTAGTATTGGGCCTTTCATGTTATGGTTTTGAGCTTTAGGCATGGACCAAATTAGATCAGGGGTAAAATGGTAATTTTAACCTAAGAAGGATTATTGGGTTTCGACTAAGTGTTATTTTAGTACTAATAGCTCGGGGAGTCGAAGGATTAGCAGTTCGGGGATTTGCCAATTAGCAGCCAAAGGATTATCCAGGGGACTTTAGCAGTGCGAGACGAGTTTCCTCTTGTTTGAACGGGTCGAAGGCACCAATGTTGCCCACATATATATGTTTATCTGTTTTTCGAATTACGATCCGATGTCGGGAGATGCCTGAGGAATGTTTGTTATCCTTGAGGTATTTGTGATTCTTGCATGTGTCGGTATCTGTATGTTTCCAGATTACGATTCGATGTCGGGCAGTGCCCGAGGAATGTTTATGTGTATGCTTTTCCGAACTAAGGTTTCATGTCGGGCAGTGTGTTTCCGAACTGCAGTTTGATGCCGAGTGGTACCCGATGACTGTGCATGTGAGATTATACTTGTTGTCTGCATGATACTTGTGTGTGCCTGGTAGGGAGGTGAGTGTGGGTGGGATCCCGTATCTCATCACTAGCTGAGTGTGGACGGGGTTCCATATCTCATTATTAGCAAAGCAGAGGAGGGGCCCATGATAGGCGAGGCCTTAGGACTGGAGCAATTAGTACTGTGTATAATTCTTTATGTGCTAGCATGATTAAGGGCCAGTTACAGGCGGGGCCTGGAAGAAACAAATATGTATATTGAGCTGGGCTCGATGCCAAGTGGGGCCTGATGCCAGGTAGCGCCTGATGTCGGACGGGGCCCGAGGAAGGGGTGGGGGCACGGTATATGTGATTATGTGTATGATATGTGGTAGTATGGTGAACTCACTAAGCTTTGTGGTTATAGTTTTCAGTTTCGGTTTCAGGTACTTCTGGTAGCAAAGGAAACAGCCTAGGATGACTGCATTGCACATACCATGATGCTTAGCCTGGGATGTTTACTCTGATGTTTGATTTGGAAACTCCGAGAATAATGTTTTGAAATACTTTGACTCATGTTTTGATGGAACGCTTTGATAGCTATGGTTTTATTTAACAATTTTAAAATGAAATATTTGGTCATGAATTTTATGAGTGTTACACAGAGCCCATGTCTCTAACCCAACTGTATTATTAAAAATTTCTTTTTCAAAAACGTTTTGTGAAAATTTTTGGATCCTAGTTTGAGTTTGGATTAACACAAATGTTCCTCTTAATCCCTCAAACTAGGGCTCTGATACCAACTTGTAATATCTCATTTTTCACAATAATTTTTTTATTTTTAAATTAGGTAAAACTTCACATTTATAGAATCCAAGTTAAGAAAACCATTTGTTTAAAAATAAGCATAAATATAATATACACGAAATCTCTATTGATGTAGATGAATGTATACAGTCACTTATTCACCTTCCCATGATCATCAATATTACATGAAAACAATTAAACCTACAACTATAAGGTAAAGCTTAGTGAGTTCCCCCAAAATACCACACACCACAATACACATAGAAATGAATACACACCAGGTCCACAGTTACAAAGACTGGACTGCCCCGAGCCTACAACATAAAGCTGGACCACTCCCGAGCCTACAACATGAAATTGGACCACTCCTGGGTTTGTTGGCCTACCACCTCAACCCAAAAACTCACCTAAGCCTCCAGTCCATGAATGGTTACTATCCCGTGCCTATAGATTAGAGCCGGCTCGCACCTTGTATCTTGGCCTAAAGCACAAAGCAGGACCACCTCAACTTGACCCGTCACAATATGTCGACAAATATAATCAAACTAGCAATCAAGAGAACACATAAGCACATGCAACTATCTACATGAATCTAATTATTTTACAGCTTACTACCGCCTACTAGGTCTCTCCAACACAATACACCACTACCGACTAATCACCAAGGAATCCATACCTATATGTAACCAGAGGTGAGATAGACATCCGAACATATGATCCCATTCTAGAGCCACAAACAAACAAGGAAAAAGCAAGAAATCCTAGATCAAGAGTTCTTAGGCGATCATACGTGACTACATACAAAACCCGTAGGTCACTCCACTAGACGATCAATAGCCTACTGGTACTCTAACCAACATATCACTACTCCTATATCCTAACATACAAGGATATATATTGCAACACATAGTATAGTGAGGAAACTCACCTAAATCGGAGACCCAAGAAACACCACGACACATTCACTCTCTACACTGATTGCTCCCATGAGCCAACTAGCACAAAAATGCGGCAGAACCTTAATCAAGAACCCAGTTCCTTCAAGTTTGACCAAAAGTCAAATCAGTCAGAAATTCAATGTTCAACGGTCTAAGTGAACAACCAACATTACCAAAAGTTGACCCCCACCTCATGAACAACCCTTCATGTCGTGAGAACATGCTCAGCCTGATTCCAAACTCGGTCATGCACCAACTCAGCCAACTCGGTCACAAATAACTCATTCAGTAGGCACTACTACATGAAGCCTCCTTGGTCATGTTGTGAAAAGAATAAGACAAGATAGATGAAATAACCACCATGGTCACGTCGTGACATTCCCTATGTCACGTTGTGACTAAATTCTGAGGCATCATCTTAATTGTTTGAGTCCTTAATCCATTAAGTCATCAGCTCCAACTTTCTAGAAATCTTTAAGAGACTCCAAAGGTTTATAAAAATGAAAAATTTATGGACATGCATGTCTCCCACCTAATCTAGGTTAAATGTCAAGAAAGTGACCTAGTTCTCATGCAAGGCTGATAAGCTACATCAAATTCTTAGATTCAAAAGATATGATGCTTTAGGGACTTAGGAGGACCAGAAAGTTGCCAACTTTATTCTATCCATTTACTCAAATCAAAACTATGAACCAAAAAGGACTAAAACAACTTAGATATAATAGAATAAACCATAAAGGTAGAAGCTTGAATCCTTACAAATGGTCCAGAAGGTGATATCAATGATGAGAAGTTGTTGCTTGCTTCATCATTGCACCAAATCTCCTTTTGCTTCCTTCAAAGAGCATCAAAACCACCAAATGAGCTAAGAACCATCAAGAGGGATTAGGGTTAGGGTTTCTGAGATTTGATAGGGATGGACGCTAATGAACCCTTAATTCGAGTTAATGAGGTTTAAAAACGAAGGAAACCCTAAAAGATCATGGGATTGGGTTGCAATCATCCTCACGACGTGACCATACTCATGTCACGTCATGACATGCTTCCTGGATACGTACTTGTCATTTAACTCGTCACATCATGACCTCCCTATGGTCACGTCATGACACCCAGATTTCCCTAGAAACCATGCTTTCCACTCTTTCTTCACATTTCTATCTCCCGGTTTTCCTAGAAACCACGCTTTTCAAACTTTCTCCACATTTCTATCTCTATCTCTTTTTGTCCTTCTATTTATCCCCACTCTCTCTAAGTCTTCACTACCTCTTCTTCTTAGGGACACATACTCTATTTATTGTCCATCTACTAGTACAAATCATCTACAACACATATTTCTTTTAGGATAACCAGAATATCATTCTTTTTACATACACTTGGCATCTCTTTAACTAGTGAGCTTATTCTTGTTATTTCATAAAATAACATTTCTTTCTTTCTTCTTGGCATTCTATGTTGGATTAATGTGTCTACGCCAGTAACTAAATTGGTATATTCTTGTAATTAGCAGCAAAGTCCTTTTTGGGTTGCCCTCATAACTAGAACTTAACTAGAATAACACTTATAGTGAGAGGATGATTTATTAGATTATTGTATGGTTAATAAAGTATTTGGAAATTGTGAGGAAATGATTTGTTAATATATTAGATGATTAATATTTTAATTGAAAATAGATAGTCAATTTTTTAATTTATTATGTGATTAATAAATTAATATATGATTAACTACTAAAGTAATTGATTTGTTAATTTATATGATTAATAAATTAATAAGAAATCAACTAGAATTAATTAATTATTAATAAGAATTAATCTGGAATTAATTTGGGATTAATTGGATTTAATTTAAGGTGCAAGGGGTGAATTGTAATTGTTTAATAGTTGAGCAAAAGACGTAATTCTAGAACCATCCAAAGGGTAGATGGCTTTGGGAGCCCTTCTAGGGTTTCCAAAAGCCTCATGGATGATAATAAGGAAAAGTTTGAAATGGAATTAAATCTATTATTTAATTATTCAAATCTTGATTTGTCCCTAAGTTGCCTAAACTATAAATTGGACCCCTTGGGCATCAATTTTTGTGACCATTCTTTTCAAGGAGCATATGAACAAAATTTTACACTCTCTTCCTTTCTCCTCAAGTGTCTTCTACTTCTAAGGTGATAGCTTTCCAAGCTCAATAAAGAAAGGAATCAAGTAAAATTGTTTGCTATAACAAGTTTAAGGTATGTAACTCCACTTTATGATTTTCAGAATTTACTAGGGTTCATCATAGATTTGTTATTCAAAGTATGTTTCCTTAATGTGAAGACATAAATCCTTTTTGGTTGCATGTACCCTTCTTAATTGTTAAGTGTTTTTTCGGATTGTGCATATTGTTGTAACCTAATAAACCATCAGTGGTATCAGATATAATTGGTGTGTCTAAAATTGAAAGCACATTAGTTGAATTGAACAAAAAAAATTTATGTCACTGAGTTCGCGACATGACAGTGTATGTGTCACGACGTGAACTCAGTACATATCCATAATTTCCGGATTTCTTGCCTAATTTGATTTATGTGATTGTTAATTATTTGGTAATTATCTGTTTAGAAATCAGTTAGAATCTGATTTTTCATGCTTTAGATGATTAAATAAAATCCCTAAATATTATGAGATATCTTTACACAAGATAATGACTAATTATGAATTTAATTAATATTATCCCTATGGATCTAAATGACTAATTCAATTACAAGACTATTTAAAAGAAAATTATAAATCCGTAAATGGTTTAAATGATTAACTAATTACTTCATTTAAATAATTAATTTTAAATGCTTAAAAGTTTAATTAAATAATCAATTAATTCAGATAATTAATCTTAAACCTAATATTTTGAAATGTTTTAAAATACACCCTTATATAATGTATTATAAGATTAATTACTATATTTATAAGAAAAGTTGGTCAAATCGCTAGTAAACCTCATTCACGAATCCATGCTATAAAGAGGGTATAATGAAACGACCTATAAAATAACTGTGGAATGGGTGTCCTTTTCACCCACCGCTCTCCTACGTGGTGGAAGGTTGTTAGTTGAACGTGTTCAATAGGACATAATCATATTAAAAGTATAATCTATAAAGTACTAGAATCTTCGTTTAAAATCTCATTCTAGTTACTTTAGGAAAAATGTGAAATTGTATGCTAATCCATAAAAATACACATCATTTATTTCTGAGTTGTTAGTGGAGCGTGTATGGTTACCTAGCACACTAATTTGGGACTATAAAGATGAAATGATGAAACAAATCGTGTTTATAGTTGTTGATGGAGCATGTATTGTTAATCGGCACAATCACTGAGAGATTATAAGTCAATTGAGGGTGTTTGAGCGGGTTTGCATGGTTATTCACATCTTAATTATGATCATCAGCATCCCAGTCAGAATTGGTAAGGGCATAATCGAGATTAAACATATCATTAATAAGTTTCAATGAATCTTAAAAGATCTAAGAGTTTCATAATTTTGAAACTGGTAAAAGCCCTACCTACCTAAAATAGATTCGCAATTTAATTATGACTTCCCTCTTCAAAGTTCGAATAAAAAATATGGTTCATAGCCTGCTGTGCACAAAAGTATCCACTAATTTTAATATTTATAGCCTAACAAACTTAGACTATCTATGCACTTATAGGCAGTGTACCTAGTCAGATTACAGTATAGCTTAGGTAAGTCGGGTGTCGATCACAGGGAACGGTGGATTAATTTAATATATATGATTATAGGTTACAGGTCACACGAAAATAATAAAGAAAATGGTTTAATAAATCTCAAAATAACAATTAACAACTCTCGATAAACTAACAGGAAAGCACATCTCTTCAGGTACTTTGGTTTAGATAAATTACACCTTAAAAACATAGACAATTGCATACACAAATTCATTTATTCATGTTCACCGATTCCTGAAATGATTAGATTCGCGTTAACTATAACTAATCCTTTAGCAAACAAGTCAATTTAAATAGTGATCGGTTGATTAAACTAATATGCTTCCTAGTGTACAGTTCGTATCAAGCAAGACTTGTAAATATAGTTAATCAAATTACTAATTCAATTTAACCTCTTGTTGATGGTCATCAAACAAGGCTCACACATTAACTTACTTATTCTCAAGTTAATCCTAGTTTCACATTCGTTATTCCTAGACTTATAATCTTGATGGTCATCAAAATCATAAGAGACAAGCAATCAAGCAGGTGCTCACACAACTCAATTCACTTAACAATTAACAAAAAATAATCATCATTAATACATAAGGATCTTTTAACAAGCTTGGCAAGATAAATTAAACATAAATAAACAATTCGATATAGCAATTAGTCTAATAATCAAAGCTTCATTCAATCATAAACACAAAATAAAAGGTTTTTTTACACCCAAATTAGAAACTGAATACAGAAAAGTACCACAATGCACTGCTAAACATGGTCACGTTAGCAGCCCATATGATTACCGACACGTATCCGCTCTCCAATCCTTCCGATCTCCGCTCCCGTTAGCTTAGCGGCCTTCTGGCCGCCTTCTAGACCCTCAAAACGGCTTAACAAATGTTTAATATCGACTAAATTAAGTTGGTAGTCGAATCCCCCTCCCTTGTTAGCTGAAAATCGACTTTTATAACCTTTGTAGCCGACTTACGTACGCTGGGCGTACTAAGGATTACTACGCGATGGAGTTTATCCGGTGCCAGCCATTACGCGGGGCGTACCCTTAAGTTACGCCGGGCGTAATTCAATTTGGTCGCTACGCTTAGCGTAATTGCTATTTACGCGGGGCGTAATTGTTATTCCAGCATTTTTAATTACTTTTAGCTTCTAAGCCCGGTTTCCGCTTCAGTCTTTTCTTTTGTGTTTTATCGTCAACGAATAGCTGCAAAACATAATTCAAAGCATTATGAGTACTTTTTAGTTCTAAAAGAGAATAATAAAGGCCAAAATATTAAGATATAATGCATAAAAATATATATAAAAATACACATATCAAAATACCCCACACTTAGCCTTTTCTTGCCCTCAAGCAAATTTACTTTTAATTTTATTTTACCAATATCGCACTAAACAATCCATTTAAAACTCAGCCATTCTGTCAAGACCGCAATGCATGCATTTGTGTCTAAAATTTTCCTAAAGTACCCCCCCCCCCATATTTTCAATACTCACAATCTTCATAAACACTTGCCCACTTTTTCCGAACAATGCTCATTTTATGCAACCCTCCGAATCCATCCACAGAAAACCTCCTAACCTCAAGGTATTTTTAGTTGAGCAACCTAAGCATACATAATCTAGAATTACAACTTTTCGATACCACTATGGAGCTCTTTTGGAATTCTTCAATTCTTTGACATTTGATCTTTAATTTCTTTGAATTCACCACCTTTGTTGATTTGATTTCCGGTATCTTCAACTTTTTGGATTTCTTCAGAATTTTGATCTTTTGATATTCACTTTATTTGCTCCAAAATTCTTCAAACTTTACTCGTAATTCTTTCTTTTCTTCTTCTTTTTTTTACATGTACCTCACTTTTTTTTCACTCAAAACCTACATGCTTAAACAGAGGCGCTCAACCTCAACCTTTATTGGTTAATGATAATAATTTTCCTGGATACATTTCAGGTTTAGGCTGCTAAACATATTGCATCCCTCAAACCAAGCGGGATTATGTTTTTGTTCCATGATTTCACTAAAATAAGGGAAGTCACAAATGCACTATAACATATATTGGCTCAACTAAACATTTGAGTTCTCATCGGATCATTTCATACAATATTAGCAAAATTTAAATTATCACCAGATTTTTCTAAATTAAACTATTATTTCAAGTTTTTAAAATTTTAAATTTCCTAAATCTAGCAATTTCCTAACTATTATTTTATTTTTTTCTTATAATTTTAATTTACTATTACCGACCCCCTACCCCACACTTATTTCATACAATGCCCTCATTGTATGCTAAAACGAATTAAGAACATAAAAAGGGAGAAAAAGGAACAGACTTCCCTGGGTAGTTGTGGCGAGATCGAATGGGGCTACTACAAGTTGCTTCAAATATTGCTGAAAGACTGAAAACTAGAACTGCTGCTTCTGAATTTGCCGAAAAATAAAATCAAGACTGCCGACTCCAAAAATGTAGTGCAAAAGATTGCAAACAAATGCAATGTGTAATAACCATGACATGGGAAAGTGTAGACCACGTCGTCTTGTCAAGAATGGCATCTCTTCTCTCGCGATGAAAAATCCCCCACAACATAGGAAAGTGTCAACCATGTCATGGCAGCCGGGATGATACGTCTTCCTCGCGTCAAAATAAAACTCTATGGTGTGGGAACAGCTCATCCATATCATAAGAGTCAAAATATCGTAAAAATGCCAATCTTCTAAACAATCGCTCACGGAATCAATATGCACCCCAAACTTATGACAAATTGTGGGTCTTGACTATAATCTTCGAACTCTCACACGGCTCTCTCTAGCAACAGTCGGACCTAGCTGCTGAACTTACTGTCAGCTTTCTAAGGGCGAAAATTCTGCAGAAATCTAAACAACCAAAGAGCATCAACATGGAAAACAAAAGTAAAACAGACTAAATTAAAGTTTAATTACACACCAAACAAAAATACTAAACTAAACTAAAAATAACACAAAAATAAAAATAAAAAGGATCACTCATCATCTCCATCATCATGCTACTGTGTCCCCGAAGTACCGGCCCCATGATGTCGTGGATGGAATGGTGGTGGGTAGGGAACCGAATACTGAAACCCTTGGTGGGCAAAGAATGCGTTCAACGCATCCCCATACCACTGCTGTTGCCTGTTCACATGTGCAACATACTTACTAAGGTTCTGGACTCTCATGTCAAGACGGTCAATGCCCTGAGCTAGGTAGCGCATATCAATCTCCGGCTCAAGTCCCTACTGCACTCCCCGAGGAGCAGGTCTACGCCGCTGGACCCGTCTCGACTGTGGCTCGGCGGCACCCTCCTCGTCCGCCACATCATCTGCTCGTACTTGCAAAAAACCATCTCCACCCCACTCCAATACACGCATCGACTCCAATAGCTGAATGCTCATCGGCCTCATGTCGTGGAACACCATCGATCTCGTGATCTTACGCGTCAGCAACTGATATGATCGGGCTAACCGTGTGATAAAATGCCCTCCGCATATCGGGCTATCCTCCCTAAGTCCCCTGGCCCTCCGTCCCAAATATGCAGCTAAAGCAACGGGAAGGTTCAGGTGCCTCCCCGGAGTAACAAGTGCCCATAGGAAATACAAATCTGTCGACGACACTCTCTCACTATTCTTGTGATGCGTGAGAGTCATGGAAATCAACCGGTGCAACAATCTGTAGGTAGTAGACCGTATCATCCTACCCCGTACAGTAGATGGCGTATAAACTCCTCCCGTAATCTCGGCCCAAAAAGTGTTCTCGTTATAGTCGTTTGGCCGCTCCGTAAGACAATCGGCAAGGAATGCCGGGAAGTGGACACTCCTCGTCTCATCCGCTGTGTAAATACCCACTCGAGTCGCAAGCTCTATCACGCTTCACTCCCGGCTCACTCCCCCCAGTCTGAAGGCAAAAGCTGTCCTGTCATCGAGTGCCTTCCTAGGATCATAGGAAACTGTAGCGTAGAACTCCAGCAAAAATTCCTGATAAACAGGCTCCAGGATCCTAAACAATCGTGCCCATCCCTGACACACGAACAAATCCACACCACTCGCGTCCGAGTGCGTGTATTGCTAAAATTCCTGGATTAGTGCAGCTAGTCCAGTCCGGGTCGCCAAGTCCCAATCAAATGAGGGTGCTATGTCGATCTCTTTGGTGAGCAGAAAACTCAAACCGTTGACATATCGTGTCCGGGTTGCATCGTTCAGCGTTTGCGGAAATTGTAAGAAACGGTGATCGGTCACATCCTCGGGTGGGTTAGTCCGTTGGGTTCTTCGGGCCATAACCTGGTTGTAGTCTTACGCTGGGCGTAACCCCATCTCCGTGAAAAGTGTATCCGCGATCCATGGCTGAATTACGCTTGGCGTACATGAAATGTACGTTGGGCGTAATTAAATATTTCCTTATCTTTAATTGAAATTCCTTTCTTTTTTAACTTTTTAATTAAGGGACTTTACAACTTAATACTTAATTATTTTTTCTTTATTTATTTCTTTAGCAAATGACTTTCCGATGAGTGAAAAAAAATGAGACGTCATAATCACTTATCTTTGTCAAGATCAAACGACAATGGTTGATTAAAAACCTTTGCATGCAAGAATTGGTTTGCAAAAATACCCACTTTCGGGACCCGTTAGAATATTTCCTTTGTTTTCCTTGCACCTTTAACTAAAAGCGGAACAAGAAGTGACCTAACTAGTCAAGAACAACAAGAGCTCGGTCTTCCACTTAACCACCACAATACGCCTTGCTATACTACGCCTCATGGATTAAGTTGGACAAATCAACAAAGTAGTAGGCTAAGCAGGTCAAGAATTCCCTAATCGCTTTCATCCTCGAAACCCATGCAAAAAGTAAAGTCAAGCAATGTGTGCAATCCCAAATTCCTGCAAATAACAACAAGAACCTTCCCGACAAGTGAAATGATATCATCGAAAATCAAACTAAAAATAAAAACTAATTAAAAACAAATAACGAGTAATCAAATAAACTAAATTAATTGAAAGCCGTTCCCCAGCAACGGCGCCAAAAACTTGCTGTGCACAAAAGTACCCACTAATTTTAATATTTATAACCTAACAAACTTAGACTATCTATGCACTTATAGGCAGTGTACCTAGTCAGATTACAGTATAGCTTAGGTAAGTCGGGTGTCGATCACAGGGAACGGTGGATTAATTTAATATATATGATTATAGGTTATAGGTCACACGAAAATACTAAAGAAAATGGTTTAATAAATCTCAAACTAACAATTAACAACTCTCGATAAACTAACAGGAAAGCACATCTCTTCAGGTACTTTGGTTTAGATAAATTACACCTTAAAAACATAGACAATTGCATACACAAATTCATTTATTCATGTTCACCGATTCCTAAAATGATTAGATTCGCGTTCACTATTGTTGGATTAATGTCTAAGTCCATAACTATTTTGGTATGTACTTGACCCGATTATGAGCATGGTCCTTTTGGGTTGCCTTCACCGTAGCAATATGTAGGATGATTTAAGGAGAGAAAGGTTTAAATATGATTTATTAATATATTATGAGAATAATATATTAAAGGAGAAATCATATTGTCTAATCAGTATTAGTCAAGAATTAATTGTTAATTAATTTTGTGGCTAAAAGAGATTAATTAAATATAGGGGACTGGACTGCAATTATTGGATAATTGAGTTATTGGGCTAAGGAATGCTAAAGGATCAAGGGGTGAACGAAATTATGATGGGAGCCCATCATATTTTCGTCCATGGCCTTATCCTGAAAGTTCCATGGGCTGCTTAGAGTTTAAGCTGTCCATTAGGGTTTTGACTGAAACCCTAGCAGCCCACACAAGTATATAAAGGACCCCTTAGGCTCCCAAAACATGGACAACTAATTCTCTAGGGTTTCTAGTCGTTTTTGGGCAGCCTCATTTCTTCTCTTCTTCATCCAAGTTGTATATGGTGTTTGTGACTCCATTAGAGGTGCAGCACTTGAGGCACTAAGCTTTCTAAGGCCAATCCAAGCAAGGAATTGATTGTTATTGCTATATAACAATCAAAGGTAATTCCCTAAACCCTAATTCAGTTTATAATATGTTAGATCTAAGTTTATTAGTCTTGGATTCAAAGCATGTACAATAGAGAAACCTAGATCCAAGCATTAGGGTTTGTATGAGCACATAGGACTCTTCTTATGCCTAAAACCCATCAACTATAACTAATCCTTTAGCAAACAAGTCAATTTAAACAATGATCAGTTGATTAAACTAATATGCTTCCTAGTGTTCAGTTCGTATCAAGCAAGACTTGTAAATATAGTTAATCAAATTACTAATTCAATTTAACCTCTTATTGATGGTCATCAAACAAGGCTCACACATTAACTTACTTATTCTCAAGTTAATCCTAGTTTCACATTCGTTATTCCTAGACTTATAATCTCGATGGTCATCAAAATCATAAGAGACAAGCAATCAAGCAGGTGTTCACACAACTCAATTCACTTAACAATTAACAGAAAATAATCATCATTAACACATAAGGATCTTTTAACAAGCTTGGCAAGATAAATTAAACATAAATAAATAATTCAATATAGCAATTAGTCTAATAATCAAAGCTTCATTCAATCATAAACACAAAATAAAAGGTTTTTTACACCCAAATCAAAAACTGAATACAGAAAAGTACCACAATGGACTGCTAAACATGGTCACGTTAGCAGCCCATATGATTACCGAAACATATCCGCTCTCCAATCCTTCCGATCTCCGCTCCCGTTAGCTTAACGGCCTTTCGGCCGCCTTCTAGACCCTCAAAACGGCTTAACAGAAGTTTAATATCGACTAAATTAAGTTGGTAGTCGAATCCCCCTCCCTCGTTAGCTGAAAATCGACTTTTATAACCTTTGTAGCCAACTTACGTATGCCGGGCGTAAGTCGGATTACGTTGGGCGTACTAAGGATTACTACGCGATGGAGTTTATCCGGTGCCAGCCATTACGCAGGGCGTACCCTTAAGTTACGCTGGGCGTAATTCAATTTGGTCGCTACGCTTAGCGTAATTGCTATTTACACGGGGCATAATTGTTATTACAACATTTTTAATTACTTTTAGCTTCTAAGCCCGGTTTCCGCTTCAGTCTTTTCTTTTGTGCTTTATCGTCAACGAATAGTTGCAAAACATAATTCAAAGCATTATGAGTACTTTTTAGTTCTAAAAGAGAATAATAAAGGCCAAAATATTAAGATATAATGCATAAAAATATATATAAAAAATACACATATCATAGCCTTAATTTAAATTTTGGGTTAATAATTTATGATTAAAATCAACTAACTTGAATTCTCTCTTCTCCCAATTTTAGATGTCTTTTGAAGATAGAAATGGTCTTCCTCATTCTTTTTGAAATGTTTTTCCTCAACCTTCATGAGAGGGTCTTCCACCTTCAAGTCAATGTGAAAATGTCTTCCCTTCCTTAGGTAATGGTGAAACTGGACATTGTCTCTCTTCAACTCTTCCACCTCCACCTCCTGTGACTCTCCTAATGTCGCGTTTTCCTCAAATAGAAAGATATGAAACTAAAAGATCTAGTATGTACAAGAGTCATTATAAAATGATATTGCTAATAACATATGATCCTATAGGGTCACACCTTATATCAAGTTACAATCAATTGATTATTTATTAGTATAATTTGATTATTAATTAACATATCAACACTTTTATTTAATTGGAAAATTATTATTTCATGGAAATAATATTTCACTAATTGGGGATTTATTATTTATGAAAATAATATTTATTAAGGAAATACCAACTTATGAAATATATCATAAAATATGATTATTTATAAGTTACATTTATATCTTAATAAACTAGTTAGAGTTTATATATATATATATATATATATATATATATATATATATATATATATATATATATATATAACTAGCCATGAGTTAGGGTATGGGACACATTTGTCTTCTTCTGTTCTCTATTTTCCAAATTAGAGAAGTAAACCACATGGTTCACTTTTGAATTGTTAATTGTATTCTACCATGCTTGTAAGAGGCTTGTCCCATGCTTTTACTTTATGTCTACTCTCACCTTTTGTCTTTATGGGTTAAGGCATACAAGAGAGGGATATGAGATCTTTGTTTCTAGTTCTTGCAAAACACTTTGTGGTCCCTTTTTTAGCATAAAGCCGAGATCATTTGCTCTATTTGTGGCTGCCAAAATTTGAAGTTAATAAGCCTTTATTCTCCTTCATTCTCTTGAATTTTGATGTTAGAAAATTTTCCTTTGTTGCTTAAAAGGTTGTTATGCTTTCTCTTCTATGGTTGTTTTAATCTTTCTAACTCTTGCAAAATTATCCTTGGTGGGAATAAAACTAGTTTTATTTTTATTCAAATCTGAAGTTTTCCATTGCATTGTTTATGTTTTTGAAATAATTTTTGAATAAAAACCAACATAAACTACTCAAGCCCTATTGGCGAGTAATTATGAAGATAGAGGTTCTATGTGTGCCACTTTTTAAAAATGAAGTCGTACATTGACAAGTTAGAAAGGATGGGTATCGTATTCCCAAAGGAAGCATTGTTTTGTTTCTCCTTTCACTTCCTAGTTATATGGTTAGTTCGTTAAGAACTTTCATATAAGGAATCTCGATGTGAACCTAATTGATATTACCTATATGTTGATGGTTGTTGAAGCATAAATGATTAAGAGCACAACTAAATCAGAAATGCTTATAGGGTCTAATTCCAAGAATTCCATGGACACTGAAAATGGTAAAATTAGTGAGCTAGAAAAGATTTCTCTTCCCAATAGAAATGGTTCGGCCAAGATCAAACCATCTGATCCACATGTTGACCCTAATGAGTCCATTTGTTTCTAGTGTCAATTGAAGGGACATTGGAAGCGATGCTGCCCACGATCCTTTTAGTTATCACTATCACATGACCAGAGGGTAATAACATGTTGTGTTTCAATTGACATATTCATATTTTTGTGCACTTCCAGTTGATTTGGCAATGCTTATAAGTTCCATGCTCTTCATTTAACTGCAAAAGCAAAGCACATTGGTTAGTGAAAGTATACTGATCAATATAGTGAGCTACTAAGAACATGGAAGCACTAGTGGGCCCTTGAGCTTCCAGAAGGCAAGAAATTAAAATAATAGCGAAGTTCAATCAATGAAGGAAAACTGGATTTGAATTTGGTTTGGCCTAAACCTTGACTGTAGCTTGGGAATGATAGATCCACATGGATAAGAACTTATGCACCTTCAAGTCTATGTGGCAAAAGGTTTCGCTCTAATTCATGAAAGATGGTTATGAGGAAACACTTTCACTACTAGATTTTAAGGATATGATAAAATCAATACAGATATTGGTTGTGTTAATTGCATTCTCAAATTCAGAATTACGACATCCATCTTCATATTTCGAATTGTGTGGAATGGAAATGAATTGTTTAATCATTCAGGAGATATGTTTATCACATCTTGAAAGGGTTTGAACACATACACTATTTAGATAAAGTGCATAAGCTTAAGAAGCCTGATTAGAGGTTAGATTAAGAACTTTCTCAAATATTCTCTTATACTCGAAATCTTTTTGTATCATTCAAGACAACTAATTGAGCTGAAAACATATCATATTTTGATCTCTGTGTTCTTATTCGCTTTCTTTACATCGATTGATTCAAACACAATGTGTTTCACTCTTCATGCAATGGTCACATCGTGGCCATCTATGTGTCACATCATGATAATTAAATGTATCCAGTTTTGCCACATGTCACGCTCTCCCGCCAAGTGTTCTGGTGACTTGCCTCATTTCACATCATGACACATCTATTGCCACATCTTTAACTGAATCTCTCTCTCATTCGTCTACATCCCTAATTCACTCATTGCCACATTGCGGCCAATATACCTCCATGTCGTTGGGATAAAAAGCCGACCGTTGACATTGACTTTAACTGAATTTTCTCAAAATAACAACATACTTTCATCTCGACTTCAAACAACCATAACATTCTCAAACGGACTCCGTTTTAACAAACTTTATAGCCACATAACCGTCTCAGAATGAATTATCATTTTCTCTCAAAATTTCCTAGTTTAACTCTACTTATTTTCTGAATCAACTTAATAAGTACAAGAACCTACGTGTTGCATCATTGAATTACATCACTTCACTGTTTTATGCTCACCCAAAATCATAGTTATACCAAACACATACTTTAACTCACATTATGAGGTTCTTAGGTTATTAAATGTCTCGTAATAGTTCCTATCATGAAAACAGGTGTCACACAAAGTCTTTAGAAGAGGAAAAAAGGATTACTGGGCAGTATTCTTATGGAAGCGCAGTTATTGCGGATAGAGGCTGAGTGGCTATGAAGTTAGCACATACTCGAAATCGGTTTGATTTACTTAGTTTTAGTCCATTACACATATAGGTCAATTTATACCCCCCTCCCCCTGATATTGAATTCTTTAAGTTCTGCATTACGGATGAAGTTGGAGATCGAGCTATTAAAAACTATTAATACCTTCTTGACATTTGCAAAACAATATGTTTGTCTATTCATTATAAGTTTAGAACTATTTGTTTTGAATTAAAATCATAATAATTACATAATCTAACCATTTAACTAAATGAGAGCACATGATAACTTGATTGTTTTGGACAAAACAACAAGGTTCAAGATACATATGATATACAAAGCGAATTGCAACACCATTGTGTCCAATTGACATCAACTAATCTACCCATGTGTTTACACCACGTAAAAGATAAAGAGATAACATGGTCTGCTGCCAAAGTTGAGGAAGGAGGGATGTTTTTGAAACCTTCTTGTTTCTCGCGGACCAAATCTGCCATATGAAGCACTAGAGTATCGATATAAGAATTTTGCTTTGCCTTGGGACATTCACACCATTTCATAATTCAATAGTGCTTACTCTACAGTGAACCTAGAGTGAAAGAGAACATGTTCCACGTACTCCGGTTCAGTACCACATTGGCACATAAAGGACAAAGGTCTCTGCAACTGGAATTCTTCCACGTTGAGCACGCCATATAAAACACAAAACTTTGATGGGACAACTTTAGGCCATCAATCTTTGGCCTCAAACATAAGTTTACTTTTGAGTCTTGCGCACGATATTCACAAAAAACATGCCGTCTGGAGCAATATTAAACCAAAATTTATATTATTCCTTAGTAAATGTGTAAGAGTACATAGTTCATTAAGCTCAACTACCATTGATGATAAGTATCAAATTCAAAATTTCATATCATGTTAGAGTTTAAAAGAATTGATTGCTATGACAACCATTGACCCACGATCATATGGATAGTTGCGTAAATGGACCACACCATTGACTTGAGATCTAATTGATGATCGAGTCAATGGGCCTATATTTATTGTTCACGACTTTAGGTTTACATACAAAAATTCAAATGAGTTATTTACAACTTAGTTTTTCATGCCGTTCAAAAAAAGTTATTTACAAAGCCTTATATTTTACAAACTTATTCCTTGTTATTATAAATCTTTAAACAGTTTATAAAATCAGCTCACTAATATTCTGTTAATATATAATACGTACTACAAAGTCAAAATTATTACATATACTTTTAACAAATAAATTTATTATTTTAATGGCTAATTTATTTATGCAGTAGAAATATATTTTGACATATGAAGAATTTAATTGCGATAAAAGGTAATTTAGAAATTTGATTTTTGAGATGGAACTAGAGCAAGGCTTTTTATCCATCAGGAAAATTGTTTAAATTAGTGATTATAAATATTAATACGAGTGAAAACGCTACACAGCTTGTTTGAGTCATTGAGTGTAAATGCTATTAATCTACTTCATGTATTTTTAGTTTTAATATTCTATCTAATTAACATGTAACATCCTACTTTTAGGACTAAAAAGTTTCCTTTTAATAAAATAAATAAAATAAAATTTAATAAAATAATAAATAAAAATAAAAATAATAAGATAGAACGTATTATTAGTGAATATATAAATTTGAGGTGATGAAAGTTAGATTTGATACATTTAGTAAATAAATGTTAAAATCGACAAATTATGAAAATTGAGTTTCACCGAGAGTTGACTCATTTAAGTGGAATTAAGACTATTAAAGTCAAGTTTATGGTGGGGAAGGACTAGAAGTGTCAAGTTTCCATGTAGATGATGCAAGTTTGAGACATGGTGGTTATTTAGTAAAGACCGGAAGTTGTTTGGTAAAAATAAGAAGTTCAGAACTTGAAATAAGAACCAACACTACTTTTCCCTCTAATTTCTTGTGGTGTGGGACTTTAGTGATTTTGAGAAGTTCTCATGACGATTTTATGAAGAGATTCGTCACATGGCTTGGATTCAAGGAGGTTTTGGTAATTTAAAGCTAGATTTGAAGTCTTTTACTGTTGCAAGGTAAAAATCTTCATCAAAACTCTTTATATTTGAAATAGAGGTTGGCGGAGAATTCAAATCCGACTTTTGTTGGATAATTATAACTAGAGTTTTATTTCTAATCCATTATATGGTGTTCCAAATGGTTCTAAGCTTGAAACATTTTTCCTATTAATGAATTTGAGTTTTGGGTAAATGTAAACCATAAACCCTAGTTATGGAGTTATGAGTAATGGAGTTGATAAACAAGAAATTGTTTGGATTCTTTGATCATATGGTGAATTTGATACATTAATCCTAATGTAGATGTTCAAACTTATGAATGTGTAAATCTAGGGTTTTAGACATTGTAATTGGTCATTTCAAGGCTTGTTGTTTCAAATGAGTACAAACAACTCTTATAAGTAAGCTTATGTTCAAGCAATTAGAATTTATTCATTAAAAATGATCATTATCATAAACTTAGGGAAACTTGAGTAATCCAAGGTGATTCAATAAAGTATCATTGTGTTTGGATATGTTGGAAACTATGAAGTGGGAATAGATAATTCCATGGTTGTAATTAAGGACCTACACTTATGTGGAATGGATTACAAGCATGCATTATGTATCATAACTAGTTTATATAACTAGTTAATGGAAATGGTGTTATTAATTTGGTCACTCATAAACGTTTATGCTAAAATAGTCCATAACTAGTTAATGAAAATGGTGTTATTACTTTGTTCATTAATAAACGTTTGTGTTAAAATAGTCCATAACCCCTCTAGATGAAGTTTCGGTAACACAAATGGTGTTATTACTTTGGTCACTCATAAACGTTTGTGCTAAAATAGTCCATAATCGCTCTAGATGGTGTTTCGGTAACACAAATCCTTTGGACTTGTTTTAATGAACTTAATTAAGTTATGAGGAAGATGCAGTTCATACCTTAATGTATTCATGTTATTAATCTGTAAAGATAATACAATTTGATATACAAAATATTTAATGCAACTAGGCAAAGTACAATGGCTTAAAAGGAAAATCTGCACCTTTTGGGGTGTGTATAAGATGTATACTATATGTGTGATATTATAGGCATAAAAATACATTGGCCACATGTTAGACTATCAACTCCATGCCACTTGGTCATAACTTTTTCATTTTAGGTCGCATTCACTTTATGTCACTTTTATTAGTGCTTATATGATGAATATAGGTTAGAAATGATGGTTATTTGAACTAGGATATACGGTATCCTTGTTTGGATATTTTAGTCCTTTATTAACCTATGTTTGAAATACATAGGTGGTGATTTAAAGGAATACATGGCCATATACAAACTAAATATTATTTCATCAATTGAACTTATTTGAATGTGTTACACTTATGTGTTATGTGTGTCATTAGATATGTACCTTTATATGCATTCATGAAAATAAGTTTTATTAATTAGAAAGAATTAAGGGGGAGTAGATAAAGCTTGAAAAGATTTACTCACATTGATTGTGCCTTCATATAATTTTGGGAAGTAAGTGTCCTACAAGTAGAAAGCATGGTTATTTGAACTAGGATATACAATATCCTTGTTTAGTATTTTAGTCCTTTAGTAACCTATGTTTGAAATACATAGGTGGTGATTTAAAGGAATACATGGCCATATATAAACTTTATATGCATTCATGATAATAAGTTTTATTAAATAGAAATAATTAAGAGTAAGTAGATAAACCTTGAAAATATTTCCTCAAATTGATTGTGCATTCATATAATTTTGGGAAGTATGTGTCCTACAAGTATATGGAAAAAGATAAACAAAGATAACAAAAGAGAACAAAAGAGAATATAGAGAACCAAGGAGAATAAAAAGAGTCAAAGAGACCAAAGATATGAGAGATGAAGGTAAGAGATGAATGAGGTTTGGGAAATAGAAACATATTGCATTACATCTTGTACTTGCATTGATTTAATGATTTTAACCTTTCAAAGTGTTTTAGAAACAGTTAAAGCTTTGTAACACCTGCTCCTTGTAGGTATATTTCTTTCCTTTATTGTAAGTTTGAAGTGTGATGAAGTGTGGTCCTACGCAGGGCTTTGTAACACCTAGTCCCATTAGTGTTTTTGGAGCCTCATGAGTGTTTTGTGCTCACTTTTGAAGGAAGAAGGAGGTTAAGGAATCACTTGAAAGTTCAAATCAGCTTGAATATAAAAGTTTCATTTCCTCAACCATCTTTAGAAGGTATAAAGTTCCCACCTTGATGTGTTATTATGTTAGATCTAGCTTTGCTTTAGATTTTCATGTTCTTTTGTCCCTACAACCATGGTGTATATGATTATGAGCTACTCCAAACCACTAGAGTGTCATTTCCAGATGGTTTTAGGATTGATAAGTCATAAAAATGAGAGCTTGGTCACTTTGATCCATCTATGCATGAGTTATGGAGCATTGGGTTAATTTTTGGACTTAGATTATGATTTTGTGCCCTTAGTATGCATGTAAATGGATAAATTTTGTGACTTTATCCATTAAAATGTTTGTAAGAATAGAGATCTGGAAGTTGGAAGAGATATTGGTCTTAGTTAATGAATTAATGATTAAGTGGGGGTTCTAGGGGTTATATTGGGCGTAAATTCCCTTACGTGGGGAGTAGCTCCATTTTTCCCCGTTTTGCCTCCTTAAACTCTCCACAGGGCGTAGAACAGTTACTTTGGGCATTGAACGGTTGAATGTTGACCTTTGACTTTGTAACGACCATAAAATTTCAACCAATTTAAACTTTTTCAAAAACAACCCAGTTTCATGAAGTTATTACAAAAAGGTTTTCAATACAATTATTATCAAAGTCTTCCCAGAACCACATCATAAAACATAAACACGAGGAGCGGTACGATCACGCCTTTGGCTTGCCACGGTCTCCTGAAGAACCTGAAAAACATTAAACCACAACTGTAAGCCCGAAAGCTTAGTGAGATATCCCCACAATACCAACTACATATATCATACACGCATAACATGCCATATCATAACAGAACACAGAACAGCCATGCACTTCGGGTCTACTGGGTGACTGGTCCGCCGCACCGGCCTTCAGTCCACCTGGTCCACCCTCCGAGTCTAACCAGATACATCGAGTCTACAGTGTGATTGGTCCGTTCGCATTGGGCCTTCAATCCACCTGGTCCACTCCCTGAGTCTACAGTATGACTGGTCCGCCCGTACTGGGCCTTCAGTCGGCCTGGTCCACTCTCCGAGCCTCGGCACGTCTCGTCCGCCCTCTTGGGGCCTACAGCCTATCCGGACCGCTCGCTGGGCCTTCGGGATAACCTGTCCGGCCTGGGTATGTTGGCCTACAGCACAAAGCAGGATCCGCCTCAACCCAACCCCAGTCCAACAACCATGTGCACATAAACATTCAAACATATAACAATTCACATCCAATCAACCGATCTAGTAGATCACATAGCATAACATCATCCTAACCAGGATACCGACCTAACCGGGTGTCTAACATAGCATCATCCTATATACCAGGATTCTGACCTTAACCAGGTCTCTAACATATACCATCCTAACTACCAGGATGCATCATAGCAAAGCAATAACATAACAACGATACCCGGATCACAATCCGATAAAGGGTCGGCCTTGGTGTCGTAGACCCTGTCGATATAGTGAGGATAACTCACCTCGCAACTGCCGACTGAACAGATAAACCCAAGCTGCTCCGACCACTGATACGATCTCCAACACTAGCCAACACCAAAACATTGAACTCAAAACAAAAGCCAACAATTACCAAAATGCCCCTGGAAATCAACTGGTCAACCCTTGGTCAAAGTGAAAGTTAACCCCTGACCAACTCTACTCGCCGAGTCAACCTGATGACTCGCCGAGTCCCCATGCACAGAACTTCCCCAATCCGCGACTCAACTCTCCGAGTCACCTCGAGACTCGCCGAGTCCAACAACTCTGAGTCCTTTCACACTCGACTCACCGAGTCATCCCTTGACTCCCCGATTCATAGCTCAACCAGAAGAAAGGTTAGGACCTCACGACCAGACTCGCCGAGTCCAAGAATAGACTCGTCGAGTGCAAGGCTATCTGCAACCAACTCGCCAAGTTGTTCTTCCAACTCGCCGAGTTCCTGCCCATATTCATCCAACTCGCCAAGTCGTTCTTCCAACTCGTCGAGTTCCAGCCTATCTTCAAGCAACTCTCCGAGTACACCCTTGTGACTCGCCGAGTACCCCTAGATCTGAAACCATACAGAGGCTTTCCAAGCCATGCAGAAGCTCTAAACCATGGATCTACTCTTCTACAAGCCATCCATCACGTAAAGTAGCAAACTTTACGTGGATCCAAAGAGATCTAGGCATTTTACACTCCTGGGCTAGGGTTTGGGACAAAAGAACTTCACCAACAACTCTTGAGCATAGACTTTATCGCTTTCTGGGTCATTAACAACCTAGATCTGAGGTAGCAACCTCAGATCTTACACCAAACTTGAGATGGACCTCATTTATGCCCCAAAACCCCCACAAATGATAGATCTAGATGCACAAAAGTTCAAATAGAAGATTATTACCTCAAATGAAGGCTCCCACTGATGAATGAACTAATTCTCTGCAAAGCCCCTTGCTCCACTCTTCTTGCTCTTTAATTTCCTTGCAAGATTACCTCCTCCAAGGCTCTAATCTCTCACCAAGGAAGGCTCACATGAATTTAGAGTTTCTAGAACTCAAAGGGAAGGTAAAGAGGCTGGGGAAGAAGTGTTATGTTCTTTATATAGGGCTCATCCCCCAGAATTAGGGTTTTCTCCATTCAGCACCAACTCGCCGAGTCCACCCATGCTACTCGCCGAGTTGGTCACTTAACATGTGACCAGAGTCGCAACCCTACTTGCCGAGTCCACTCGTGGGTTTGCCGAGTTGCCCTTTCACACTTACACTTTTAGCCCTTCAACTCAACATCTGATATTCCGTGATGTTACAATTCTCCCCCACTAAAATTAGGCTTCGTCCTCGAAGCCTGCGACAACACATCTCGAGGACTATTCTCGTAATGCACCACCTGGCATTAACCAGACCAGGTTCCTCAAAACACAACCACCGAAACCCATGCCCCAATTTTTCTTCCCGCGGTGTTCTTATCACCGCCTCAAGCCAACCACCGGCCTCGTCCTCTGACAACCACACTTACCAACTTATCAACTTATCAACTGAGTATCATTCCATGATACTTCACTCGCTCCAAAACACAACAACCACTCGACTCATATGAGTTAAAAATAACCATGAACCACCGGAATTTTCGGTCTGAGCCTAACTTTATCCACTCCATGCTGACAGGATGACACATCCTTCAGCCTCAGAACAACTCCCATGAGTTCTCCACCGCAATGTCATACCCATGCTGAGTTGGCTCTAGCATCTTCGAGTTGGGAAAACCCAATACATTGACGACACCTCCAAACATCCCCAGGATGAATTTCTACCACATACATAAATCCTTGATCAAAATCAAACTGGAAATCCAAGATTCCATCCCTGCATTCCTTCCGAGCCTTTTAGCTCTACACCCACGGAAATTTCTTCCGTTACCTCAGCAAACATCCAAGCTGGATGTGATTCCATACCACAGCCGCAGACACACTGCTCAACAACCATGATTGGAACACCCCAATCATAACTCTGCACTACTACTATCACTTCCGTGAACTTACACTCCCTCTTGGAACTACATTCCTTTCCCTTTCCTTACCAAGGAAATCCACTTGGCCGCCTTGTCACTATGACAAGTGCCACGGTGCACACCCAATACTACACCATTCTCTTATAGCATAACTGCTATCCCATGCACCACACATTCTTCGAATCCACTCGCAAGGGCTCTCAAGTCCATGCTCTACCTTCCACTCACCACGATCAATACCCGGGGCCAGACCTTCTGACGCTAACACGTCGCGACATACTCAATCCATATCCTCGTACCGATCTATCAACACATCTGTTGGGTCAAAATATGGTTTATACTTTACTTTTCTAGGCTATTGTATTTTTGTGTAATAATTGTGGAGTTTTTGGCCATGTTTACGGCTGAGTTTACGGCCGTAAACTCATTTACGGCCCATTTGTTTCCGGTCCATATCCAACATGTATAAATAGAGGTGTTAGGGTGAGGAGTAAAGATTGATGATTGATAAACTAGAAGGAGTTTACGGCCAGAGAGAAACAGGATCTTTTATGTGTGTGTGAATCTTTTGTATCCGGATCTTCATTCATATCCTGAAATTTTTTTTCTTAACCTGATTCGCTTTAAAGACTAATTTTTTTTTAATCCTCTATAGTTTAAATTTGCGCATTTACTTTTGTTTCTCTCCTATGCACAAATTTAGGGGGAGAAATAAAAACAAAACAAAAATTAAATTAGAAAATTTTCAAAAATCCAAAAAACATCAGAAAATCAGAAAATAAAAAAGATATTGGTTATGAGTCTGTGTTTGAGGGAGATGTTTTGGGAAGTGATATTATCAAGTGATAACAGGCAACCTGAGTCTGCGTAACGTACCCGAAGTTGAAGGGTCTATGCTCTGACTTGATGCGTCGGTAGGCACGAAAAATTTTAAATGGACATGACTAGGCAGAGTTGAACTTAGGAAATTTATAGACTTGACAAATATTGACCTAGTTAGATACGTTCAGCCTGACAATACGACGCTCGGATAGGTTGAGCAGGGAGATATATATGGGAATCTACTCGTCACATTAATTGAACCCGTACTTGGAACCGTGGCTTAACTTTTCCTCGATGTGCGGATTCTGTCCTTAATTCCGGTTGGATGGGGCGACTGGTAAATTCCGATAAATTAGGTCTATAGAAAATCGTTTTCTTTCTTTCTTTTCATTAGTCATATGTTGTCTCCTTTGCGTGACTTCTAATCCGACCTGGTACACAACATATGCAACTCTATTTCTCTGCAGGATATATATATATATATATATATATATATATATATATATATATATATATATATATATATATATATATATATATATATATATATATATGTGTGAAATGTATGTGTGAAATACTTCTCATCTGTTAGCCATATGCTGTCTCCTTTGTGCGACTTCTAATCCGACCTGGTACACAGCATATGCAACCTTCTTCTTCTCAACCCCTCTGAAGTAGTTAGCAATAGAATTCTGAATCTCTTCTCTCTCTGAATGGTTGTCTGCTCACCCGGTGTAAGGAGTACTCTGGAAGTTCTTGATGGCTGGGGCATATCAGGAAGCGGGAAACACGATCCAGTACACTTAAAATTGAACACATACAGATTGTCTATAGATCTCGCTGCTCAATTTAGGTGGACAACAATATCCCTGGTCGTCGTCAGATGAATGGTCCTTAAGATATAGTATCTAAGGAATTAGGATCAGATATAATTTTTAGGAACTTAAGTTCAGCTTGTCTTGTAACAAATAGTATGTCCTAAATAAGTCACAATTTTTCGTGCTTAAGTGGACAACAATACCGACGATCGACCAGACAAAGATTTGAATATGGAAGGTACCGACAAGTGGATAAAGGTTGTCTAAAAACTTTGATCCCAAATCACTCTTAAAGTTAGATATCAATTTTGTTTTTGTTAAATTTGTCATAGTTTCTTCTAATTTAAATATTAGGGGATAATTAAAAATTTAAAAAAAAAATAAAAAATAATAAAAATAATAAAAATTAAAAAAAATTAAAAAAAATCAAAGAAAATCAGAAAAATTAAAAAATCCAAAAATACTGTTATTTCTGTTTTATTTCTTGTTCAGAAAAATCAAAAATCCAAAAATATTTTTGTTTCTATTTTAATTTGTGTGCTAAGTTTTCTTTTAGTTTTGTTTTTGTCTTAAATAGTGATTTCAGGTATAGATAAGACTCATGGAGTTTGTGTTGAAGATTTCTGAGCCAAAGGCTTCGTCCGTGAGCATCAAAGAATTCGCATTCGAAGGAGCAAGAAATGAAGATTATTCTTTCAACATTCAATCCTTCAACCCCTAAAGCAAGGTGAAGCTGCAATTGAAGATTATGTGACGGATTGCATTGAAGCCTCCTCAATCAGTCTGTTGCTATTGTTGTACCTGCTGAAGTGATCCAGAAGTTTTGTTCTCTCTGAAGTTCTCTCTGAAGATTCTCAAGCTGAAAGCGCTATCTTTCAAGAATCAGTACGTCAAGCCTCCTCACCCAATATGCGTTCAATGCCAAATTCTGAAGAAAAACCCAACCGCTCAAGATGAAATCAATTATTGAAGATTCATATGTTCATCCTGATGTTGTGAAGAAATCGAAGGTTAAAGCTGAAGCCAAGCTCTCATTGAAGATTGACAAGAAGAGCCAACTACTTTTTAGGGGGAGCTTGTTGGGTCAATTAAGAAAAAAAAGCTATAAACCAAGGGGGAGATTGTTGGGTCAAAATATGGTTTATACTTTACTTTTCTGGGCTATTGTATTTTTGTGTAATAATTGTGGAGTTTTTGGCCATGTTTACGGCTGAGTTTACGGTCGTAAACTCATTTACGGCCCATTTGTTTCTGGTCCATATCCAACATGTATAAATAGAGGTGTTAGGGTGAGGAGTAGAGATTGATGATTGATGAACTAGAAGGAGTTTACGGCCAGAGAGAAACAGGATCTTTTATGTGTGTGTGAATCTTTTGTATCTGGATCTTCATTCATATCAATACATACAAAGATTCATATTATTCTTCTTCTCTTTCTCTTTTATTTTGATCTTACATCATCAGTTTGATTGGGATTCCGCACCATCAAACGGATTTGACTAATACACGGGCAGATTAGGGACTTACAACATCCAGAGTCTTCAGCATGACTGGACCGCCTTACCAGGCCTTCAGCCAATCTGGTCCACTCTCAGAACCTTCAGCAGGTATGGACCGCCCTCCAGGGCCTTCAGCCTGGCTGGACCGTTCTCCGAGCCTTCGGCCTGACTAGTACGCCTACCGGACTTCAGTCTATCCGGACCGCTCAACTAGCACTCATCATTCTGAGTTATCCCTCCGGGAAACTCTCCCATGCATACCGTTCTAGCCCTCTAGGGGTTCCGAACTCTATCTCCATCTTACATACTCAATCCCGGCCTGGTCCCAGGCCTTCCACAATCAATCACCCTTGGTCTGTATCCCGCCCCGCATGTCTGCCACTTGCTCATAGCAGCCTACGCTCTTGGCTGATGGAACTACTGCTGAATCCCAAGTAGCTAAACAACCTCTTAGAGCACTGACTATCAACCACCGGAGAATTTTCCAATTCTCCCCCACTTAGAGCACTGACTATCAACCACCGGTCGCCATCACCGACCTTCCTTATCAACCCTACACAACACAATCCCTTACATGCGGACTGGTTCCCACTAGAATGAACAATCTTCACAAAATCACATATCAACACGGATCATCACGGCTCGAAAGAAACCCGACCTTCAGCTAACCACTCCTCAGACTGTATATGTTGCCCAACATTCAGACCAAACGCCAGATTCCCACTAATAACCCTCATGAATGATAACCAACGAAATTTCCAACACCAAACCCTTAACCATACAATAACCCTCAAGGAACAACGAATACAATACCAGAAACCAAAAAACGAGACTAGCAGATATACCATACTCCAAAATAATCACAAAATAACAAAACATCAAGAAAGAAACATACCCTCAGCTGCATCCAACACTCCCCTGACCTCCTCTACTGTAAGCTGAAAAGCACGACCCTGAACCCTTGGGGGCTCCACTCCATCCTGACCTCCACCCGTAATCCTCAAAGTGGTCAGTGCTGGAGCCTGCACCGGTCCTGCAGCAAGCTATGGACAGTTGACCCTCAAGTGTCCAACCTGATGACAATGATAACAAATCCTCAAATCCCGACCCGGGGCTGCCTGCCGACAATCCCTCGCATAGTGCCCCTCCTTTCCGCACTTGCGGCATGCACCACTGGACCTACAAACTCCGGTGTGACCCTTCCCACACTTTCCACAAGTGTGGCTGCTCTGATCTCCCAATCTAGAATCAACGGTCTTGGACCGTTTCGGCGCCGGCTGCGACTGCACTGGAGCCTGCCTCTGCTCTCGCAACTGCAACTCAATCTCCAACTCACGCTGCCTGGCGGCCTCTTGCAATTCTAAAAAGGTCTCGCACCTCCGCGTAGACATAAACTGCCTGATATCCCTCTTGAGCATACTCAGATATCAGGACATCTGAGCCTGCTCCGAAGCAAACTCGAGGCAAAACATCGCCCTCTTAGTGAACATCATGGTGATCTCCGTCACCGACTTTGAATCCTGCTTTAGCTCTAGGAACTCCTGAGCCAACCTCTCTCTCTTAACCCGCGGCACATAACGAGTGCTAACATCTCCCGGAACTGATCCCTTGAAACCGCAGTCCTCTGCGCGTCCGAAAACGACCCCGTGGTCAATCTCCACCAATCCTTCGCCCCGAGCCTTAACAGGTTCAGAGCACACCTCACCCTCTGATCAGCAGGGCATGAATACGTGAAGAAACACCCTTCCACGTCCGACAACCATCTCATAGTAACAATCGAGTCCTGAACCCCATTGAAGGTAGGAGGCTTCGTATTATCGAAGTCCCGATACTGAAAACCCCGACCAGCTCCTCCCCTGCCGCTGCTACAGCCGCTGTAGCCGCCGCGGCAGCCGTCTCTATGAGAGTCGCATAGCGCTTGTCAAATACTCAACCATGGCGGTGTTGACCGACCCAAACAGTTCTGGCAACTCAGCCCGGAACACCGCAGCAACCTCATCATGCAGGATCTCACGAATCCTAGCATCCAACTCGCATGTGCTCAGCTGACCAAGAACCTCGGGCGGTACCGACCCACCCTGACCTCCCTCTCCTGCTCCCGATCCCGATCCGGATCCACTCCCAGCATGCCTCGAAACCTCCATACTGAAAAACACAGCAAGATCTTGGATACTTCCCACTAACCCGGGAACCAACCCCTAACCCATCCCTAGAGGTCATGGTTTCTTTGATACACGTATGGGTCCTGTGCTTTCAGTAGTACAGGCCCATACTACCTTCCACACCTACCCATATTTGTATCAACTATACCATAACACCCTAGTGAAGAACATACATAACAAGCACTCAACCCTCACTCCTAGAAGAACATTGGGAATCTCCCACATTATCAGACAACATTATCATGAAATCCTGAAGATCCCTAGCCTAGTACTAGCATAAATCAGACAAAGGAAACCTTAGGCTAACAGACATCATAAATCATTTTAAATCAGACAACATTATCATGAAATCCTGAAGATCCCTAGCCTAGTACTAGCATAAATCAGACAAAGGAAACCTTAGGCTAACAGACATCATAAATCATTTTAAATCAGACAAAGGAAACCTTAGGCTAATAGACATCATAAATCAGACAACATTATCATGAAATCCTGAAGATCCCTAGCCTAGTACTAGCATGATGTTCTATCAAAGCTCAAAACAAATATCATGTATGGTATTTTGGGGTTATTTACTGGCTTCGGCTGATCGTACCTCCGCGTCCTCCTTTACTCATTTTGAAAACCATTTTAAATTCTCTTTTTGAAAACTCTCCTTGATTTGAGACTGGATTCACACGAATGTTCCTCCAATTCACTCAAACCAAGGCTCTGATACCAACTTGTAACGACCATAAAATTTCAACCAATTTAAACTTTTTCAAAAACAAACCAGTTTCATGAAGTTATTACAAAAAGGTTTTCAATACAGTTATTATCAGAGTCTTCCTAGAACCACATCATAAAACAAAAACATGAGGAGCGGTACGATAACGCCTTTGCCTTGCCACGGTCTCCTGAAGAACCTGAAAACATTAAACCACAACTGTAAGCCCGAAAGCTTAGTGAGATATCCCCAAAATACCAACTACATATATCATACACGCATAACATGCCATATCATAACAGAACACAGAACAGCCATGCACTTCGGGTCTATTGGGTGACTGGTCCGCCGCACTGGCCTTCAGTCCACCTGGTCCACCCTCCGAGTCTAACCAGATACATCGAGTCTACAATGTGATTGGTCCGTCCGCACCGGGCCTTCAATCCACCTGATCCACTCCCTGAGTCTACAGTATGACTGGTCCGCCCGTACTGGGCCTTCAGTCGGCCTGGTCCACTCTCCGAGCCTCGGCACGTCTCGTCCGCCCTTTTGGGGCCTACAGCCTATCCGGACCGCTCGCTGGGTCTTCGGGATAACCTGTCCGCCCTGGGTATGTTGGCCTACATCACAAAGCAGGATCCGCCTCAACCCAACCCCAGTCCAACAACCATGTGCACATAAACATTCAAACATATAACAATTCACATCCAATCAACCGATCTAGTAGATCACATAGCATAACATCATCCTAACCAGGATACCGACCTAACCGGGTGTCTAACATAGCATCATCCTATATACCAGGATTCTGACCTTAACCAGGTCTCTAACATATACCATCCTAACTACCAGGATGCATCATAGCAAAGCAATAACATAACAACGATACCCGGATCACAATCCGATAAAGGGTCGGCCTTGGTGCCGTAGACCCTGTCGATATAGTGAGGATAACTCACCTCGCAACTGCCGACTGAACAGATAAACCCAAGCTGCTCCGACCATTGATACGATCTCCAACACTAGCCAACACCAAAACATTGAACTCAAAACAAAAGCCAATAATTACCAAAATGCCCCTGGAAATCAACTGGTCAACCCTTGGTCAAGGTCAAAGTCAACCCCTAACCGACTCTACTCGTCGAGTCAACCTGATGACTCGCCGAGTCCCCATGCACAAAGCTTCCCCAATTTGCGACTCAACTCACCGAGTCACCCCGAGACTCGCCGAGTCCAACAACTTTGAGTCCTTTCACACTCGACTCACTGAGTCATCCCTTGACTCCCCGATTCATAGCTCAACCAGAAGATGTTCCATAATTTGTATGTTCTACTGGTTGAGAGTGAGAGGTTAGCCCAGGAGTATCTGTCGTTGAAGCAAACGACAGAGCTGGTGACTGAGATCACCAAGATGTTCACTAAGAAAGCCAGTTTCTGCCTCGAGTATGCTGCTTCGGAGCAGGTTTAGATGTCTTGTTTCTTGAACATGCTCAAGACAAAGATCCGCAGGTTTGTATCAACCTAGAGGTATATTTCGTTCTCTGAGTTGTAGTCTTTTGCTCAAAGGAGGGAGATTGGGATAAAGACCTAGACGAGAGAGAATAGGCATACCCTAGTTCTAGAGGACTGAGGGGCTGCACTTGTGTCAAGCGTAGGAAGATGCATGACGGGGTGCGTCGATCATCGACATCATGCCGTAATTTCGGCAGCGAGGGGAATTATGTGAAGCATTGTCATCAGCAGGCTCCACCGTTGAGTACCATGATTTGTTATCATTGTGATCAGGTTGGTCATGTGAAGGCCAAATTTTAATTGCTCACCGCCAAACCAGTGAAGGCACCGAAACTGACCACACTCCGAATCAAAGATGTGCACCAGGGGAGGACCAAGGCCCTGAAGGCCAGTGGTCAAGGTTTTTAGGTCACAACATAGGAGGCCAGGGGGCGCCTGATTTCATTACTGACATGTATTCATTTATTATTTTTTTCGAGTTATTTCTTGTATGCTTATGTTTGTATTCCTAATAGGTACCATCTTAGTGAACTCGCTTCCAGCTCTTGTACTTTTTGATATTGGTGTGAGTCGGTCTTTTATGTCTCATTCCTTCAGTAGAGAATATAATATGACTCTTGGGGAGTTGGAGTGTATGTTGCATGTTTCCATCACCAATGAACACAAGGTTTTTCTTCGAGTGTGTTTCGTGATTGTATCTTGGAGATATTCAGGGTATCTTACCAGATTGAATTTATTCCCATTCCTATGGAGGATGTATGTGTGATTATGTGGATGGGCTGGTTGAGCAGGGTTGGAGCTATGATCGATTGTGAGAGACAATTAGTAGTGGTTCTAACACTAAGTAGGGGAGAGCTAACCATTTATGGTGAGAACACCAGGGTTCTAACACTAAGCCAGTTTCTCGCTTTTGTGGTTGACACTCTATTTGAGGAGTGAGTTTCAGTTTCAGATGTGCCAGTGGTTAAAGAGTTTCTAATTTTTTTTCCGGGGGATTTACTTGGTGTGCCTCCCATGAGGCAGGTAGAGTTTAGGATTGATTTGATTCGTGGTGCGGCCCTGATTGCTAAGGGTCCGTATCGCCTCGCACCACCAGAGATGTAGGAGTTGTCCTCTCAGCTTCAGGAGCTATTAGGAAAATAGTTTATTAGATCGAGCAGTTCACCCTAGGGAGCACCAATTCTATTTGTGAAGAAGAAGGATGGGTGTCACCGTATGTGCATAAATTAGTAGGAGTTGAACAACTTGACAGTGAAGAATTTTTACCCATTCCCTAGGATTAATGATCTCTTCGATCAGTTGCAAGGTGTTGTTGGAATAGTGTCTAAGGCTACAACTATATTAGGCAAGTATTTGACCCGGTTGTGCATGGTCCTTTTGGGTTGCCTTCACCATAGCAACTTGACAGAATGATTTATTATGAGAGAAGAAATATTAATAATATATTATGAGAATAATATAAAGAGTAATAATATTATTATTTGATTAATATAATTCATAAATTAATTAAGAATTAATTTGGTGACTTAAAGAGATTAATTGAATAAAGGGGCATAAACTGTCAATTGTATGATAGTTGTACTTTGGGCTGTAAATCCCTTATGGATAATGGTGGACGGTTTTAATGACTTTGGATAGGCCTTGAAAATCGTACAGAGGCTTATCATGAAGGGGATTGGATTTCTTAGGGCCTAAGTTATCCAATTAGGGTTTAAGGGTGAAACCCTAGGAGCCTTACAAGTATAAACAGACCCTAGGGGACAAGGGAAATCGGCACTTGTGCTTTAGAAAGAAAACCTGGCTGATTTCTCTTCCCTCTCCTCTCTCTCAAATCATCCTCTTGCTAGTTGGTGTTTGTAAGCCATTAGAGGAGTGACAATTGTGAATCTAAAGCTCCAAGGACAAGAAGATCAAGCAAGTTATTCAAGGTAAGCTTCTAATTCTGATTTCAGAATGTTATTATACTCTATTAGCCATTAGAAGTCTTGGATTCAATGCATGTTTAATTAGAGAAACCTAGATCCAAGCATTAGGGTTTGCATGTGCACATAGGAATGTTCATATGGCTAAAACCCATCAGTGGTATCAGAGCCTAGATTGGTTTCTATTGAATTGATGCATTGGTTGCTTGATTGATGCCTTCAAAATTCGATTTTTGTGTTTCTGTCTGATGGACTCGGCGAGTCCCATAGTGGACTCGGCGAGTAGGCTCGAATCGGCGAGTCCATTGGGGTACTCGGCGAGTCCAAGCGTCCGAAAGAGGAAACTTCGTGATTTCTTGCTGTTTATCTTTGAGATACTTGCCTTAATCATATTAGATCAATATAAATTTGATTTTATGATATATATATATATATATATATATATATATATATATATATATATATATATATATATATATATGAGTATATTTTTGATCTAATTGAAGATATTTATCAATTAATAAAATATTAATTTCCTGATGTGATAATTGATTAATTATTTTAATTTAATTGGTAAATTGTTTTGCAAGAAATCATTAAATAACTCAAATATGGATAATTATGTGATTAATTGTTTATTTGGATTATATTTGTTATTTGATCCTCTATGTTTTGAAAAGTTTAAAACTTTCCCTCAAGTTTTGAAATTTATGTTTTGTGATTAAAAGTTTAATTTAGACATTTTAAATTTCAAACCCTAAAATTTTACAAGTTTAAAATTCAACCCTATACTAATATAATATTACAAGATTAATATATATATATATATATATATATATATATATATATATATATATATATATGTATGTATGTATAATTAAAATGCTAGTCTTACCGTTAGTAGGCCTCATTCACGAAGCCGGTCTATAAGGTGGATATAAGGTTGCTGCCTATAAAATGGCGCTTAATAGGTGTACACTCACACCTCATCTCTTCATTAAAATGGCGCTTGATCGGTGGAGGGTCGTTAGCAGAACGGGTAGGATAGGGCAACCTCATCTCTTCATTAAAAGTATAATATGAAATACAAAGTAACTACATGTTTTCAAAATTTCCCAATCCTAGTTACTTTAGGAAAAGTGAATTGATACAATCCCATGAAATTACACTTTGCACCCTTGCTAAGAAGTTAGTGGAGCGTGTGTGGTTTACCGGCACACTAATTGGTTCTAAGCAAAGGTGGCAAAGGGTGATTCATTGTTTATCATAGTTCGATGGAGCGTGTATGGTTTACCGGCACATCGAATAGGTGATTGTTACAATGAAGGCGCCATGTGAATTTGCATGGTAATTCACACCCACTTTGTGATCCTCGGTATCCCAGTCACAAACGAGAGGGGAATATCGAGATTTAAACATGCCATTGAAAAGTTTCAATGAATCTCATCCAAACGTAGGAATTCTCAATACATTTAGAACTTAAAGATATGTTTTCATGGTGGAGAATTAGTGAATCGTCATTCACTTACCTTCAAATTGTTTGCATGTTAGATTACAACATCCCTTTTCTAATATGTAAATATTGTCGTTGGATCCTAGCCCTAATTTTTCTTATTGGGTGATAATTAGGGATTCAAATTCTGATCTATCTTTGTCCTTTCTATTTGTAGATGTCGAACGCGAACAACGTTGTTGCTAGTTCGTTTACATTGATGAGCCTTTGCCAAAAGGTGACTTTCGATGGGTCGAACTTTAGCGAATGGATAAGATACATTCGCACAATTGCTCGCTACGAGGAAAAGGAGTATGTCCTCGATGAGAAGCTCGAGAAGATTAACCCAGAAATCGCTACTCCGGCTGAAATGACTGCTTTTGAGACTCATGAACGTGATGCGACGAAGGTTCATTGCATCATGACAGCCACTATGAACTCCGAATTCCAAAAGTCCTATGAGGACATGTATCCGTACGAAATGCACCAAGACTTGTTGGAGAGATACCACCAAAACGCGAGGCAATAGCATTACGAGATTTTCACTAACATGATTTCCGCCAAAATGGGTCATGGAGAATTTCTTGCCGTGCACCTGCAAAAGATGCAAAGGTATGTCGACCGTCTTCGCAAGTTGAATGTTGACTTTGGGGAAGACTTGGCGATCGACATGGTGCTTCACTCTTTGCCTCTGTGTTACAATCAATTTAGGATGACCTACCACATGAACAAAGAAGAGGTCACCCTAAGTAAGCTCCAAGGTCTCATTAGGGTTGCTGAAAGCAACCTCAAGGACAAGTCTGTTGCACCTACTCCCAATCCACCCGTTGCTCCTGTTTTTGCCATTGGGCAAGGAAGAGGAAAGAAGAGGAAGGATTCAACTAAGAACCATTGCAAGGTTAAGTCCCAAGATGGTGCCTCTTTTAGTGGGACCAAAGTTGATCCTGCTAAACCCTGTCTTAACCCAAAGGAGGCAGAGTGCCACCACTGCCACAAAATAGGACATTGGAAGAGAAGCTGCCCAGAATACCTGCAAGCTATCAACGAAGGAAAGATCAAGCCATCTTTAGCAGGTATATACACTATTAGATCTAACGATTCATCTCATGCTATTTCTTGGGTCCTTGATACCGGTTGTGGTTACCACATTTGTTCTGAATTGCATGGACTAAGAAGAAATAGGGATGTGGAGCATGGAAGAATAAATCTAATCATAGGGAACAGAAGATCGTCGCCTGTGACCAAGATTGGAGTGTATTTTTAGTGCATAGGAATGGTTTATGTTTAGATTTGAACAATTGTTGCTATTCGCCAAAAATGGCAAGAAACATCATTTCATTACATGGTTTGTTTAGACAAGGTTTTAGATTTTCTTTTAATAATGAGAATGGTTCTATTCTTGCTTATCTAAATGGTGTCTTATATTTTGAAGCAATACCATGTAATGGAATTTATGAATCTGTTATGATTGTTGATAACTTAGGAAATGATGTTTTATGCATGGATTCTTCCAATGGTATGGATAGAGCATCCTTGTGGCATTGTCGTCTTGGACATGTCAACAAGAAGCGCATAGCCCAACTCCAAAAGGATGGAGTGTTGGAGTCATTCGACCTTAGGGAAGATGACACATGCGAGTCTTGTTTGCTTGGAAAGATGACTAAGTCACCCTTCACTAGTACATGTGAAAGGGGTGAGGGTCTATTGGACCTAATACATACCGATGTATGTGGACCGCTTAGATCAACCACGAAGGATGGGAACCACTTCTATGTGACTTTTACCGATGACTATAGTAGATATGGGTATATCTACCTAATCAAGCAAAAGTCAGAAACATTTGAAAAGTTCAAAGAGTTCAACAATGAAGTGGAGAATCAATTAGACAGGAGAATCAAGATGCTTCGATCCGATTGAGGAGGAGAGTACCTAAGTCTTGAATTCCATGACTATCTCAAGGAGTGTGGAATAGTTTCACAATTGACGCCACCTAGGACACCGCAGTTGAATGGTGTGGCAGAAAGGTGTAATCGAACCTTGTTGGACATGGTTCACTCTATGATGAGTCGTGCTTCACTACCTATCTCTTTTTGGGGGTATGCCTTAGAGACTGCCGCCCACATCCTTAACCGAGTCCCTACTAAGAAGGTTGCCAAAACACCTCACGAGATGTGGACAGGGAAAGCTCCCTCGTTAGCACATATCAAGGTTTGGGGTTGCGAGGCTTTCGTAAGACGAGATACTCACGACACGCTCGAACCTCGTAGTGAGCGATGTATTTTCATCGGCTACCCGCAGAAATCCTTTGGATATCTCTTCTATAGACCGAAGGACAATGTTGTCTTTGTTGCGAGGAGAGGAGTTTTCCGAGAGCGAGAGCTCATAAGCCAAGGAGACAGTGGGAGGCAAATCAAGATTAAAGAGATTTAAGAGTCGATAGATGAAGGAACCTCTACCGCTGGCACTCAACCCGAGGAGGAAACTCCAGTTGAACCGATTGACGAGTCCTTACCTCTTAGACATTCCGAAAGAGTTAGAGTTCAACCCCAGTTTTATGGTTTTCATATTACTACCGAAGGGGATACGTATATTAGTGATGGTACACTAATAAATCTAGATGAACCTAATAGCTATAAGGAAGCCATGGCAGGCCCGGAGTCTGCGAAATGGAAAGAGGCAATGGACAGCGAGATCCAGTCCATGTATGACAACCAAGTTTAAAATTTGGTTAATAATGTGCCCGGACGTAAGACCGTTGGGTGCGAATGGATCTTGAAGAAGAAGACCGACGTGGATGGAAACGTACACACATATAAAGCGCGATTGGTTGCGAAGGGCTTTACTCAAACTCCCGGAGTTGACTATGATGAGACCTTCTTACTAGGTGTGAAGATAAAGTCTATTAGAGTGATGCTAGCCATTACCGCATTTCATGATTATGAGATTTGGCAAATGGATGTCAAAACCGCTTTCCTTAATGGGAAGTTGGCTGAGGATGTTTACATGGCTCAGCCAGAGGGTTTTGTCGATCCGAAGCATCCAAATAGAGTGTGTAAGCTTGAAAAGTCCATTTATGGACTTAAGCAAGCGTCTCGCAGATGGAATCTTTGCTTCGATGAGAAAGTCAAAGAGTTTGGATTTGTACGAAGCGAAGATAAATCATGTGTATATGTCAAATCCAGTGGGAGTATAGTAAGCTTCCTTGTTCTGTATGTCGATGACATACTACTCATAGGAAACGACGTCCCGACTCTGCAGGAGGTTAAGTCCTGGCTCGGGAAGTGCTTCGCAATGAAGGACCTCGGAGAGGCTTCCTATATTTTGGGAATAAGGATAGTGAGAGAACGAAGTAAGAGACTTATAGGACTTAGTTAGAACACTTACTTGGATAAAGTATTGAAACGTTTTAGTATGGAAAACTCGAAGAAGGGAGAATTACCGATACAAAGTAATGCCAAATTGAGTAAGACTCAAAGTCCGAGTACCGAAACTGAAATGGCAGAAATGAGCCGAGTACCATACGCTTCCGCAGTTGGCTCAATAATGTATGCTATGACTTGTACTCCCCCTGATGTAGCCTTTGCTTTGAGCATGGTTAGTAGATATCAAGGGAACCCTGACAGAGCCCATTGGATTGCGGTTAAGAATATCCTTAAGTACCTTTGGAGGACGAAGGAATGGTTCTTAGTCGTCGGAGGGAGTGATGACTTGAAGGTGCGAGGGTATAGTGACGCCAGCTTTCAGACCGACAGGGACAACTACCGTTCGCAGTCGGGATGGGTCTTTACCCTGAATGGAGGAGCAGTAACTTGGAAAAGTTCCAAGCAGGAAACCGTAGCTGATTCAACGTGTGAATCAGAGTACATTGCAGCGAGCGAAGCGTCGAAGGAGGCAATATGGTTAAAGAACTTCATCGGTGATCTTGGAGTTGTACATGCCATAAAGGAGCCCATGGAGATTTTCTGTTATAATGAAGGAGCGGTTTCCTTGACCAAGGAACCGAGGGATCATGGTAGATCTCGACATTTCGACAGAAAATATCACTTTATTAGACATCGTGTAGAAGAAGGACAACTTGTAGTAAAGAGGATATCATCAGAAAATAACCCAGCAGATCCGCTTACGAAGGGACTGAGTAGGGTTAAGCACTTGCAGCATGCTAGGAGTATTGGGCTGAAGGATGATATTAGTATAGATTAGATAGTAGTAGAAACATGTAATAGATAAATGTAATTAACATTTGATGATTAAATAAAAGAGTATTATTTATGAGTAATGTTACTGTCTTATGTTAATTGTTTAACTATTGTTTCATTTTGCATGTTTTGACTTCCAGAATAATTGAGTTTATTAAGAATAATCGAATTGTTCAAATTGTCCATAATCGTTCATATGTTGGAAGTAGGTATGAATGAAGATTGTCATGAATTGGTGTGTAGATTGTCTAAATGGTATTAGACATAGCAAAAGTTTGCTGCAACGTTCATGAGTGCTGATGAACTAGTTTTGAGCATTGGAACAAACCCGCGCTTCCTAGAATCACCTTATGGAATGTGATAAAAAGGGTGATCGCAAGACGATAATATCATATAGTCTTAAAACCAAGATTTATGGTTTGGTATTTGTTAATTGGTTGTACATTGATAATGCGAAACCGCATCAGTAACTTGATGTTATAAAACGCATTGTTGTGTATAGTTGATTAATGAATAAGTAAATGCATATAAGTCAAAGTTTATCTGTTACTTTTATCCTAAGAGGGTAAATGCGATATCTCGGCCGCTCGATGATTTGATTTGACTTATGTGTCGGGCCCGGTCAGAACTGAATTGATGTGTTCGATTAAGTTCTATGTCAAATAAATCATAGATCGAGAAACCAAATGCGAGACAAATTGGTTCCATAGAATTGGCAGCATGATATCTAAACAGAGGACTGTACGATCCCTTATCTAAAGGACAAGATTGATTAGATCAGAGTTTGACAGCGTCTTTAAGAGCTACGATTGCTAATCGGATTATACTTGTCAAGGGAAATCGGCACTTGTGCTTTAGAAAGAAACCCTGGCCGATTTCTCTTCCCTCTCCTCTCTCTCAAATCATCCTCTTGCTGGTTGGTGTTTGTAAGCCATTAGAGGAGTGACAATTGTGACTCTAAAGCTCCAAGGACAAGAAGATCAAGCAAGTTATTCAAGGTAGCTTCTAATTCTGATTTCATAATGTTATTATACTCTATTAGCCATTAGAAGTCTTGGATTCAATGCATGTTTAATTAGAGAAACCTAGATCCAAGCATTAGGGTTTGCATGTGCACATAGGAATGTTCATATGGCTAAAACCCATCAGGTGCATCTTGGTTCTCCAAGATTGATCTGAGTTCAGGCTGCAACCAAATACGAGTTAGAGAGGAGGTGTGGAGAAGAAAGTGTTCCAAAATCATTATGGTCATTACGAGTTCGTGGTGAATCCGTTTGGGCTCACCAACACACTAGAAATGTTTACAGATTTGATAAAATGGGTATGCAGGCCGATGCTCAACCAATTAGTTATTGTTTTCATTGATGATATTCTATTCTACTCCAAGACCATGGAGCAACATGAGGAGCATCTTCAGGAGTTACCTGGAGTGCTGAGACAGGAGAGGCTTTATGATAAGCTCTCTAAGTATGAGTTTTGGTCATGAGAAGTCCAGTTTCTAGGACACCTCATCAATCAGAATGGGATTCTAGTCTTTCCGACCAAGATCGAGGCAATTATGCAGTTGGAGGTTCTGAGATCTCCGTCGAAGATTAGGAGTTTTCTAGGACTGTCTGGTTACTATTGGAGATTTATTTAGGATTTCTCCAAGATTGTTGTTCTTCTGACTCACCTGATGAAGAAGAGTGTGGATTTCCATTGGGGGCCTGAGCAACAGGTTGCCTTTGATACCCTAAGGAGGAAGTTATGTGAGGCCCTAACATTGACGCTCCCAGAGGGTATTGAGGATCTTATGGTATTTGGTGATGTGTAGATTACATGTTTAGGGGTGGTGCTTATGCAACGAGACAGGGTCATAGCTTATGTATTCCAGATAGCTGAATCCTCATGAGGTTAGCTACCCGACACATGATTTGCATTGGGGGAAGTAGTGTTTTCCCTCAATATTTGGCGACATTATCTCTATGAGGTCCATTGTACCAGCTACATGGATCATAAGAGACTGAGATATCTTATGGATTAGCCAAATCTGAATATGAGGTAGTGCAGGTGGCTTGACGTGGTCAAGTATTATGATTATAAGATTCTCTACCATCCATGGAAGGTGAATGTGGTCACTGACGCCTTGAGCTACAAGGCGGCTAGTACTTATGTCTGAGGACTTTGTTTGAAGTTAACCATCGACTCACCACTACTGGATTCGATCAGGGAGGCTCGGGTCGAGGGTATTAGAAAGGAAAATTAGAAGAAGGAAAAAATCAAGGGTCATATTGATAGGTTTACCACCGATAGTCGCTGGCTTTTGACCTAGTGTGGTCGGGTTTGTGTCCTAGTTTCTGGAGGGGTCCGCCAGATGGTAATGGAGGAGGCATACAAGTCCATCTTCTTGATCCACCCTGGAACCAAGAAGATGTCTCGAGACTTGAGACATAGCTATTTGATGTCATGCATGAAAAGGGAGATAGCCAGGTATGTCGAGAGATGCTTGACCTATCGGATGGTCAAGGCTGAGCACCAGAGGTGGCATGGCAAGTTGCAACCCTTAAAGGTTACCATGTGTAAATGAGAACATAACACCATGGATTTCATCACTAAGTTGAGAAGGACATCCAAAGGATTCGATGTTATTTGGTTCATTGTCGATTGTCTAACCAAGAGTGCCCATTTTCTTACCATCTGGTAGAGTTCTTCGGCTAATAAATTGGTCGATGTGTATGTGCAGGAGATTGTCACTCACCATCGTGAACTAGTATCTATTGTATCTTGTCACGATGTGTCGTTTACTTCTCAGTTTTGGCAAAGATTTCATGAGAATTTAGATCCAAGACTACATTTCAACACCGGTTATCTGTTGGATAAGGTGTCTAAGTCCATAACTATTTCGGGCTTGTACTTGACCCGACCCGGCATGGTCCATTTGGGTTGCATGGCACCATGCAATTGGTTAGACTAAATGAGAGAAATAACACTTGGAGATTATTAATATATTATAAGTTCTAATATATTAATAATATTATTTGATTAGTTTGATCAAGAATTAATTTGGAATTAATTAAGTGATCAAAGGATAACTAATTAAATATATGGGTTGATTATGTAAATCATCCATATCTTGTATAGTGGGCTAAGAGGCTCCATGGATTCTCAAGTTGGGTTCTACCCATAGGATGCTCCATGGATGCTCCATGGGAGTTACAAACCCATGGGTCATGGAAATGAAGAGTCATGACACATTAGGGTTTACATGGTGTAACTCTAGATGTGTCAACACTATATAAGAGTCCCATTCTTCACAAAATCGGCTACACAAGATACACTAAGGAAACTAGAGGGCTTGGCCAATTTTGAGAAGTGTGTATTATCTCAAGAGTCTTTCCAAGAGCATTTGGTGTTGTGTGAAGCATTTGAGGCATCACACTTGGGGTGCTAGGCTCACAAGGTTTCAAGGAACACAAGCAACAACAAGGTAAGTTATTCTATCTATTATTCAAGTTAAAATTGTTCCCCATGTATGCTAGATAGGAATATAACCTTGGAATTCAACTTTGCATGATAATTAGACAAACATAGATCCAAGGTTATTAGGGTTGCATGTACACTTAGGAAGTGTTAGAATGCTCAAAACCCATCAGTGGTATCAGAGCCTAGGCTTGTTTGTTTGTTATTTGTGCTTAAAAGTTGAAGAAAGTCGAAAATCTTGCTGTCTGACTGATGGACTCGACGAGTCCATGGGGAGGACTCGTCGAGTTCATGTGTATCTTCAACCTACTCGGCGAGTAGGTTTATGCACTCGGCGAGTAGGGTCGACAGAGTGCAGAATTTCGACTTCAGTTGCTGGAAATGGATTAGAAACATTACCCTAAATTGTTTTGGTACTTGAAAATTTGTTTTAGAAGGTGTAATGTCTTTTCTAACTCATTTACAACAACTAGTTATCAAAATTACAAAGATTAAATGTGATTTTGATTCTTGAATGTGTTCATATTCATATTCTTGTTCTTATGATGTTTAGATGATCATAGGAATTATTTGTAACCTATGTGGTAGATTAATTCATGATCATAATGTGTTTTAATGGAGTCCTTAACTTGTCCTCAAGTTATGGAAAACCAAAAGTCTCTTGGATTAAAAACCATTAAAAGAACACAAGAGTTAGAAAAATGAAAAGTTCTCATTTTATTACTCTATTAAACTCATAAGTTACAAGAAATGAAAAGTTTTGAAAGTTCACAAAACTTGCCCTCAAGTTTTGGAACAAGTAAAGTTAAGCTAAAACTTTAGTTTCAACCCCTAGAATTTTAAAAGTTAAAATTCAACCCTTATACTTATATTATTATGATTTAATAATTATATATATATATATATATATATATATATATATATATATATATATATATATATATATATATATATATATATATATGTATAAGAACAAAGTCGTCTTACCGCTAGTACGCCTCATTCACGAAGCCGGTCTATAAGGTGGGTATAAGGTTGTTGCCTATAAAATGGTGACTTAATGGGTGTCCACTCTCACCCACCGCTTGCTTGATCGGTGGAGGGTCGTTAGCCGAACGGGTAAGACAAGGACTTATTAATTCTCATTCAAAGTATGATGAATATTATAAAGTAACTAAATGTTTTGTTAAATTCCCAATCTTAGTTACTTTAGGAAAAATTTGAATAAGGTGCTATTCCATGAAATTACACTTTACACTTTGATTAAGTCGTTGGTGGAGCGTGTGTGGTTAACCGGCACACTAACTTGGACTTAACAAGGTAGGTAAAGGGTGACTTAGGGTTTATTATAGTATCGATGGAGCGTGTGTGGTTTACCGGCACATCGATTGAGTGATAAACTTTAAGGGTACCAAGTGATTTGCATGGTTACTTCACACCTCGTTTTGTGATCCTCGGTATCCCAGTCACAAAACTTGGAGGGCACACTCGAGATTGAAACATGCCTTTGAAAAGTTCATTGAATCTCAAAGAATCTAGGAATTTCTAAGAACCATTGGAAAAAACCTAATACTTAAATATTGCGGTTTTTGTGGTGGAAATTGGTGAATCGTCATTCACCTACCTTTCAAATATGATATAGCTTAGATTACGACATACCTCTTCTAAGTTATATTATATTGTGATTGGATCCTAGCCTTAATATTACATTTGGGTGTTTTATTAAGGACTCTCTTATATCTAAACTAATCTTGTCCTCTTTTCTTCAGATGTCTTTCAACAATGCTTCTAGCTCTAATCCTAATGGCTCCTTTACCCTTATGAACTTGTGTGGGAAAGTCACCTTTGATGGATCCAACTTCAATGAGTGGATCAGAAACATCAGGATGATTACCCGCTACGAGGATAAAGAATATGTCCTTGACAAGGAGCTTAAGGAGATTGATGAGACCACTGCAACTCCTCAGGAGGTCGCTGACTTTCGGGCACATGAAAGGGATGCTACGAAAGTGGCTTGCATCATGATGGCCACGATGACAGCAGAACTCCAAAAGTCTTATGAGGATTTCTACCCTTATGAAATGCACCAAGATTTGATGGAAATATACCATCAAAGTGCAAGACAAGAGAGGTATGAAATCATCTGCTCCATGATAACAACCATGATGAAGGACGGGGAATCCGTCACGAGCCACATGCTGAAAATGCAAAGGTATGTGGATCGTTTGCTGAAGCTTAATGTGAACTTCCCGGAGGATCTTGCAATAGATATTATTTTGCATTCCTTACCATCGTGCTATGATCAATTCCGCATGACATATCACATGAACAAGGAAGAAGTCACCCTCAGCAAACTTCAGGGACTTCTCAAGACCGCAGAATCAGGTCTTAAGGGGAAGTCGGTTGCTATCACTCCTACTCCAAACTCAACTCCGGTTTTGGCAATCGGGAAAAGCCGAGGGAGAAAGAGGAGGAGATCTTCGAAGGGTACCAAGGCTCGGACCGTTGATGGCTCTTCTTCAAGTGGAACCAAGAAAGGTTTCATTACTCCTTCTTCTGACCCAAAAGAGGCTGAATGCTTCTATTGCCATGAAAAATCTCATTGGAAGCGGAACTGCCCAAAATACCAACAAGATGTGAAGGATGGGAAAGTCAAACCCAACCATGCAGGTATTTACACTATCATTTCTAATAACTCACCCCATTCTAATTCTTGGGTCCTTGATACCGGTTGTGCTATTCACATTTGTTGTGACTTGTAGGGACTAAGAAGAAGTGAGGATGTGGAGCAAGGAAGGATAAACTTGATCATGGGGAATAGGAAAGCTATACCTGTTACCAAGATTGGAGTTTATACTTTATCGCTAAGTAGTGGGTTTAGTTTAGATTTGAATAAATGTTGTTACTCGCCAGGAATGGCAAGAAATATTATTTCCTTTCATGCTTTGTACAAACAAGGGTTTAGCTTTTCATTTAATAATGAAGTTGGTTCTATTGATGCTTTCTTTAATAATGTTCTTTATTTTAAAGCATTACCTTGTGATGGTGTGTATAAAGCTGTGTCTGTTGTAGATAATTTAGGAAATAATGTTTTGTGTATTGATTCTACTAATAATAATAACTTGGATAAAGCATCATTATGGCATTGTCGTCTTGGACATATAAGCAAGAAACGCATAGGCCAACTCCAAAAGGATGGAGTCTTGGAGTCGTTTGACCTAAAGTCAGATGATAGTTGTGAATCATGCTTACTTGGAAAAATGACAAAGTCACCCTTCACAGGTTCGTGTGAGAGGGGTGAAGGTTTGTTGGACCTTATACACACGGATGTGTGTGGACCATTCAAACATGCCACAAGGGATGCTAATCATTATTATTTGACTTTTACTGATGATTATAGTAGATATGGATATGTCTACTTGATCAAGCATAAGTCAGAGACTTTCGAGAGGTTTAAGGAATTTAAACAGGAAGTCGAGAATCAATTGGGCAGGAACATTAAGATGCTTCGATCCGATCGTGGTGGTGAGTATCTTAGTTCAGAGTTCCTTGACTATCTAAGGGAATGTGGGATAGTCTCACAATTGACACCTCCCAGGACACCACAGTTGAATGGTGTGGCTGAGAGGCGTAATCGAACTTTGTTAGATATGGTTCGTTCCATGATGAGTCGAGCTACGCTACTAATCTCATTCTGGGGGTATGCCTTAGAGACTGCCGCCCATATCCTTAATCTAGTCCCTACAAAGAAAGTTGCCAAAACTCCTCACGAGATGTGGACTGGTAAAGTACCTAAACTAGACCACATCAAGATTTGGGGTTTGTAGGCTTTCGTGAGACGCGAGACTCATGATAAGCTCGAACCTCGAAGCGAGAGGTGTATTTTCATCGGTTACCCACAGCATTCCTTTGCTTACCTCTTCTACTGTAACGCCTGTGTTTCCGGGCTTGCCGTTTTTAGCAATATAATAGTCTAGGTTAACCTTTGTAACCCGTTTTGAAATAATAAGAATGTATTATTTGAGTATTATGTGTTTTGTGCTTAATTGCTTAATTACGTGGTCTGATTAATTAAGAACAAAAATAAGCGTCAAAATTTAAGTGTGAAATAAACTTAATATCTTTGGTTAATGTTGTAGTAGTCGAAACAAGGTTTCCGAATATATATAGAACGCCCAAATCTGACTTCGTATGAGGAAGTTATGATTTATCGAAGTTCCGGCTTAGCGGTATACAGCCTAAAATACTCGAATTGAGATCAAGCGGTTGTTAGCCGAAGCAATCTAAATGAGAATCGAAGATCTCGTTGTTGGTATCGAAGCGATAAAAAGTTAGGCGAGAACGGACGTCAAACGAAGAAGTTATGAATTTATAACGAAAGTTTCTGTCGCGGCCTATTAAAAATAATTAATAAAAATAAAGTCAAAATTAGCTGACGGAGTCTAAACGAAAGTCGTAGAGCATGGTCTCACCTTTCCGTGGATATAAAGAACGTCGAAAACGGAGCTCGTATGCGAAAGTTATGATTTTTCTAAGTTCGAAGGCTAACACGCGATAGGGGTGACGTGGCACCACCCAGAAATTGACACGTGGCACCACCAGAAAGCCGCCACATGGACCAACTCGGCGAGTAGGTGTCCCCTACTCGGCGAGTATGGGCCAACTCGGCGAGTAGGTGTCCCCTACTCGGCGAGTACATCAGATATTTTCACTATAAATAGGATGCGAGGGTTCAGGGTTTATTTGCTCATTTCTTCTCATCTTTGTGCCGAAGCTCTGCATTTTTTTACCCCCGAAGCCCCGGTATCATACTCTAGCCCCGAGGCAAGTCCCGAGACCCCGAAGATCCCGAGAAGTGCGGTTCCCGAGTCGAAGCTCTGCCCGCGATAAGTTCGATTTTCGAGGAGATCTTCCAGATCTGCTGTGGATTGCTACTTCTATAAGTCGTAGTGCTGTCGGATCATCTTCTGATCAAGTGAGTGTGTAGTTATTTCTTCTAATACAATAATACGAAGTATTTTATATAAAAATACGTGCTATGTGTATATATTTGGTTGTGTTATGTGTGAATGAGTATTCGCTCTCTTCTATCTTATAGATCTGCTTATTTCTTTATGAGATATGTGTTATGTGTGTGTGCCTCATCTGTTATGTGACATATGTGTTGATTAAAGCATGCTATACAGGTTTTCTTTAAACTATGTATGAAAATATATATTTTTATCTACTAATATGTTGGGTAGAACATGGGTAGATAGTTGGTGTGTAATAAACAGATGAGAGGCCTCGATGTTGTTGTTGTTGTTGATCTAGTTATTCAGCGGAGTATGGATAACGACCACGGACTCTTTCTAGACAGTCCAGTGGAACACTAGCAGGTTCATAACATGTAGGTGTTGTGAACGATGTGTTCACCGGTGTACTCTATCCCCCTCATGGTTGCCTTTAGGATATCTATTGTTGAGGAAACCCCTTCGCAGTGATGTCCGTCCCGATGAAAATCCTAGATTAGGTCCCTTGAGATAGTTGTTTTAGGGACGTAAAGTGAGGATAACGGGAATGGGTAATCGGGATAGTGATTGGTTGATGAAATTAAATATAACTTATTTATTGTGGGTTGAAAACCCTATATGCTCACCAGGCTCCCAAGCCTGACCCACTCAGTTTTATTTGTATTACAGGAAGTGGCACAAGGGCGTAAGATGGATGGATCATCTTGTTGTTTTGTTTACAAGTCTGTATATGTATATATTTGTTGAATGACTTGTAATGTTTATCGTTTATGCTTTATGGTCTGTATCGGAACATGACATCCCGAGTTTTGATTATATAATGAAATGCATCTCTTGATGAAATGCTTTGATAAATATTATTTTATCATGTTTTGTTTTGGGAACAAATTCCGCAACTCTTTCAAATCAAAAGGATTTACTCTGAAAATATTTAAAAGCATAAATGAAAATCGGTCTTTTCTGGCCGAGATTTTGGGGATGTCACAGTTGGTATCAGAGCATTAGTTTAAGCGAACTAGGAATTTGTAGGATTTCTAGACTTAAACTTAGAATGCTAAATGTAATGATGAGATGTGTGTCTGTTGGATTTTAGACACGAGCACTAGTTTATTTTAGGAAAGTTGCCTAAAATGCTTTTATGTGCTAAATGTTATATGTTGCCATATATGATATTATTTGTTCGGATCTACGGTTTGTTGCCAACCGGATCTGAAGGTTTATGTGTTTAGGATTCTAAGCGTATGTATACGATATTAGAACTAGCATGTAATCGTTTGGAGTAATAAGGTGAAATTATTCGGTGTGTAGATCAAAAATGGTGAGAACAAGGAGTGGCGTTGGAAACGCAGATGAAAACAGGAATCAACCGCCAGTGATTGAGCAAATACCTGTTGTAGCAGCAGCACCAGAACCAATAACAATGGCTGCGGTGCAAGCCATGATTCGGGCTATGCTAGCCGAACAAAGGGAGGAGATGCGACAAATGTTGCATAATAATAGGGATGAACCTATCATACCTATTGAGGAACCGGAATTGATTCCCGAGCAATCGGAGGAAGGGAACAATAGTCGCATGGTGAGTCAAGTTGGGACTCAAGAGGAACGAAGGAACGATCCGGAAAGGAGAAACAACAAGGATGGGCGTATGTACAAGAATTTCTTGGGCGCCAAACCGCCAAGTCTTTCTGGGAGCCCAAAGCCTGTTGAGATAATGGATTGGATCTCCGAAATGGAGATGGTATTTGAAAGTTGCGACTGTAGCAACAAACAGAAAACCGTATTTGCGGTTAGACAACTGAAGACTGGAGTCTTGAGTTGGTGGAAGTTGTTGGCAGATACTATGCCACGAGGAGAAGCCCTGAAAATGTCATGGGAGGAGTTCTTGGAACAGTTAAGGGTGCAGTATTGTTCGGAGATAGATCTGATTGATCTGAACAATGAGTTCCAAAACTTGAAGAAAGGGAAGATGTGAATAAATGACTATGCTACTGCATTTACTGAGAAGATGAAGTTGTTTCCGTACCTAGTGCCGACGGAACTCTCCAAGATTGAGAGGTTTGCTAACGGATTGCCTGCTGACTTTGGTCCGACAGTCAAAATGGCAACCACTCTGAAAACGGCTGTTCGTGCAGCTAAGAATGTGGAGGCCCAACAGAAGGAAAAGGGTCTGGAAAGAATAGATGTTGGAAAAAAGAGGAAGTTCGATGGAACTTCAGGGTCCAACAAGAAAAACAAGTTCTCGAAGTCTGGTTCGAGGGGAGGTGGAGGTGAAGCGAAATGGTGCGACAAATGTAAGAAGAAGCATCATGGAAAATGTGAGGTGGCGAACACATGCTACAAGTGTGGAAAACCAGGGCACTATGCCAATGAGTGTAACCTCACAAAGAAAGTTTGCTATGGTTGTGGTGAGGAGGGTCATATGTCGAGGGACTGCCCGAAAAAGAAGGAGGCAGCTAGACCCAACATTCCGCCAAAGCCAAAGGCGAGAGCATTCCAGATGACACTGGAAGCTGCTAAAGATGAAGCTGATGTCGCTTCAGGTACCTTTCTCGTTAACGAATTGCCTGCCCAAATTTTATTTGATTCTGGAGCCAACTACTCCTTTATATCGCATGAATTTGGTAGAAAGCTAGCTTTGCCTGTTGTTAGACTAGATAATGCTTTATTAGTCGAAGTTGCTAGTGGCAAGTTTGTACCTGTTAGCTATCGCATGAAAAACATCTTAATTGATCTGAATGGGAATAAGTTCCACGAGGAATTATTGCCTATCGAACTTAATGGTTTCGACATCGTATTGGGAATGGATTGGCTTAGCGCCAACGACGCCGAAATTTTATGCAAGAAGAAAATAGTCAAAGTAAACCCGCCTGGGAAAGATTCGTTTATGGTGTATGGAGATAAACGCAGAGTGAATTCTGGAATCATTTCATTGATGAAAGCCAGAAAATGTTTGACCAAGGGGTGTACATCGTTTTTAGCATTCGTGAATGATGCTAAGAAGGAAAAGAAGGTGATGCAGAATATTCCAGTGGTGTGTGATTATCCGGAAGTATTTCCCGAAGATCTTCCTGGATTACCGCCTGATCGACAAGTGGAATTCCGTATTGACTTGTTGCCAGGAACAACGCCAATTGCAAAAGCACCTTATCGATTAGCACCGACGGAGATGAAGGAACTAATGATGCAACTTCAGGAGTTATTGGACAACGGTTTCATTAGACCTAGTTCATCGCCCTGGGGAGCTCCGGTGTTATTTGTAAAGAAGAAAGATGGAAGTATGAGAATGTGCATCGATTACAGAGAGCTGAACAAGGCAACAATAAAGAATAGATATCCGTTGCCGAGGATTGATGACCTGTTTGATCAATTGCAAGGTTCGAGCTATTTCTCGAAGATCGATCTTAGGTCAGGATATCATCAGCTAAAAGTAAGAGAGCAAGATATCGAGAAGACTGCATTCAGAACTAGATATGGACACTACGAGTTCTTGGTTATGTCGTTTGGACTAACCAATGCTCCAGCAGGGTTCATGGATTTGATGAATAGGGTTTGTAACCCGTTCCTTGATAAATCCGTGATAGTGTTCATAGACGACATTCTGATTTACTCGAAAAGCCAGGAGGAGCATGGCAGACACTTGCGAGAAGTGTTAGAATTCTTGAAGAAGGAGAAGCTGTATGCTAAGTTCTCCAAATGTGATTTTTGGATTCGTGAAGTCCAATTCTTGGGTCACGTGGTCAACCAAGAAGGGATAATGGTTGATCCAGCGAAGATCGAAGCTGTGACGAAGTGGGAACAACCGAAAAGTCCCACGGAGATTCGAAGCTTTTTAGGATTAGCCGGATATTACCGAAGGTTTATCCAAGGCTTTTCTTCGATCGCTAGTCCATTGTCAGCTTTGACCCACAAAGGAGCTACTTATGCTTGGGGTGAAAAGCATCAGGAAGCATTTGAGAAGCTAAAGAAGAAGCTATGCGAGGCACCGATACTTTCTCTACCCGATGGAGTTGAAGACTTCGCTGTCTATAGCGATGCGTCTGGTGTTGGTTTGGGTTGTGTTTTGACCCAAAGAGAAAAGGTGATAGCATATGCGTCTCGACAGCTGAAAGAGCATGAAAAGAACTATCCGACTCATGATTTGGAGTTGGCAGCGGTAGTTTTCGCTCTGAAAATATGGAGGCATTACCTCTATGGCACGAAGTGCAAACTTTTCACTGATCATAAGAGTCTCCAATACCTCTTTAATCAGAAAGAATTGAATATGAGGCAACGACGCTGGCTAGAATTACTTAAAGACTATGACTGCGAGATACTTTACCACCCCGGTAAAGCTAATGTTGTTGCTGATGCTCTCAGTCGGAAAGTCAATCCCGAAAGGAAAAGGCCAAGAGCGTTGAGAATTGAAGTTGTCTCAACTATTTTGGAAAGTATAAAGAAAGCTCAAAGCGAAGCTTCTGAGAAGAATGACAGAAAGGAGGAACGTTTGGGCAAAACGTTGGTGTTCGGTGTAAACAGTCATGGACTGAAGGTGTTCCAAGATCGGATTTGGATACCTAAGACAGGAGGAGTCAGAGATCTTCTGATGGAAGAAGCTCACAAGACCATGTACTTGATTCATCCGGGTAGCACTAAAATGTATAGGGACCTGAAACCCTACTACTGGTGGCCGACGATGAAGCTTGATGTTGCAAAGTATGTGGCCGAGTGTGTGACTTGTGCGAGAGTCAAGACACAACATCAGAAACCGTACGGGAGTTTAGAACCTTTGCCTGTGCCTATGGGTAAGTGGGAAGACATTGCTATGGATTTTGTCACTAAACTGCCCAGAACAAAGAATGGTCACGACATGATTTGGGTGGTCGTTGATCGATTCACTAAGAGTGCGCATTTCATAGCGGCCAGGGAGAAATGGTCTATGGATAAGCTTGCGAATTCTTACGTGAAGGAAATTGTGAGGCTTCACGGTGTTCCGTTAACGATTGTGTCGGATCGTGATAGCCGTTTCACATCGAGGTTTTGGAAAAGTCTACAAGAGGAATTGGGTACCAAGTTGTGTTTAAGTACAGCTTACCATCCGCAGACTGATGGTCAGAGCGAACGAACGATACAAACACTTGAAGATATGCTGAGAGCATGTACTCTGGAATTCCTAGGTAATTGGGATGAACATTTACCGTTGGTAGAATTTTCCTATAATAATAGTTTCCACTCGAGCATTAAGATGGCACCTTACCAAGCTTTGTATGGACAGAAGTGTCGTACGCCGTCTTGTTGGCTTGAGGCTGGGGAAAAGCAGTTTATGGGACCGGAGTTGGTTCATCAAACTGCTGAAAAGTTGAAAATAATTAGGGAAAGAATGTTAGCGGCTCAGGATCGTCAAAAGAGCTATGCTGACAAAAAGCGAAGACCGATGACTTTTGAAGTTGGAGATTCGGTTTTGCTTAAAGTCTCGCCGTGGAAGGGACTTATAAGATTTGGTAAAAGGGGAAAGTTAAGTCCAAGGTTTATTGGACCGTTTAAAGTTCTTCAGAGGATTGGGAACCAAGCTTACAAGCTCGAACTACCAGAAGAACTGAATGGAATTCATAACACTTTTCATGTGTGTTATTTGAGGAAGTTCACGGGAGAAGTTCCCGACATAATTCCAATTTCTGAATTGAGAATTGATGAGAACAAAAGGTTGATTGAAGAACCAGAGGCAATTGTTGACCGAAAGACTAAGAAATTGCGACGCAAGATGGTTGGGTTAGTGCTTGTCCGATGGAAACACACGAATGGGCCGAATCTCACCTGGGAGACGGAGAGTGACATGATGGGTCGCTATCCGCATTTGTTTGTTGATGTGTGATTCCGGGGACGGAATCATTCTAAGGTGGAGAGAATTGTAACGCCTGTGTTTCCGGGCTTGCCGTTTTTAGCAATATAATAGTCTAGGTTAACCTTTGTAACCCGTTTTGAAATAATAAGAATGTATTATTTGAGTATTATGTGTTTTGTGCTTAATTGCTTAATTACGTGGTCTGATTAATTAAGAACAAAAATAAGCGTCAAAATTTAAGTGTGAAATAAACTTAATATCTTTGGTTAATGTTGTAGTAGTCGAAACAAGGTTTCCGAATATATATAGAACGCCCAAATCTGACTTCGTATGAGGAAGTTATGATTTATCGAAGTTCCGGCTTAGCGGTATACAGCCTAAAATACTCGAATTGAGATCAAGCGGTTGTTAGCCGAAGCAATCTAAATGAGAATCGAAGATCTCGTTGTTGGTATCGAAGCGATAAAAAGTTAGGCGAGAACGGACGTCAAACGAAGAAGTTATGAATTTATAACGAAAGTTTCTGTCGCGGCCTATTAAAAATAATTAATAAAAATAAAGTCAAAATTAGCTGACGGAGTCTAAACGAAAGTCGTAGAGCATGGTCTCACCTTTCCGTGGATATAAAGAACGTCGAAAACGGAGCTCGTATGCGAAAGTTATGATTTTTCTAAGTTCGAAGGCTAACACGCGATAGGGGTGACGTGGCACCACCCAGAAATTGACACGTGGCACCACCAGAAAGCCGCCACATGGACCAACTCGGCGAGTAGGTGTCCCCTACTCGGCGAGTATGGGCCAACTCGGCGAGTAGGTGTCCCCTACTCGGCGAGTACATCAGATATTTTCACTATAAATAGGATGCGAGGGTTCAGGGTTTATTTGCTCATTTCTTCTCATCTTTGTGCCGAAGCTCTGCATTTTTTTACCCCCGAAGCCCCGGTATCATACTCTAGCCCCGAGGCAAGTCCCGAGACCCCGAAGATCCCGAGAAGTGCGGTTCCCGAGTCGAAGCTCTGCCCGCGAGAAGTTCGATTTTCGAGGAGATCTTCCAGATCTGCTGTGGATTACTACTTCTATAAGTCGTAGTGCTGTCGGATCATCTTCTGATCAAGTGAGTGTGTAGTTACTTCTTCTAATACAATAATACGAAGTATTTTATATAAAAATACGTGCTATGTGTATATATTTGGTTGTGTTATGTGTGAATGAGTATTCACTCTCTTCTATCTTATAGATCTGCTTATTTCTTTATGAGATATGTGTTATGTGTGTGTGCCTCATCTGTTATGTGACATATGTGTTGATTAAAGCATGCTATACAGGTTTTCTTTAAACTATGTATGAAAATATATATTTTTATCTACTAATATGTTGGGTAGAACATGGGTAGATAGTTGGTGTGTAATAAACAGATGAGAGGCCTCGATGTTGTTGTTGTTGTTGATCTAGTTATTCAGCGGAGTATGGATAACGACCACGGACTCTTTCTAGACAGTCCAGTGGAACACTAGCAGGTTCATAACATGTAGGTGTTGTGAACGATGTGTTCACCGGTGTACTCTATCCCCCTCATGGTTGCCTTTAGGATATCTATTGTTGAGGAAACCCCTTCGCAGTGATGTCCGTCCCGATGAAAATCCTAGATTAGGTCCCTTGAGATAGTTGTTTTAGGGACGTAAAGTGAGGATAACGGGAATGGGTAATCGGGATAGTGATTGGTTGATGAAATTAAATATAACTTATTTATTGTGGGTTGAAAACCCTATATGCTCACCAGGCTCCCAAGCCTGACCCACTCAGTTTTATTTGTATTACAGGAAGTGGCACAAGGGCGTAAGATGGATGGATCATCTTGTTGTTTTGTTTACAAGTCTGTATATGTATATATTTGTTGAATGACTTGTAATGTTTATCGTTTATGCTTTATGGTCTGTATCGGAACATGACATCCCGAGTTTTGATTATATAATGAAATGCATCTCTTGATGAAATGCTTTGATAAATATTATTTTATCATGTTTTGTTTTGGGAACAAATTCCGCAACTCTTTCAAATCAAAAGGATTTACTCTGAAAATATTTAAAAGCATAAATGAAAATCGGTCTTTTCTGGCCGAGATTTTGGGGATGTCACATCTACAGACCCAGTGACAATGTGGTCTTTGTAGCAAGAAAAGGAGTCTTTCGAGAAAGAGAGTTTATAAGCCAAGGAGACAGTGGGAGGCAAATTGATCTTGAAGAAATTCAAGAATCAAGCGGTGAAGGAACTTCAAACTCTAGCCCTCAACTTGAGGAGGAAACTCCTGTTGAGCCAATTGACAAATCTGTACCTCTGAGATGATCCACGAGAGTTAGGAGTGCACCTGAGCATTACTATGGATTCCATGTTACTGCAGAAGGTGAGACACTTATTAGTGATGGGACACTAGTAAGTCAAGATGACCCTAACAGCTACGAGGAAGCCATGGCAGGCCCCGAGTCTGCTAAATGGAAAGAGGCTATGGATAGCGAGATACAATCCATGTATGACAATCAAGTTTGGAACTTGGTTGAAAATGTACCAGGTCGTAAGACAGTAGGGTGCAAATGGGTCTTCAAGAAGAAGACCGACATGTATGGTAAAGTACACACTTATAAGGCTAGACTGGTTGCAAAGGGCTTCTCTCAAATTCCTGGAGTGGACTATGATGAGACCTTTTCTCCGGTAGCCAAGATTAAGTCTATTCGGGTTCTGTTAGCCATAGCTGCATTTCATGACTATGAAATATGGCAAATGGATGTCAAAACCGCTTTCCTTAATGGAAAGTTGGCTGAAGATGTTTACATGAGTCAGCCAGAGGGTTTTGTCAGCAACGAGTACCCTAATAGAGTGTGTAAGCTTGAGAAATCCATCTATGGATTGAAGCAAGCACCTCGCAGATGGAATCTTTGCTTTGATGAGAAGGTCAAGGAATTTGGCTTTACTAGGAGTGAAGATGAATCTTGTGTGTATGTCAAGGCTAGTGGGAGTATAGTTAGCTTTTTGGTATTGTATGTGGATGACATACTACTCATAGCAAACGACATTCCAACCCTGCAGGAGGTTAAGTCCTGGCTTGGGAAGTGTTTCGCTATGAAGGACCTTGGTGAAGCTGCCTATATTCTAGGGATAAGAATCTTGAGAGATCGGAGTAAAAGACTAATTAGACTTAGTCAGAGTACCTACTTGGATAAGGTGCTGAAGAGATTCAGCATGCAGGATTCCAAGAAAGGAGAGTTACCCATCCAGAGTAACACCAAATTGAGTAAGACACAAAGCCCTAGCACTGAGGCTGAGATAGCAAAAATGAGTCGAACACCTTATGCTTCGGCTGTAGGATCGATCATGTATGCTATGACGTGTACTCGACCCGATGTAGCTTTTGCCTTGAGCATGGTTAGCAGGTACCAGGCGAACCCTGGCAAGGCACACTAGACTGCGGTAAAGAATATCCTCAAGTACCTACGGAGGACTAAGGACTGGGTTCTTACCCTCGGTGGGAGTGATGACTTGAGAGTTGTAGGGTATAGTGATGCTAGTTTCCAGACTGATAGGGATAATTTCCGCTCTCAGTCGGGCTGGGTCTTTACCCTAAACGGAGGAGCAATTTCTTGGAAGAGTTCCAAGCAAGAGACAGTGCCAGATTCTACTTGTGAATCAGAGTATATTGCAGCTAGCGAGGCAGCAAAGGAGGCGATATGGCTGAAGAACTTCATTGGAGACCTTGGAGTTGTACCAGCTATTAAAGAGCCAATGGAAATTTTCTGTGATAGTGAAAGTCTTGTTGCCTTAGCCAAGGAACCAAGGGATCACGGGAGATCCAGACACATCGACAGAAAATACTATTTCATCAGACATCGGATCGAAGAAGGACTCCTCGTGGCAAAGAGGGTATCATCAGATGAGAATCCGGCAGATCCCCTCACAAAGGGACTGACTCGGGTTAAGCATCTCCAGCATGCTCGGAGCATAGGGCTGAAGGATGATATTAGATTCAGTAGTTAGATAACCCAGAAATTTGTAAAGTGTAATTGACATTAGATGATGAATAAAAGGAGTTTTATTTATGAGTAAAGTGTTGCTATCTCTTGTCGATCGTTTACTATATTTCTTTTGCATGTTTTGACTTCCAGAATAATTTTGTTTGGTATAACATATTATTCAAACCTCCACAGTCGGTCATATGTTGGAAGTAGATATGAATCAAGACTGTCATGTTTGTTGTAGAGGTCTTGGACAAGGCTACAACAATCATGAGTGCTCATAAGTTCTGAGCATTGGAATCAACCCACGCTCACTAGAATCACTTCATGGAATTCTATCTCGAGTGATCGTGAGACGGTAATATCGTATAAGTCTTCAAACCTAGAGATATGATTTGTTACTTACAAGCTGGTTATGCATTGACTGTACGAAACCGCATTGGTAACTCGATGTTATAAAACGTACTTTTGTGTGTAATTCAATGAGTGGTAGAACAAACGTATGAGTCGAAGTTTATCTGTTCCTTCTTGGATTAGAAGCTGATATCTGGGCCCCTCGATGATTTTGTTTTGACCCATGTACCGGGCCCGGTCAGAACTAAGTTGATGTGTTCAATTAAGTTCTATGTCAAACAAATCGGAAATCAGGAAACAAATGCTGGACAATAAGCAAGACAATGTTCCATGTATTTGTCCGGCTGATATCTAGAACAGAGGATTATATGATCACTTATCTTAAATGGCGTACCATCATCTTCTCAGTTCCGAGAAACCTTGAAAGAGCTACGATTGCCGGTCGGTTCCTGAAGTACTAGAAGATATAGTTATTAGACTTATCCAAGTGGGAGACTGTTGGATAAGGTGTCTAAGTCCATAACTATTTCGGGCTTGTACTTGACCCGACCCGGCATGGTCCATTTGGGTTGCATGGCACCATGCAATTGGTTAGACTAAATGAGAGAAATAACACTTGGAGATTATTAATATATTATAAGTTCTAATATATTAATAATATTATTTGATTAGTTTGATCAAGAATTAATTTGGAATTAATTAAGTGATCAAAGGATAACTAATTAAATATATGGGTTGATTATGTAAATCATCCATATCTTGTATAGTGGGCTAAGAGGCTCCATGGATTCTCAAGTTGGGTTCTACCCATAGGATGCTCCATGGATGCTCCATGGGAGTTACAAACCCATGGGTCATGGAAATGAAGAGTCATGACACATTAGGGTTTACATGGTGTAACCCTAGATGTGTCAACACTATATAAGAGTCCCATTCTCCACAAAATCGGCTACACAAGATACACTAAGGAAACTAGAGGGCTTGGCCGATTTTGAGAAGTGTGTATTATCTCAAGAGTCTTTCCAAGAGCATTTGGTGTTGTGTGAAGCATTTGAGGCATCACACTTGGGGTGCTAGGCTCACAAGGTTTCAAGGAACACAAGCAACAACAAGGTAAGTTATTCTATCTATTATTCAAGTTAAAATTGTTCCCCATGTATGCTAGATAGGAATATAACCTTGGAATTCAACTTTGCATGATAATTAGACAAACATAGATCCAAGGTTATTAGGGTTGCATGTACACTTAGGAAGTGTTAGAATGCTCAAAACCCATCATTATCACCATCAGATTGACGGTCAGAGTGAGCGAACCATTTAGATGCTCGAGGATATGTTAAGGGATTGTGTCATCGCTTTTAGTGGGAGTTGGGATTCCTATCTCCCTCTAGCTGATTTTTCTTACAACAACTATCACTCTTGGTACACTACCGTACGAGCTTCCCTATGAGAAGAAATGTTGTACACCAGTTTGCTAGGGAGAGCTTGGATACAGGGTCATGGGGAGGACTGAGGTGGTCTTCCAGACGATGGAGCTTATCGAGTATATTAGGCAATGATTACAGACAACTCAGATCCGAAAAACTAGTTATTCAAATACATGATGATCCGACCTAGAGTTCCAGGCGGGGATATGGTTTTGCTGAAGGTATCACCCTGGAAGGGTGTTATATGCTTTAGTAAGAGGGGCAAGTTGGGTCCCTGATTTATTGGACCGTTTCGAGTAGTCCCTAGAGTACGCAAGGTGGCCTACTGATTGGATCTACCTGAGGAGCTTAGTCAGATTCACAACACCTTCCATGTTTCTCAGCTTTGGAAGTGTGTGGTTGATGATTCAATGGTTGTTCCTTTGAACAACATTTAGGTCGATGATCACCTGAATTATGTAGAGATGCCAGTGGCTATATTGGATAGGAAGATGAAGGCCTCGCGCAACAAGCTGGTTAATTTGGTCAAGGTTCAATCACAGCTTCAAAAGGGTTCCCCGAGGCAGAGATGTGTGAGCAATATCCAAATCTATTCGCAGTCGAGGATTTCGAGGACGAAATCTAGTCCAAGTAGGGTTGAATTGTAACACCTGGTCCTTTAAGGTATATTTCTTTCCTTTATTATAAGTTTGAAGTATGGTGAAGTTTTGTGCTACGTGGGGTATAGGGTAGTCTCCTACACAACATGTAGGAGGGTATATGGATGCGAGAGTTAAATGATCTATGCAGGGCATAGATCAAGTTATGCAGTGTGTAGCTACCCAGAACCAAAACATTATCTTGTGGTTTTGAGCCCAATTTAAAGGCTCTAACTCCCTTTAGGCCCTTCCATCCTCCCAAATGGCCTCTTTGAAACCCTAATCCACATTGGTGTGCTTTTGGGACTTGTGAGTGTTTTGTCTTCACTTTTGAAGGAAGAAGAAGGTTATGGAATCACTTAGAAGCTTAAATCAACTTAGATCCAAAAGTTTCATTCCCTTAACCATCTCCAGAAGGTATAATGTTCCCATATCGACGTATTTTTATGCTAGATCTAGCTTGGCTATATGTTTTCATGTTTTTTTGTGACCATAACCATGGTGTATTTGAGCATGAGCTACTCCATACCATTAGAATGTCATTTCTAGACGTTGTTAGGATTGATAAGTCATAAATGAGAGCTTGGTCACTCTCATCCATCCATGCATGAGTTTTGGAGCATTGGGTGACTTTTTGGACTTAGATTATGATTATGTGCCCTTGGTATGTATACAAATGGATAAATTTTGTGACTTTATCCATTAAGACGTTTGTAAGAATAGAGATCTGGAAGTTGGAAGAGATATTGGTCTTAGTTAATGATTTAATGGTTAAGTGGGGCTTTTAGGGGTTACATTGGGCGTAAATTCCCTTACGTGTGGAGTAGCTCCATTTTTCCCTGTTTTGCCTCCTTAGACTCTCCGCAGGGCGTAGAACTGTTACTTTGGGCATTGAATAGTTGAATGTTGACCTTTGACTTTTTGATTATTGACTGTTGAATTTGACCAAATTTGACCATAGGTTAAATGGGGTATTTTGAGTTGTAGTTTTAGACTTGGTCATTGTTTGTTGTATACGTGACCTCTAGAGCCAGTATTCAGATCAGTGATCATTACTGCTACATTTTGGACTTTGAGGTGAGTTTTCCTCACTATACTTGTGGGTCGAAGGCACCAATGTCGACCCACTTTATCCATTAATATGTTTGTAAGAATAGATATTTGGAAGTTATAAGAGATACTGGTCTGAATTAATGACTTAATGATTGAGTTAGGCTTTCAGGGGTTATGTAGGACGTAAATTCCCTTACACGGCGCGTAGCTCCATTTTTCCCGTTTTGCCACCTTAGGCTCCATGCAGGGCGTAAAACTGTTATGTTGGGCATATAATGGCTGAATGTTGACCTTTGGCTTTTTGACCGTTAACTTTGACTAAGTTTGACCTAAGGTCCAATGGGGTATTTTGAGCTATAGTTTGAGACTTGGTCGTTTTTTGTTATATAGGTGACCTGTAGAGTTGGTATTAAGATCATTGATCGTTACTGCTATATTCTGCACTTTGAGGTTAGTTTTCCTCACTATACTTGCGGGTGAAAGGCATAAAATTCGGCCTACTAGATTTTGTTATGTATCCTTATGTACTAAATGTTTCTATGCTTTAGTGATCTGTTAAACTAGTAGATTTGTATGATTATTTTACTTGATGGTAATTGATTATAGTTTCATATGTTGACATAGTGCAGTTGGGTTGAGGCGGTACTGCTTTTGTGCGGTACGCCATCAAATCCAGGAGCAAACTAGTCATAAGTCGATGGCCAGGAGGGAAATCCAGTCTTATATTGTGGAATCGAGAGCAATGCATTCATAAGTTGAGGGTCAAGAGGGTAATCTAGTCTTATGATATGGCTCAAGGGCAAGCCAGTCCCGTACTATAGGCTCATGGGTAATTCTATCTAATGTTGTGGGCCCAATGTGTATTCATTATATGTGTATTACTATGTCGTACTTTGGGGAAAACTCACTAATGTTTGGCTTATATTTGTTGGTTTTCTGGTTTCAGGTACATCCGATGATAGGAGCATGGCAAAGGTGTGATTGTACACGTCATCTCATCCGTTGTCATATTCTTGGAGATTCTTGACTTTATTACTTTGATTTGATATGATTGTAAAACTATATTTTTGGTGACTTGGATTTGATGGAACAGAGTTTTTACCTTTTTTAAAAATCAAAAATTTTCCTATGATTTTTGGGATGTTACAAGCTTTAAAGAGATTTTTAGACCTAAAGATTTCAAGTATTGAATGGAAATGAGTTTTTTTTATATCTATGAGTGTTTAAATAATTTTTTTGGAGATTTCCCATTTGCCAAATTAAGATGCTAATTTAGATGTGAAATCCTAATTTTACTCACTAGGTATTTACAATGCCTAACCTATATTTTGAAATATATTTAGGTAAATGTGGTGAATGAAGGTTAGATGATCTTTGATATTTAAGAAGGCCATAATTATGTAATGGTTACTTTATCTATGTAATGATAGTATGATTGAGTAACCTCACACATTTAAAACCTGTGAATGTTTAGAGAATGTAAGGCTGTTTTCCGAAAAATGATGTATCTGAGTATTTAAAGACTTGAAACTGGTTTTAAACTATTAAAAAAATGAAGGGTTTTTAACGATCATATACCTTTGTTAAATTATATAAGATAATTTTCTCCAGGTAAAGGGGTGGAAGGTGAACATTGATAAATTAAAAAAATTTAATAAATCCATCAAAACGAAAAGTTAAAATGTTTTCAACTAGAGTTATCACGACATTTTTGCAAACAATATTGGGAGTTAAGAAATATATATTATGTCAAGCTTTAAGGTTCCAACTCAAGTAATTCGGTTCTTAGAAAGTTTAAGATCGCGGTTCTTTTTGGAGGGAAAGCCATGAACGAAGATCAACTAGGTTAAGTAGGATTTAATGGTCATGTAAAAAAAGGTATTGTTGTCAGAAACTAGGAAATTTTTATTGTGTTTTTTCTTCAGTAGTGACAATGGTGGTTTGTAAAAGAAGGCAAATATTTGTGGGTTGAAGTGATTAATGCTAGGTACAAGTGATAATAAGTTGATTCGACTCACAAACTTTCAGATAATTTATTCAAGATCTAAGAGGCTTTAAATAGCCATTATACATAGAGAAAACTGGAAAAAGCTCAAAAATCAAAACATATTGCCACATCTCTAATTCTACGTTCAACACGAGGAAGATAAGAAGTTATGACAGAGTAATATGGATTACCAAGTCACATAGACACATGACATAGGCCATATTTAAATAGACTCAAATAAACATCGGCTAACCCAACCATAAATAACAACCTAATAAATTCCTTTCCTTAAACAAGCAAGCATTAAGCTTCTTGTTTAACATCTTGCACCCCGATTTCCTTCCTGATCAACTCAAATACATTCAGTGTCAACAGCTTGGTAATGATGTGTTCTAGATGCTCCTTTGTTCTACATAACCTTAGTTGGATGATATCTTTATTCACCAATTCTCTGCTGTAATGGAAACTGACATCTATATGCTTTGTTCTTCGATGCATCGCTAGGTTCTTTAATAGCTTTATGGCTAAAAAACTATCACACATAATCTCCATTGTTCTAGCTTTTTCTTCAAGTTCTTCAAGTAGCCCTTTCATCCATACGCAATGACATGCTAATGTTGTAGCCACAACATATTATGCTTCGATTGTTGACAAGGTGACCACTTCTTGCTTACTTGAGCTCCAATATATTGCAGCTCCACTAAACAGAAACACATACCTTGAAGCGCTTTTGCGATCCTCTACATCACATGCATAATTACTTTCAGTGAACACCCTTAACTTCCAACTTTGATCCTTCATGTAGTGTAACTCATAATTTATAGTCCCCTTTATATACCTCAATAGTTACTTTTCCACGACCATGTGTTCCTCTTTGGGTTTTCACATAAATCTACTAACAAGCTGACCACATACATCAAATATGACCGTGTCACTGTTAAGTACATGAGACTTCCTATGAGACTCATATACCTGGTGTTATTCACATCCTTCCCTGCTACGAGCTTCATAAGTTTTGTACAAAGAACAATTGGATTATGCACCCCATTTGCTTCCCACCTTCTGAAACGCTTTAGGACTTATTTTGCATATTGTAATTGACATGATGTGATTGCTTCTGAATTCTGGTTAACTTCCCCTCCAAGGAAGAATTTCATCTTCCCTAGATCAATCATTTCGAATTCATGTTGCATAGCTTTTTTAAATGACCCAAACATCATTGGATCGTTTCCAACATAGATTAAATCATAAATGTATAAGCTAACAATGATGACTTTATCCTTCACCTTATTTACAAACAGTGTGTGATCATGGCTACTTTTCGTGAAACCTTCACGTATGAAGTAACTTTTTATCCGATTAAACAAGCTCGAGGAGCTTGCTTTAATCCATACAATGCATGCTTTAACTTGTACACCTTAGCTTCCTCTACTTTCTTTATGAACCCTTTTTGTTGAGTGACATGCACCACCTGCTTAAGCTCACCATTTAAGATGGCTCTTTTGACATCTAATTGGTACACTATCCACTTTCTTTGTGCCTCCACTGCTATTAGAGTCTTGATCGTGTCCCATCGAGCCATAGGGGCAAACACTTCATTAGAATTTACACCTTCTCACTAGGCATATCATTTGACTACTAATTTGGCTTTGTATTTTTCAACCTTTCCAAGTTCATTGAGTTTTATCTTGTCTATCTGTTTACCCTTATAGTCTTGGTTCCAGCTAGAGGGTCATCTAATTCTCATGTATGGTTTTCTTTCTATGGCAATATTCAATACTTGTACCCATTTGTCATCTTTGCAGGCTTCTTCATACGTTATTGGATCATCCTTGACACTATACATAGTGATATTGTAATTTTCTTCATTAAACATATATTGATTTGTGTAGTAGTCGTTCATCCATACAGGTGGTCTTCAAGTACGAGTAGGTGACTTAGGTTGTGGAGTTAGTGTGCTTTGATCCTGTGAATTTCCAGAGGTGGCTAAGACATGCCTATTATAACCTTCATGTATACTTTCAATTTGAGACATTCCTTGAACTGGTGAGCCTGCTTCAATTCGAGATTCTTATATTGATTTCGTAGGACTTTATAGTTCTTCTGCATTATTGTCTTCCTGTTGATTCTCTTGTACTATTTCATCATCTTCTAAAATTAGCTCATGTACTTTTTGGTTCTCTTTAAACCAATTGAAAGTTGAAACTTCATCAAAAACAACATCTCTGTTAATCACTATTTTCTTGCATACTTAATCATACAATTGATAGGCTTTTGATTCTTAATTAACACCCAAAAATACACACTTATAACTTCTTGCATCCAATTTTGTTCTTAATTAACACTCAACGCTTGGTTTGGCCCTGTCCATAACTCCTTTGGTACCTTTTCATCAAGACTCCTGCTTATAGACCTGTTTAGCACATGATATGCCCACCTTGTTGCTTCTGTCCAAAAATACGTATGCATAATTTTTTCTATTAGTAAGCACCAAACAATGTTTATTAGGGTATGGTTTCGTCAGTCTGCAACCCCATTTTGCATTGGGGTGTAGGCAGCTCTAAGTTGCCTTTTAATGCCTTGAGCTTCACAGAACTCATTGAAAGCATTTGAGGTGAACTCACCACCTCTGTCACTTCTCAAACACCTGATATTCATGCCAATTTCCTTTTCCACATATCTTTTAAAGCTCTTAAACAGTTCAAAACTTCCATTTTTATGTGACAAAAAATAAATCCAAGACTTTCGAGTGTAATCGTCGATGAACAAAAGTATGTGCCTCTTTCCACTGGTTGAGGAAGGAGTGATAGGCCCACACAAGTCTGTATGTATCAACTACAGTTTCTCTGTATCATGCCAGTTACTCTTCTTAGGTATCGCCTCTCTATGTTTTTTTCTGATGACACAAATCTCACATATAACATGCTTCTCAGCGACTGAGGGTAGTCCTTTCACCATTTTTTTTTACATCATGGTCCTAATGGCCTTGTGGTTAAAGTGTCCAAACCTCTTGTGCCAAATTTGGGTCATTGAATCATCTCTAGCTTGTAGACATTCTAGTTGTTAAGGCTGGAATGAAGCATACACATGGAACATCTTGTTCTTTGTCATGTTGGATAATATGATCAAACCATTTGAGGGTGGAAGACTATACAAACACTGCCTTGAATGACAAAGTTCAAGGATTTTTCTTGAATTTGTCCAACACACATGAGGTTTGATGTTAGTAATGGTACATAGTTGACATTTGTAATCACCTGTGCCATTCCATTCACAGTGATATGAATATCACCGCTTCCCTTGGCTTCCAGCTTGTGGTCATTTCCCAGTTTGACCTTGTGTTGATATGTCTCATCAATATGAATGAACCACTCCTTAACTCATGTCATGTGATGTGAGCAAGCTAAGTCCACAAACCAGAATGCCTCTTTATCATGCTTATCTTCTTTCACTGTTTTCATTAACATGTTGGTTTCCTTTTTGTATTCTTTAATATCAATAGAATCCATAAATAAAACTTCTTCACTGTCTTCAAAATTTACATATTTACTGGTCGGGTATCATTTAGACATTCATATTGGAAATTCCCGAATTGGTGGTATTTATAACATTCCATCTGAGACTTGTCAAATTGTGGTATGTTCTCGTTTTGTGGTCTTCCTCGGCCATGCCCTCTTCTTCTGTTGGAGTTCCATCTACCTCAGCCTCTTACACATACAATATTTTGATTGTTTCAACTTTTAGGGTTTGTTCATCGCTCACGTTTCTTCTGAATTTTTTCATGAGTCAACAATGTGCTTTAAAGTTCATCTACTATCATGGAATTAAGATCCTATGATTCTTCTATGGTATAGACCACAAAGTTGAAACTTTTTTGGCATGATTCTTAGCATATTTTCTACAATCTTCACATCATTCATATCTTCACAGCATTATGCATATTATTTGAAATGATCATGACACGTCCAAGGTAATCAATAACTTTTTCTGCATCTTTCAACTCTAGTGCCTCGAAGTCTCTATGAAGTCATTGCAGTTGAGCTTGATTTACTCTAGCATTACCCTGGTATTTGAGCTTCACAATGTCCCATATCTGTTTGGATGTATGCTTCTCTTGTATTGTCTTTAAAATCGATTTGTCTATCGATTGGAACATATAATTGCATGCTTTTAACTCTTTAAGCTTTCTTTCCTCATACTTTTTCTGTTAAGTGATTGTTGCCTGCTCCCCTAACCTGATTATTTGGTACCCCTGGTCTACCATTGACCAGTATTCTTTTGATTAGAGAAGAGTTTCCATGACCATGCTCCAATGGTTATAGTCTCCGTCGAATTTGGGTACACTGGGACCATGAAACTGTCATGGTTCTTCGGCCATAGCAGCGATCTTTTGAGTACTCTTAGGAACTCTCACGAATGGAATTGTGATCTGATACCACATGTTGGATAAAAGTGATAACAAGTTGATTCTACCCACAAACTTTCAAATAACTTATTCAAGAGCTAAGATGCTTTAAATAGCCATGACATATAATGAAAACTAGAAAAAGATAAGAAATCAAAACAGATTGCCACATCCCTAAGTCTGCATTCAACGGAGGGAAGATAAGAAGGTAAGACTGAGTAATATGGATTAATAAGTCACATAGAAACATGGCATAGGCCTTATTTAAACCGACTCAAATAAACGTGGGCTAACCCAATCATAAAGATCAGCACAAAAATTAAATATATTCAAGTTAGTTGAGTTGGTTTGGGTTCGAACAGGAGGGAGATCAAGATGAAAGTTGTATGCAATAAAATAATAAGGTCTATTAATTAACTGCATGAGAAATGTGTTATCCTACATTCTGCACTTCAAAACTGAGATAAGGACGGATCGAGGACTATGTGTTTGGAAGAACATTTGGATTGGCGATCGTCTTATTAAGGATATATTTCCTAGATTGTAGTTACTAGAAAAGACAATGATTTTCGGCTTAGTGTTCAATGGTTTACACATGGTTGGATTTGGATATGGGTGTTGCCTAGTGAAATACAGAGCCAAAGAGGCTTAACTCATAATCTGTGAGCTAGTTCGTTGATTCAATCTAGCTTACAGAATACTCAGATAAATAGGTGTGGCACTAGGATATTTCATATGAAGTTTATTTGAGTTCCACAAGAATATTTATTGAAGAGATAACATCGAAAGCGGGAAGCTATTCTCCTAGATGAAGTATATTTTTTTCCTAATAAGATAAATATTTTTGTCTAGAGGATTTTTGTAAATCGGGTACCAACTAGACCCATTATGGCTAATAACAATATAAAATTGGATTCAGTTTTATTACGCATGGCCCTGAAATTTTCAAGGTCCTGTGCAAAAATCAAAATTAACATCCTATAAAACAACTTTGTTAAAATATTATTAAGTCGGTTCTCTACCGATAAATTCAACTTACAGTTGATAACAAGCATCTTATAAACTTCTTACCTAAGCACCACATACGAGTCTCCTCTCATTAATAATAAATTTAAAGTGTTACTAATAACTTTTCAAAATAAGATAAACATCCAACACATTACTATTTTCTATACATTAACCTTCTAGAATTTGCAGATATCAATTCAACTATTATACTTTCATAATCGATATTTTCAATTGAAATCAAACTCAATGCATTTAATATATTTCTTGAGGAATGATGGATTGTAAATAAGATTCTAAATGTTTTTGTTTTAAAATTATCATTTTGCTAATGTAATTTTAATGGGAATAGTCAACAATAGTATCTTAGATAAGAAACTGGACAAGTGTTTATCTTGTATGAGAAATTTAGTATTGTGTTAGTTGTATTACATTCAATTGGCATTATTTGTATCATTTCAATTTTTTTGAATAAATCATCATCATCAATGTTTGAGATATGACAATTTTCTAACATCTTTTCAAGATTTTTTCAACTTGCCTTTACTTCATTAATATTTTTTTGTGACTTTAATTATTCTATTGTGAATGATTATTGAGTTGAGTATCCATGTACTAGTTCATATGATTCTATTTCGCTCTCTTTAAAATGTTTTTTCTTAAAAATTGGTAATTTATTATTACTCTATAAGAAACGCACTGCTCATTGTATCATCAATATACATGGTTTTCATATTTTAGTTAATGGTGTACCTGAGCCGGTTATTTAAGATAGCCCTATACCGACCTGGGTCCCCCAGGATGAGCAGTAAAGAATCACAACCTGTCACGAACGAATAACCGTACATGAATTATAATATCATATTCTAGAGATCATGCAAAAGGAGGAATATGGTGCAATAAAGTAATAAAAGGACAAAATGTACACCTCCCTACAGACCGGGTAATAAATGAAGAACCGGGCCAACCCATGAACTTGTAGAATCACAAAAGGCCTATAAAAGCTCTTAAAGGCTTGGTAACCAGGTATGAAAGAATAAGGGAAAGAAACAATATATGCAATATCAGAGTAATTCTCATATTCCCAATCTAACTTGATTATCGGAGAGCAATATCAGGGTCCAACCCTCTGTATGACTTCCTAACCCAGCATATGTTTATTTAGTAGAGAGCGGATTCTCGGATGCTTATTAGACATAATCCTTGGATGAAGAGCTAAACATGCACTTGGAACTTGCCATAACAACATTGGTGTCATCCGTATTATAAAGGTGTCATAGTAACATGCGACAGAGGCACTCAATGAAAATTTTGCAAATAAGATTATACATGCTATGCAATACAATAACCGATTGAGTGAACGCAAAATGACCTTTACCGTATTTGGAAGGAAGTGACATTGCATGTCTACATAAAATTTTTACAACAGAAAAAGAACATACCACCCATCACCATGTAGATGATTCGATACTTATATATATGCAAATATACGATATAGGTATTTTCAAGATATACTATGATAGCGGAAGCTCAACGTAAATCATGTACGATCACTATTTCTCACAATTACCAGAGTAGATATAGAAAAAAGTGAATAGCCAGCAGGACACTTAACAAGTTTCATGGGACACTTTGTGTGGCCAAAAAGGAATATTATTCATTCCACTGACCTTAACAGATCAGGTGACACCACTACAAGAAAAAGACCATTTTACGACGCGCAAACCACGACACTCATTAGTTTATGTTACGCAAAAGAGAGTGACAATAAAAAAACGTCATCTCTTCAAAAATTTTAAGGATATAGGTCACGCATTATTGCGTGCCCTTAAATTAGTGTATCATGTAAAAAAACTAAAAAACACGGAGGGCACTTTATCTAAAATGTGCGACGTCTGTGAACGTCGCTTTATGTTTTTTACTCAAAACGCGCATTCTTGAGGAAATCCTCCTGAAATTCTAAAATTTTGAAGTACCCCGCTTTCCACTCTCTTATGTAGGTCTCCGTTCATTCTCTCCCTCCCTTCTCTCTACAAACCCTAAGCCATTCCATTGCCACCTCCATTGAACCCTAAAAACTCTCCTTAGATTGGGGATAAACCACCCCGATTAAAGGAAAAATATCATATCGAGGGTTCTAATTGCAATATTGCCTACAAGAAATTTTTGGAGTCTAAAATCCCTAATATCAGGTCGAACTATGGATTATGTACATTCGGAGCTTGATGCTACGGACACAAAATGCGACCCATCCTACCACGAAACCTAAATCTAGCAATGAAACTATGGAGGAGAAAGGGTTTGCTTCTCTTCCGATCAGATATGCTTCAAGGGTTTACTTCATTCGATTAGGTCAAAAAAAACCCTAGAAAAATCCAAAACATCATCAACAATGAACATACATCTTCTGGTAAACCTCACAAACGACCTTTCCTCTCCAATCAGGCAACCTCGTTCTCTATTGAAAACCTCGATATGTCTAAGTTACCATTATTTGATTAGGATGGTTCCCGGTCGCCTTGAAGCTTCAAGAGAATCCACTGGATGGATAAGAAGAGGCGAATACATGGATCAACTTGTGCTTCTACATCACAAGTGAGTCACATCTACGGTTATTTTTCCTGAAATTCTTAATTCTTGTGCTCTTTTCAATAGTAGGGGAAGCTTTGGGGGTTTTAGTTTATGTTCACTTCATCGGATGGATAAGAAGAGGTGATGCAGAGTTTGTGCGACTCAAGGTATTGAAGCTACAGGGGTTAGAGCCAAGGGAATCGGTATGTTGGAGGGATAACTTCCTAGTTCTACAATGTGTAATGGTTTATCATTGCTTAAAACTCAAGAGTATCCCTTTGGATGTAGGGAGGATTTTGACGCTGGAGTGATTGAGATAATGGGGTGTAGCATCTCCATTAATCCCTCTGCATTAAAAATCAAAGAAGAGCAAGAGAGTGAAGGGAACTTCTTCTTGAATGTCCATGCAACCAACAATGTTTCAGGAAATCGCTAAATGAGCTCAGGAAATTTTGACATTCCCAGGTTAGTATCTTTTTTTAATACGTACCTACAAATTGTTTAAATCTTATTGGCTAGACCATTCATATTCACCCAATCACTCATTTACAAATGAATTTGGTTTTATATTATTTTCTATCATGAATTATGTTTATTTATCTACAGGGTGAAGATAAATCGACTGGGTTCGGTTTCCAAATGACTAATCCTGCTTGTGACATATTATGTGGACGTTATATACGAACTAAATAAGATTTAAAATTAATGATTGTCAAAAATGTACATGATTGATTATTGTCAGGTATGTGTTTATGTCAAATTGTTAGCAAATTTTGTTCTTTTTATTTGTGAATTAGGATGACATATATGGTGAATCTTTCCTGTAGCTTGTTTTTACGTATCATACCAAGTAAAAAAGCGATTTTTAATTTGGAAAACTAAAGTTTATGTATGGATATATCTCTGCTGGAGCTTTATTTACGTATGGATATGTTAAAAATGTAAGCGATTTTATGTAGCCTGTTTTACGTATCATACCAAGTAACATATATGGTGAATCTTTTCTGTAGCCTATTTTAATTATCAAAAAAAGAAAAAGGAGTCAACAAGGTTTGACCCGTATTTGTTTACATGAAGGCGATATGTCTCCAGACTGTAAGGATCCTTGCTGCTATACCAAATCATGCAATGCAGTGGACTCTTGGATTTCCTACAAAGGTATCTTTTAGTTGTATTTATTCTTATGATAATATGTTATTTGTATATATATATATCAACATAAATCTATGTGGACAGAGATGGGGAAGTGATCATATTGCATTAGTTGCTGAGTTGGCTTTCAATAAAGCCGTGAATGATGAAACATCACAAGATGTTTAGGTAAGGATCTTTTCATCTTCCTTTTATGTTAGTGGCATGTAAACTAGAATATCAGGTTAAAGTAACGATAAATGAAGATTTTGTGATGATTTTTCAACACATGCATGAACTGGTTGTTATTGAATAAGAAACCCATTTTCTTGTGCAGAATTGTTGGGTTCCAAATGCAACCAGGGGTAAAGGTATCAGTGGAAAAATGGCCATTAGACTGTGAAACGGACATTAGACAGATGTCATGAATTTCAAAGAACTTGAAAAAGCTACCTCACTGAGCCTTTATTTATGGACATGCTCCTATCTATATCATCCCACTTTAATGATAACACAAACACACAACAAAGCCCTTCATTGACCAACTTTGACTCATATCCACCTGGTACACTAAACCATTCATCTGATCAAGGTAAAGGTGATGATGTCTGGCCAATTAGGGGTAAGAAGCAGGAATTATACCTTGATGTCATGACCAATTAGGGGTAAGAAAGGGAAAGTGAATGGAATCAGAAATGGAGGTCCTAAAATCGGGCGACCCACGGTATCTGGGAACGGTGAAAGAAAGAGTAAAGCAAATATATATATATATATATATATATATATATATATATATATATATATATATATATATATATATATATATATATATATATATATATATATATATTAACTTTTTTATTTATAATCAAGTATTTCTTGCATATTATATAATTTTATTTTTAAATTTAGTTGATTTCTATTTATATATTCGACATTCTTGCCAATAGGTAATGTTGTCTAAGTCCTAAATTCTACAAACTATGTTACCATTTTATGAAACACATTATTCTTTTTTACAATCATATGTTTCCATTACTACAATTCCAACTCCACTTGTTAACTATATATGTATATATTTGTACTTAACAGAGAGGTACTAGGAAGCTTCATGAACAAATAGAAGAAGTTCAATCTTTGCAGGGGTATAGCAAACAGGAAATATCTGAGCTCACTGAGCAGATGCATAAATCATATGAAGAGCATGCAGGTTAAGCGAGTTACTGAAATGGTATTCCTATTGCTAAATTTGATATATATATATATATATATATATATATATATATATATATATATATATATATATATATATATATATATATATATATATATATATGATGTGACCAGGGCAACTGCTATTGGTAATCCTCCCTGACCAACACCTAAATGTGGTGGTAATCCTCTATTATTGTTCCCCCTTTTTTTAATATCATTTTTGGTTAATAATTTCAGGTACACAAACACAAGTCTTGCTATCGTTTTCTCAAGTTCTTTTTGGGATTCATTTGTTCTTTAAAGTAACTATGTGTTTTGGTGTTGTGCGTGTATGGCAGCTGGGGAATTTTATACACTATATGGCGACATTTGTGTCTGGTTTTGTGGTGGGATTCACAGCAGTTTGGCAATTGGCGCTTGTAACACTAGCTGTAGTGCCTCTTATTGCAGTAATCGGAGGTATTCACATAACCACATTAGCTAAACTCTTTTCTAAAAGCCATGAAGCTCTTTCACAAGCTGGAAATATCGTTGAACAGGTGAATCACCATATTCTTAATTTTTATTCAATCTTTTCCCCCTTTTAGCCTAGGTTTTTAGGCCAATAGCAAAATTTTCACTGTTCATCGTCTCGGTTTTGCTTAATTAACATATTTTAATGTAAAACGTTTTTGTCATCTAGGTGGATGACAGAATCTTTTATGAAATCCAAGACATCAAGAAAACACCAAGTTTTCCTCTTTCTTTTTCTATCTGGATGTTGATAGTTTGAACTAAATTCAAGAAAAAAAAAGTTTAAAACTTTTTTTGTTTCTCTATCTGGGTTGTCATGAACTTGTGCTAAATCAAGCAAACAAAATTTTCTTCTTGTTGTTGTTTTCCTACATGGGTATTGCTGATTTCGAGGTGAATTCAAGAAGAAAGATATAACTTTTTTGTTTCTTGTGTTTCTATCTTTACTTGTCGTGAACATAAGCTAAATCAAGAAAAATATTTTCTCTCCTTTCCCATCTGGGTGTTCCTGATTTTGAGCTGAATTCAAGTAAAAGTTAATTTTCTGTATCTGTTTTCCATATGGGTGCTGAGGGAGTGCAGCTAAAGTCATGTAATTATTGTGTGTAATAAAAGAAACCGTGTTTTACCATCTGGGTGTTTCTTAATTTATCCAAATATGCAGACCATCGTACAAATTCGGACTGTTTGATATTGTGAATGAAAAATCGCTTGAAGGGGGTTATGAATAGGTGAAAGTTCAACCATAAATGGAAGTGGATAATAATAATAATAACAATAATAATAATAATAATAACAACGGTTGATATCATAGTTTGAAGATAAGAAAGTAGAGAATTAATGGAATGTAAAGAGCATATGGGGGCTCCTCATTGCAGGATTGTAAGAAAGCATCTGAAGAAGTAATGCCAGTTATCATTAACAAGCTTCAGGTATATTCATGGTTAATTTATTTCTGATAATATTATTCAAATCCTTATATAGTCGTTTCGCATATATGTCTTTTAAGATAACGTTTCTTCTGAATATGAATGAGTACAAGAAAAAGCGGAGGCTGTAATGCTTCTTAAGCAGTTAGATTTTCCCATATGTAACTCGTGATGTCCGATCCTTAGCCTATGCATGCAATGCATGACATGGAAAGCAAAACAACTTCATTTCATTTCATGTGCTCTCCACCTGTACATGCCATCTTTTATGTATACTTACTATTAGTTCGTTGGTCAAATGATTTGTGCTCTCCACCTGTACATGTCATCTGCTTTCTTGCTAAGAATGGTGAGTTGAAAACTTGATTTCTTTCTTGAATACATTGAGTGATGTTGATTATTTGAAGGTTGGTGGCATTCTTTTCATTTACATTTTATAAGAAGCCAAGTTCCATGGAGATTCTGATGATAATAAAATAGGATGTTTATTGACATATATACCCTTTCTACCAAATCTATAAAAAAAATAAAATCGGTTTATAAAATTTTGAACTTTTTGAGTATTGTTGCAGGGGTGGATAATCACAAAGGAGAGAAAAATGGCTAAAGCAAATCGATCAACTTTTGGAAAATTTGCTAGATTGGTAGGTTTAAAAGTAGAATGTCTTAATAAGAATTAATTTTAAAAGTAGAATGAAAATAACAAGTGATTTTGTGTTGTGTTTACAGGGTTGATGAAAGCGAATAGTTCTAGAGTGAGAAGCGGAAAAGAAAGCTCATGCTGAAAGAGATAAGAAGCTGCAAATGCAAGTGTTGCATTCTTCATTTCAATTATTACTATGAAACACTGTAGATTAGATGAATGCAAATTTATATATAGTAAGAAATAGAATTGTATGATATTAAATTTTATACAATGGATTGTCTTTTTTGTATATGGTATTTTTTTCTATTATGAGACATTAAATGCAAAATTAATTTAAAAATTGATAAATATATAAATATATTTTTTTTAAACATTTAAATTTACGATACGCAAAAATGTGTGTCATCTTCATTTATGACATGGCCTTTCTTGACAGGGGTTTTAATTATACCTATTGCGCGTCGTAAATGCACGTCGTCTCTCGTTATGACAGGGCCTTCCTTGACGCGCATTTGCGCGTCGTCTGAGCATTTTACGACGCACAATGAGCATCATAAAAGGGGATAATTGTATAATCAGTGTCACCATACAATGTCATATTTGGGAGAATCGCAATGAAAAAGTTTTAAGACAATACATCGACGATCCATGTTGTAGTTCGGTTTAAAACGCCAGCTGGATATGGGACAATTCACAATAAGATATCGTCAACACCCATGGCAATGATAGTAGAAGAAGAAAAAGCGAAAATGACAACGTTGGAATGGAAATAAGCGAGTAACGAGATAGAGGAAGTTGTAATAAACAACAGATATAGAGATCAAGAAATAAAAATTGTAGTAGGTTTACCAAATAGCCTAAAAGAGGGGCTAATGAAAATATTGAAAGAAAGCGTTGACGTATTCGCTTGGGAAGAAGTGGACATGATCGACACACCAATACAGCTAGTTGATCACAAATTATATGATAAACTGGGAAACAAACCAATCCAACAAAAAGAAGAGGACAATCAAAGGATAGAAAAAAGCAATAAATGATGAAGTAAATAATTTAGTAAGGGAAAACATAGTAAGGGAGTCACTTTCCCTTCTTGGGTAACAAACCCGGTATTGGTAAGAAAGGAGATGGGCAATGGACAATGTTTATAGATTTTACAAACTTAAACAAAGCATGCCCAAAGGACTGCTATCCACTACTATCCATTGATGAAAAGATAGAATCTTTACATGGCCATAAGTGGAAGAGTTTCCTAGATGCTTACAAAGGCTACCACCAAATACACATGCACAAAGGAGATGAGGAAAAACCTTTTTTCCATACAGACAGGGGAACATTTTGTTACATAAAAATTTCATTTGGACTGAGAAATGCAAGGGAAGATACCAAAGGTTAGCAGACAACATCCTCGAGCCATAAATAGGTAGAAGTATTCAAGTCTATATAGACGTCATGGTCATCAGGAGCAAAGATGACAATCATTTTTTATAGGACATATCAGAAACCTTCGCCAGTCTAAGGTTGGCAAACATGAAATTGAACCCACAAAAATGTATATTCGGACAGAAGAAGGAAGATTCTTAGGACATGTGATTACAAAGGATGGAATAAAAGCAAACCACAAAAAGATAGAGTAATTATTAGAAATGCGTTCACCAAAAACAATGAAATAGGTACAAGCATTAAACAGGAAAAATGGTAGCACTAGGACGTTTCTTAGCTAAATATACAGAAAAACATTCCCTTTATACAAAACATTGAAAAGCGTACTACATAAAAGAAACTTTTGATGGACGGAGGAAGTAGAGAACGCATTCAAAAAACTCAATATAGCATTAGCCGAATTTCCCACATTGACATCCCCAATCCCTAGAGAAGTTCTGACGATATACTTAGCGACGTCAAAGACAATAGTCGACGCAGTATTAGTAGAAAACAGGGAAGATAGACATATGCCCGTCTAGTTTGTCAGCCACTCTTACAAGGAGCAGAGGTAGGATACTCAGATATGGAAATTTTGGCATTATCCCTAGTACACACAGTAAGACAATTGAGGAGGTGTTTCTTAGCTCATACCATAGAGGTCCTTACTAACATACATCTACGATAAGTGTTACTAAAACTAGAGAATTTGGGAAGATTTGCTAAGTAGGCTATGGAATTTGGAGAACACGACATCGTTTTCAAACGAAGAACCAACATAAAAGCACAAGCATTGATAGATTTTATTGTTGAAATAATGGGTAAACATGGATGTATCATCAATAGTAGAACCAGATGTTCAAGTAACAAACACAGAAGCCACACAAGGAAATGAATGGAGGTTGTACTCAGATGGATCTTCCTGTATAGAAGGGGCAGGATCCGGCCTGGTACTAACGACTCCAACAGGAAAAGAAGTAACTTATGCGCTAAGATTTGATTTCCAGGCGTCAAATAATGAATCATAATGTGAGGCACTCATTGGAGGACTACAAGTAGCTATTAAAATGGGTGTGAACACATACATGCCTTTATAGACTCGATGGTAGTGGTTAACCAAACCAATGGATTATATGAGATCCGAGAGAAAAATCTCACACAATATGCAGAAAAAGTTAAAGCATTAACAAAGCAATTTAGAAGCTTCAATTTGGAACATGTTCCAAGATTAAAGAATAAAAGAGCAGACACATTAGGCAAACTAGCATCCTCAACTTTCCGCCATTTGTCCAAAAAAGTGTTAGTAGAAATAGTGAAAGCAAAAGTAATAGAAGAAATACCAGTAATGACCATAACAACAGAAACGAGTGATTGGAAGAAACCAATAATATAACACTTGATCAAAGGGACATTACCCCAGGATGATAAACAAGCCAGGAAATTACGAGTCAAGGCACCATCTTTCGTAGTAGATAATGGAGTTTTTTTACAAGAAAGGATACTCAACACCTTGCTTACATTGCATAAATGGCAAGTAAATGGAGTACTTCGTAAGAGAGATGCATGAAGGAATTACCGGAGCACACGAAGGCACGCGAACAATATTATGGAAAATCACAAGGGTCGGGTACTATTGTCTAACCATGTATCAATACGCAGAGGATATACTCTATAGATGCGAAAAATTATAGAAGAATGTACCAATCCCAAGGAAATCAAGAACACTAATTATTAGCATTAGTAGCCAATGGCCTTTCTTTTAGTGGGGCATAAATATAGTTGGGCCTTTCCTAGAGGCACCAAGAAAAGTCAAGTTCTTAGTAGTTGTAGTAGACTACTTCACCAAATGGGTTGAGGTAGATCCACTAACTTCCATCATAGGCCAGAGCATCATAAAACTCTTTTGGAAGCAAATCATTTGCCGCTTTGGGATACCCCATACGCTAACTTCTAACGGCACACAATTTGCAAACAATCCTTTCCAGAATTGGTGTAAAGAACTTATGATCAATCAAAATTTTACTTCCATAACGCACCTAGAGGCGAATGGATAGACCGAGGTCACCAACAGAACAATAGTGCACGGTCTAGAAACAAGGTTAGACAAAGCTATGGGTCGATGGGCTGATGAGTTACCAAGTGTGTTATGGGCATATCAGACTACAATGCATACTACGACGAAGAAACACCTTACAATCTAGTCTAAGGTTCAGAAGCCGTACTTCCATTGGAACTAATCATCCTAATAGGCTGAATTGATAATTTAAATATAGAAAGACGTGATGAAGGTTTAAGTGAAAAGTTGGATGTATCGATGGAACGAAAAGAAGTGGTGGAAATATGGCGGGAGTGTGATAAAAAGCAAATGAAAAGATACTATAATCAAATAGTCAAGAGAAGATGTTTCAAGATAGGTGAGAAGGTACTAAGGAATAATGAAGCTAATAGACAAGAACCACAAGGAAAGTTTAGACCAATATCGGAAGGACCGTACATAATCCAGGAGGCAAATAGAGATGGGTCATATATTCTAAGAAAGTTTTACGTCTGAAAAGGCAAGGGAGAGTATGTCGAATGATATAAAAATGGAGGGAGCGAAGAAATCACTATGAAAGTCTATATTTACTACGAAGGAAAACATGGAAAACCAAAAGAATAAAGGCTACCCACTTAGCTAAAGAATACATTTATTCTTCATGAAACGTGTAGCTCAGCCAGCTTAGTACATTTATACTTAAGTCAAGTATCCAATTCCGACACATGCTACCCACTTAGCTAAAGAATATATTTATTCTTCATGAAACATGTAGCTTGGCCAGCTGACTACATTTATACTTAAGTCGAGTATCCAAATCTGACATAGGCTACCCGCTTAGCCGAAGAGTACATTTATTCTTCATGAAATGTACAGCTCGGCCAGCTGACTACATTTATACTTAAGTCGAGTATCCAACTCCAACACAAGCCACCCGCTTAGCCAAAGAATACATTTATTCTTCATCAAACATGTAGCTCGGCCAGCCGATTACATTTATACTTAAGTTGAGTGTCCAAATCTAACATAGGCTGCCCACTTAGCCAAATAGCACATTTTTTCTTCATGAAACATGTAGCTTGGCCAGCCGACTACATTATACTTTAGTTGAGAATCCAACTCCGACACTGGCTACCCACTTAGCCATAAAATACATTTATTCTTCATGAAACACGCAACTCGGATAGCCGACTACATTATACTTAATTCGAGTATCCAACTCCAACACAGGCTACCCGCTTAGCCAAAGAATGCATTTATTCTTCATGAAACGTGTAGCTCGGAAAACTATACTTAAGTCAAGTATCCAATTCCGACACAGGCTACCTGCTTAGCCAAATAATATATTTATTCTTCATGAAACATGTAGCTTGGCTAGCCGACTATGTTTATACTTAAGTCGAGTATCCAACTCCAAAACAAGCTACCCGCTTAGCCAAAGAATACATTTATTCTTTATGAAACACATAGCTCGGTCAGTCGAATACATTTATACTTAAGTTGAGTATCCAACTCCAACATAGGCTACCCGCTTAGCCAAAGAATACTTCTATTCTTCATGAAACATGTAGCTCGGTCAGCCAACTACATTTATATTTAAGTCGAGTATCCAACTCCGACATAGGCTTAGCCAAAGAATACATTTATTCTGCAAGAAACATGTAGCCCAACCAGCCGACTACTTTTATACTTAACTTGTGTATCCAATTCTGACACTGGCTACATGCTTAGCCAGAGAACACATTTATTCTTCATAAATCATGTAACTTAGCTAGTTCATCACGTGCACACAAAAATAACGTTGTATGCCTACTCAAATCCATCCCAAAATTAAATAGTATCCCATTCTTGTTACGGTACTGATATGTGCATATTTAGTTATATAATCCATGAATATTTCTAACACTTTTAGCTGTAATATGGGACAAAAGATACTTATTATGTTAGAAATATGGTTTGTAGCTGTAAAGACATGTTTGGACAAAAATGAAGGAAACAAGGAGCTGGAAGCAGGAATGGATGAGCTAAAGCAAGAATGAAGAAAAATAAAATTTAAATATAGAAGACCGCGGCATGGTAAGCTCCAACACAAAGTGGAGAAAAGAAGATTAGTGACCATCAAACCTAACTTGGATAATAGGAGATACATTCAAGGACCATATCATGGTGGCGGTTAACCATGAAGTGGTAATTAGATTTTGGCAACTATAAAATCCTAAACATTAGGTCGAATCTGGAGGAAGGTGATTGGTTTTCTGAGGATAATTACAACTGAAACCCCTTGGAAACCCATAAGAAGATTGAAAATCAAGTGAAGCACAAGGATTGAAGAAGATTTAGATGAATTCCACATCGATCTAGTTGGTTTGCTAACCATTACCTATGTCTAGCTTATTTTATATGTATTTGGTGTGTTTTTATGCTACAATGAGAGGCTAAATACCTTTTACTTCTGTTTGCTGAAAATGAACCTAATCTATATGTGTTGATTTCAAATATTGGATGCTTTATATTTGATTTTACTTGTGTTTGAAAATTTAAACCATAGTATGTTTAGTTCTAGTTTATATTGCTTATAAATCATATTCTATGGGTTAGTTGACCATTCTAATTGCATGATTTTGTCTCCTAATTTTTTCTGATCATTAAATAGTTAAAGATAAGATTAATCATATCTTATATTAAGTAATTAAAGCTAGTAACTTTAACTGTGTTAGAGAGAATAATTAATCTTAATTTGTGCTTGGTTGCTTAACTTGATCATAGAAAAGTAACTACTATCATTCATAGTCTAATTTGTGCTTATTATCAATTTTATATTTAACTTGTGCATGATCATTGCTTGGTAATTCATAAATTGGTAGGCCTAGATATATGATAATAAAAGCTAGTTAACAAATTGGTAATCAATATAATTCATCCATTTGAAATCAACCATAGGAGAAGGTGAAATCGGATCTAAGCAGAATTATTCTTTTAATTATTGAAGTTAATTTGTTTTCTTTGTTTACTTAATTGCTAGTTGATAGTTTAAGTTCTTCTGAATTTGAAAAAAATCAGTAAAAACACCCACAATTAAAGGTTGTTCCTTAGTTGAATTAGAAGTAGTTAATTGATTTAATTGAATTTCGTTCCCTATGTTCGACACCCGACTTACCTAAGTTATTCTATAATCTGACTATGTACACTACCAATAAGTGCATAGTTAGTAAAGTTTTGTTAGGTTATAAATTTAATACTGATAGGTATATTTATGCACATCAAGTTTTTGGCATCGTTGTCGAGGAACCACTTATTTGATTTATCGTTTAATTGCTTTTAGTTATTCGATCCTTTTTGTGGGGTAAAAACTGCAAAAAGTTACTTTGGTTGCATTATTTTACTTTTCTCTTTAAGGTACATCGTGGTCATATTCACCACATCATGGTCCCGTCTCAATTAATTTTTACTTTAGTGATATTTATTCCTTTTACGCATTTTTTTTTGTTTTGTTTTTATTGAAATGATTTATGACCCGAGGATCTAAAACTCCAATCGTTCCACCACTTCAAAATCTAGAATCGGCTTTTCACAAAAATAAGAGCAAGAAAGCCAACGAGTCAACAAGCACTTTTCAATCGGAAAAGGTATTTGGAAGTTTCGAGAGGATACCTGATAAGAAAGGAATTGGATACGAGCCAGAAACATCTACCGAAGAAAGTTCAGACGAGGAAGAGATAAAGAGCGAGGTTGAAGAGATGGCGGATATCACGAAAATGACGATGGGAGATTACAAGAAGAGGATACGAGAAGAAAGTGGACCGGGTCTTTTACCACCTAAGATACCATCTAAAAGAAGTTTTGAGCTCAAATGGCACATTCTATCAATGCTCAAGGATATACCTTTCACGGGGAAAGAGTATGAAGATGCTTTCAAGCATATTGATGAAGTAAATGACATTTCAAACTACTTCAATATTCCTAATGTTCCAAGAGAATCCGTGTTACTTAGGATGCTTCCAGTGACATTTACCGGTGAAGCTAAAGTTTGGTTGAAGCCACTTGCGCCCGGATCCATTACCATATGGGCAAATCTTTGTGATGCTTTTATTGAGCAATTTATTCCACCTTCAAAGATCTCAAAGCTCAAGAAGAAGATTGCTAATTTTCAACAAGAGGTTGGAGAGTTCTTATATTAAGCATGGGAGATATACAAGGACTTGCTTAGAAGTTGTCCTCAATATGATCTTAATGTCCAACAAGAAGTGTCCATTTTCTATGATGGAGTGAATGTCACAACAAGACAACTTCTTGACTCTCAAGGACCACTGACAAATAAGGAGCTAGTAACCATCAAAGAGTTAATTGAAGAGTTTGTAAAGCACTCACGTGAGTATCACAACCCACAAAAGGATGTCACTAGAGGTAAAGGAGATGGAGGGAATGAGAACACGGGCCCGGTTTTGGAAAAGTTAGAAAATATGGATCGGATGATGAAAATATGGATCAATCTATCCATGCAATAAGAGTTGGGTGTGATAATTGTTGTGGACCATAATTTGACTAAGGATTGTGATCAAGATGAGAATGGAAACTGAAAAGCACAATTTTGCTACTCGAGTGGTGATCAATTTAATGAAGATTGGAGGAATCCCAAAAAGGAGTGGTTGTCATATGAAGAGTAAAAGAAACAAAAAGATGAAAAGTTTAGACAAACCGGACGAGGTTTCTACCAAAAAGAGCAACCACTACTCAAAAAGCAGATGGATTTTGAGTTGGTACTTCATAGGTTTATAGAAGCTTCAAAAAAAAGGCATGATGCTAGTGATTCTAATGTGAGGAATCATCACGCTTCCATCAAGAACATAGAGACTCAACTCGGGCAACTAACAACACTTGTCAAAGTGAGATTACCATCTATAAATCAAGACCAAAAATCACAACCTCTTGTAATGGTGATCTACACCGAAGAAGAAATTAATTCTGGGCCATTTATGACCCATAAAATAGTTCCTATGCAACCCAATTCATTTTTGGAAGAAGTTAAGCCCGAAGCTAAAAGAGCAAAAAGTGAGTCATATTTTGACAATTTACCACGGCGTGGTAACTCTACCACTTCATGGTCATAGGAAGATCGAAATTCTTCACTTTTAAATTCATATCATCCTCATTTTCCATTTCCATCTCAAGCAATCAAGCATTATCTGGAGCCGATACAGAAGAAGCTTATGGAATAAGTGCCCCTACTCTAGATAAATGCTCCATTTTAGAAGTCAATGGCTAAGCTTCCAAAGTTTGAAAAAGGTGTTATGACTAATAGGAAGGAGTTGGAAAATGCATCAACCATACTGTTAAATGATGTATGCTCAGCTGCTACCATCAATGGGTTTCCAATCAAGATGGGAGATCCAGGCCAACTTACTTTTCCTTGTGAATTTGGCAATTCCACTTTTATAAATGCTTTAGCCGATTCAGGGGAAAGCATCAAACTTATGCCATATTGTTTCTATAAAAAGCTCAGTTTACCAAGGCTCCAAGACATGAGGATGGCAATCCGAATGGTGGATCACTCGATCACTTACCCATGAGGAATCATTGAAGACTTGTAACTGAAGGTGAGACGGTTTGTTTATCCAGTCGACTTTGTAGTTCTCGATATGAAAGAAGATGTAGAACCTCCCATTATTTTAGGAAGACCATTTTCATGTACTGCTACAGCTCTTATTGATATTCATGATTCAAAGCTTACACTTCGTGTCGAAGATGAAGCAACTACTTTTGATATGAGTCCAAAAGTTAGTCATGAAATACCAAAAGGTGAAGTGTCAAAAATGGATTATATGGAAGAAGATCTTGATTAGATAGTTGAAATTGAAAAGATGATGGAATAAGATTTGAAGTTTTAGGAGAAGCCCCATGTAGAAAAATTCAAATTTTCTAAACCAACAGCTTCGATTCCTATGACATTTGAGGTAATTGTGTTCACTAAACCTAAGGATCAAGTGGAAGAGCCAAGCGATGAAGTGCAAGATCATTTATATGAAGCACGCGTGTGTGGATCTTACTGGGGTGTCTCCTCTCGTCAGTTTGAGGAGTGGGGGTTTCACAGCAGGGCATGCCCCTTTAAAAGTCGATGCATGCATAGCGGAAAAGCACGAGAATGCATGTATAGAAAATCAACATGTGTTTATACCCTTTGCATTTGATACATTTGGTTTTCTCGCACCAGAGGCGATGGAGCTCCTCAACAGAGTCCAACGGTTCATGCACTCTAATGTATATCTCCAAGATCCACAAATTTTGTTTTCAAAAAAATAGTTTTGCAATCCATAAAGGGCTAGCAGCACAGCTTGTTGCCAGTTTGCCTTCCATCGATATGTATTGAACTATATTTTATGGTTATTTAATATTAATATGATTATATGAAGAAGCTAAGATAATTGATGAAGACATGGGTGGGGAATTAGAAGAGCTAACTTTGGTCAAGATGGAGTTAGATGACAAGAAGAGTGCAAAGGCAAAGAAGCAAGGCAAAGGGGTAAAGCGTAAGTATGAAGAAAGTGCTAAGAAAAAGAAGAAGGATAATTCAAAGAAGACATACATTATAAGGGTTCAAGCATACAAGCGTAAGTGGAAAGAGAAAAAAGAGAAAAGGGAGATCCCACTTCCAACCGCAACAACATAGAGTGGGAAGGACTCCAGCTCATGACTCCTCAAAAAGAAGCGTTTTTCGGGAGGCAACCCAATGTTTTAGAGTTTGCATTTCCTTTTCCTTTTTATTTATTTTTAGTATTTATCTTTTATTTTTAGTGTTTATGTTAGTTTAGCCAAATGATCATGTAGTTCTATAGTCATTTAACTTTAGTTTGTAGAGTTAGAAAAATACGTGAAGCAGTGAAGGAGATCAATGGATGAAGAAGCTGAGTGATTTTTGGAAGATTATAATTGAAGACTATGTTTTGAATAAGTGTGGGGTTGCAACATGATGAAGAAAATTATTTTGAATAATTTAACAGAAAGGAAGGGTCAAGAATGATCCTAAGTATTAAGAAGAGTCAATGCACTATTCTGACTATTGAAGACATTCTGAGAAGACACCACATCATGGCTATTATCACCACATCATGGCATTCGATTTATCACGACTGCATCCGACCATACACCACGATGTGGTATCCCTAAACCACGTTGTGGCGATGTTATAATTCACGACTAGTCACTTGACACCACAACGTGGCGTTGCTTTCCCACACCGTGGCAAAGGATCACAAGTGAAGAGCCCATAAGTACTATTTCCATCCATTATTCAAGAAGTCCAAGCTTTACCCTAGGGGAGTCTGTTCCAATTCTTCCTTTTTAAGTGCTTTAATTATTTAAATATGCAATGGAGACATTGCATCATTTAAGTATGGGGTAGAGGGTTGAATTTAGGAATGCAAGCATACTGATAAAAATTGAAAAATGAGTAGCTTTTTAAAAACATTATTAGAAAGATTGGAACTAATAATTTAAAATTGAATATAGTTAAAAAAATGTTATATTGAGATCTAGGTTACTAGTGTTGTGTGGGACGATCCGATGCAAATTTCAACGTTTATTTATGCCAATATATGTTATAGTGTATTTGTGGCTACCCTATCCTAGTGAAATCATGGAACAAAAACACGACCTTGCTTAGTTTGAGGGCCATAATATGTTTAGCATCGTGTACCAGAAATGTATCTAGGAGAGCTTATGTAGTCATTGAATCTTAGACTAATACATCTAACCAATAAGGGTTGAAGTTAAGTTTCCTTGCTTAAGCATGTGTTTTTATAGGATTTTTAGTTTTGAGTGAAAAAAGTTGTGAAAAAAAATAAAATAAAATAAGTTGCAAAAAGTTTGACAATAAGAGTCCACAAAGTTATGAAGATCAAGAAATATCATGAAGAAAAGTTCAAGTAAGCCAAAAACTAAAGACTCAAGAACAAGGAGGAATTTTCCAAGTTATTTGTAATTTTTTTTTGGTTATTTTTCCATATGTATACTTAGGGGTTTAACCAAAAATTACCTTGAGGTTAAGAATGATTTATGAGGATATATTTGTAGGGATGCATAAAATGAGTGTTGGTCAAAATAAGTAGGGAAGTGTTTATGAAGACTATGAGTATTTAGGATTGGGGAAGTTCTTAGGAAAAGTTAGACACAAATACATGCATTGTGCTCTTGGATTAATGGAGAGGTTTAAAATGGATTGTCTTGTGCGATGTGGGTAGATAAAGTTTTCATATAATAATAAAAAAAACAATTTTGCTTGAGAGAAAGCAAAAGCCAAGTGTGAGGTATTTTGATATGTACATATTTAATCATTTTATTCATGCATATTTCTAATACTTTTAGTTATAATATGGGACAAAAGATAATTATTATTTTGAAATATGTTTTGTAGGTGCAAAGACCCAAAATTTTCATTTTTCAATTAATAAAACATTATCCCAAAACATCATCATCAATCTCAAAAGGATCAAATGTATCAAAACATCACAAATTATCAGAGTTATCATGAAAATGCAGAACTATATCGTGTGTGCACTACAATCACCCCAAGCTCCTCCCTTCTGCACTAGAAGTACCTGAAACATAAACTGAAAACCGAAAGCACGAATCTTAGTGAGTTTCCCCCAAATACCACATACCACATATATCAAACATATAATGGGCCCCGCTCAATCAGTGTAACGGGCCCCGCCCTATGACAACCCGAAAGATTTGGATCAAGCAAGGTCTAATTGTAGCCCTATTAAAATGAAAAAAAAAACCTTGAAAACCAAAAGGGCATAAGTGCATGTATATGGATGTGTACACTTTGGAAATCCTATATAAGATAACCTATTGAAAGTAAACAAGTTTATCAAGGCAAAATTAGACAAATAAATTGGAGTTCAAGTTGCAATAAGCCTTAAGTAAACAATGCAATCAAACAAGGATCAAATGGTGTTAACACAAGAACTTATAATTGTGTCACAATCTTGAACACTCGAACTTTAAGGCCAACATATTTGAGTTTCCTATTAAGAAAAACCATAAACACTTGCATGGGGACCATCCAAGACCAGCCGAAAATAGGGGTGCAAACGAGTCAAGCTACTCGCGAGCTACTCGGGATTGACTCGTTAAAAGCTTGACTCGATACCAGTTTTAAACGAGCTCGAGCTCGAGCCTATGTAACTAAGCTCGATTAGGCTTGCGAGCCTAAAAGAGCCTTTATATAATATAATTTATTATTATTTTCATATATTAAAATAAAAACATATTTGGGAAATTATGGATTTCGGGTATTAGTAAACGAGCTTGAGCCGAGATTAAGCTTATTTAGGCACATCAAACAAAAAACGAGCTGATCCCGAGCTCTAGCCGAGCTTGTATAATTCTTTACGAGCTTGAGCCGAGCTCAGTAAAAGAAAGCTCGAATCGAGCCGAGCTCGAGCTCGAGCCTCGTATAACTTAAATGAGCCCGAGCCGAGCCTGGCCAGGCTAGGGCTCGGCTCGGCTCGTTTGCACCCCTAGCCGAAAACACCCTAAAGGACCTTAGCTTGGCTGAAAACACCCTAAAGGACTTTAGATTGGCTGTAAACTACCCTAGGGAATCAATGTATCGCTGAAAACCCCTTAGTAGACCACACTTTGGCCAAAAACACATCTAATGGGGGATATGTGAACCGTGAACCTTCCTATGGCGGTAAACTCATAAAGTAAATCACAATAAAGTGTTCCTAAGAAGGTTGACGGTATAGAGGAGGAAACAGACAAAATGGTTGACTCTAGGACTTGATATCTCACTTATTTCTAACATAGTCCTAGTAAACCATGCACGCATTATCCAACAAATATCCATACTATAACCTCTAGATCTCCAAGCATATATCCCATCTTTCCTTTCATCCTTTACTTCTGCAGTAAACAAATACAAACCCCCACCAATTCTCTCATTCCCCAACTTCTCTCATTTTCTCTCTAATTATCCTCTAAAGAACAATAGCAAGGTTTTGCTAAAGGCTTAACTCTTCAAGTTTCCTAACATTTTGAATAAGTATTTTCATATTTCCCTAGTATTTATATATGATTATATGTTAGTCTCACCATTTTTGCACACATAATTGTGTGTTGATATTGTTAGGATAATAATCGTTCTTAGAAGTTTATCCACTTCAACCAAGTACCAAACTCGAAATCTTGTTTTACTTAATCCAAATCATCCACCAAACAAAACCAAGGTGAGTTCATATCCCCATATTTTCAAGCTTTTTCAATGTTTTTAGGGGGGGATACAAGTAAAAGTTTGTTTATCCCACAAATAATTTCATGTTTTTCATCCTTATGTTAAAGGTAAAATTTATTAACATAAGTTATGGTTTATCCTAGTTTTGGCATAAACATTTGTGATATACATTTTGTGAAAGTAAACTTAAACTAAGTTATAAAATTCATAAGAAAAGTTATGATTTGTAAAACTACATGGTTTTTGGGAAATTTTACTAAAAGATAGTTTTACAAACAAAAATGGTTACATTTTGGTCATTCTCTAATCTAGTGGGATTTAACTCCAAATTATTTTGTTTTGATTTCATATTTTCTTGTTAGAATACGCAACTATATTTATATAAAAGATTATATAAATAGTTCCAACCGAGAAGATAAATTATAATTGGTACAGTTTGGATGTCACCAAACACACCTTTCAAAAATACATATAATTATTTAAAGGTATAACTATCCTATTTTGCAAGTAAAAGGAGTCAGAGTTCACGTAAATCTGTTAATGCTCTTGTGAGACTTTCCTTCACCGGACCTACCTAGCGTACACCGTAAGTCCTGCGTTATAACCAGAGTCTCCTGGAGGGAGAGCGAGACAGTTGTGTATAGATCTATACAGGGTACTCAACCCTTCTTGAGGGTTGGCGTCGTCGTCTCATGTTTTCCTAATTTCCAGTTACTTGTATTCAACTTCTGGAACAACTGTATTTGTAAACAATGTAATACTTGAAAACTAAATGTATGAATGTTTGCGTTGCTATGTTTCATTACTATTCAATTGTTATGATACTATACATGAAGTCACTCCATCCGCCCCCAGATGTTTCTGTCGTCCTGGTTTGGGGGTGTGACACGCCCTAACTCGCATATAGTGCCCCGTACACCGAGTATAATGGTCCTCCCCCTAACTCGCATAATGGGCCCCGCCCACAGAGAATAACAGACCTCGCCCTAACTCTCACAACGAGCCCCGCCCAACATACAAACATACAAGTATAACAAGTGATGGGATACAAATTACCCATTGGGCCCCGCCCACTAAGCATACATACACATGCAAGAGTCATTCAGGTATCTAGCACCCTAACATAATAAATCATGGGTCGGCATTGGTGCCTTCGACCCGCTAAACACTGTGAGGAAGACTTATCTCAGACTGTTGAATCTTATAGATAAATCTCTAGCTGCTGGTCCGAAAATCCCCCCGCTATCATCATAAAATAGCATCCAATTAATAATTGGATTCCAATCCATAATCACTAGTATAAATTAGGGTAAAAAGACCATTTTACCCTTTACTTTGCTTGGTCAAAGACCAAGGCCGAAACCAATTACACTAAAAGGATCAATTCCAAAATGGTCAACCAAAGCCTAATTATGGCCCAATTTTCCAAATTGGGCCCAAGTCCCTTCGTGGGCATCATCCAACTGAACCCAAAATAAAAACATCAGGCCAAAATAAACCTAATGACCCAACAAGGCCCTATTCACCTAAAGTCCAAACATGGACCAAATCCGATAATCCTAAATTTCCGAAGCCCATCTACTGAGTACACGGGGCGTAATCAGCTCGTACACTCAGCGTACACGTCCTTGGGCAAGAACGTGCAATGTACCAACTTGGTACACTCAGCGTACTCACCAGTTGACCATCCACAACAATCAAGCACTTAATCCATTCAACCCCCATTCCATGCTCTCAGATCTTGTCCCAAAAGATGATTTATCACGTAAAGTTGGCAATTTTACGTGCATTCATGGCTTAATGAGGCTATAGAGCTCAAAAGATCTTAACAAAAGACTTAACGCATGCATGTGTCCATAAATACCATAAATTTTGCATATTTATGCTTAAGGAACCCTTAATATGTCCAGATCTAAAAGGCCAAACTCCATAAACGACCTTAGCTCACAAGAACTAACCAAAAGCGACCAAAATGACGATAAACAAGCCAAGGAGTAGATCTACAAAATGAATTGACAAGATATGAAATTTATACCTCAAAAGACATGAGCTGGAGAAGCTAAAGTTGGATCTCTAAGCTCTTCTCCAAAGGATGAATCTTCAATCTTCTCCTTCCTCTTCAAGATGCACAAACCAAACCAAAAGTGCTTCACAAGAGCTCAAAAGCACCACACAAAGGCTAAGGGACGAAATTATGGTTTGAGGATGTAGAGGTTGGTCAAAAATGTCCAAAATGTGGGTTAATGATGCTTAAATAGGGCACAAACCCTAAAAATTAAGGTTTGTCCCTGGGAAACGTACGCCCAGTGTAACCCATGTATGCCTAGCATACGTGGTCGATGCCTGCGATCAAACTTTAGCTAGTATGCCAAGCATACTCATAGAGTGCCCCGCGTACTAGCCGAAAAGACCAGTTTGCAATGTTTTTGTGATTCAAGGGTAAAAGAAAAGAACTTAAAAGGTTCGAGTGTTACAATTCTCCCCTACTTGAACCATACTCCATCCTCGAAGTCCACTGCTCCAAATAACTTCGAGTAGTGCTCCCTCATCTCATCTTTCGGCTCCCAAGTCCACTCTGAACCCTTGCGATGCTGCCATTGCACTTTCACCAACCAAACAACCTTGTTCCTCAAGGTTTTCGTCTTCCGGCCTAGAATCGCCACCAGTCTCTCAATATAATTCGGGTGGTCGTCCACCTGAATATCCTCCAACGGTAGCACTATGGAATCATACACTAAGCACTTCCGCAGCTGAGTGACATTGAATGTGCTATGAATCTAACTGAGCTCATTTGGAAGATCCAAGCGATATGCAACCTGGACCACCCGAACCAAAACCCTGAAAGGACCAATAGACTTGGTTCCAAGCTTTCTCCTCTTCTTGAATCAGATGACACCTTTCCAAGGTGACACCTTCAGGATAACCATATCCCCCACCTGGAACTCTAGATCTGATCGGCACCTGTAGCTATAAAGTTTCTGCCGACTCTGAGTTATCTGGAGCCTTCTCCGAACCTGCTGGATCAACTTGGTAGTCTTGAGTACTACCTCGGTACTCCCTATAACCCGCTGACCGACCTCGCCCCAACATATCGGGGTCCTACATTTCCTCCTGTAAAGCATCTCAAAAGGAGGTCGATAAATGCTGGCGTGATAACTGTTTTTATACGAAAATTACGCTAATGGAAGATACGTATCCAAACTCCCACCAAAGACCAAAACTCATTCCCGAAACATATCCTCTAAGGTCTAAATAGTCTGCCCACTCTGAACATTGGTTTGCAAATGGAACAATGTGATGAAATGGAGACGAGTACCCAACTCGTCATGGAACCTCTTGTAAAACCTGCAAGTAAACCTGGCATCCCTATCTAAAACCAAGGAAACCAACACCCCCGTATCGTGCCACAACCTCCCTGATGTACACGTCAGCCAACTTATCCACAGAAACACTCTCCTGAATCGGGATAAAATGCACACTCTTGGTCAATCGATCAATGGTGACCCAAATCGAATCCACTCTACATACAGTCCGAGGTAACTTCGTGATGAAATCCATGGTAATATCCTCATATTTCCATATGGGAATCTCCAACGGCTGCATCTTGCCGTAAGGTCATTGATGTTTGGCTTTGACTTTTCTTCAAGTCAAGCACCGCTCCACATACCAAGCCACATCCCGCTTCATGCAGGACCACCAATAATCAGGACGAAGATATCGATACATCTACGTCTCCCCGGGATCAATGGAGAACCTAGAGTTGTGCGCATCCTACATCAGAACCTGACGCACACCACCCCAATATGGAACCCAAACCCGTCGTTGAAGAGTCAATAACCCACAACTATCATAATTGAAGGAATCCACTGGACCCACAATATGCTCACTCTTTCGGTGCTCCTCCTTCATAGCCTTGATCTGAGCCTCACGAATCCACTCCAAAAGCGGAGTCATCACTATCATGCTCAAACATATATCCCTGATTGGAGTTGCAATCGAGTTACGGATGAGAGCATCGGCCACTACATTGGCCTTCCCTGGGTGATAAAGGATCTCACAATCATAATCCCTCACCACATCCAACCATCGGTCCTGCCTCGTATTCAGATTTGGCTGATCCATCAGATACCTCAAGCTCTTGTAATCCGTGTAAATTGGTAAAGCGGACCCCATAAAGGCAATGACGCTAAATCCTGAGGGTGAAAACCACGGCCCCCAGTTCCAGATCATGTGTTGGATAATTTGCCTCATGAGGCTTCAGCTGCCTCGAAGCGTATGCAATCATGTGACCCCTATGCATCAACACTACCCCCAAACCTATGATCGACGCATCATAATAAACCACAAAATCCTCAACACCCTCTGACAGGGTCAAAATCAGTGCCTCACACAACCGTTGTCTCAAGGTCTCAAAATTTGCCTGCTGCTCAGGCCCCCAGCAAAATGTAACTGTCTTCTTTGTCAAGTGAGTCAAAGGAACAACTATCTTAGAGAAATCCAGAATAAACCTCTGATAATAACCTGCTAAACCAAGGAAACTCCAAATCTCAGATGGAGACTTCGGAACCCCCCACCGCATCACAACCTCGACCTTGGCCGGATTGACTAGAATACCATTCTGCTTGAAGAGGTACTCCAGAAACTGTACCCTATGCAACCAGAACTCACAGTTGGAGAACTTTGCGAAAAGTCACTCCCTCCTCAAAGTCTCCAACACTTCCCTCAAGTGCTCCTCGTGCTGCTCGTAGGTCTTCGAATAGACCAAGATATCATGAATGAATACAATCACAGACCGATCTAGCATCGGCCTGCACACGCGCTTCATGAGATTCATGAACGCAGCTGGAGCATTGGTGGGCCCAAAAGGCATTAGCACGAACTCATAATGACCATAATCAGTCTGGAAAGTTTTCTTCTACACATCATCGTCTCTAACCCTCATCTGATGATAACCCGAACGTAAATCAATCTTGGAAAACCAAGATGCGCCATGAAGCTGGTCAAATAAATCATCAATCCTCTGGAGTGGATAAATGTTTTTCATTGTTACCTTATTCAGCTCCTGGTAGTAAATGCACAAATGATAAGATCCATCCTTCTTCTTCACAAACAAGATCGGTGCTCCCCAAGGAAAACTACTCGATCAAATGAATCCCTTATCAAACAGCTCTTGCAGTTGTGTAGACAACTCTTGCATCTCGGGAGGAGCCAACTGATACAATGCTTTAGCTATTGGAGCCGCACCTGGAACCAGATCAATCCTGAACTCAACCTACCCATCTGGAGGTACCCCAAGAAAATCCCTCGGAAACACATTCGGATAATCCGATACAATACGCACATCATCCACAGTCGCCTTACTCTTATCACAGGTATCCATAACATAGGCGACAAATCTGAAACAACCCTACTGAATATAGCGTCTAGCCCTCGCTATTGAACATAATATCGGCCGACTCTTAGCTCTCTATCCCTGAACCACTAACTCTCCCCCACTTGGGGTTTGAATCTGATCTAATTGCTTCTCACAATCGATTACCGCCCCATTGGGGCTTATCCAATCCATAACCACAATAACCTTGTTTTCACGCAATGGAATGGGAACCAAATTAACAAGATAATGTTAGCTGAACAACTTAACAATACAACCCTGTTGAACCATTGCTACCCGGGCAGATCGATCATCTGCAATCTCGACATCTAAAGGACAATCTGTAACGTCCCAACATCACAGTCTGAAGTTTTCTTTTTAATTTAATACTAAAACCATAGACATCATATATCGCATAAAAATCATAAATAATGTATGTCAAAATATTATAACAACAGTCGAGTATATCAGAGTATAAACATTACATGCTGAACAAATGGTGTGACACTGCAATCTTCTCGAGCTCCTCTTTTGAAAACTGAGCACCTGAAACAAAAAATGAAAATTGTAAGCACGAAGCTTAGTAAGTCTCCCCAAACTACCACATACCATACAATAGCACATACTGGGCCTTGCCTACTGCATTGGGGCCCGCCCGGAATCGGACCGAAGTCCGGACTAACTTGGGCCCTGCCCACTGCATCGGGCCCCGCCCGACATCGGAACGAAGTCCGGACTAACTTGGGCCCCGCCAGGCATCGGACCGGAGTCCGGAATAACTTGGGCCCCGCCTACTTCATCGGGCCCAGCCCGGCATCGGACCGAAGTCCGGAATAACTTGGGCCCCGCCCACTGCATCGGACCGAAGTACGGAATGTACTGAACATAACAAAACATAATCATATATACTGCATTGGGCTTGCCCGGCATCGGACCGAAGCCCGGAACATATAACACATAACACAAACATGCGTGAGTCACAAAGACAACAAGCATACATAGCTACTTCTCGGGATTGCCCCGGCATCAGACCGAAGTCCATAAAGCATAACATATAACATGTAAACTAAACCACTACATCAGGCCCCGCCCGGTGCTACTAACATCTAAACGGGCCGGCATTATGGCCTTAGACCCGTTCCTACTAGAAGAGGACTCACCTCGCACTGTTGAAGTCCTACGAATAAATCCCGGGTTGCTGGCTGACATATCATCAAGCTGTCAACATCCAAATAAACCAAAATTAATAATTGGATCCCAAGTACATATCCATAAGTCCTTTCTTTGGTAAAAGACTACTTTACCCCTAACTTAGCTGGATTTAGGCCCAAGGCCCAATCCAAAGGCCCAATATTCTAATAATCAACTAAAGCCCAATTATGGCACAATTTTCTAAATTGGGCCCAAATCCTTCACATGGTCTTGCTTAGAAAGCCCAGCCATTTATTTGTTCCTAGCACTTGGCCATCCAATAGTCCAATACCTCATAATCTTCAAGGCCTAGCTACGGCCCATCTATGGCCCAATTTTCCAAATTGGGCCCAAGCCTATCCAATGGGCCTTATCCTGTAGCCCAGTCCAATACTCTAGTCCTTATGTTTGCTCCTGGATGGTCCATCAATAGCCTAAAACATCTAGGCCCAACTCCAAACCCAACAAATTAGGGTTTTCACATGAAATGATGATTAGGGTTTAGTGATCTCACTTATCCCATTAAGGACTAAACCCATTAAGTCTATTATCCCACTAAGTAAATAATATGGAGTAATTTGGGGCTTAATACATAATCCAATCCCAATGGCCTAAAAGTGGGTCCCAATAAGCCCAATCCAACAAATTCACAATTAGGGTTTTCTAAACCCTAATTAGGGTTTTTGGCCCAATAACGAACCAACCAAGTCCAACATTAGGCTTTTAGGTCCATTAGGGTCCTACTAGGCTGGGCACCACCCACTGCTACCTTGGGCGGTGGTGACTTGCGGCGGCTCACGGTGGCGACCACTATTATCAATGGTGGCGGCTTGAAATCTTGACACAAAAATAGCATATATCCCTTCACACATAATGCACACACACAGCCACCTCTTATGGTGACTGGTGCCGGCCAAGTGTGGCAGAAAACGTTAATGGGTGGCAGCCACCACTGTGAGGTGGTGGCAATGGGTTTTACGGCCACAAAAGCATACATACAACCCCATAAAACCGGTAGCAGCAATCACACACAAACAAACACCCATAAAGGCACCCATAACCACCTCCCACGGTGGCTGGTGGCAGCGGGTTACGACATAAACGACAGCCAGTCGGGCGGCGGCAACCACAGCCGGCATCTTCAACGTCAAACCATCAAAATGAACATAGAACAGGAGAAAAGGTGTGTTACAGGTGGTCTTACCATGCGGTTCCGGCGAATCCCGACCCTCAAACGACAACAATGTAGCCACCGACGGTCGCCAGCAATATTCCAGTGATTCTCGACGTCAATGATGGTTATTCGGCTGCACAGCGTATCTCCGGCAGCGAGGTGCGGTGGCGCTCGTCGGTGGGCAGCAGGCGGCATCCTTGGCAGATCGGAATAGCGAGAGGAGGAGAAATGGCGGCTGGAGAATGATACATTAGGTTTAGGGTTTAAGATGCGTGAGGGGGAAGGCATGGGTGTAATCTCGTATTGCATTTGAAACCTTGACACATTATTACAATTTTAGCCCCTGACCCTATATAATCTTTTCAACTTAAATCCGAAATTTACCATTCAGCCCCCAACTTCCAAAAATCTTTACAATTTAAATCCAGAATTTATCCTTTTATCCCTTGCTTCCATAATTCCTTCCATATTAAGTCCTAATAATTACCAAGTACACGCTCACTACTAAAATCCTTTTCAATTAAATCCATAATTTACCAAACAACCCTCAACCTTTAAAATTCTTTACAAATAAATCCATAAGTTACATTTTAACCCCCAAATTCTTAATTCTGACTCTTTAATCCCCAAAACCAAACGCCTTGCTAAATTTCTCCGCATTTAGGGCTACTATTCATTTATAATCCTTTATCTATTTATTTATTAAATAACCGAAATGTTACAATTCTCCCCCACTTAAATTAGATTTCGCCCTCGAAATCATTTCTTGCCATTCGCTTCACGCCAAACTACTCAAGTAACATGGCCACAATCCTAGGTACACCCCAGCCTTCTCAGGGTAACCGTGACCTAACCACGCAGGATTCTAAAATCTGCAAATAATTGAATTCCTCACAACAAGATCACATCTACTACGTCTGAACCCTGCTGTCTCAAGATGGTCTGAATCCCTAACAGACCGCCCATACTGAATCATTGTCGCTGAAACCAGTCCACTTGTCTCTCAGCTGCTTACTCAACTTTCGATAACCTGAGGCTCCCACTAGAAAACTGAAACCATAGACCCAATTATCCTTGCATTTCATTTAGCATAACCCAAGCAATCTATTATTCCGTCCAAACCTGCAACCTAAAACATAAATACTAATACTGCCAATCGTTGAAACTGTCCAAACATTGAACAGCTCGAAGCAGCATGCTGCCACATGGTTGCTTGCCAAAATCTACCAAGACCCCCTGGTCTTAATTTGTTCACCAACCATCTGAAATATTGAGTCCCGACCCGGTTGCGGAGCTAAAGGACTCCCACTTTGTCGTCTCACACGATTTCTGATCGAAACCCTTCTCTGGAACTAGTTGCCACAAGTTATCATGCCATTGTGGCTCTAACAACCTTCTGATCTAACCGATCGGATCCATGCATTGAATCATGTCATTACCAAATCCACGGCTAAAAGTGATTGCTACATGACCAATGGTAGCCTTACATCACAAGCAACCTTAAGCAATCCATTGCTTCCTTGATCTCATAACTGCAATGACATTCCTACAATCTTATCACTGGCTTAACCAGGTCTAATCCCTCTGGGGAAATCCATAAACCAATCCGTGGATTTCCATATCCTCATTGCTGTACCCGAAATGGTAGGTACCACTATTCCTTCCGCCTCCTAACAACGCACTCATGCTATCTACCAACCAAGTGAATGCTACGGCTACACCCGCAGGCTTACAGCACTCTATCACTATCTGACTGCTAGTGAATGCTACGGCTACACCCGCAGACTAACAACACTCTATCACTATATGAGTGCAAGTGAATGTTATGGCTACACCCGCAGACTTACAACACTCTATCACTATCTGACTGCTAGTGAATGCTACAGCTACACCCGCAGGCTTACAACACTCTATCACTATCTGACTGCTAGTGAATGCTACGACTACACCCGCAGACTTACAACACTCTCATTCCGGTCGAACATGCACTTGACCTAACACTCAACTGAACTTCAATCCTAACTGGAGTTCTAACCTGGTTCCCAAAACCTGCTATCTGATGCCAAGAAACTCATTAACCAAATGTTGGAACGTTTTCTAAACTTCCAACTCACTCAATCATCCACCTAGACGGCCACTCGACCGCCTTTCCCCCTGACCGGGATGTGCAACTCATCCTAGTTTCACACCTAATTATGCTCCTGGACACCTGATTGATTCTGCCCCACTTAGCTTCAACTAACATTCCACAACACACAATGCTAGAAGGATTCTCAATCCTTCTTACCATCCTATGACTAATCCACGGGAAACCACACTTACCATTGCTAGTTCAATACTAGCCAATCAAAAAGATCACACCACCTCCAAGACCCCGAACAAATCTCCGGTAATAACTTGCTAGACCCAGGAAGCTCCGAATCTCAATTGGAGACCTCGGAATCTCCTACTGCATGTCGGCCTCTATCTTGGCCGGGTCGACTAGAATACCCTTCTGATTGACAAGGTGCCCAAGAAATTGCACCCCACACAACCAGAACTCACATTTGGAGTACCTTGCAAAAATTCTCTCCCTCCTCAAAGTTTCTAGCACCTCCCTCGGGTGTTTCTCGTGCTGCTCATCAGTCTTGGAATAAACCAAGATGACACTGTACTCTCCCGATCCCACAATTTGGGAATTATCTTTCACTATCCGCTAAAAATTCTCGGTATGCAATTGGCATATGACCTTTCTTGAAAGTATAATTCAAACACAAACAGAGGATAACCTAGAGTCACACTTACTCAAACCCTTGGAACGAAAGGCCCCACTATGCAGTTTCCCACAAGTGTTGTACCGAATTTGGCCCTGTTGGCCTCTCAAAAAATGATCTGAAATCTTGGGTGTCCTCCCGAGACCCTTCAATATAAGCAAATGATCTGGTTTCCCTTTCCCAATGTGCTCCAAGTCAAGATATCATTCTCGAGCTCTAGAAGTCTTATCATTCAGGGTCTCACACCCCAAGATACTCACAATCTCCCTGCTATCATTCTGTAGTATGTCCTGATACTTTATCTTCTTCCATTCCTCATCTGATACATACTGAGGTACCAACTAAACTCTCTCCCGAGACTTTCCAGTGATCTCTGCCACAGTTTCCTTAGTCTGGCGGAGATTTAATAACTCTTGTGCCAACTGTTGCGCCTCAATTGCTTCGGCAAACTCGGCCCGTAAACCGATCGAAAAGTCATCCCATGACATAACATCGACCACATTATTACTAAACTCACTACCAAACTCTTCCATCAATCACATGCCCTATCCTTCACGAGGCAGGAAGTAATTCGGTCCTTATCCCTTCTCGAGACCACGGTTGGTACGAAAATATTGGCGACATTTTCCAATCATCTGCTGCTAGCAAATAGGTTCCTAGCCCCATGATAACCTATTGCTTCTCAAGCTCTTAACTCCTGAATCATCAGTGTACGCATCCCTATCCTGACTGCTATTTCAGTGCAGAATGCACAAATCCTCTCATCATAAATCTCTAAAATACCCTCCTTGATCATACTGAAAATCACAGGAGTCTGGTCAATGATACTGCGCGTACTCTCAGATGGAATGAACTTCTTCATCTAATCATCAAGCTGCCCGACTCCAGAGTCCGAGCTTGATCCCTTGTCGGCACCAGAACTGCCATCTGGTCTACCACGTAGCGTCACTATACTCGGTAATATACCATCACTAACATCACAATACTCATCAAAACTCGAGGGATCTTACACACTACAAATTCCCTGGTCATATCTCAGCCTACCTTGATTCGAGTACGGGTCCTCTGCTTTTAGTAGTACGGGCCCATACTACCTTTCACATCTATCCGAACTTTCCTCAAGAACTGTCTCGACTCCACCAAGTCCCTTCTACTGCTACTGATCTCTGCTACTCACATTCTAGGCTTGCCCTAGGGTAATCACCAACTCACTCTCCGCCATCAATTGCATAAGAAGTCCCTGCTTTCTTCCCCTAACTAGCTCGTGAATACTATTACATATTACTTAGACTAGATAATTCTTCGAATGAGAGGTGCTACCCTACAACGGTCGGACTCAAACAAGAGCTGCGAAATAGAGTTAGACCTAACCTTATGAAATTATTTAGTCCTTGCCATATGTAACTTAGCATATACGTTTACTAGTTAGTGCAAGACAACTAGAACTCCTAAAAGCACAAAGTAAGTAGCATTCAGACATTAAGTACATATAATCAAGCATCTACTACTCTGGTTATCATATTGACTAATTTGTACTAGCATGCAGTTCTCATAAAGTTGAACACGTATAACAGGCACATAAGGCATCCTTCCTAGATCCTTAGTCCTAATCTAGCATGCTGTTCTAATAAAGCAGATAATCATAACATAACATAAACTTGTATGGGTAATTTGGGAGTACTAACTTGAGCTCGGCTTATTGCATGCACCACACCCTTTTGTCTTTTCAAAGTTCTTTTCTTTCTAAAATTTCTTTTCACTTTTTCTAAAACTCTTTTCTTTCCTCAAAATCATTCTTATAAAAATTGATTTTCCTTTTAAAAAATTCTATACCAATTCCTTAGTTTGAGTTCAGATGCACCCGAAAGTGTGCCCGAATCCCTCAAACCAAAGCTCTGATACCAACTTGTAACGTCCCAAAAACACGGTCTGAAATTTTCTTTTTAATTTAATACTAAAACCATAGACATCATATATCGTATAAAAAACATAAACAATGTATCTCAAAATATTATAACAATTGTCAAGTATATAAGAGTATAAACATCCCAGGCTGAACAAATGGTGTGAGCACTGCAATCTTCTTGAGCTCCTCTTTTGAAAACTGAGCACCTAAAACAAAAACTGAAAACTGTAAGCACGAAGCTTAGTAAGTCTCCCCAAACTACCACAAACCATACAATAGCACATAATGGGCCTTGCCTACTGCATCACGCCCCGCCCGGAATCGGACCGAAGTCCGGACTAACTTGGGCCCCGCCCACTGCATTGGGCCCCGCCCGACATCGGAACGAAGTCCGGACTAACTTGGGCCCCGCCCACTGCATCGGGCCCCGCCAGGCATCGGACCGGAGTCCGGAATAAATTGGGCCCCACCTACTTCATCGGGCCCAGCCCGGCATCGGACCGAAGTCCGGAATAACTTGGGCCCCGCCCACTGCATCGGACCGAAGTATGAAATGTACTGAACATAAAAAAACATAAACATATAACATAATCATATATACTGCATTGGGCTTGCCCGGCATCGGACCGAAGCCCGGAACATATAACACATAACACAAACATGCGTGAGTCACAAAGATAACAAGCATACATAGCTACTTCTCGGGATTGCCCCGGCATCAGACCGAAGTCCATAAAGCATAACATATAATATGTAAACTAAACCACTGCATCAGGCCCCGCCTGGTGCTACTAACATCTAAACGGGTCGGCATTGTGGCCTTAGACCCGTTCCTACTAGAAGAGGACTCACCTCGCACTGTTGAAGTCCCACAAATAAATCCCAGGCTGTTGGCTGACATATCATCAAGCTGTCAACATCCAAATAGACCAAAATTAATAATTGGATCCTAAGTACATATCCATAAGTCCTTTCTTTGGTAAAAGATTACTTTACCCCTAACTTAGTTGGATTCAGGCCCAAGGCCCAATCCAAAGGCCCAATAGTATGATAATCAACTAAAGCGCAATTATGGCCCAATTTTCTAAATTAGGCCCAAATCCTTCACATGGTCTTGCTTAGAAAGCCCAACCATTTATTTGTTCCTAGCACTTGGCCATCAAATTGTCCAATACCTCATAATCTTTAAGGCCTAGCTACGGCCCATCTATGGCCCAATTTTCCAAATTGGGCACAATCCTGTCCAATGGGCCTTATCCTGTAACCCAGTCCAATACTCTAGTCCTTATGTTTGCTCCTGGATGGTCCATCAATAGCCCAAAACATCTAGGCCCAAAAAGAGGCCCAACTCCAAACCCAACAAATTAGGGTTTTCACATGAAATGATGATTAGGGTTAAGTGCTCTGACTTAACCCATTAAGTCCATTATACCACTAAGTAAATGATATGGAGTAATTTGGGGCTTAATACACAATTCAATCCCAATGGCCCAAAAGTAGGTCCAAATAAGCCCAATCCAACAAATTCACAATTACGGTTTTCTAAACCCTAAGTAGGGTTTTTAGCCCAATAACGAACCAACCAAGTCCACCATTAGGCTTTTAGGTCCATTAGGGTCCTACTAGGTTGGGCACCACCCACTGCCACCTTGGGCGGCGGTGACCGGCGGCGGCTCACGGCGGCAGCCACCATTATCAATGGTGGCGGCTTGAAATCTTGACACAAAAATAACATATATCCCTACACACATAATGCACACACACAGCCACCTCCTATAGTGATTGGTGGCGGCCAAGGGTGGCAGAAAACGTTAATGGGTGGCAGCCACCACTGTGAGGTAGTGGCAGTGGGTTTTCCGGCCACAAAAGCATACATATAACTCCATAAAACCAGTAGCAGCAACCACACACAAACATACACCCATAAATGCACCCACAGCCACCTCCCATGGTGGCTGGTGGCAGCGGGTTACGGCAGAAACGACAGCCAGTCGGGCGGCGGCAACCATAGCCGACATCTCCAACGTCAAACCATCAAAATGAATAGAGAACGGGACAAAAGGTGTGTTACAGGTGGTCTTACCATGCGGTTCTAGCGAATCCCGACCCTCACATGACGACAACGTAGCCACCAACGGTGGCCAGCAACATTCCAACGGTTCTCGACGTTAATGATGGTTCTTCGGCTGCACAACGTGTCTCCGGCAGCGAGGTGCGGTGGCACTCGTCGGTGGGCAGCAGGCGGCATCCTTGCCAGATCGGAATAGCGAGAGGAGGAGAAATGGTGGCTAGAGAATTATACATTAGGTTTAGGGTTTACGATGCGCGATGGAGAAGGCACGGTTGTCATCCCGTGTTCCATTTGAAACCTTGAGGCATTATTACAAGTTTAGCCCCTGACCCCATATTATCTTTTCAACTTAAATATGAAATTTACCATTCAGCCCCCAACTTACAAAAATCTTTACAATTTAAATCCAGAATTTATCCTTTTAGCCCTTGCTTCCATAATTCCTTCCACATTAAGTCCTAATAATTACCAAGTACACGCTCACTACTAAAATCCTTTTCAATTAAATCCGTAATTTACCAAACAACCCTCAGCCTTTAAAATTCTTTACAAATAAATCCATAAGTTACATTTTAACCCCCAAATTCTCAATTCTGAATCTTTAATCCCCAAAACCAAACGCCTTGCTAAATTTCCCCGCATTTAGGGATACTATTCATTTGTAAGCCTTTATCTATTTATTTATTTATTAATCGGAATGTTACACAATCCATCTCCCCTGGAGCTCCGGCAAACCTTTTAGTAAGCGCAAGCAACACAAAGGATCGCGTAGCCCCCAAATCAAACAATATCAGTGCAGAAATATCGTTCATAATGAACGATCCTAAAATAAACACGTAAATATAATCAGGCAATTCAATATAAATAAAGAGATAAGGAGAAGATAAACACTTGTCAACACATCAGGAGCTGCACGATTATCCTCGGCTATCAACTGGAAATCCCTACTCTTCACCAAATATGCATCTGCCTTGCCCAAGCAGCCGTCATTAATCTATAGAGTTGCAGGAGCAGGTGTTGACACCGGTCCTGCTGCAATCAAACTTAGACAATGGGCCTTCTTGTGGCTCCTCTGATTGCAATAAAAGAAAATCCGATCAGATATCGGGGTGTGATGGTAGTAGTAGTAGTACACTCCCTACTGATATGACCTGTCCGACCGCACTTGAAGCAGCCAGAACCACCCACCCTACACGCACCATCGTGCATCCTGTCGCACTTATCATAGTGGCCTCGGCTTTGCTGGCACTTCCTTCTCGTATCAACAACCTTGGTTATCTTGCCCGAACCCTCTGTACACTGCACATAATCTGGCTTCCTCTTCTTCTCCATCTCCAGATCAATCTCTCTCTTCATACCCCCTCGCTATCATATCCTCCAACATCCTGCAGTTGGATCGACTCACAAACTACCGAATATCACTCCTCAGCATCTCATGGTACCTTGCCTTCTTCATCTCCTCATCTGCTACATACTGTGGAACCAATTGCCCTCTCACGAAACATTGAGGTGATCTCAGCCACCGTCTCAATAGTCTCAATTACTGGTGCAAACTCAGCCATGAATCTCGTTGTAAAATCATCCCATGTCATCGTATCAACAACATCATCACCAACTGCACACCCAACCTCCTCCCACCAGTCTCGGTCTCTGTCTTTCAAAAGACAGGAAGCAAGTCTGACCTTTTCCCCCTTGGGACAACTGCTGGTGCGGAAGGCGTTAGCAACATCCGCTAACCACCTCCTTCTCGCTATCGGGTCTTTCTCCTCGTGATAGTCTGGAGCTCCACATGCCCGATACTCCATGAAGTTTAATGAACGCGCCCCAATCAAGGCCATCATCTCATAATGGAAAGAGATCAAACGCTCCTCCAATAGCTCCACAATACCCTCCTTGATCGTACTGAAGATCACATGAGTCTGTTGGAGAATGCTACGAGTAATCTCAGATGAAATGAACTCCCTCGTCTGATCATCCAACTGCCAGACTCCAAAACCTGAGCCTGAGCACTCACTAGCACTAGAACTACTAACCGTTCTGCCTCAAAGAGTCGCCATACTGAAAATAAACCATATAAACCATCATAATACACATCAAAATATACCAAGGGATCACAAACTCTAAAAGCTTCCTGGTTTCATCGCAACTCTCGTTGACTCGAGTATGGATCCTCTGCTTCCAGTAGTATGGGGCCATACTACCTTCCACATCTATCCGTAATTTCCTCAAGGATTTCCTTGAATTCGCCAAATCACTTCATACCCCATATAATTAACCCTCATCAAGATAAGGCTCCCAACACTAAATCTCTTCCTAGGTTTTCCTAGGGAACTCCAAACCACTCTCCACCATCAACTGTAGAAACAACCCCCGCTAACTTCCTCTAACTAGCTCACAAATACAATTACATATCACTAAAACCAGATAATTCTTCAAATGAGAGGTCTCACACTACAGCGGTTGGACTCAAACAAGAGCTGCATAGTATAGTTAAAACATAACCTTCTAAAATTATCTAGTCTCAGTAATATGTAACTTAACATATCTGCTTACTAGTTTGATGAAACTAGTGAGAAATCCTAAAAAGCATAATTCAAGCAGCATTCGAGCATCAAGTAATCAGAACCAAGCATAACCTAATCAGGCTATCCTATTACTGAATGATCAGTACAAGCATGTAAGTCTACAAGCTCATACAATAGGCATACAAAGGTATCTTTCTTAGCATTCTATCATGCAAATACTAAGTAGATCCTTAGCCCTAACTAACATGTGATTCATAGATTCACAAATCAAATCATATCAGAAAACATGTATAGGTATTTCGGGAAAACTTACTTGAGCACGGTCGATTGCATGCACCACACCCATTTCTTATATTAGAAAACCCTTTTCTAAAAAAACATTTCTTTTTGAAAATTTTACCAAATCCTCAGTTTGAGTTCAGACACGCCTGAGATTGTGTCCGAATCCCTCAAACTAAGGCTCTGATACCAACTTGTAACGTCCCAAAAATTAGAACCAAAAATTTCATTTTTCAATTAAAACCTTATCCCAAAACATCATCATAAATCTCAAAAGGATCAAATGTATCAAAACATCACAAATTATCAGAGTTATCATGAAAATGCGGAACTACATCGTGTGTGCACTGCAATCACCCCCAGCTCATTGCTAGGTAATTCATAAATTGTTAGGCCTAGATATTTGATTATAATAGCTAGTTAACAAATTGGTAATCAATATAATCCATACATTAGAAATCAACCATAGGAAAAGTTGAAATCGAATCTAAGCAAAGTATTCTTTTAATTCTTGAAGTTAATTTGCTTTTTTTTGTTTGCTTAATTGATAGTTGATAGTTTAAGTTCTTTGATCTTGAAAAATTAGTAAAAACACACCCAGTTAAATTTTGTTCCTTAGTTTAATTAGAAGTAGTAAATTTGTTTAACTGAATTTTGTTCCCTGTGTTCGACACCCAAGTTACCTAAGCTATTCTATAATCTGACTAGGTACACTGCCTATAAGTGCATAGTTAGTAAAGTTTTCTTAGGTTAGAAATTGAAGACTGATACATATATTTATAAACATCAGGTACATACTAGGCCAAACACACATGACTACCTACCAAAAAATCAAGATCAAATAACATAACACCAAGGTTTAAGAACCTTTTTCAAGCAAAGGCATCCATCCATGATAACATTTATACAATAAAATGACACCTTGACCATAGTAAAACCTTACACAGACGAAGTAACCAAGCCACATAGTAAGGATCAGATAGTGTTGGGCTGAAGTTCTGTTTTGTATTGCGTCTTATGGGCTCGTAGATTAGCCTTGTATTCTCCGGTTTGGGCCTGTCCTACCGAGAGCCTTTTATGTATTGTATATAAGTTATCGCTTGCATGCATATTAGGTTAAGATTCAAGATTTCTGTTTTAGCGTTCCAGAGTTTACGATATTGCTCTCTTGTAATCTTCCAATCCTTTACAGTTGATGTTCTTAATCGAGCTCTTCTAAGGATTTTATTTAATCATTCGACACGTTTGATTCAAGCTGTTTGTTCTTATTATTGCGTTCTGCCTTGTTATTTATATTGTGTTCTTGCAGTTTCATATTCATATACTTGTTCACGATCTAATCGATCTTTATAGATTAAAAGTTATTATTTTAATCTCATCAATTGGTATCAGAGCAGGAGGCTGTGTAATCGATACACTTCTTTTCTGTGAAAAAGATTTTCATTAGGGTTTTCCGCAATCATCGATATTTATTGAGCCGTCATCTTAATTGACGTATCTTAGTATTTATTGTTTTGCCCTAATCTGTTTTTTTTTACAAGTCTGATCTTTGAACAGGTTATTACGATCATTATGGACGCAACGCAATCAAACCCTATTAATATTTCCAACAGCATTGGTTCGACGACAAAGATTCCAATCTTATACACCCATGACTATGAAGTATGGGCACATCATTTTGAAGATTACGTGATTGGATCGGAGGACAATGGTTTTCTCATATGGGAAGCCATTATCAATGGACCATTTTCTCATTCCGCGACATCCAGAGTTATTAAGACGCAAAAAGAATACAACGATTTGCTCAAGGACGTGACGAATATTGCGCAGGATGAGAAAGATAAATTCCAGTGCAATATTAAGGCACTAAGGTTGATCAGATTCGCCCTTCAGTCCGACACATTCAGACTAGTCAGCTCATGCACTACGGCGAAGGAAGTGTGGGATAGACTTCGCGAACTGTATTCAACAGACGAAGATCTTGAACACTCCATCCAAACCTTGCTTCTATCTGAGTTTGGAGAATTCAGGCAAAGGGCCGAAGAAACCGTGACCCAGACGTTTGATCGCTTCAATCATCTTCTCAGCAAGATGATCAAACACGACATTGAAAGGAAGCTCATCGAACAAAAGGTTACTTTCTTGAACGGACTGAGATCAGAATGGAGAGCAGTAGTTTCCACAGTCAAAGCCCATGAACAGTTTAAATCATACTCTTTGGCGAAACTGGTGGGTATTCTAAAGTCCCAAGAGAAGATTGTTGTTCAAGAGAAGAACGTTGTGTCTAGTCTTGGTTCGTTGGCCCTCCTATCTAAAAGTAAAGCCGTGATGGAGGATGAAGAGCTCAACTTGGAAGAATATGACCTCACAACTGAGGATTATGCCATGATGGTATCCAATCCTAAGAGGTTCATAAAGAAGAGATTCCCCAGCAACAAAAACCGAAACTGGCAGGGGAGTTATAGCTCTGAAAATGCAAACAATGAACCGAAGGCTGAGGAGTCCAAGAAGGAACCGAAGGCAGATGGCGATTCCGGAGTAAGCTGTTTTTACTGTGGTGGCAAGAACCACTATGCTAAGGACTGTGTTCTTAAAAAGATGGCTGAAAAGGATGACGGAAAGGATGAGGAAGCCGTACTGCAGAAGAGGTTGGATGAGTTGAGGAAGAAAAAGTCTACCGCTAACCCTTCTATTAATGCTCTTATTGTGCAGGGTTCGGTTAATAACGATGAGTTCGGTAGCACCGAAGTTTGGTCTACTGACTCAGAAGACGAAGAAGTGAGGAAGCCTACTCATGGAAAGGCTTATATGGCTAAGGAGGAAAGCAGTGGTGGAAAATGCTTCATGGTGTCAAGCGCATCTCAAATGAGAGGATACAATACCGATGGAGGAAGCAATGGACCGAAAGTGCAGGAAGATATGTGCTTCACAGCCAAACCACTCAGCCAACAGTTCAATGAGCTTGATGAACTGATAAAGAAGGTACAATCTGTTTTTATTTCATCTAAAGTACCATCATCCTCATATGAGAAAGAAATAAAAAACGTTAACACAAGAATTTCTCATTTAGATAGTAGTTTAACTCAAACTAGAGTCACCAATTCTAACCTGACTGATCAATTAAGCAGGGTGGCGTCGAAGAGTGAGGAGCGGCGTATGTGGATTGAGTTAAAAGAGTCGGAATTAATTAAAGTCAAAGACGAAAACATTTATTTGCAAAGAGACAATTTGAAATTGTTAAAACAACGAAATGTTTTTTGTTTAATAGCTAAACGTTTATATTCCAATATTACTCAGCTGCACTTGGACTGTGAGATAGGCAAAAAGATCCACCGTATGATTTTACCATTCCTAGAATTTAAGGAGGATGAAATCGATGCTGAAGCTTACAATTGTGAGAGTGTGATTTCGTCTGATGATGTCAACCCAACTTATCAAATCGGACTGGACAAAATTGAGTCCTTCATTAAATCCAAAGACCATAAGGACATGCTCAAAAATCTGTTGGACGAAAATGATAGACTTAAACTGAGAACCGAAACCATACAAAAGTTTGACTCTCTAAATGCCAAAGTAAGCTCAGAAAATAAAATTGATGTTGAAAATGCATCTGAGCTTAACGAGGACGAAAACATGAGTGAAATTTCTGTAGAGGATACGGTTGACTGCTCAGAATTTGTGAAAAGCGAAACTGAAAACCACAAAAATCTTGTTTCTGAAAATTCTGTGGAATTCGCTAGATTGTCCCAACAAAAGTCCCCGAAATTAGTAGAAAAGGCTGTTGTCTATCAAAAGGTCAGAACCACTCCGAATCAGGTATACAAAGTGACTGGAGTAACCGAACATCAGACAGCTGAACTCACGGCTATTGTTAACGAAGACAATGCTGATGGCTGTGATGAGTTCTTCTGGGAAGCTCCTATTGACAATGGAAACGAAACCGTTGGCCTATCTGAAAGAACCTCTTGGATGAAGAAAGGGAGATACATACCTGAACCCTTGAACAAGCCTGATAATTTCAATGAACCAAGCACAAGTGGTACAAAAGACACTCCTCAAGAGGTTGATCATTCAGTAAAAGAAGGCATTCCTTCAACGCCAACAGCTCGAAGTGAAACTTCATCAGATACTCCTTCCACTTCCTCAGGGCAAACTGAATCTTCTTCAGATATTCCCTCTGCTCCCTCGTTTCAAAGTAAAACTCCTAAAGTTCAAAAGGAATCAGCAAAGGTTACATCAAAAGCAAAAGCGAACGTTCATCATCAACCTAAACAGATGAGGGATAAAAAGATAGAAAGGAACCTAAGATACAGGAAAAACCTTTCTGAAAGGAAACAATTCTGGCACTCCCAGAATGCATACTATTCACACAAGGACAAGAATCTGAAGTATGAAAATAATCTCGTAAGAAAGCACGATAATTCCAACAACCGAAAGCCAAGGTTCGGTTCGCAAGAAGATACCAACCGAAAGCCAAGGTTCGGTTCGCAAGAAGATACCAACCGAAAGCCAAGGTTCGGTTCGCAAGAAAATTCTAACCGAAAGCAAAGGTTTGGTTCTGAAAAGGATTTCAACCGAAACCAAAGGTTCGATTCCAAGAACAACTCCAACCGAACTCAGAGGTTCAGTTCTGAAGTCAGAAGAGAACAAGACTCAAAAGTTAAACCCACCAACGATCAAAAGCAAAAGGGTCACCTAGAGTCATCAGCAAGGAAGACACCTCCATCCAAATCCAAATCCTCTCTTCCTAATTCTTCTTGTTCATCTCCATCTTGCTCTAACACTAATTCCATGGGTTCTCAAAAACCACGTCCATCTGCTGAACAGAAGGAAAAGCAGAAAGTCGGTGAATTCAAACCTGAGTCTAAAGCGAACAAATCCAATCCTAACAAAATAAAAGTTTTCACCATTAAAAAGAAAGATGAAACAACTTTAATTAAAAGAACATATCTTGTTGATATCTCTCTAACTATTCCTGTTCCCATGAAAACCTCACATGGACCCAAGAAACTTTGGGTTCCTAAATCTGCTTAATTTTTGCAGGTTATAAGTGACGAGCAGTTTGACGAAGAATGGTACATCGACAGTGGCTGCTCGCGTCACATGACAGGAAGGAAGGAGGAACTCAGGGAATACAGATCTCTTGCAAATGGTGGCAACGTTAAGTTTGGAAATAACTCTTACGGCACCATAAAGGGATATGGGATGATAACGAATGGTGATTTTACCATAAGAAAAGTGGCCTATGTGGAAGGACTTCAACACAACCTCATCAGTGTATCTCAGCTTGTTGGAGGTACAGGTCTCAAAGTTTCATTCGATGATGAAGGTTCTGAAATCATAGAGAAAACAACAAAGAAAGTGATTCTGAAGTCAGAGCGAAAGGGTGAAATGTTTCCGCTGAACATGAAACCCATCAAAGGAAACCCAGCAATTTTTCTGCTATCAAAAGCTCAATACGACGAAAGCTGGTTGTGGCACAGAAGACTCTCTCATCTCAATTTCAAAGATATCAACCGACTTGTCACTGGAGGTCATGTTAGGGGTCTTCCATTGCTCAAGTTTGACAGGGAGCATTTATGTGCTGCATGTGAAATGGGAAAGCAGAGTCGTCAAAGTCACCCATCCATTGTTAACACAAAAGTTGTTGAACCACTCGAATTGCTTCATATCGATTTATGTGGTCCTTCATCTATTGAAAGCATCGGTGGTAGCAAGTACATTCTTGTTGTCGTTGATGACTTCTCTAGATTTACATGGGTGTTCTTTCTAAAGCTCAAATCTGAAGCGACTCAAAAGCTGAAAGTGTTTATCAAGCAAATTGAAGTCCAGCTCAAGAAGGTCGTTCGCAACATCAGGAGCGACAATGGTCTCGAATTCAAGAACAGGGAGTTTGAAGCGTTTCTTGCAGAAAAGGGAATTAGCCATAATTTCTCAGCTCCCTACACACCACAGCAGAATGGAATAGTCGAAAGACGAAACCGATCTCTGTGTGAAGCTGCCCGAACTATGTTAAGTTTTGCTTCCTTACCTCTATATTTTTGGGCTGATGCTATTTCTGCTGCTTGTTATACACAAAACAGGTCATATCTCAACAAGCGATTCACGCTCACACCATATGAGATACTAAACAACAGGAAGCCCAATGTGAAATTTTTCCACGTTTTTGGCTCAAGGTGTTTCATCTTTAACTCTAAAGAACACCGCAACAAGTTTGATGTCAAAGCCGACGAGGGAATCTTTCTGGGTTACTCACTCACTTCAAAGGCGTACAGGGTCCTAAACAAACGATCAAGAAGGATTGAAGAAACATACTATGTGACCTTCGACGATAGCTATGTCAAGAAACTACAGGCCATAGATGACACTGCCAGGGAAATCTTCCCTCAAACTGGTCAAGTCACAATCTCAATCGCCAATATGTACGAGAATTTTCTGGATCTCTTTGATGAACCGGAAAAAGCTTCTCTCTCAGAAGCAGGGGCAGCCGACAACAAAATAGATCATATGAAGAAGATTGTCGAAGATGCTGCAAGAAGAATGCATGAAGGAGAATCGCCTACTGATGAATCTCCAACCAACAATGCTTCAGTCGAGGGGGAGCCAAATTCTCTTGTCGAGGGGGAGCCTAGCTCACAAGTCCAGGGGGAGCCAAGCTCTACTACTTCAACCGAAGGTCCTTCATCAACCGAAGATGCACCTCCTCACGAAGGTCCTTCAATGTCTGAAAATCCAGCACCACAAGAAACCCCTGAACCTCACGTTTGTCAAGACTCATCAATTGAGGGGGAGCATGATGATATGACGCTTGATTTTGATAGCCAATCCGAGCCTGAAGAGATGATCAACGCTGAACTAGATCCATCCTTTGATCCGAATTACCCTCCTCTTACAAAATGGACCAGAGATCATCCTATCTCTCAAGTAGTTGGTGATGTATCTGAAAAGGTTCTGACCCGATCTCAACTGAAGGCAAAACAGACATCCTTATTCTCAAAAGTTGAGTTTTGTATGTTTAACTCATTTGTATCAAAAGTCGAACCGAAGACAGTGAACACTGCCCTCGATCACTCTGATTGGGTTCAAGCTATGCAAGACGAACTAAACAAGTTTGAGAGGAACAAAGTCTGGCGCCTCATTCCAACTCCTCCGGATGCTTCAGTTGTTGGTCTCAAATGGGTTTTTAGAAACAAAATGGACAAGGAAGGTAATGTCATAAGAAACAAGGCTCGCCTGGTTGTCAAAGGATACTGTCAGGAGGAAGGGATAGATTACGAAGAGACGTTCGCTCCAGTAGCTAGGCTAGAATCGGTTAGAATATTTCTGGCCTATGCTGCTCACAAAAACTTTGAGGTCTTCCAAATGGACGTCAAGTGCGCATTTCTCAATGGAGAACTTGAAGAAACGGTGTATGTGGAGCAACCTCCTGGGTTCGTGAACGAAAAGTATCCACATCATTGCTACATTCTGGATAAAGCTGTGTACGGTCTCAAACAAGCTCCGAGAGCCTGGTATGAAACGCTTACAAAATTTTTAAAGATGTCCAAATTCAAACAAGGTTCGATTGACCCCACCTTCTTTCGCAAAAAGGAAGGTAACCACCTTATGATAGTTCAAATTTATGTCGATGACATCATCTTTGGCTCTACGAATCCCAGCTTAACAGTTGAATTCAGAAAGTTGATGGAGACTAAGTTTGAAATGAGCTCAATGGGTCCTATTAATTTTTTCCTTGGTTTAAATATAAGACAGGGACCCGAAGGCATCTTTATCAATCAGGAAGCTTACACGAAGACTCTCCTAGCAAAGTTTGGCATGATGGGAGACTCAAAAGTCAAAGTCCCTATGGCATTCGGCACCAAACTTACCCCTTCACTAGATAAACCGGCCGTCGACATCACGCTCTATCGTCAAATGATAGGCTCACTGATGTATCTAACTGCTAGCAGGCCTGATATCATGTTTTCTGTATGTTATTGTGCTCGATTTCAGGCTAACCCACGCGAACCTCACCTGCTGGCAGTGAAGAACATCCTACGCTATCTCAAGCGAACCGCCTCCTTGGGTCTATGGTATCCATCCAACTCTGGCTTCTTCGTTCAAGCCTATTCTGATGCAGACCTTGGAGGATGTGGACTCGACCGCAAAAGCACAACTGGTGGCTGTCAATTTCTTGATGGGAAGTTGGTCAGCTGGCAATCCAAGAAACAAACATGTGTGTCGCTGTCTACTGCTGAAGCGGAATACATTGCCGCTGCATCCTGCACATCACAAGTGATTTGGATCCAGAGTCAACTTCGAGACTATGGACTCAATATGAAGAAGATCCCTCTATATTGTGACTCTGAAAGTGCAATTAGGATCTGTCATAACCCGGTGCAACACTCTAAAACCAAACACATAGCACTGAGGTATCACTTCATCAAAGATCATGTGGAAGATGGAAATGTCGAAGTTCACTTCGTAAGAACCACTGATCAACTGGCTGACGTCTTCACCAAAGCTCTTCCAGAAGCCTCATTCAATAAAATTTTGCAAGGACTAGGTATGATGGAATCAGAATCAGTACCTCACACTACCTCTCAATCTCAAACGTAAGAAGCGAAACCAACCGAACGTTCGGGTTCGGTTCAACCATTTCACTCGCTCATTACTTCAAAGGTAGTTTTTCTCTGTTGTATCTTTCTTGTGCAAATTTGATTTTCTTTATGTAAAAAGTTTTTTTTTGCATATCTAAACTCCTTGGTTTCTTAAAATTTTCAAGAACCGACACCTCCAGAAGGTTCGGGTTCAGTTTTTCAAAATTCTCAAGAACCGAAACCAACCGAAGGTTCGGGTTCGGTTTTTCAAAATTTCCCTGAACCGAAATCAGCCGAAGGTTCGGGTTCGGTTTTTCAACTTTTTCCAACCGAAACCAACCGAACGCTCGGGTTCGGTTTTTCAATCTTTTTCCAAGTTTTTTTTTAATTGTGTTTTTTTTTCTCTTCTATAATTTTTTTTTAATTATTTTTAATTTTTTTTATATATATAAATTTCAAAAAAAAAAAAAAACTACAAAAATATTTTCTTTTATTTTTCTTTGTGTGCTCATTTGTTTATGGGAATATATTCCATGCCTTACTTAAGTGTCCCTAGAAGCATGCTGCTGTATGTGTCCCAAGCCTCATAAGATTTTGAATAATAGCCTTCATGACCTGGTAAACACAAACCTTGTCTTCCCAATAAGGCTAACTTATTTATTCTAATCGTGAGCTACCTCACTCTATTCTCACACGAGTTCAGAGTCTCCTGCTTGGTCCTTATGTTCACAGCAGAGGTACTATGTCTTCTTCCACCATCTCCATTACAATTCTCCATAACATTCGTTTCATCACTGTAACCCTTGAGACTCTCAGCAACTTCCACTGGGGTTTATGGTTACACAACCTCTGTGTTTATGATCTTAGTTTCGTGCCACTACGAACTGAGTGAAACCCAAAATTCAACACCAACGAATTGACGGTGACCAATTAACTTGATCAAGTTTTCACCAATGAATTGACGAATGTACCTTCATGAAATCTCAATTTCTTTTCTTTTTGCGTGGTTCCAATGAAATTGTTACACACCATAACATTTCTTCCCAAGGGATCCAGTTTTAAATTTTTATCTGAGATTTCATATTCATCCAAGCCACTACAGAATCAACTCAACCCTACTTGTTCAACAGACTACACTGGTCTCACAAGTACTTTGTTCACATTCGTTCTTATATCAAGAATTGAATTGATGAATCAAAGCGAAACCACCCTTAATTTGCCTTATTAAAAGAAGCCTTTCAACATTTATTAATGAATGTTTGATCGTAATTTAACGGGATTCCACACTAACACTTTGCGGTCTCTCTTGACCATGAAGGAAGAGATTCGTGCCCGGGATCATCAGTTTTGTGTCATCATTGACATCACAGATTATCCTAAAAAGAGTTGCTTTATTTCTTTATTCATTTTACACTCTTTGCACGAAAATCCTAGATTTTCAAAAAATTCCGTTACTAATTATTTTACAGGCTGGAAAATTAATGGATGGTTCATAATGAAGCTGTGGTTACCAATAATCCACGTGGGCGTTTTATTCAAAAGACAGCAGATTAAAAAGGGGAAGAGACAAAAGATGCTGACGCGGCGGAAGTTCAAAGGATAGAAATTCAAACGACGGTAAAAGGCGGGCGCGTGAATTTGAAGAGGCCGCGCTTTTTTCTGACACTATTGGACGCGTGTGCAGTATTGAAGCGTCATCCATCTGGCATTAATGGCGCGTGTGGAAATGGAAACGGTTCCTCTCTCTGAACCGGCGCTTATTGGGCGGCGTGATCCTAGGAATCTGACACTCTCTCTCCTACGTGATCATCGCACGTCTCAACTGTCACCAATCAGTCACCCAAAAACCCTTCCGTATTTCCATAAGAGATTTGAAACGATTTTTCTCTCTCCTATCACCTACTATAAAAACCCATCAACACCACCTTTTACCTCTTTACTGCCCCCATAATTCCTAAAGCGAAATTACTCCCAAAACTCTCTCCTGGTCATCTTCTTCTCCACACCTGCAACAATGGCTGAATCTTCATCCGTTCATGCCACTTCTCAAATTCTTCCCATCAGACCTCAACAATGCCTTGTCATTGATCTGAACCCACTAGCCTATGATCCCTACATGTCGCCGGTTATTGAATGTCTCAAGTACTCCCAACTTGCTCCGGCATTGTCCAGAATTGAAACGGTGCCAATGGTGGCTCTATCTCAGGTCTATGCGACGGCCTACTACGACAAGGGCGTCGACAGGATCTTTTTCGAAGTGGCGGAACACAAAACGTCGATTTCTCGTCCCCGCTTCTGCAACATGCTTGGGTTTGCTGCAGACCCATCGCGCATTAACCCGGAGACGATTCCGGTTGGAATGTTATACAGCATGTTCTACAACATGGGCTACACGGAAGTTCTTACCTCCGTCGCCAGGTTCAAGAAGTCATGCCTACCACCCCTGTGGAATGGGTTATTTACAGTTCTCTTCAAGGGACTGTCTGAACGGAGCTCAGGATCGGACGGGGCCAGTCGTCTTTTCCTGTCAATCATGTATGGGGTGTACAACGGGATCAACCTCGACTACGGGTCTGTCCTTTGGCAACAACTGATTCAGAGCCTTTCTTCCACTTCTCGACACTCTGAAGTGTCGCTGGCCCGGTTCTGGATCTTGATCACAAGATGGGCCATGGACAGGTTTGACGTCCCAACTGCTGACGGTGCACCGATGTCTTCTGTTGGTACGTTCCATACCAAGAAGATCATCGTATCCGATGCATCGAAATTCTCCTTCATTGGCTCTATCCCGGAGTCGATGTATGGCAGTGTGCCATCAGACAGCAGTATGGTCAAGGCGATCAGGGAGTTAGGGCCATCTGGTCCGAGGGAACTGACACCGGACATGCTGCGATCAATTCATGATGCCGACAAACCGGTGGCAAGGGGTAAGAAGGCAGACAAGGGGAAGAAACCATCAAAAGCCCCAAAACCTACTCCCAAGAAATGCAAACAACCAAAGCCTGCTTCCTCCCCAAAACCGAAAAGGAGGAAGACCCAACCGAAACGGACGCTCGTCCTTTCCTCAACCTCCAGTGAATCCGAAGGTGGGAGTTCGGACTCTGAGGGGTCACAAGGAGACGAATCTCCACAAAGAGGCAACACACCCCCTCGGTCCCCAACCCCGGAGATGGAACTTCACCAATCCCCAGTTCCTTCCCCTCCACCCACAATTCCTATTTCCATTCCCACCATAAACCCTACTATACCACCAACCTCATTCCCTATACCACCACCCATATTCACCACATCAACCGAAACCCCACCTGTAACCGAACCTCCACAAACCGAAACCCATACACAATCACCACCCGAAACTACCCCCCCACCCACTCAACCTGCACCAACCACACCCATAACACCCCCAACTTCCCCACCACCTCCATCTCCAGAAGACGCCTCCGATGGCGATGATCAATACCTCGGTGGTGACCATCTGAACTTTGATTCGGTCTACTATAGTCCGTTTCAAGTTCAAAGTGATGAGGAGGATGATGCTCCTGTCACAAAGAAGCATCTCCGCGCGCTGAATGAGAAGGTTGATCAACTTCTCGCCTCCTCTTCCAATCAGCAGTCATCCTTATCTGAAGCTGCCCTTCAGAGGATTGTTGATGCCTTCTCTAGGGCTCAACATGACTCAGTGGCCTCTGCTACTGCTGCAATAGACGCCTCCACCCGAGCTTGTGAGGCGGCGACCGAAAAAGTCGATAAACTATTCCATGACGCTACAATCCTGCTGCAGTCTATGCAGGAAAGCGCCGAAGCCACCAAAACAACACTGGAACCACTTGTTAATCAATTGGCCCAGTTTGTAAAGACGGAGTTATCCTCGTTCGCTACCCTCAGACAAAACCTTAGCGACGACAACTCGGCACTCCGTGCCTCCATTGAAGCCCGCTTGGCAAAGCTACAAGAGGATCTTGCGGCTGAAAATAAACTGATGGACGTCCTGGCGAGTAAGACTACTGCCCTCAAGGTCAAGAGCACCCAACTTTCCAACTCCGAACAACAATTGGAGGCTCTTCGATCCGAAAGGGAAATCATCAAGACGTGTGTTTCGGATGTCCACGCCGCTCTATCCAACATCCTGGAAGCACACGATCCCATCCTCAATCACTCAGTGAGGCGTACCCTTGCTGAGAAACTCTCTCCGGCCATGGCTCTCTTGAGTAAAATTGAAGGCCTACCCAGTTTCATGTCCATTCCGAAACAAGGGGGAGATGAGAAGAAAGGATCGAAACCACCTCCTTCCTCAAAAGCAACTCACACAACCGAACCACCCCCAACTGGTCATGCCTCGGGTTCGGGTGTGAAGGACAAGGGCAAAAACATTGCAGAGGGAGGAGATGAAGATGAAGATGAAGATGAAGACAAGGAGACTATTGCGGACATGTTAAAGAGAAAGAACAGTCGCAATACTGATGGCGATGTCAGTCGTGTGGCACGTGAAGCTGAAGAAGCCGAACGTAAACAAAAAGAAGCCAACGATCTCCTTGAGAGCCGAAAGCTGCTCTTCCCTGCCTGGACCAGGGATCGACTGATAAAAGAGGCCATAGAGACTCCAAGTATACTATGGCTCGAGCCGGTGATATCATTCGACTGCATCAACTCGGTCGATTCGCAATTTGATATGCCGCTGACTCGAAAGGCGTTCATCTTCCACGCCTTCTCCAACATTTTCGAAGTCCCGCATCCGAACGATGAGCTTGACAGGGAGCTCATTGACTTTTATCTGGAGGCCGCTCGCCCTCAATTCCTTACATGGAGCGCCCAGAAGATTGTCAATGTTCGGGTGATGAAGCCATTTGCTGTGGGGAGATTCACAAACGTCAAGTTCAAGATTATCCGAGGATCTGCAAGAACTGCTCACATGATCTCTCTGGCGGATCTGCCCAATCTGAACCCTCATGATTGGATAGTCTTGTACAACATCTTGCTGAAAAACGAAGCCGAATATGGTCCCATCTTAGACCATGTCAAAAGGATGCTGGCATGCTATATCATGGAGGTGGCCCTAATGGATCAGGAGGTTGCCACAGTGTTTAAGAAGAAACCGAAAGTCAAGCCTGTGGGATCGGCCAGTGATCTAAACACGATGAAAATGGGCAAGATAGATTCGAGGCGAAACTCTGTGATGTTCACCAGAGCCGAAGGACAGAAATGTCTGTTCGCGTTAGCTGACAAGCACCTCTACACCACTACCTGCTTGGAACACGTCCTATCTATCGTCAAGCGGTGTAAGGACAATTCGGCTGATGACATCAAATATTTTGAAGATATGATCAATTGGTACATCCGGTTTAGACAGACCATCCTTTCCATAACCAAGTGTCTGTTTAGTACCGTGAAGAAGAAGGTACCAGCTTCAGCCGCCGGCCCAAGTAAGAAGTGATGGTCTCGCTCCAAATTGACGCAAAGGGGGAGATTGTTGGGCTGAAGTTCTGTTTTGTATTGCGTCTTATGGGCTCGTAGATTAGCCTTGTATTCTCCGGTTTGGGCCTGTCCTACCGAGAGCCTTTTATGTATTGTATATAAGTTATCGCTTGCATGCATATTAGGTTAAGATTCAAGATTTCTATTTTAGCGTTCCAGAGTTTACGATATTGCTCTCTTGTAATCTTCCAATCCTTTACAGTTGATGTTCTTAATCGAGCTCTTCTAAGGATTTTATTTAATCATTCGACACGTTTGATTCAAGCTGTTTGTTCTTATTATTGCGTTCTGCCTTGTTATTTATATTGTGTTCTTGCAGTTTCATATTCATATACTTGTTCACGATCTAATCGATCTTTATAGATTAAAAGTTATTATTTTAATCTCATCAGATAGGTACATAATCAATACAAAGAAGGTGTTGCTTGCCAAAAACCAATAAAAGAGCATAACCAACCTACATCTCTAACATTGTTACCATTTGGAGGTGAGTTGGGCATGAAGTAAATCATTTTCCCAAAGACATGCCTCATAGTCAGTTTCAACAAGGGACTTTTGATCCTCTAGCATGGTAATCTTGGTTACAGCGTCCCCATACCGGAACCGGATAGACAGATCGATATACATTTCCCCAACTTTCACCAATATCTCTTCACTAACTAGATTCATGCCCTCTGCAGCCCGTAGATTAACCTTGACAGATAGAAACTGTTCCCCTAAAGTTAGTAACCCATCATTAAACTTAATATCTCGTCCAAGAATGGTAGATATGATATTTTTAGCATGGTAAATGCAACGACATGCCTCGTCTAATTCCTTTTCAAATTGAATACAAGAAGGACGACCATCTGTATATACAAGAAAAAGAATACAAGGAATCCAAAGCTATTATACCAATGATGGGTACATAAATATTCGTATGTATATAAAATTGCTACAAAGATGAAAAGAAAATATCTAAATATCGGCCAAGGTAGGAACAATATGATCTGAAGGCAATGAAGACACACAATAAGGGGCTTGGGAGACTTCACGTAAAAAAATGTTCAAATAGGTGAGGGGTCAGAGGTCGTTTATGTTTCCGACTAGGATAAGGAACATTTGTGGAAATAAGTTCCACTGAACTAGAAGACCCAACATGTGAGGGGGCAATCAAAGGACAAGAAGCTTCTAAAAGTTGCTCAACAGAAAAAGCATCCAATCCAAACCCATGAAGTCTAACAGGAGATTCAGCAACCACCATAACTAGGTCCACATTTGGATCTGGAATCACATCATCCAGCATAATTGCTTCAAGAGAAATCTCACTGGCCAAATATGACGTCAACTTGAAAGGGTATTTACTACCATCGACGACATTTAATGAGCAAATAAAAAGTATACAATAACAACATTTATATCAGGAGATTACATGAAACAAAGGAAAGTAAAAACATTGCCAAATCAAGTAAAAAGCATGAGTAATCAGACAAACCTAAATGACACACTAATAAAACTAGTAGTTGACATCGAGCGTTCCAAAAAAGCTCATACGGCACAAGGTAAGTACAACTTCTGGCAAGTACGATCTTTTTACACATAAATGAGTGAACAAAGTTATGTAAGAGGATAAATCGTCATATAAAACACTCAATAATCGCCAAGAGGAACATAGCAAGGAGAAAAAGGAAGGCATAAGCTATGTACACCGACCCAATAAAACTTTCTCTTCCAGCTACCATTTGTGCGAGATAAATCAAAAGAGAAGGGGGAGTAACGACTACTAAAAGAATACTCATCATTGTAGATTTTAGGCAATAGAAATAGCGAAACAAGGCAAGATTGAGTGGTATTTTTATGGGCAACACATAAATCTTCAAAAGTTAGCACCTTCGATACCGCATTAGGGCACAGTTGTACATGGTGAATCTAGCAAAAAACATAGCACCTTCAAAAAGAAGGAAGATGGAGGTAACCTTTAAGCAACAAGATGCCTAAGATAAAACCCAACCTTACCGAAGGGGTCTTCCATAATAGATGATGACAAAGATGGAAGTTGAAAACCAAGTATGGGCGACAAGTGATACTCATACGTATATCGATATAGCATAAGGCTATCTACTTCAGAGACAACTGTTGCCTTGCCATTATCAGTGGTAATCGTGATGTGCAGAGTAAAAAAAGAATATGATATAGAAGCTTCTAACAAACTGAAGCTTTATCCGTTAAGTTACAACTGAGACCGGTTAATGCATTAGTTAGGGGCAATCTAATCAAAACAGGCGACACACCTTCTGACGATGTCAACATTTAATGCACCCCATACGACAGACATTTCAATAGACAAGCCAGATACTCAAGTATGAATGGAAAATATTTTGACAATATTCTTTACCCTTCATAGTAGGGGGCTTAATGGTGTACCCGGGCCGATTATTTAAGATAGCCGCATACCGACTTGGGTCCCCTGGGATGAGCAGTAAAGAACCACAACCCGTCACAAACAAATAATCGTACACGAATTTCGGAATCATATCTCAGAGATCATGTGAAAGGAAGAATGTGGTGCAATAAAGTAATAAAATGACAAAATGTGCACCTCGCTGCAGACCGGGTAATAAACGAAGAACCGGGCCAAGCCATGAACCTGCAGAACCACAAAAATCCTATAAAAACTCTTAGAAGCCTGTTAAGCATGTATAAAAGAATAAGGGTAAGAAACACTATATAGAATATCAGAGCAATTCGCATATTTGCAATCTAACTTGTGCGGCTGAGAGCAATATCGGGGTCTAACCCTTGATATGGCTTCCTAACCCAACAATTGTTTAATTCGTGCAGAGCGAATTCCCGGATAATTATTAGACAGAATCCATGGATGAAGAGCTAAACATGCACCTGGAGAACTCACCATAACAACATTAGTTATATGCTAAGTTATTTACTTTAGTCAACATTTTATGTCATGTTCATAAAATGATATACAAGTAGCTTTAATGGTTCTTCGGTTTTGAACTTTTGAATTTTTAGATTTGTTTTCTTTATTGGTGGTTTTTGTAAAAATTAAAAATGTTTCTATATATTATTATTATGAATAGAATTTGTGTTTTTATGTGGATGCTCAATAAATTGTTAATTTTCCTAAAGAAAATCTAGAATTTGTAACAAGATTTTGATTTTTATGTTAGTTTTTTAATTAAAATTACTTTAAATGTTATGTTGTGTATGATTACTTGTTATGAGTAATTTTTTTCTTAATAATAATACATACAATTTTTCTTTTACTAAAAAACATATACCAAACTTATAAATCCGCCCCAAAATTCGGAGATTCCTTACGATTGAATGTCACGTGCAACAATACCATCCGCACACCCCATAACTAATTTTTATGTCCTATTTGCTCCAATCATCCATATAGTATGGACCATTTGCTCATTGCACATTAAGTGGACTCTTAGTTTTGGATGTAAATTACTCTTTGGTGAGAAGTCCAATATTCATGTACGGTAGAGAATTGTTTGGGTGAGTTGATTTGTTATGTTTGTGTAGTATGAAACGTATGACTATGGATGTGGTGATTATCACGTCTTTGTGGGTCATATGCACTTTTCGTAATTCTTTAGTATTTGGGTCGCAAAATATAATTGAGATTCTATCTAATGATAAAATTTCGTTTTCTTTTCATTTGTCTCTTATACAAATCACAAACATAATGTCACTGAGTTTTGTTACAAAACTCAGTTATGACTATCTATTTGTAATTGTTTAGTTTTTTTCCTAACTTCTTGCTAGTCTTTACAAAACTCGGCCGAAATATGTGGCTTAGAGATCATGAAACAAGCGATGATATTGATTATTTGAATTTTTGTATCTGGTTTTCCATTATAAATTAACCATATTGTATTTATAGACTCACCAATCACCAAACTAACTATAGATTTTGTAAAAAGGTCGTCTATTAAATTTAGGAATCTATTTCAACGTCATCATGAACAATAACAATGTGCTCAAAAAAATTCAATAAATCTAAGAGTTCTCAAATGTACATACGATAACATCAAGTCCGGTGTTCGGTATCTTCTTCAATGTTACATTAGCTAGTCGAAATCCAATTTAGTATCATATCAAACCAATGTTACTTTAGGGTTTGGGCCATATGGTAATAATGGATTAAATCAAATACAATATCGGGTTTATTTATATGGGCTTGATAGGTTAGTACTTCACTTCAATCCACATGAGCTCAATAGTCAATTCCAATAACAAGCCATATCCATTAAGAAAGGTAAAAGTGATGACGTCATCCGTCCTCACCAACATTGCCACTTGCAACATAAAAGTCATAAAAGATAAAATCATGTGCGTAAAATCCCACTACTTTAAATTTAATTTAAAATATAAATCACCTTCCAAGAAACCACCGTTTTCCTCATGTCAAGAAAAGTTGGAAACAACTAATTAATCTATTATTTTTAATTATTTTATTCGTCTCAGGTGCATGAACCTTTCCTAAATCTCCTACCTATTTAAACCTTTTCTGATTCTTCAACTGAAAACTGTCTCAGGTATTGCTCAATTCGATTTTTGTTTCAAAAATGATGGGAAATAATGGGTTTGATTCCGATTTTGCTCTTCTTGAGTCAATTCGTCGTCATCTGTTAGATGATTCCACCATGAATTCCGGCATGAGAGCTCCACCTATGTATTGCCGGACAAACACCTTGTTTCCTTGCTTGTCGGACACTTGGGGTGAATTACCCTTGAAACAGAATGATTCTGACGACATGGTAATTGCTCAGTTTCTTCACGAAGCATTGGATTTTGAGTGCCTCCTGTCGCCGGTGATGACATCGATACCAAGTACTGCTACTATAAAATCTGAGCCGGAGATTATTATGCGATCGCCGGAGACTTTAAGTTATCAAGCGGAATCCCCGTCGCAGACTGCGGAAGTGGATGGTGTGACGCAGCAGAGGGGGAAACACTACAGAGGTGTGCGGCGGCGGCCGTGGGGTAAATTTGCGGCGGAGATTCGAGATCCGGCGAAGAACGGTGCTCGGGTGTGGCTGGGAACGTTTGAGACGGCGGAGGATGCGGCGTTTGCTTATGACAGAGCGGCCTATAAGATGCGTGGCTCTCGTGCTTTACTAAACTTCCCACTCCGAATTAATTCCGGTGAGCCGGAGCCTGTTCGGATTACATCAAAACGGAGGTCGACGTCGCCGGCGAGCTCATCGGAAGATCGATCGCCAAAGAGGGCAAAGAAGGTGGAAGTAGAGTCCAGCGTGGAAACAGATTCACACGTGGCGAACAGTTAGCGGCTGCTGGTCGCTGATTGTGACTGTTGTTCAATTTTTATTTTATCAATTTTTTTGTTGTAAAAAAATTAGAAATGGCAATTTTTTATTTTATTTTATTTCTAAAGAATATAGGTTATTTTCGATAGTTCACTAAACGGTCCTCCTCACACTTTATCCATTGGCACATTCTATCCATATTTTTCCAAACGCAACAATTTTTATAAGAATTATTAAACATTATTATCAAACATTTAAACTCGTTGTTATTTATTTATTTCATAAAATAGCAAAGAACTTTGGTGATTTAAATTTGATCGAACTAAAATTTATATAGCTTGACTGAAGTTCAAAAACGAACTCAAAATGTATAACGAATTCAGGCCATTTGAAGTTAGAAGACTACAATCAGCTCAAAAACAGCCGTGTGGTTTTCGAAAAACCACCATGAACTGTTGGACGAACTTTAAATGGATACTCACAAGCTCATTTTGACTGTTAAGTTAGACTAATTCAAACAGAAAGAAGAACGGATGGAAAGTATTTTCAGAGAGAGAGAACTTAACCCTATTATTTAGTTGTATTCCCAAGCTAACGTTGTGTCAAATGATACAATGAGTATGTGTTGTCTAACGCATGTTTTCCCTCATTAGGTTAGGCTTAGGAGAGTGGTGTCAGACATATCTGACTCCACCTCAGCCCCAACAAAAAAAAGGGAAGATATGCTAAGTTGGGAAGAAGAGATGGGGTGGTGTGCTGAATGAGGGAGAATAGAAGGAGGAGAAGGAGAGACACTCTCTCCTCTACAAGTTGTTACTGAGTTCGACTGTCGAGCTCGACATGCCAAGCTTAAGGAGCAATGTTCGCCGAGCTGACTCAACAAATACCGAGCTTCTGCCGAGTCCATTCTCCATAGCCTTATCTGTAGCGGATAGGCCAGATGTATATATTGTAATATTGGGAATGCTTGGTCCAAAGCCAAGACTCTTTAGGAGCTAGGAAGTCAGGGCCGGTCCAAACGTATATGGGGCCCGGGGCAAAAAGAAAAAAGAAGGCCCCGTCAAGACAAATATAATAAATATTCAAACAAATATCAATTATTCTTCACTATAATTGTGTTCAATTAGCAATAAAAAGCAAGCCAAATTGTTTCTCTTTTGAGTTAGTTTGAGTTTGAACCAACTTTAGGCTCTAAAAATCATTTATGTAATAATTTTTATATATATATACACTACATAACCCAGATATTTTAGGCCCCCTGGTGACTTGGGCCCTGGGCGGTCGCCCGGATTGCCCACCGTTTGAACCGGCCCTGTAGGAAGTGGTGCTAAGGTTAAAGGCGATTGTGGTTTGCGAGCTCCTCATGTTTTATCAAATATTCGATAATGTCTCATAGGAAACCACATTTTAGATAGGTCAATATTGATTACAATTAACATAATATAAAAACTAGTGAATGTGCATACCGGTTTAAAATTAATAAGATTTTATCTTTGCAAGTGTATAATGAAAATATTAATATTTTCTATCCTAATGTTACGTGAAAATCAAAGGAAAAAAAAATAGTGTGGCATCTAGAAGATGACGAGGATCTGGACACCTTTAATGGATTGGAAAATTTATATTTTAAATTTTATTCTTGATTTATTGTTATCTTTTTAGAACGGCTTTTTTGATTTATTCAAGTGAGAACTTTTAAAAATGAGAAAGGAACAAACGACTTGTACGCCCTCTAGCAAATAGTAAATGCACACGAATGGATGTTGCGACAAAAGTACGGTCTCGCAAGACCCAAAACTTTTTTTTTCTAATTAAAAAATAATATTTGGTTTCATATATATCTTAGAGCATCTTTAACCTCATATTAAAACTTAAAATTTATATTAAATTTGATTTTAGAATTTTGAGTAAATTGATTATCAATATCTCAAAATGTCTCATTTAATCAATAAATTTCTAACGCTTGAGAGAATGAAACATATCATGCTATAGAGAGTTTCAATTTATTTGTCATTTGTCATGTCAATTTTATTACACAATATTAATGATATGTCATTTTCAGGGTGGATCAAAATTGTTTTTTTTTTCTATTTTTCTTGTTTTTTTAAATTTAATTAAATTAACTTTTTTATTAAAAAAAACATTTCATTTAAAAAAAAACCAACATTTGAAATATTACTTAAAACTTGATTTAAATTGGATTGAAAATTACTCAATAAGAGACTTAAGTTAATCGTTTAAAAACTTGACTTAAAGCTAGACTTAAAACGTTACTTAATACTTAGGTCTATCAATTTTCGACACGACCTGCGACACGACACGAAATAAACGGGGTTGGGATGAGTTTTTCAACCCATCAACCCGCCAATCCGTTTATTAAACGGATCATATATGAGTTTCTCAAAAAATATACGGGTTGACCCGTCAAGACGTTTAGATTTTTAATAAAAAAAAATTATATATTTTTTAAATGTATTAAGTTACACTATACAGTTTATACTTTATACAAGGAAATGATACCCGATACCATTGACAATTTTACCCGTGGGTAACTATTTGTTGATTTGCATTGCAACACATTTGGCGTTTGCCCTAAATAGTCTCAGTATCTCACGAACAAAATCGAATAAACCCTCTCCCAGTCTCCCCTCTATGATGAATGACAGAACGAACTTACGAAGAACGACGACATGAATGATTGAATCATTATCAAACGACGTCGATGCCTGCGATTCAGGGATGGGTGGCCCCTGGGAAGTTTTCGTGCGAGGAGTCCAAAGCGGACAATATTGTGATACATGTTAAAGGGGGATGTTACAAATGGTATCAAAGCTGGGGCAGGGGTCAATGTGTTCGACAGGGACTTCGAACCCTATAATGGGGGGTACAAGTGGGTTGCACCTGATCCCGCATCGGCTGAGAATGAGAACTAAGCATTTCTTATAAGGGGTGTGGATATCTTCCTTAACACAACACATTTAAAAGTCGTGAGGGTAGTAGATCCTATAAGAACTCTGCAATTAAGCGTGCCCGAGCGAGATCAATCCAGGGATGGGTGCCCCTAGGAAGTTTTCGTGTCGGGAGCCCAAAGTGGATAATACTGCAATATGTGCCAGAGGGAGATGTTACATACTTCTTTTTGAACTACTTGTGAAGTCTTCTGTCATGTATTGTTTTAACCATTTTTCTTTGTCCTTCGTAACATTCCAAAAAATTAATATTTTGGAATGTTTTCTTTTTTTCCTTACGGTACACTTTTTGAGCTTTGGATAGGATTTTTGCATCATTAGCACAGCTTGGCAAAGATCGTTTCAAGTTGACATAGACGCCATTAAAATTCATTGCATATTTGCTTGTATTCCTCCGTTTTGAATATATTTGATCTTTTCGTTCGGTATAAGCCTCTCATCATGTGCTTAATAAAAAATTTCAAACTTTTACATAAAAAGTTTCTCTATCTTAGTCATCTCCGATGATAGGATCCTCCGATACATCAACTCATGCTTCCACTAACGCCTTTTCTTCATTCGTTGGCCAATTTTTATTGTCGGCCCTCCCTTTTTCTTATTGTCGACTCGAGGGTTGTGTGGTAGAGGGTCGGGTTGAGTGAGGGGTGGATCTTCGGATTTGGTTGAATATATGCAATAGATTGGAAGATATTTTCTTATATTGTTTCGAATGAGTTAAATTTGGGTTGTGAAGTGGGTTGAGATTGGATTGGGATGGAAATTAAGATTGTGATGGAATTTGGGGTTAGGATGAAAATTGGGGTTGGGATGAAATTTGAGATGAAGATTGGAATTAGGGTCGGGATGGAATTAATTGTATCGAAGATTGGAATTGGGGTTGGGATGGAATATGGGTTGGAAATTGAAATTGGGTTTGGTTTGCTCCATATGTATAGTATGAAACATGTTAGGGACAATGAATCATTGGTGGTGAGTATATGGGTGTTTCAAGTTGAGGTCGATACACTACAAACGACAGTTGCTTGGTGAAGTGTTTGAAACCTTTTTCTTTTTTCTTTTAGGGGTTTTTTGTTGGTTAGGAGAAGACATTTTTGAATTTAAGAGATTGAAAGAGGTTTGATTTTTTGTAGGTTGTTGTGGAATGAGTTTAAAGATGTAGATGTATTTATAGAGGGTGAATGAGCTTTTTATAATTTTGAATTTTAAAACCCTAACTGTTAGTTTTTCTTCTTCTTCTTATTATTATTATTATTATTATTATTATTATTATTATTATTTAGGTGAATTTGAATTGTAAAAAATGGTTAAATAAAATTTGAATTTGTGGGTTAAAAAGGTAATTTAAAAAATAAATAAATAAATGCAAAATAGTCGTTGCCTCCTCTCCCTCCTCGACACATTTATACCATCGACCAATGTCACCTCGGTATGCCACCGTCAAGGGACGGTATATGTCTAGCTCACCGAGCAAAATGTTGACCACACCCCAAAGCCTAACACATTGTCACGTATGTTTGTTTAGTTTTTTTTATGTCACGTAGGCTTAACATGTCTAGCACAGAAAATATAGGGAATGGTAGTGTGTTAATTTAATAGATATGATTTGGAGAAAAAAAAAACAATAGCTAAGAACCTCTCTCTCTCTCTCTCTCTCTCTCTCTCTCTCCCCCCTAATGGCGAGGTGCTCCTAGTGAGCTCCCAAGCCAGCGGCAGTGTGAAGTAAGGGTTGCGAGCTGTCCTAACGTCCCCACTCCATATAGCCTTATAATAGGTTTAATATGTTCTATTTAAGACTTATGACATGATTTTTCAATCAAGTTACACAAATGTTACCATTTACTCGTCTAAATGGAGTTTAATGGTTTTTTTTTTTCAAAACAATCGTCTCTTTCAACAACTACATTAGCTTTACAAACATTAGTTGAAAGAATTGTTGTGCACATGTACATGCCACTTGTGGAGTATATTTATTAAGTTTTTTATGTAATGAGACATTTGTTACTCATGTAGAGAATATGTTGGACTAAAGAAACATATTTCAATCGCAAGAGAGGTAGGCATGCACTTATTTTTTCTAATAATCATCATCCTATGATTTTTGAATAATTTCTTTCTTTGAATCAAAATAAACAGGATTTCCTTTCAAAATAAAGTTAATTGCAGTAACATATCCCATGCTTAAAATAAAACAAATGGTCAAAATTTTGTGTTTTTTTTTTTCAAAAAGATAATAAAAATTGTCATAGATCCTCATTAACATGCTCATAGCCATGAAAGGATTATGAATTACCTATTTGATTACGGATTACCTTTTTTTTTATTCATAGCCTTCTTTTTTCAATTTTTAGCGGTGGCCTCTTACATTATTAACCTCGGTTCATTCTTCTATTGGTTTCTTGTTCTACAATATGGTTTTAGTACTTTTGTTTATTAAGCTAATTAACTTTACAGTTTGTTCATATCTGGGTAATTATTTTTTTGGACACATCTAGGTAACAAACTTATTGGAAGTGTTCATATATGACCATTATAACCAGATATAGCAAGTTATATCCAGTCATAATGATCATCTGTGACACTTTCAACAAGTTTGTTACCTAAATGTATAAAAAAAAAAAAAAAAAAAAAAAAAAAAAAAAAGTTACCAAAATATGAAAAAAAACGGAAAGGTAATTATCCTAATAAATCAATTTCCATTTTTATTAAGATAATCGATCATAATGTTTGCAATATTAATAGATTTAGTTAAATTTCCTTAAAACAATATTTATGAGCATTTATATTGGTCATGACATGCTGGGAGTCGTTTTTGGTCACAACATGGCGGTGCCTTGGCACTAGCAGACCTCTTACTGTCTACGACTAATGCTAGTCGGTCAAGCTAGTTGGTGTCGGTCATGGGCGGTCCTAGGTTGTGCTAGGCGGTCATGGGTGGTCATTGGCGGTCTAGGTGGTCTAACCTGGTCAAAAAGTCAATCAGTCAAAATTTTCAAAAAAAATCTTGTAACATCCCAAAATCTCAAAAAAAAATCATTTTTAATTAAAGAGAAATCATTGTTTTCAATCAACCCAAAATCACAAGAACCCAAGATCAAATACAAATCTCCCAAAATTAATGTATCATAATATCTCCAAAACAAGCCACCGAAGGACGTGTACGATCAAGCCTTTGCTTTTTTCCGATCATCTGAAGTACCTGAAACATAAAACTTAAACTATAAGTCAAAGCTTAGTAACTTCACCCAAGTACCATACATAACCATACATATAACAACATGCATATATGAGCCTTCAGCATAACTGGACCGTTTCGCAGGGCCTGTAGCCTATCTTTGTAACATCCCGACTCCCGGGTATAATATTTAATTAATTTACATTCATTATGACTGAGCAACACGACGAGTTGGATGCCCCAAACTCATCGAGTAGAGGAGTTAATGGCCGCATGATTTTTAGAGTCTACTTGTAACAACGTAAAATTTCCAATTAAATTTTAAATTTTTAAAACCACAAAATGTATATCATATCATAATTTCAAATCCGAAACAACAGTGTTTTCAAAACAAATTCCCAAGATCTCTCAAATGTGAACTCCATCGGTGTGAGTGTGTACGAGTCAAGTCGTCGCCTTCCCACGGTCCTCGCTAGTACCTGAGACATCAAACACAACAACTGTAAGCATAATGCTTAGTGAGTTCCCCAAAATACCACATACCACAAATACGCCACTCGAGGCTAAACCCGACCCTCCGGTCAAGATGCCTCAGCGGGACCCTCCAGTCCCGCAGCTCGTCGAACCCTCTGGTCCAGTCATAGCTCATTGGGCCCTCTGGCCCGGTCTGAATCGTTGGACCCTCCGGTCCGGTCTATATAGTCATACAGCATACAAATAACACATAGCATATAATCTCATAAATAGCACATAAGACCCTCTGGCCAACCCAGAATACCACTCAAGGTAACGTATAGTGAGAAGACTCACCTCGTGGAAAGTCTAAGATCTCGCGTACTCGCTATCTCCCAAACCCAACGACGACTCTACCTCGCCTAATCATAAAAAATATCATTTAATAATCAAGACTTCCACAACTAAACTTTACCCCTTATACTCATCCTCAGAGGGTAAAAGACCATTTTACCCCTCCTAGACCCAAAGTCTTCATGTTGACCAAAACCCTAAAAAGTCAACCCTATGAGTACGCGGGGCGTACTGCTTGATGTACGCGGGGCGTACACCGCCAACCCATGGATCGGGGTCTCCACCCAGTACGTTGCGCGTACTGGAAGTTACGCCCAGCGTAACCATCAGACTTTAGCATACATCATTTCTGGTCTTAATCGGTTAAGCCATTACTCCAACTTCTAGATCCGGCTCTGTTTATGCGTCTACCCATAAATTCAAGACCTTTAAGCCTTGGCATGGCTGTAAAGGCTCCAACACTTCTTAACATCATTCTATTCCAACTCAAGGACCTAGATCTCATGCATGGTGCAATATTCACGACCAAGATTACATTTTTATGAGTCTACAACTCAAATAGACCAGATATACGAAGGATCTAAGTGTTGGAATAGTGTCTAAGGTTGCAACCATATTAGGCAAGTATTTGACCCGGTTGTGCATGGTCATTTTGGGTTGCCTTCACCATAGCAACTTGATAGGATGATTTATTATGAGAGAGTAAATATTATTAATATATTATGAGAATAATATAAAGAATAATATATTTTTATTTGATTAATATAAGTCATAGAATTAATTGGAATTAATTTGGTGACTTAAAGAGATTAATTAAATAAGAGGGTATAAACTGTCAATTGTTTGATAGTTAAGCTTTAGACTGTAAATCCATATAGATATACAAGGGACGGATTCTAGAAGCTAGGATAGCTTCAAAATCATCCAAGGGGTTATCTATGGAATGGATTTGGATAGCCTTAAGAGAAGATTATCCAATTAGGGTTTAGGTTGTAACCCTTAAGGAGTCTACAAGTATAAATAGACCCTATGGCTAAGGGAAATCGGCACCTCACCTAAAGTAAGAGAACCCTGGCCGATTTCCTCCCCTCTCCTCTCTCCTAAATCATCTTTCTTGCTATTGGTGTTTGTAAGCCATTAGAGGATTGACAATTGTGACTCTAGAAGCTCCAAGACAACAAGATCAACAAGGAATTCAAAGGTATGGTTCTAGATCTGTTTCAATGTTGTTATTTAACCTAATTAGCCATTAGAAGTCTTGGATTCAAAGCATGTTTAATTAGAAAGCCTAGATCCAAGCATTAGGGTTTTGCATGCGCACATAGGAAAGTTCTTATGGCTAAAACCCATCAGTGGTATCAGAGCCTAGCTTGGTTTTCATTAAATTGTTGCTTGATTAACTGAAACTAAACTGCAAAATTCGTTTTTTGTGTTTCTGAGTCATGGACTCGGCGAGTTCCAAAGTGGACTCGGCGAGTTGGCCTGACTCGGCGAGTCCCTTTGTGCACTCTGCGAGTCCAGGCGTCAGGAATGGCCAGATTCGGGATTTCTTCATGATTATCTTATGGAAACTTACCTTAATTATATTAGATCAACCCTAATCCAATTTTTTGATATATATGATTGTAATCTTGATCTAATTAAAGATATTTATCAACTAATAAAATATTTAATTTCCTTATATGATAATTAATTAATTATTTTGATTATTTTGGTAATTATCTTGAGAGGAATCTTGAATAAAATCAAATATAGATAATTAGGATATTAATTGTTAATTGGAATTATTTTTTATTTGATCCTCCATGTTTTAAATGTTTAAAACTTGCCCTCAAGTTTTGAAATTTATATTTTGTGATTAAAAGTTTTAATTTAGACAACTTAAATTTCAAACCCTAGATTTTAAAAGATTTAAAATACAACCTTATACTAATATGATATTACTAGAATAATATATATATATATATATATATATATATATATATATATATATATATATATATATATATATATGTATGTATGTATAACTAAATGCTAGTCTTACTGTTAGTAGGCCTCATTCACGAAGCCGATCTATAAGGTGGGTATAAGGTTGCGGCCTATAAAATGGCGCTTAATGGGTGTACACTCACACCCACAGCTTGCTTGATTGGTGGAGGGTCGTTAGCCGAACGGGTAGGATAGGGCAACCTCATCCTCTCATTAAAAGTATAACAAGTAATACAAAGTAACTACACATATTTTAATATTTCCCAATCTTAGTTACTTTAGGAAAAGTGAATTGATGCAATCCCATGAAATTACACTTTGCACCCTTGCTAAGAAGTTAGTGGAGCGTGTGTGGTTTACCGGCACACTAATTAGTTCTAAGCAAAGGTGGCAAAGGGTGATTCATTGTTTATCATAGTTTAATGGAGCGTGTGTGGTTTACCGGCACATCGAATAGGTGATCGTTACAATGAAGGCACCATGTAAATTTGCATGGTAATTCACACCCGCTTTGTGATCCTCGGTATCCCAGTCACAAACAAGAGGGGCATATCGAGATTTAAACATGCCATTGAATAGTTTCAATGAATCTCATCCGAACCTAGGAATTCTCAAAACACTTAGGACTAATAGTTTAAGCTTTGTGATGGAGAATTAGTGAATCATCATTCACTTACCTTCAATTTATTTGCATATTAGATTACGGCATCCCTTTTCTAGTATGTAAATGTTATTGTTGGATCCTAGCCCTAATTTTTCTTATTGGGTGATAATTAGGGATTCTTATTCTAATATATCTTTGTCCTTTCTATTTGTAGATGTCGAACGCTAACAACGCTGCTGCTAGTTCTTTCACGTTGATGAGCCTTTGCCAAAAGGTCACCTTCGATGGAACGAACTTTAGCGAATAGATAAGATACATTCGCACCATTGCTCTCTATGAGGATAAGGAGTATGTCCTCAATGAGAAGCTTGAGAAGATCAACCCCGAAATCGCTACTCCGGCTGAAATCACCGCTTTTGAAACTCATGAGCGAGATGCAAAGAAGGTACATTGCATCATGATTGCCACCATGAACTCCGAATTCCAAAAGTCCTACGAGGACATGTACCCGTACGAGATGCATCAAGACTTATTGGAGAGATACCACCAAAACGCGAGACAAGAGCGTTATGAGATTTTCACCAACATGATTTCCGCTAAGATGGGTCATGGAGAATCTCTTACCGTGCACCTACAAAAGATGCAAAGGTATGTCGACCGCCTTCGCAAGTTAAATGTTGACTTTGGAGAAGACTTGGCGATCGATATGGTGCTTCACTCTTTGCCTCACATGTACAACCAATTTAGGATGACCTACCACATGAACAAAGAAGAGGTCACCCTAAGCAAACTCCAAGGTCTCTTGAGGGTTCAAAGACAAGTCTGTTGCACCAACTCCCAATCCGCCTGCTGCTCCTGTCTTGGCTATTGGTCAAGGAAAGGGAAAGAAGAGGAAAGCTTCATCGAAGAACTATCGCAAGGTTAAAGCCCGAGATGGTGCCTCTTCTAGTGGGACCAAAGTTGATCCCGCTAAGCCCTGTCCTAACCCGAAGGAGGCAGAGTGCCACCACTGCCACAAGATAGGAAATTGGAAGAGAAGCTGCCCAGAGTACCTGCAAGCAATCAAAGAAGGAAAGATCAAGCCATCTTTCGCAGGCATATACGCAATTAAATCTAACGATTCTAATCATGCTATTTCTTGGGTCCTTGATACCGGTTGTGGTTATCACATTTGTTCTAATGTGCAGGGACTAAGAAGAAGTAGGGATGTGGAGCAAGGAAGGATCAATCTAATCATGGGGAACAGAAGATCGTCGCCTATGACCAAGATTAGAGTGTATTCTTTAGTGCTTAGGAATAATTTGTGTTTAGATTTGAACAATTGTTGCTATTCGCCAGAAATGGCTAGAAACATCATTTCATTTCATGGTTTATATAGACAAGGTTTTAGATTTTCTTTTAATAATGAGAATGGTTCTATTTTAGCTTATATAAATGGTGTCTTTTACTTTGAAGCTATACCATGTAATGGAATTTATGAAACTGTTATGATTGTTGATAACTTAGGAAATGATGTTTTGAACATAGATTCTTCCACTAGTATGGATAAAGCATCCTTGTGGCATTGTCGTCTTGGACATGTCAACAAGAAACGCATAGCCCAACTCCAAAAGGATGGAGTGTTGGAGTCATTCGACCTTAGGGAAGATGACACGTGCGAGTCTTGTTTACTTGGAAAGATGACTAAGTCACCCTTCACAAGTACATGTGAAAGGGGTGAGGGTCTATTGGACCTAATACATACCGATGTATTTGGACCGTTTAGATCAACCACGAAGGATGGGAACCGCTTCTACGTGACTTTCACCGATGATTATAGTAGATATGGGTATATCTATTTAATCAAGCAAAAGTCAGAAACCTTTGAAAAGTTCAAAGAGTTTAAGAATGAAGTGGAGAATCAATTGGGCAGGAAAATCAAGATGCTTCGATCCGATCGAGGAGGAGAGTACCTAAGTCTTGAATTCCACGATTATCTCAAGGAGTGTGGAATAGTTTCGCAATTGACGCCTCCTAGGACACCGCAATTGAATGGTCTGGCAGAAAGGCGTAATCGAACCTTATTGGATATGGTTCGCTCTATGATGAGTTGTGCTTCACTACCTATCTCTTTTTGGGGGTATGCCTTAGAGACTGCCGCCCATATCCTTAACCGAGTCCCTACTAAGAAGGTTGCCAAAACACCTCACGAGATGTGGACAGGGAAAGCTCCCTCGTTGGCACATATCAAGGTTTGGGGTTGCGAGGCTTTCGTAAGACGAAGATACTCACGACAAGCTCGAACCTCGAAGTGAGCGATGCATTTTCATCGGCTACCCGCAGACATCCTTTGGATATCTCTTCTATAGACCGAAGGACAATGTTGTCTTTGTTGCGAGGAGAGGAGTTTTCCGAGAGCGAGAACTCATAAGCCAAGGAGACAGTGGGAGGCAGATCGAACTTGAAGAGATTCAAGAGTCGATAGATGAAGGAACCTCTACCGCTGGCACTCAACCCGAGGAGGAAACTCCGGTTGAACCGATTGACGAGTCCTTACCTCTTAGACGTTCCGATAGAGTTAGAGTTCATCCCCAGTTTTATGGTTTTCATATTACTACCGAAGGGGACACGTATATTAGTGATGGTACACTAATAAATCTTGATGAACCTAATAGCTATAAGGAAGCCATGGCAGGCCCGGAGTCTGCAAAATGGAAAGAGGCAATGGATAGCGAGATCCTATCCATGTATGACAACCAAGTTTGGAATTTGGTTGATTATGTGCCCGGACGTAAGACCGTTGGGTGCAAATGGATCTTCAAGAAGAAGACCGACGTGGATGGAAAAGTACACACATATAAAGCACGATTAGTTGCGAAGGGCTTTACTCAAACTCCCGGAGTTGACTATGATGAGACCTTCTCACCAGTTGCGGAGATAAAATCTATTAGAGTGATGCTAGCAATTGCCGCATTTCATGATTATGAGATTTGGCAAATGGATGTCAAGACCGCTTTCCTTAACGGGAAGTTGGCTGAGGATGTTTACATGGCTCAACCAGAGGGGTTTGTGGATCCGAAGCTTCCAAATAGAGTGTGTAAGCTTGAGAAGTCCATTTATGGACTTAAGCAAGCGTCTCGCAGATGGAATCTTTGCTTCGATGAGAAAGTCAAAGAGTTTGGATTTGTACGAAGCGAAGACGAATCATGTGTATATGTCAAAGCTAGTGCGAGTATAGTAAGCTTCCTCGTTCTATATGTCGATGACATATTACTCATAGGAAATGACATCCTGACTCTGCAGGAGGTTATGTCCTGGCTCGGGAAGTGCTTCGCTATGAAGGACCTCGGAGAGGCTTCTTACATTTTGGGAATAAGGATAGTAAGAGAAAGAAGTACGAGACTAATTGGACTTAGTCAGAATACTTACTTGGATAAAGTACTAAAACGATTTAGTATGGAAAAATCGAAGAAGGGAGAATTACCGATACAAAGTAATGCCAAGTTGAGTAAGACTCAAAGTCCGAGTACCGAAGCTGAGATAGCATAAATGAGCCGAGTACCATACGCTTCCGCAGTTGGCTCAATCATGTACGCTATGACTTGTACTCGCCCTGATGTAGCCTTCCCTTTGAGCATGGTTAGCAGATATCAAGGGAACCCTGGCAGAGCACATTGGATTGCAGTGAAGAATATCCTTAAGTACCTTCGAAGGACGAAGGAATGGTTCTTAGTCCTCGGAGGGAGTGATGACTTGAAGGTGCGAGGGTATAGTGACGCCAGTTTTCAGACCGACGGAGACAACTACCGTTCGCAGTCGGGCTGGGTCTTTACCCTGAATGGAGGAGCAGTGACATGGAAGAGTTCCAAGCAGGAGACCGTAGCTGATTCAACGTGCGAATCAGAGTACATTGCAACGAGCGAAGCGTCGAAGGAGGCAATATGGCTAAAGAACTTCATCGGTGATCTTGGAGTTGTACCTGCCATAAAGGAGCCCATGGAGATTTTCTGTGATAACGAAGGAGCGGTTGCCTTAACCAAGGAACCGAGGGATCATGGTAGATCAAGACATATCGACAGAAAATATCACTTCATTAGACATCGTGTAGAAGAAGGACAACTCGTAGTGAAGAGGATATCATCAGAAGATAACCCAGCAGATCCGCTTAGGAAGGGACTGAGTAGGGTTAAGCACTTGCAGCATGCTAGGAGTATTGGGTTGAAGGATGATATTAGCATAGATTAGATAGTTTTAGAAACGTGTAATAGATAAATGTAATTAACATTTGATGATTAAATAAAGGAGTTTTATTTATGAGTAATATTACTATCTTATGTTAATTATTTAGCTATTGTTTCACTTTGCATGTTTTGACTTCCAGAATAATTGAGCTTATTAGGAATAATCGAATTGTTCAAATTGTCCACAATCGTTCATATGTTGGAAGTAGATATGAATGAAGATTGTCATGAATTGGTGTGTAGATTGTCTAAATGGTTTTAGATATAGCAAAGGGTTGCTGCAACGTTCATGAGTGCTTATGAACTAGTTTTGAGCATTGGAACAAACCTGCACTTGCTGGAATCACCTTATGGAATATGATATAAAAGGGTGATCGCAAGACGATAATATCATATAGTCTTAAAACCTAGATATATGGTTTGTTATTTGTTAATTGATTGTGCATTGATAATGCGAAAACGCATCAGTAACTCGGTGTTATAAAACGCATTGTTGTGTATAGTTGGTTAATGAATAAGTAAATGCATATAAGTCGAAGTTTATCTGTAACTTTTATCCTAAGAAGGTAAAAGCGATATCTCGGCCGCTTGATGATTTGTTTTGACTTATGTGTCGGGCCTGGTCAGAACTGAATTGATGTGTTCGATTAAGTTCTATGTCGAATAAATCAGAGATCGAGAAACCTAAATGCTTGACTAACCATTCCATAGAATTGTCAACATGATATCTAACAGAAGACTGTACGATCCCTTATCTAAAGGACAGGATTGATTAGATCAGAGTTTGACAGCGTCCTTGATAGCTACGATTGCAAACCGAATTGTACTTGTGCATATAGTTACTAGACTTATCCAAGTGGGAGACTGTTGGAATAGTGTCTAAGTCTGCAACTATATTAGGCAAGTATTTGATCCGGTTGTGCATGGTCCTTTTGGGTTGCCTTCACCATAGCAACTTGATAGGATGATTTATTATGAGAGAGTAAATATTATTAATATATTATGAGAATAATATAAAGAATAATATATTGTTATTTGATTAATATAAGTCATAGAATTAATTGGAATTAATTTGGTGACTTAAAGAGATTAATTAAATAAGAGGTTATAAACTGTCAATTGTTTGATAGTTAAGCTTTAGACTGTAAATCCATATAGATATACAAGGGACGGATTCTAGAAGCTAGGATAGCTTCAAAATCATCCAAGGGGTTATCTATGGAATGGATTTGGATAGCCTTAAGAGAAGATTATCCAATTAGGGTTTAGGTTGTAACCCTTAAGGAGTCTACAAGTATAAATAGACCCTATGGCTAAGGGAAATCGGCACCTCACCTAAAGTAAGAGAACCCTGGCTGATTTCCTCCCCTCTCCTCTCTCCTAAATCATCTTTCTTGCTATTGGTGTTTGTAAGCCATTAGAGGATTGACAATTGTGACTCTAGAAGCTCCAAGACAACAAGATCAACAAGGAATTCAAAGGTATGGTTCTAGATCTGTTTCAATGTTGTTATTTAACCTAATTAGCCATTAGAAGTCTTGGATTCAAAGCATGTTTAATTAGAAAGCCTAGATCCAAGCATTAGGGTTTTGCATGCGCACATAGGAAAGTTCTTATGGCTAAAACCCATCACTAAGCTTATGGAGACCATTTGCTCAAAAGTCTCCACCTTTGGGACTAAAACCCTAGAAAATGGTACTTGAAGCATATTACAAGAACTATAGGACAAGATCCGAGCTTTTTACCTTATAATGAAGCTTCAACCCTTGTAAAGGTCAGATCCACACTTGAGTACCACTTCTAGCCTTCCCAATGAGCTCCTCTTCTCCTTTGTTACCTTGAAAAGGCACCACCAAGCTTAGAATACTCACAAATGGCCTAAGAACGGATGCACACTCTCTTTAGGGTTTCTTTCTAAGGGATGGTGGCTGAGAAGTCAGCCACACATTCCTTTTATAGCCCTTCGAATGAATTAGGGTTTTTAGGTCTGGACCGGTTACACCCAGCGTACCTGAGGGTGAACGCGTCCAAATGAAGTGCACGAGTACGCGCAACGTACTCCTTGTACGCCCAACGTACTCGCCTATCATGCAAACCCTAAATGGCAACATAACAAAGATGAAGGGGCTAAATAGAAGGGTACCTGGTTTTCGGGATGTACATTTCTCCCCCACTAGAACTTGACTTCGTCCTCGAAGTCTCATACCGAAAACAACTCCGGATACTGATCCCGCATCTCAGATTTGGACTCCCATGTCAGCTTGGACCCCTTCCGATGTTGCCACTGCACTTGTACCAAGGGTACTTCCTTGTTCCTCATAACCTTAACCTTTCGATCCCTGATCGCCACTGGCTTCTCCACATAGTTCAGGCCTACATCCACCTGAATATCATCTAATGGCACCACTGTCGACTCGTCAGCAATGCATTTCCGCAACTGAGAGACATGAAAGGTGTCGTGGATCTGTCCCAACTCAGCAGGTAGATCCAACTGGTAGGCTACCCTGCCTACCCTAGCAATTACCCTGAAGGGTCTAATATATCGGGGGTCCCAACTTGCCCCTCTTCCTGAATCGTATCACTCCTTTCCAATGGAGAGACCTTTAGGAGCACAAGGTCACCAACCTGAAACTCGAGCTCGGACTGACGCCTGTCCGCATAACTCTTCTGGTGACTCTGCGCGGTCAACAATCTCTGCCTGACCTGCTGTATCTGCTCGGTCGTCTGGAGTACAATCTCTGTGCTACCCATTACCCGTTGCCCCAGCTCTCCCCAGCAGATGGGGGTGCGACACCTCCTCCCATACAACAGCTCAAAAGGTGGCATACCAATGCTCGAATGATGGCTGTTGTTGTACGAAAACTCTGCTAAGGGTAAATAGGTGTCCCAACTCCCTCCAAAATCCAAAACACATGCTCGGAGCATATCCTCAAGCGTCTGAATCGTCCGCTCGCTCTGTCGGTCCGTCTGCGGGTGGTATTCGGTACTGAAATGCAGCCTCGTATCTAACTCCTCGTGAAACTTCTTCCAAAATATGGAAGTAAATCGCACGTCTCGATCTGAAACAATCGACATCGGAACCCCATGCCACGATACCACCTCCCTCACATACAACTCTGCCAACCTCTCAGCAGAAGAGCTCTTACTGATAGCAAGAAAATGAGAGCTCTTCGTCAACCTGTTCACAATCACCCAAATTGCATCGACTCCTCTCGCAGTCCTTGGCAATTTGGTGATAAAATCCATGGTAATCTGTTCCCACTTCCACTCGGGAATCTCCAGCGGTTGTAGCTTACCATGCGGACGCTGATGCTCAGCCTTAACTTGGCGACAAGTTAGGCACCTCTCGACGAACCACGCAACATCCCTCTTCATACAGGGCCACCAATACTCCTTCTTTAGGTCCAAATACATCTTAGTAGCCCCGGGATGGATCGAGGACTTCGATCGATGTACCTCCTCCATCAAAATGGTATGCGTCCCGCCCACAAACGGTACCCAAATCCGACCCTGAAATGTCATAAGTCCCCGACTATCGGTAACGAACTCCGACACCTGCCCAACAACCCGCTCCCGCTTTCGGTTCTCTGGTCTCGTAGCCTCAGCCTGGGCCCCTCGGATGGTGTCCAATACCGGAGTCATCACCGTCAACCTCATACAAATGCCTCGGATCGGGGCGCTCTCCGACCTACGGATCAAAGCGTCAGCTACGACATTAGCCTTGCTCGGGTGGTACAGGATCTCACAATCATAATCCTTCACCACATCCAACCATCTCCTCTGGCGCATATTCAAGTTTGGCTGATCCATCAAGTACTTTAAGCTCTTGTGGTCAGCGTATATCGTACACCGAACCCCATACAGATAGTGACGCCAGATTTTGAGGGCAAACACTACAGCCCCCAACTCCATATCGTGGATGGGATATCTCATCTCATGAGGCTTCAACTGCCTCGATGCATACGCGATCACATGCCCTCTCTGCATCAACACCGCTCCCATCCCCAATATCGATGCATCATAATACACCACAAAATCCTCCATCCCTTCCGGTAGTGCGAGCAAGGGAGCTTCGCACAATCTCTGGCAAAGGGTCTCAAACGAGGTTTGCTGCTCTGGACCCCATGAGAAGGTAACACCCTTCCGGGTCAACTTGGTAAGTGGCACGACGATCTTGGAGAAATCTCTGATAAATCTCCGATAGTAGCCTGCCAGCCCTAAGAAGCTTCTGATCTCCGTAGGTGACCTCGGCACCTCCCAACTCATCATAGCCTCAATCTTGGCTGGGTCAACCAATATCCCATTCTGGTTAACAGATGCCCTAAGAACTGGACCTCCCGTAACCAAAAATCGCACTTGGAGAATTTGGCGAAGAGCCTCTCCGATCTCAGAATTCCGAGGAGCTCCCTCAAATGTTCCGCATGCTGCTCTCTGGTCCTCGAATACACCAGGATGTCATCAATGAATACAATTACCAAATGATCCAACATCGGCCTACACACCCTGTTCATGAGATCCATGAACGCCGCTGGTGCATTGGTGAGCCCGAATGGCATCACCACAAACTCGTAATGCCCGTAACGAGTCCTAAACGCCGTCTTCTGGATATCCTCATCCCGAACTCTCATCTGGTGATATCCTGACCTCAAGTCAATCTTGGAGAACCAAGACTCCCCCTGCAATTGTTCGAATAGATCATCGATCCTCGGTAACGGATAACGGTTCTTGACCGTCAACTTGTTCAACTCCCGGTAATCAATGCACATCCGGTGTGAACCATCATTTTTCTTGAAAAAAAGGATCGGCGCTCTCCAGGGAGAGCTACTGGGACGGATGAACCCTTTCCCCAACAACTCTTGCAGCTGTGAGGATAACTCCTGCATCTCTGGCGGTGCTAGCCGATATGGCGCCTTAGCGATAGGCGCAACTCCGGGAATCAAATCGATACGAAACTCCACCTGCCTCTCGGGAGGCACACCCGGCAACTCCTCGGGGAACACGTCCGGAAACTCACGCACTATCGGCACCTCATCCACTGAACTTGGCCTCCCAGCGGCCTCTCGTACATCTGTCACATAGGCTACGAACCCCTTGCAGCCCTGCTGCAAACTCCGCCTCGCTCTAGCGGCCGAACAGAAAACCGAACCACCACGAGTCCCATCGCCATAAACCGTCAGCGCTCCCCCACTAGGATCTCGGGTCGTCACCAATTGACGCTCGCAATCTATGACAGCCCCGAAACGGCTCAACCAATCCATGCCTACTATGACACAAACATCCCCCATAGCAATCAGAATCAAATCAATCGAGAACTCCACCCCGAAGATCTCCAGCGCGCATCCACGTATCACCTCGGTAGCACATACCTCACGCTCATCTGCTATGGAAACCCACAGAGGTCGACTCAACGCCTCTCTCAGAATACTAATGTGCCGACTAAAAGTCATAGATATGAAAGACCGACTCGCACCCGAGTCGAATAAAACTAATGCAGATATAGAACTCACAAGAAAAGTACCTACGCATAACATATAGCAATTACAATAGCATAAACTCAACATAAAATAGATAGAGATTACATACCCGCCACGACGTCAGGTGCTGCGCGGACCTCCTCTGCAGTCAACTGGAAGGCTCTCCCCCTAGCCTTCGGTGCTTCGGCCTTCACTGGCCGGGTCTCAGTAGCTCGAACCGCAGGTGCAGATCCCTACGCTGACCTCTGAAGTTGGGGGCACTCGGCCTTCTGATGGCCGGTCTGGTTGCAATGAAAGCAAACCGAGAACCCCTTAGGGCAATCCCTCGTGAAATGTCCTTCCTTCCCACACTTGTAGCACACCCCAGTCTTGCACAGCCCATCATGGCTCTTGCCGCACTTCCCACAAGTGCGGCTCCTCGAACTACCCGTCCTCGAATCAGCGGGCTTTGCCCGCTTGGCGGCCGGCTGCGACTGCGCCGGTCGTCGATCACCCCTCTGAGACTCGGTCTCCTCCCTCGCCTGTATCTCAAGCTCAATCTCCCTCTTCCAGGCATTTTCCTGGAGCTCGGCAAATGTCTGGTAAGTCGAGTTCGCCACAAACTCACGGATGTCCCTCCTCAATATAATCAGATAACGGCTCATGCGAGCTTGCTCGGTGGACACCAGTTCTGGGCAAAACAACGTCCGCTCATGAAACATCCTCGTAATCACTGTCACCGACTCTGTCCCCTGCTTGAGGGTCAGAAACTCCTGAGCTAAACGTTCCCTCTCCACCTGGGGAACATACTCGTCACGAAACATCGCAGTAAACCTCTCCCAGGTCACTACAGTCAGCTCAGCTGTCGAATAGCTCGTGGTTACAAACTTCCACCAATCCTTCGCCCCCAAGCGAAGCTGGTTGAGTGCGAACCGCACCCTCAAGTGCTCCGGACACGAGCACGTATAGAAACACCCCTCTATGTCTGAGATCCACCTCATAGCGGCGATCGGATCCTGAGTACCATCGAACTCTAGTGGTTTCGTGTTGTTGAACTCTCGGTACAACAATGAATCACCACCCTGGGGTCTCGCAGCTGCAACAGCTAATGTGGCTGCAGCAATAGCAGCATCAGTCAAGGCAGCATAACGCTCGTCAAACATCTCGATCAGTGTGGTCTTAATAGACCCAAACATCTCCGGAATCTCGGCTCTGATGGCAGCAGCCACCTCCTCATGGATGATCCGACGGATCTCCTCATCACTCACCCCACTGCTCTCGGCAGTATGGCGTGTCCCGACCATGATCAACCTCTGAAATACAAAATAAGAAATATCAGGGATACTCTCGAGTATACTCACACTCGATAACTCAATCATCCTCACTTATGGTATCCCAAGGATTCTTACTTGGACTGCGCACCAATCCGGTGTTTTCAATAGTACGGGCTCAATACTATTGTCCACATCGAATCAATATACAATCCAAGTCCTCCTCCTAGGATCCCAAGTCGTAAATACTCTACTCTCGCTATGCATTGGCTACCCTCAGTAGACCTCTCGTGAGCTCCTCACTGCTACCTACTCACTCTCAAAGTATCTCATAGCAGCAGTAATCTCCTAGGCTAAGGCATCACAAATCAGGCCAATCTAGTCCTTATAGGAATACCTAGCCTCTCTATCATGCATAAAATAATATCTCATAACTCATAACATATAATGCAAGGGTATTTTGGGGATTCACCGTTCGGGCGCTGGCTGACTGTACACACCATCCACTCTGCTCGTTTCCAAAACTTCTTTTTCTTTTTAGAAAATTTGCAGTTTTGGTTGTAAAATTTCTCAAATCCTCAGTTTGAGTTCAAATACGCCTGAAGGTGCATCCGAATCCCTCAAACCAAGGCTCTGATACCAACTTGTAACAACGTAAATTTCCAATTAAATTTTAAAATTTTAAAACCACAAAATGTATATCATATCATAATTTCAAATCCGAAACCACAGTGTTTTCAAAACAAATTCCCAAGATCTCTCAAATGTGAACTCCATCGGTGTGAGTGTGTACAAGTCAAGCCGTCGCCTTCCCACGGTCCTCGCTGGTACCTGAGACATCAAACACAACAACTGTAAGCATAATGCTTAGTGAGTTCCCCAAAATACCACATACCACAAATACGCCACTCGAGGCCAAACCCGACCCTCCGGTCAAGATGCCTCAGCGGGACCCTCCAGTCCCACAGCTCGTCGGACCCTCTGGTCCAGTCATAGCTCATTGGGCCCTCTGGCCCGGTCTGAATCGTTGGACCCTCCGGTCCGGTCTATATATTCATACAGCATACAAATAACACATAGCATATAATCTCATAAATAGCACATAAGACCCTCTGGCCAACCCAGAATACCGCTCAAGGTAACGTATAGTGAGAAGACTCACTTCGTGGAAAGTCTAAGATCTCACGTACTCACTATCTCCAAAACCCAACGACGACTCTACCTCACCTAATCATAAAAAATATCATCTAATAATCAAGACTTCCACAACTAAACTTTACCCCTTATCATCATCCTCAGAGGGTAAAAGACCATTTTACCCCTCCTTGACCCAAAGTCTTCATGTTGACCAAAACCCTAAAAAGTCAACAAAAGTCAACCCTATGAGTACACGGGGCGTACATCGCCAACCCATGGATCGGGGTCTCCACCCAGTACGCTGCGCGTACTGGAAGTTACGCCCAGCGTAACCATCAGACTTTAGCATACATCATTTCTGGTCTTAATCGGTTAAGCCATTACTCCAACTTCTAGATCCGGCTCTGTTTATGCGTCTATACCCATAAAGTCGAGACCTTTAAGCCTTGGCATGGCTGTAAAGGCTCCAACACTTCTTAAAATCATTCTATTCCAACTCAAGGACCTAGATCTCATGCATGGTGCAATATTCACGACCAAGATTACATTTTTATGAGTCTACAACTCAAATAGACCATAAATACGAAGGATCTAAGCTTATGGAGACCATTTGCTCAAAAGTCTCCACCTTTGGGACTAAAACCCTAGAAAATGGTACTTGAAGCATATTACAAGAACTATAGGACAAGATCTGAGCTTTTTACCTTATAATGAAGCTTCAACCCTTGCAAAGCTCATATCCACACTTGAGTACCACTTCTAGCCTTCCCAATGAGCTCCTCTTCTCCTTTGCTACCTTGAAAAGGCACCACCAAGCTTAGAATACTCACAAATGGGCTAAGAACGGATGCACACTCTCTTTAGGGTTTCTTTCTGAGGGATGGTGGCTGAGAATTCGAGCCACACATTCCTTTTATAGCCCTCCGAATGAATTAGGGTTTTTAGGTCTGGATCGGTTACGCCCTGCGTAACCTTAGGTACGCCCAGCGTGCCTGAGGGTGAACGCGTCCAAATGAAGCGCACGAGTACGCACATCATACTCCTTGTACGCCCAGCGTACTCACCTATCATGCAAACCCTAAATGGCAACATAACAAAGATGAAGGGGCTAAATAGAAGGGTACCTGGTTTTCGGGCTGTTACACTACTCGACGAGTTGGAGGACCCCAACTCGATGAGTAGGTGTTGAGTGAGAAAACCTTAATTTTCAGGGTTTGTGTAATATTTAAAGGACCTTAAGCCTTCATTTCTGCCTCCCTTATCATCTTAACACTCTGAGAGAAACCCTAATCGAGCTATATCCTTGTGTAAGAGAAAGAGAGGCTAATATAGCCTATTTTAGTGCATTTTTGGAGGAAGATTGAGGAGGAAAAGGCTTGGGACGAGAGGGAGCTCTTGGATCTGGTGGTCATTCATTCGTCGCTTCTGTTTGAAGGTAAAAAGCTACCACCTTTCTCATTGTTTGGTTAGATCTCTTTTCTAGGGAGTTTAGGGCCTTTTTCCAATCCTTCTTTGAGTTATGGAGTTCATGAGCTTCCCCTGGGATTGAGACTTCAGATCTGGACAATATGAGGTCCTTTGAGCCCAAAGATCCAAGCTTTATCAAGCTAGTGGCAAGCATTTATGCATTAAACCCCATATAGAGCTTGTTTTGGCATTTCGAGCCTTAGATGCCACGCATGGACGTAAAGCTTATAGCTTTACGTGTATTTCAGCCTTGGGAGGCTAGATCTAGAGTTTGAGACCTTGTTTCTGCTTAGAATCATTTGAATGATAATTGGTCAAGAGGGACTCGACGAGTGCATGAGCCAACTTGACGAGTCAGCTAGGGTTTTCCCCGATAGTCTGGACGCGCTACAACTCTACGAGTTGAGTTGGATTTTCCCGATACTTCAAAGAAAAGGAAGGAACTCGACGAGTTTAGTCAACATGGACTGTTGACTTGAGCGTTGACTTATGTTCACTTTTAGGGTTTGGTAAACTGTGGACCTCGGAGACCATGAAGGGGTAAAATGGTCTTTTCACCCTTTTGAGATTTAGTGGAGGAGTGAACTTAACATCTCGGAGTGGTTATTACAAATTGCTTATTAGAGATAATTATATTATGTAGGTGAAGTTTAGACTGTTCGTGGGGTACTAGATCTACTTGCTTACTTACGAGGTGAGTCTTTCTCACTATATACTTACCTGAGTACCGGAGGGTCTTATATGATTATATTGAGTATGTGATATCATGCATTTTTCTCTGTGATTTATGCTTTATATTATCTTGTGCTTTATTAGTTAGGACCGGAGGGTCCAACCCGAGCTGTGAGACCGGAGGGTCTTCACTAAGACACATGACCAGAGGGTCCTTATCGAGACATATCCATGAGAGGCTAATTATTGTGTGTGGTATTTTGGGGAACTCACTAAGCTTCGTGTTTACCGTGTTGTGTGATATGTATTTCAAGTACTTCTCAGGATCGCGGGAAAGCGCCAACTTGATTGTACACACCTATTCGAGATTATGTTTGAGGATTCAGGGATATTATTAGTGTTGGAATAGTATCTAAGCCCGTAACTATATTTGGTATGTACTTGACCCGGTTATGCATGGTCCTTTTGGGTTGCCTTCTCCAAAGCAACTTGACAAGGTAATTTAAGGAGAAAGAGAGAGTATTATGATTTATTAATATATTATAAGAATAATATATTAAAGGAGAAATCATATTTATTTAATTAGTATTGGTCATAAATTAATTAGGAATTAATTTGGTGGTCAAAAGAGATTAATTGAATAAAGGGGTATAAACTGTCAAATGTATGATAGTTGAGTTTTAGGTTAAGGAAACCTAATGGGCTTAAGGGGGAACGAAATTATGATGGGTATCCATCATATTTTCGTCCAAGGGCCTTATTCCAGAAGGTTCCATGGGCTGCTTGGTGACTAAGCTGTCCATTAGGGTTTAGAGTGAAACCCTAGTAACTTGTAAGTATAAATATGACCCCTAGGGCATGAATTCGGCCACCACTTGATTCTAAGAGTACCCTAGGCCGACTTCTAGCCTCTCTCTCCCTCTCTCATATTGCCTTCTTGCTTGTGGGGTTTGTGAACCATTAGAGGAGTTGCATTTGTGACTCTAGGCTCAAAAGAAGAAGATATACAAGATCTAAGCCAACTATTGAAGAGGTAAACATCTAGATCTGATTCTATATGTTATTTTGTTGTTTATATGCTAGATTAGGGTTTGTAAGTCTTGGAATCAAATCATGTTCAATAGTGAAACCTAGATCCAAGCATTAGGGTTTGCATGAGCACATAGGAATGTTTCTTATGCTTAAAACCCATCAGTGGTATCAGAGCTTTGATTGGTTTCAGTTGTATATGATGCTTAACTGCTTTAATTGCTGAAAAAAACGATTTTTGGTCCCTGCCCGACTCAACTCGGCAAGTCAGTACCTGGACTCGGCGAGTTGGCCCCTACTCGGCGAGTCAGTTCGTCAAAATTAGGGTTTTTCGGGTTTTTGGCTGCTGTTTTGACTTGGACTTGATGCTTAATTGTTTTATGAAGTTAAAATCCGAATTTTATCTATATTAAGTGTTTATCCTTGCCAAAAGAATAGATAATTTCAAATCTTTTTGAATATTAGTTATTTATGTGATAAATATGGATTATTTAAAAATTATTTGGTAATTATCTAATGACTAAAATTAAGATTAGGTCAAATATAGATAATTATGAAATTAATTGGTTAATTTGAATTATTTGTTATTTGATCCCTTATGTTTTGAAAAGTTCAAAACTTGCCCTCAAGTTTTGAAATTTGAATTTTGTAATTAAAAGTTTAATTTTGAATAATTTAAATTTCAAACCCTTAGAATTTTACAAGTTTAAAATTCAACCATATATTATTATATATTATTACAAGCTTAATATATATATATATATATATATATATATATATATATATATATGTATGTATAACTTTAAATGCTAGTCTTACCATTAGTAGGCCTCATTCACGAAGTCGGTCTATAAGGTGGGTATAAGGTTGCTGCCTATAAAATGGCGCTTAATGGGTGTATACTCACACCTACCGCTTGCTTGACTAGTGGAGGGTTGTTAGCCGAACGGGTAGGATAGGGAAACCCTCTCCTCATTAAAAGTATAATGTTGATCATAAAGTAACTACATGTTTTACAAATTCCCATTCCTAGTTACTTTAGGGTAAAATGTGAAAATGATGCTAATCCATGGAATTACACTTCGTATCCTTGTCAAACGTTGATGGAGTGTGTGTGGTTAACCGGCACATCAATTTGGGGATGACATTGGTAGCGAAGGGTGACTCGATGTTTGTCATAGATCAATGGAGCGTGTGTGGTTTACCGGCACATTGATTAGGTGATAGAGACATTGAGTGCACCATGTTGATTCGCATGGTTATTCACAAATTTGTTTGCGATCCTCGGCATCCCAGTTGCAAATTTGAAATGCATATCGAGATTTAAACATGCCATTGAAAAGTTCAATGAATCTCAAAGATCTAGGAGTTTTCAATACATTTAAACCCTAAATTGCTTTTTCGTTTTTCATGGTGAGAATTAGTGAATCGTCATTCACTTACCTTCAAATTATTTACTTTTAGAGTACGGCATCCCTTTCTAAGTTGTAAATAATGTTGTTGGATCCTAGCCCTAATATCTCATTTGGGTGTTTAATTAGGGATTCATTTCTAATCAAACTTTGTTCCTTTTCTTTTTCAGATGTCTGCAAACAATAACAACAACGCTTCTGGGTCATTCTCGTTGATGAACTTGTGTCAGAAAGTGACATTTGATGGTTCAAACTTCAACGAGTGGATGAGGTATATCCGCATGATCACACGCTACGAGGACAAAGAATATGTCCTCGATGAAAAGCTTGAGAAGATCGTCCCAGATGTTGCTACTCCTGAGGAATTGGCCGCCTTTGAGGCCCACGAGCATGATGCCACGAAAGTTCACTGCATCATGCTGGCCACCATGAACCTCGAACTCCAAAAGTCCTATGAGGACATGTATCCATATGAAATGCATCAGGATTTGCTGGACAGGTATCACCAGAGCACGAGGCAAGAGCGCTATGAGATCATTACTAACATGATCACCGCTAAGATGGGGAGTGGAGAATCCCTAACCTCTCATTTGCAAAGAATGCAGAGGTATGTTGATCGTCTTCTCAAACTTAATGTTAAGTTTGATGAGGATTTGGCCATCGACATAATCCTCCACTCCTTGCCTTCCTGCTACAATCAGTTCAGGATGACCTACCATATGAACAAAGAGGAGGTCTCCTTGAGCAAGCTCCAAGGGCTCTTGAGGATTGCTGAGAGCAACCTCAAAGACAAATCCGTTGCACCGTCCCCTGCTGTGGCCGCTCCTGTGATGGCAATAGGTCAAGGAAAGGGCAAAAAGAGGAAGGCTCCATGTAAGAGCCACCATAAGGGGAAACCCCGTGATGGTTCGTCCTCAAGTGGGACCAAAGCTGGCTTCGTTAAACCCTCTTTCGATCCTAAAGAAGCAGAGTGCTTCTATTGCCACCAAAAGGGCCACTGGAAGCGAAGCTGCCCTCAATATCTGCAGGACATAAGAGATGGGAAGATCAAGCCCACATTTGCAGGTATGTATTCTATTAAATCTAATAACTCATCATTTGCTACTTCATGGGTTCTTGATACAGAATGTGGTTACCACATTTGTTCTGATTTACAGGGCCTAAAAAGAAGTAGGGAAATGGAGCATGGGAAGATGAACCTGATTATGGGAAACAGAAGATCATCGCCTGTGACCAAAGTCGGTGTTTATTCTTTAGTGTTGAGTAATGGGTTAGGAATAGATTTAGAGAATTGCTGTTATTCACCAGATATGGAAAGAAACATTATTTCTTTTCGCGGGTTGTTTAGACAAGCTTTCAGATATTCTTTTGATAATAGTAATGGTTCTATTAATGTTTATTTGAATGGTTTCTTTTATTTCAATGCATTACCTTGTAATGGGATTTATGAATCTGTGATGATTGTTGATAATTTTGGAAATAATGTTTTGAATATTGATTCGTCTACTAGTCTAGACAAAGCATGCTTGTGGCATTGTCGCCTTGGCCATGTCAACAAGAAACGCATAGCCCAACTCCAAAAGGATGGAGTGTTGGAGTCATTCGACCTTAGGGAAGATGACACGTGTGAATCTTGTTTACTTGGGAAGATGACCAAGTCACCCTTTACTGGCACTTGTGAAAGGGGTAAGGGTTTATTGGATCTCATACACACCGATGTATGCGGGCCCTTTAGATCCACCACAAGGGATGCTTGCCGCTTCTACGTGACTTTTAAAGATGATTATAGCAGACATGGATATATCTACTTAATCAAGAAAAAGTCGGAAACCTTTGAAAAGTTCAAAGAGTTTAAGAATGAAGTGGAGAATCAGCTGGGCAGGAAAATCAAAATGCTTCGGTCAGACCGAGTAGGAGAGTACCTGAGTCTTGAGTTTCACGACTATCTAAAGGAATGCTGAATTGTTTCGCAATTGACGCCTCCAAGGACACCACAATTGAATGGTGTGGCTGAGAGACGTAATCGGACCTTGTTGGACATGGTTCGTTCTATGATGAGTCGGACTTCGTTACCAATAGCTTTCTGGGGGTATGCCTTAGAGACTGTCGCCCACATACTTAACTTAGTTCCCACCAAGAAGGTTTCCAAGACTCCTCACGAGATGTGGACGGGGAAGGCTCCCTCGTTGGCACATATCAAGGTCTGGGGTTGCGAGGCTTTCGTAAGACAAGAGACTCACGACAAACTAGAACCTCGTAGTGAGAAGTGTTATTTCATCGGCTATCCGCAGAAGTCTTTTGGCTACCTTTTCTATAGACCGAGTGAAAATGTTGTCTTCGTTGCTAGAAGAGGAGTTTTCCGAGAAAGGAAATTGATAGGCCAAGAAGACAGTGGGAGGCAAATTGAACTTGAAGAGATTCAAGATCAAAGCGATGAAGGAACCTATGACACTGGCACTCAACTTGAGGAGGAAACTCCTGTTGAACCTGTTGACGAGTCCCTACCTCTTCGACGTTCCACTAGGGCTAGTGTTCCACCCCAGTTTTATGGTTTTCATATTACTACTGAAGAGGATACATTTATTAGTGTTAGTACACTGGTAAATTTGGATGAACCTAGCAGCTATAAGGAAGCCATGGCAGGCCCGGAGTCTGCGAAATGGAAAGAGACTATGGACAGTGAGATTCAGTCCATGTACGACAACCAAGTTTGGAATTTGGTTGATAATGTACCGGGTCGTAAGACAGTCAGGTGCAAGTGGATCTTCAAGAAGAAGACGGACATGGATGGGAAAGTGCATACTTATAAAGCGCGATTGGTTGCGAAGGGCTTTACTCAAACTCCCGGAGTTGGCTATGATGAGACATTCTCACCAGTTGTGAAGATAAAGTCTATTAGGGTGATGCTTGCCATAGCTGCGTTTCATGATTATGAAATATGGCAGATGGACGTGAAAACCGCTTTCCTTAATGGAAAGTTGGCTGAGGATGTCTACATGAATCAGCCAGAGGGTTTTGTCGATGCGAAGCATCCAAATAGAGTATGCAAGCTTGAGAAATCCATTTATGGATTGAAACAAGCATCTCGCAGATGGAATCTTTGTTTTGACGAGAAGGTTAAAGAGTTTGGCTTTCTGCGAAGCGAAGATGAATCTTGTGTGTATGTCAAAGCCAGTGGGAGTATAATAAGCTTCCTCTTATTGTATGTCGACGACATACTACTCATAGGAAACGATGTCCCAACCTTACAGGAGGTCAAGTCCTGGCTTGGGAAATGTTTCGCTATGAAGGACCTCGGAGAGGCTGCTTATATACTGGGAATAAGAATAGTTAGAAACAGGGAAAAGAGACTGATAGGACTCAGTCAGGATACATACTTGGAAAAGGTACTAAAGTGTTTTAGTATGGAAAATTCCAAGAAAGGGGAGTTGCCAATCCAAAGCAATACCAAGCTGAGTAAGACTCAGAGCCCGAGTATAGAGATAGAGATAGCTGATATGAGTCGAGTACCTTACGCTTCCGCAGTAGGCTCTATCATGTACGCTATGACTTGTACTCGCCCTGATGTGGCCTTCGCTTTGAGCATGGTCAACAGATATCAAGGGAATCCTGGTAGAGCTCATTGGATTGCGGTTAAGAATATTCTTAAGTACCTTCGGAGGACCAAGGAATGGTTTCTAGTCCTCGATGGGAGTGATGACTTAAGAGTAAGAGGGTACAATGACGCTAGTTTTCAGACGGATCGAGATAACTTCCGATCGCAGTCAGGCTGGGTCTTTACCCTAAATGGAGGAGCAGTGACTTGGAAAAGTTCTAAGCAAGAGACCGTAGCTGATTCAACGTGCGAATCAGAGTATATTGCGGCGAGCGAAGCGTCAAAGGAGGCTATATGGTTGAAGAACTTCATTGGAGATCTTGGAGTTGTGCCATCCATAAAGGAGCCGATGGAAATTTTCTGTGATAATGAAGGAGCGGTTGCCTTGACCAAGGAACCGAGAGATCATGGTAGATCTCGACATATTGACAGAAAATACCATTTCATCAGACATCGGGTAGAAGAGGGACTCCTCGTTGTGAAGAGGGTATCATCAGAAGAGAACCCAGCAGATCCCCTTACGAAGGGACTGAGTAGGTTTAAACACTTGCAGCACGCTAGGAGCATTGGGCTGAAGGATGATATAAGTTTGGATTAGATAGGAAACGTGTAATAGATAGTTTGTACTTGACATTCGATGAATAAATAAAATGTATTATTTATGAGTAAAGCTACTATCTTGTGTTGGTTATTTATCTATTGTTTCCATTTTGCATGTTTTGACTTCCCGAATGATATGATTATTCAAAAGGTCCACAGTCGGTCATATTTTGGAAGTAGATATGAATGAAGACTGTCATGAATTGTTTGTAGACTGTCTGAAAGGTTTTAGACATAGCAAAGATTTGCTGCAAAGTTCATGAGTGCTTATGAATATGAATTGAGCATTGGATTAAACCCGAGGTTGCTGTATCACTTAGTGGTGTTTTATCTTAAGTGATCGCAAAACGATAACATCATATAGTCTTAAAACTTAGAGATATGGTTGTTGTTTGCTGGTTGGTTGTACATTGATAATGTGTAAACGCATCAGTAACTTGATGTTAGAAAACATATTATTGTGTATGATCCATTAGTAAATAATAGATGCATATGAGTCGAAGTTGATCTGTTCCTTTTATTCTATGAGGATAAAAGTGATATATTGGCCACTTGATGATTTGGTTTGACTTATGTGTCGGGCCCGGTCAGAATGAGGTTGATGTGTTCAACTAAATTCTATGTCGAACAAATCGGAAATCAAGAAAATACTGCTGGACAATAAGCATTGTCAGCATGATATCCAGAATAGAGGATTATACGATCCCTTATCTAAATGACAAGTTGATCAGAGTTGACAGCGAAGTATAAGAGCTACGATTGCTAATCGGATTCTGAAGTCATATGTTAGATATAGTTACTAGACTTATCCAAGCGGGAGACTGTTGGAATAGTGTCTAAGCCCGTAACTATATTTGGTATGTACTTGACCCGGTTATGCATGGTCCTTTTGGGTTGCCTTCTCCAAAGCAACTTGACAAGGTAATTTAAGGAGAAAGAGAGAGTATTATGATTTATTAATATATTATAAGAATAATATATTAAAGGAGAAATCATATTTATTTAATTAGTATTGGTCATAAATTAATTAGGAATTAATTTGGTGGTCAAAAGAGATTAATTGAATAAAGGGGTATAAACTGTCAAATGTATGATAGTTGAGTTTTAGGTTAAGGAAACCTAATGGGCTTAAGGGGGAACGAAATTATGATGGGTATCCATCATATTTTCGTCCAAGGGCCTTATTCCAGAAGGTTCCATGGGCTGCTTGGTGACTAAGCTGTCCATTAGGTTTAGAGTGAAACCCTAGTAACTTGTAAGTATAAATATGACCCCTAGGGCATGAATTCGGCCACCACTTGATTCTAAGAGTACCCTAGGCCGACTTCTAGCCTCTCTCTCCCTCTCTCATATTGCCTTCTTGCTTGTGGGGTTTGTGAACCATTAGAGGAGTTGCATTTGTGACTCTAGGCTCAAAAGAAGAAGATATACAAGATCTAAGCCAACTATTGAAGAGGTAAACATCTAGATCTGATTATATATGTTATTTTGTTGTTTATATGCTAGATTAGGGTTTGTAAGTCTTGGAATCAAAGCATGTTCAATAGTGAAACCTAGATCCAAGCATTAGGGTTTGCATGAGCACATAGGAATGTTTCTTATGCTTAAAACCCATCAATTAGTTGTTTTGTTGATTTGTGTTTTTAACAATTAATACATTGTGGTTTCGAGAAAATGTGATATTGAGTTTTATGTGATTTAAAAATGAAAATTTTATTTGAAAATTTATGGTGTTACAATCTCGACCGCTCTCAGAGCCTTTAACATAACTAGATCGCCTCGTAGGCCCTACCATCTATCTGGACCGCTCTCCGGGCCTTCGGCATGACTGGACCGCCTCGCAGGGCCTACAATCTATCCGGGCCGCCTTGGGTATATTGGCCTTCAGATAAAAGTTGCTTCTATAAAACGGCGATGTGGTTTTTTCCTTGTCAAATCTTGAGGTTTTTATTTATTTATTTATTTTATCAAAGTAGTGTATTTTAAAAAGATATTTACCAAAATGGTGTGGTACAAAAAAAGTTACCCAAATGTGTACAGAAAAAAAGTTTGTTACCTAGATGTGTACAAAATAATTTAAAAGGACAGTACCATGTTACAGTCGGTTATAATGGTCATATTTGAACACTTCCAAAAGTTTGTTATCTAGATGTGTACTAAAAAAAATAGTTACCAATATATGAACAAACCGAAAAATTAATTACCTTAATAAATCAATTTTCCACATAAGTTATTGATCAGAGTATGTCTCATGTTTGCAGATTTTCAAAGTAAGTTTGGTTACAATGAAGTTGAGAGTATGTCTCATGTATGCAGATTTTCAAAGTAGGTTTGGTTACAATGAAGTGTGCGATTTCGTTTGGAAATGCGTGTGTGTGTGTGAGAGAGAGAGAGAGAAAGAAAGAGAGATGTCATTTTATATAAGACGAACACAAAAACCAACCAAAACCGTTGACAGACTTAGGCTGGAGGGAGTGTCCCTTGCCACCATCTCGCCAAGGATGCCAAGACTACCCCTATTAAACATGTTAAAAGCCTCGCCAAAGGAGGTATGTTAACCGTGTAATGAGATGAAAGAGAAGAGAAAGGGTTCTGGTTGACTGTTTTGTTCCAAAAGAAAACTTATTAAAATAATATATCGTTGGATGCTACAACTTTCTAACTTTTACAACTTGGATGCTACCATTCTCTCCATCTTATGTGGCTTCAAAAAATCTGATGTGACAGCATGTTAAACATGCTACCTCTATATCGGACGAAATTGTGATAAAAAAAAATATTTTTAATTGAAATCATTATATTTTGTAAAATACACTGACCATTTTTGTATACTACTCTAAATTTTATATTCATATTTAATATAATCATTTATAAAAAATATAAACAAAAATCCATTCTAATAGAACAATGATGATGTATTACCTCACTGATATTTTAGCATACCCCCAAATATTACTCCCTCCGTCCCAATATTATTGTCCACAAACAAAAAACACACAAATTAAGAAAAACATTAATTACCATTACCTTTATATAATAAAATAACAATTTTGTCCTTACTTTGCATTTAATGTTCAATTAAATGTTTAGTTGGTTAACTAATAATGAGAGAGTATTTTGGTAAAAATGTTATTTATTTTTAGAAGTGGACTATTATTTTGGGACAAATCAAAAAGGAAAGATAGACTATAATTTTGGGACAGAGGAAGTACGTATCAAATGAAACACATAGAAACCGTTTATGAAAATAGTTTTCTCAAAACATAAACTTCCATAGCATAAATCGACCAAATCAACGAAAAGTACAATTCAATTCCAATCATGACCCTTATTCAATAACAAAGTTAAAAGTGAATGACCCTAGCCGTCCTCTCCAAATCCAATGTTACAACTTGCAACATAAATCATGTGCTTAAAATCCCACTATGCATTAATCTAATTCTCCTTCTAAGAAACCACCGTTTTCCTTAATTAATTTATAATTACTTTTCTGTAGAATTATCCGTATAAGGTGCATGAACCTTTCCCAATTCTCCCACCTATATAAACCTCTTCTCAATTATCAACAGAAAAACAGTATCATATTTTGCTTAGATTGCACCCGAACTTAAACTATTTGATTCCATTTTGTTTAAAGATTGATGGGAAATAATGGGTTTGATTCCGATTTTGCTCTTCTTGAATCTATTCGCCGTCATCTGTTAGATGATTCCGCCATGAATTCCGACAGTGGAGCTCCACCGATGTATTGCCGGACTAACACCTTGCTTCCTTGCTTTTCCGACACCTGGGGTGAATTACCCTTGAAACAGAATGATTCTGACGACATGTTAATAGCTCGGTTTCTTCACGAAGCGTTGGATTTTGAATGCCTCCCGTCGCCGGCAATGACAATGGTACCTATTACAGCCACTGTTAAGTCGGAGCCTGAGAATTTTGTGGGATCGCCGGTGATGTCCAGTTATCAAGCGGAATCGCCGCCGGAGACTGCGGGAGTGGATGGTGTGAACCAGCAGAGAGGGAAACATTACAGAGGTGTGCGGCGACGGCCATGGGGTAAGTTCGCGGCGGAGATTCGGGATCCGGCGAAGAACGGTGCTCGGGTGTGGCTGGGGACATATGAGACGGCGGAGGACGCGGCGTTTGCTTATGACAGGGCAGCATATAGGATGCGTGGTTCTCGTGCTTTACTAAATTTCCCACTCCGAATTAATTCCGGCGAGCCGGAGCCAGTAAGGATAACCTCAAAACGGAAGGCAACATCGCCGGCAAGCTCATCGGAAGATGGATCGCCAAACAGGACAAAGAAGGTGGCAACAGATCTACGTGGCAGATAGTTAGCGGTTGGTTGTTGCTGACTAGGACTGTTGTTCAATTTTTGTTTAGTTTTTTTTTTTTTTTTTGGTCGCGTGTAAATGGCTGTGTTTTGTGCGTAAATGATAAATTTATTCTTTCATTAATAATTAATTATTGGAACTCCAATTATTAACGAAAATTCATTGAACGGATTTACACATTCAACAGGAAATGATTTACAAACAACCGTTTTTATTCATATATAACAGTTTTTTTCTGTTTATAAAATAAAATATACAAATTCTAGGATATAAAGAAACACTGTTGAGCACTGTTGTATTTATACAACAGGTCTCAACATATTTAAGCACATTAAACATGATTGTTATTTTTTCATTTGATTTTACAACGTTTATTTTTCAAAACATAAAATAATCTTAAGATATATAACGAGTCGATGCTTGCAAGTTTTATGCATGAAAAATGAAAAATATTCTGAAAATTGTGGTGTATGAGTTTGGAAAATTTTGACTCACAACTTAAATTAGAGTGGAATAAACTTAAATTAAATATTAAATGTATGAAAACGTGGTTGATAGCGATCATGACTTGTGTTTTTTAAGCATTACAGATATTAGAAACATTTATTTTATTTATAATTTTTTATAAAATGTTGCGTAAATATCAAGGGACAAACGTAAGGCTTCTAGAAGATGACGACGGATAAGGTAAATCTTAATAATTATAAAAAAAGTTATTCGAATATTAATTTTCATTCATTCATTAGAGGATTTTGAAAGAAAGGAAAATAACCGGCGACCTGTACTCCTGTAGGCCCACGTGCAAGTAGTAAATGCTCACGAACAAATGGATATGGCGCCAAGACTTCTATTCTTCTTGACTTTTGTTTTGACAAATATAAAACTACAATTAATATTTGGATCTGGGAAAATAACTTAGAGAGTTAAGGAAGTTTTCAAACCGTTTAAAAACTTTTAAATCATATTTTGTCTGTTAAAAAAACTCATCCAATTTAACCTTTTGTTTAAAAACGCTTAATTAAGTTATATTTTTTGTTCAATTTTATAGAAGTCAAAGAAGACTAACAGATGACATGACTTATTACCATATCGGAAAAATGACTTGTAAGACCAACGAAGTTTTCAAACCGATCAAAAAACATCAATCATATTTTGTATGTTCAAAAAAATCCAACGAACATAACCTTTTGAACAGACAAAACATGATTAGGGTGTTTTGAACATTTGAGAAACTTCGTTGGTTTTTTTTTAGAGAAAATGTTAAGTTCGTTGGGTTTTCTTGAACTGGCAAAACATGATTGAAGTTTTTTAAACGATTTGGAAACTTCGTTGGGCTTGTAAGTCATTTTCTCATTTCGATTCATACGATTAAGAAAGTATTTAGATACTAAAGTTCTTCATTTTGTATAGAGATTTTTGAATGGGTATTCAACTTCAACTATAATATAGAAAAAGACATTTTTATTGGTTTTATTAGTTCTTATTTTTGACGAACATAATGAGTATTTTTATTGAAGGATAAAAAAAGGGTTTCAATCCCCTCAGGAATGACTTGGAATATCATCTCTAATGGTTAATTCAGAGTTGGCCTAGATGGCGAGATGGTCAATTGTCTAAGGTCCAACACTTTAATTAAAGGGTAGGTCAACCATTACTCTTTTTATGAAAAAAATAAGATAGATGACAAGAAGCAGAAAAAAAGCTAAATTCAAATGCCCAATTTCATACATTAGTGAAAGTGAACGAAGTAATGCAAGATTATGATTATCGTTGTTCTTTAGAAAGTGGGTACGTGAAATCAAAAATGGAAAAATCAAATTGAAAAATAATTAACCTACAATCTATGAAGCTATCAAACAACAATCGAATGGATAAACAGAATACGAATGGATTAATCGATTAGGTTGTCTTAACTCCCAAGTCTTAATGGTCATAAATTACAATCTCATTACATATAGATAATAGAATCTTATTAACTTTTTTTTTTTCATTATAACATCTATAAAAATAAGATTTTTAAAGTTATAGTTATTAGATAATTACTTAAGGTCATCAATTCATAATAAGAAATATTGAATGTTTAACTAATTTATATATAAAAAGACGTGTTAGAAAATATTAATTTTGACACTATTATCAATAATCGTCTTTCTGAAAATCTAATAGTATTAATATTTTTAATAAATTAACGGATTTTTATAAATTGTTTGACTATATTTATATATTTGATAGTATTATTAATATTTTTGCATCTATAAAGCTAGAAATATACTTCTTTAAATTTGCATATTTTTTTAAATAGTTTGGCTACACTTATGTTTTTGAGGGGTATTTTATTTCCACTCGCAGGAGGCACAAAATATTTTTGGATCGACTAGGTTATGTTATAACCGGAAAAAGCTTGTCAATCACTATTTTAACATTTAATTAAATGATGTTTCCCATGGTTAACTTCTTCCAATAAATTTTAAAAATTTTTTAAACTAATTTATCATCAGCTACCTAAAATGTTCTATAAATTTTCTTTATTTAACTAGTTGTCATTTAAACATAAATTATATCTAAAATTTCACAAACAAACAAAAATATAAATACAACTATGTCGGGTCTTCATTTTATATACATAAAATCCGAAAAAATATTAGGTCATAATCATAAAAATAAATAATGATTGAAAATATTATATAATCGGTATAAAATATATATTTTATAAATGAATTATCATTAAATATTTAATAAAAATAATTAATTAGTAAAAAAGTAACAAATATTTTGTAACATCCTGAAGTAGAACTTTTCATTTAAAACGTTGTTAAATAAATAAATAAAACAATTTAACTAACAAAAAATAATCATATTTTTAGTAATGTAAAAGCTTAGAAGATTAAATGTTGGCATTACAACATTTGGATGTTAATGACTAAATGTGTCAAAGCGGTAAAAGTGTTGTAACGTCCCAAAAATAGGAGCCAAAATTTTCATTTTTAAACCATACAATTTGCAAAACATTAGAAATAAAACATTCACGGATCATGTCATTTCATTAAAGATGTTGCTTGTCTGGAAACCATTTCATAAAACATAATACTATCAGAGTACAAAACCCCAGAAGGATCCCAAAGTGCGGAATACAAAGCGTGTGTGTGATGTACCGCTACCGTGCCGGCTCCTTCCCCTTCGAAGAAGAGGTACCTGAAACCAAAACTGAAAACTCTAAGCACGAAGCTTAGTGAGTTCCCCCATCATACCACATACCATACAATCACATATCATACATACTGTCGGGCAATTCTGGGGTGCTCGACCTACTCGGTACGACCATTCTGGGGTGCCGACCTACCCGTGTCAAGCCGTTCTGGGGTGCTGACTACCCATGTCAAGTCATTCTGGGGTGCTGACTACCCATCGGTCCTAACAACCGATCCTCGGGGACTATTTCACCCCTACTGCTACTATCACATATATCATAACATAGCATATAAACATATCATCACATACTGTCAGACATATTTGGGGTATTTGACCTACCCTTCGGTCCTAACAACCAAACTCTACTACTATCACATATACATATCGTGCCAGATATCACAAAGACAATCATCTAACATACAACTCCTACTGGTGGGCCGGCATTGTGGCCGTAGACCCACTACTACTGGAAGGTAACTCACCTCGAAAAGTAGCTACCAAAAGTCTGACTGCTAGACGTCTGGCTGCTGCACCGGTAATCCTCTGGCTACAAATCCATAAACATAGATTAGCCACTCATAAATACCCTTGGTCAATTGACTGACCCAACCCAGGTCCAAGTCAACTCCTTGGTCAAAGTCAACTTCCAGTTGACTGGACTCGCCGAGTCATGGCACAGACTCGTCGAGTCCTTCTCATACTAACCCGATCCTACTCGCCAGGTCCCTCTTCCCACTCACCGAGTCACTCTTGACTCACCACTCGGGACTTATAGAACCGACTCGTGGTCCGACTCGCCGAGTCCAAGAACAACTCGCCGAGTCCCACGAGCAGACCTCCTACTCGCTTCCAAATCCTCATCAGAGCATCCTTTAAGAGGATTTGGAGTTTCTGGGACTATTGCTACACGTTAAATTGCTAATTTCGCGTGCAGATACGAAGGGTTGGACCTTCAACACTTAAACCCCTCTTTCTCAGTGAAAGTTCATATGACTCGCCGAGTTTGAAGAACAACTCATCGAGTTCCAGGCAATCTTCATAGGACTCGCCGAGTTCCACTTTGGGACTCGTCGAGTCCCTTCGACCCACTTCCCATACAGACCAAATCTGAGACATGCAACGCTTCAAAACCATAGATCCATGCTCCTAGGGCATGCTTATCACGTAAAGTTGAAAACTTTACGTGCATGCATGGCCCTATAAGCTCAAGAAGGCAAATCTAAGCTCTTTAAGAGGTCATACACTCAAAAGGGACCTCAATAACTCCAACCACAAAGACTTTATACTTTTAAGATGTCCATAAGATCCTAATCCGAAGTCCTTTTAGAACTTAGATCATAATACATGGAGTTTGAGGTTTTAGGGCTTGAAAACCACTAATTTGGGACAAAAGGGGGATCTAATGAACTAGTGATCAAGGTAAGAACTTTTCTACCTGAATGGATGCTCCTCACAGTGTAGATTCCGGATCTACTTCTCCTTCTTGCACACTTTAACCTCCTCTTCCTTCCTCTAAGCTCCAAACCTTCTCCACAAAGCCAAAATCACTCTCAAGAACAATATAGGGGCCAGGGTTTCTTTCTACAGCTCTCTGGAAGTGTTAGGGACGAAGGAGGCCAAGTTAGAGCATTTAAATAGGGTGCAAACACCCGGATTAGGGTTTTTGTCCAAACAGGGTCTACTCGCCGAGTCCGGGGACCGACTCGCCGAGTCCAAAGTTCAAACCCCGCGCCTTATCCCGCTCCTACTTGGCGAGTTGGTCCTTCAACTCGTCGAGTCCAAGGCAAAAATGCACAAAATTAAAATATTAAACACAAGGAGTACGTACCAGGAACCAGGTGCTACAAGTGTGTTTGACTAAATGGTTGACTTACTTAAATAACTTTTGGACTGGTAGTTCTTGATGTAACGATCCAAAAATCAAGGGTAAAATTTTCGTTTTTAATATAGCTAAAACATTGATGCCATTTATTTCAAACATTTCAAATCATCATTAAGTAAAACATTTATCAGATTTCATCCCAAAATCATTCGTTGCGGAAATCATAGGTGTGTGTACTGCGATCAATCCAAGCTCTTCACTTCCAAATCGATAATGCCTTAAACCAAAACTGTAAACCGTAAGCACAAAGCTTAGTGAGTCCCCTAAAGCATACCCCACACACAATCCACATAACACATATCGTATTAGCTGTAAAAAGCTATCTCTACCATTGGCACATATCAATTAGCTATACAAGCTATCTCGACCGTTAGCCATAAAGGCTATTTCTACCATTAGCCACAAGGTTATCTCTACCATCAGCCATAAAGGCTGTCTCTACCATTAGCCACAAGGCAATCTCTACCATCAATCATAAAGGTTGTCTCTACCATTAGCCATAAAGGCTATCTCTACTGCATATCACGCATACATACATATCACACACCTCTACATAGCAAGTATACCAACTATCATAAAATGGGCCGACCTTGGTGCCTTAGACCCATTGGTATGGTGAGAAGACTCACCTCTCGAACACTGAACTGATAAGTTGATGTCAGACATATCCCACACGCTGCTCCTTCTCAACTGCCCATAATCATCAAATGATTAGCTTGACACAATCCCATAAATACCCTCAGGTCAACCCTAATCAAAGTCAAAGTCTATAGTCAAGGTCAATAGTCCATATTGACCTTGAATCGCCGAGTACAATCATTCACTCATCGGGTTCCCTGCTTAACCCGCCGACTCGCCGAGTCACCCGAGGGGCTCGTCGAGTTCCTTGGTGTTTACGGCCATAAACCACCAACCGTATACCTTTGACCGTAAACCCATGGTCGTACACCCTTGGCCGTGAACCCTTTCGACTCGCCGAGTCACAAGAACGACACAATGAGTTCCCACATATTCGGTCCTTTCCAGTGGGATTTAAGGTCCCAAACTTCAGATTCATATTCTACTAGTGATAATACCACATAAAATTGCCAACTTTACGTTCATACTAAGTCTCATAATGCCCAAACCACATCAACAAGATTCTTACAAGTCCCAAATGCATGAATAAGAGTTAGGGTGCACCAAGGAGACAACTTTATGATGTTTGGGACCTAAGAAGTTCTAGATCTGGAACCATATCCTTGTGATAGGTCCAGATCCAAACTTAGTTCCATTTCCTCAAGAATGACCATAATCTCTACAAAGAAATCAAAGCTAAAAGTAGCAGATTAATACCTCGGACAGATGCCCAATACGAAATAGGTGCTAGATCCAGTGTTTTCCCTTTGATTCTTCTTCTCCAAACTTAGATTCCTTCCCAAATTCCCAAAATCAAGCTCCCAAATGCACACACTTCACACACTAGGGAGTTTGCGTCCGTACACAACTTCTAGGGTGTAAAATGGAGGCTACTAGGGCTTGTAATGATGTTTATATAGAGGGCAAACCCTAAAATTGGGGTTTTCCTTAAACAGCCATGACTCGCCGAGTCGGCCTTCCAACTCGCCAAGTCTCTTTCGAATCGTGCCCAAAATGCCTCGACCCTACTCGACGAGCTGGACTCCCCATTCGCCGAGTCCATGCATAACATTTCCCCCAAATGGTATTTTATAACTGATACTCGAAATAGGTGTTACATTTGAAATGGATGGAGAAGAATTAAAAGAGTTAACTCTCAAAGTTGAAAATTATTAGTTGGTGGAATGAGACCATTATTGTAAAATTATGAGGAACTTAGGGTAGAAATCAAAAAATGAATTATAAAACACCACTTCTTCTACTTATATAAGCCAAAACGAGATTAGAGAGATAGATGAAGGATGAAGATGTTGATTCCATGCCGCAATGCTCTAAAGAGTTGATTTCAAGCAAGCATAGATCATTTGACACAAAGAGTGGAATTAACCTTATATTGGATTATGAAGCTTGGGATGAAACCCCACGTCCATTTCACGTTGAATTGTTGGCTAGGGATTTGTTTTCTAACTCTTGGGTTTTGTCTTTTATAAATTTGATAAACATGATGAGGTATCAGGTATGTTGAATTTGAGTGGGTCAACTGGATTTCAAAGCAATTATATTGTTTCACATGAAATAATTCCCTTCCTAATTGCGCTCTAACAAAGGTGTATAGGGGCAATTCCATTATTTGCAACTTTTGTGGTGTTGCAGAAGAAACAAGAACAAATTACTAAAATCGTCTCATTGGTTTGGGTAAAATTACGTGTTTAGTCCCTAAATTTTATTTTGCATTGGAACCGTCAAGTTGTGATTTTATTGCATCTTTCATCACTATCAGATATAAAAAGACTATACTAAAAAGACTATACTACTCTTTCCCATTTATTTATTTTATTAGAATTATTTATATTATTGGCTACATGAATGAGTCACACCTAATCATCTTCTTACACTTAACATCCCCATCATGAACAATTTTAATCCCAACCTACAAATCAATTACAAGCTCTTATTCCTACCTATTAACAACTCCCACGACCAACCATCACTTCCACTAACTCCGCCGGAAAGTCTCCTCTCTCTGGCGAGAACAAAACTCCGATGAGATTAGAATACCAACGAACACCAGATCCCGCACCTGATTTTTTTTCCTGCCCATTATCAACTCCGATTTGACTAGAATGCTAGTGAACACCACACACCACCACCACCATCTCCGATGATACAAAAACCTAAAGTCAACATCTCCATATTCAGATATGCCGCCATTATCTCCCCTGAAGACATCACTGCCATAATGCCTTAAATCTCCTGCCATCGGCTCTAGATCTACTACCATGACCATCACTCTTAAGCCACCACCATTTCCATCGACCAATGCCAAATAGATCACATTCAAGAAGGCGATAAAACAACCTATATGGCAACGAGAGGAGGAAGATGAAATAGATGATGAGGGGAATAGTTACTAGCGAGATAGCGGAGTGGAGAGAAGCGACATAGTGATTTTTGTCAGCAATCCGTAAGGTTTATCAACTTTTGTAGGTGATCTGGTGGTTCCAGTAGTGGGTGCTAACTTGTAAAGGTTCGTGGGTGAAGATGGAGGAGGAAAATACGTATCAATCGGTGGTTTTGGTGTCGCCTGAGCTGAGAGATAGAGAGGAACATAGTGTCTTAAAAAATGGGCTAGGATTAAGGATGAGGGTATGCGGATGGATAGGCGGGTTAGGAGTGGGACTATATATTTATCTTTTATTTAAGTTATTTTTAAAATTAAGAGATAAATAAAATATAAAATACAAAGGGCAATATAGTCTTTTCTATTCTACGAGGGACGAAAAACATAATAAAATCATAACTTAGGGATGGTCCAAATGCAAAAAAAACTCAAAGACTAAACTAGTAGCTTTTACCAAATCATAGAGACGATTTCAATAATTTATCATTAAACAAGTGAAGACGAGTTCGTTTAATTGGATAAAAAACAAGGCAATGCTTTCTAAGTATATATCAAATTGTTTGTCTATTTCTCTATTTATTCCTCTTTTATCTCTTCGATCATGTAAATACTCCTTTTGGATCATGTTTCTAGCAACCTTTTAGTCTCTATATTAATAACTAGTTTATAACCCGTGAGCACCATGGTTATAGAATTAATTAAACTTTCGTATTAAAAAATAAAAATTATTAATCAATTATTTTAAATAAATTATTACTTAAGAGATATTTTTTTAGTTATATAAAATTATTATCGTTGATTTAAATAAGTACGTGAAGTTATATTACCTTATAATCTGTATTAATTATTTTTATTTTCTAACCTAATGTTATTAATTTAATATAATTATAATAAAAAATTTTTAAATTTAAAATTTAAAATGGAGAATCAGTTATTAATCTAATGTAAATAAAGTAGAAATTTAAAATTTAAAATTTAAAATTGATAATTAATAGGTTAACAAGTGACATATAACATTAATGAAGAGTTTTAATAGAATGACACTTGTCAATAAAAGAATAAACTTATTCATTTATTAGAATAACTAGGTGTAAGACCTATATATTATATGTGTTAATTAAAAAAATTAAATATAAAAGTCTAAATATTTAAGAACTTTGTATTTATAAGAAAATAAGAAAAATAATGAATTATTAAAATTGATTTTTTTATCTTTTAAATTTAAATAAATAAACAAAATAAACTAATAAGCTTTAATTTGTGAATTTTGAAATAAGGCAATTAATGAAATTAATATTCATTTATGTGACATCCCCTAATTTCTCGGCCAAAAAAGACCGATTTAATTTATGTTTTTAAAATAAAATCAGAGAAATCTTTTTAAAAGATGTTGCGGAATTGGTCCCCAAACAAAATATGATAAAAGTTTATCAAAATCCTTCATTAAGAAGGTATATGTTTTCCATATATATATATATATCAAAACCTCGGGATGTCATGTTCCGATACAGATCAAAAGCATAAACAAGACATTATAAGCCTTTCAACGGTTATTTACAACTACTGACCTATAATCCAAAAATCTCTCGTCGTCCTCCGACTATGCTCGGGGTCCACTACCTGTAACATAAAAAGCTGAGTGGGTCAGGTTTGGGATCCTGGTGAGCATATAGAGTTTTCAACCCACAATAATAATAATAAACTTACTAAGATCATCAATCGACAATAACCCTGATTACCCATTCCCGTTATCCTCACTTTATGTCCCTAAACACTTGTCACAAGGGACCTAGCTTAAAGAATATCATCGGGATGGACACTACTGCTAAGGGGTTTCTTCAGCCATACATGTCCTAAAGGCAACCATGAGGGGGATGGAGTACAGCGAGTTAACACTCTTAGTTCATTAACACCTACAGGTTGCGGACCTGCTAATGTTTCCCACTGGACTGTCTAGAAAGTCCGTGGTCATCATCCAAACTCCGCTAAATGACTGGATCTCAAAACACATCAAGGCCTCTCATCAATTTTATTTTATCACACATCACAATCTACCAATGTTCTACCCAACATATTTGTAGATAAAAATACTTATACAGTTTAAAACTTGTATAAAACATCAACACAACAATCACCTCAAATAAACAATTAATATATTTACACATAGCACGTATTATAAGGTAAATACTTCATATCTATGTGTAAAATGAAAGTGACTATACACTCACATGATTTGATGATAACCGGGCAGCAATTCGTTTCCTAAAATGATCGTTTCTAATAAAACCGGGAGTTTTATTGAGAAACCGGGCTTTGCAAAAGTCGGGCTTCGAAACCGAAAAGATAAATTTTTCGGGCTTCTCGGGCACTTCGTGGAGTATTTCGGGCTTTACAATCGATACCGGGGCTTTACGGGATGTTAGATGAAGAAAATATGGGTTTAGGGGTTAAAAGTGGCAATTTCTTAAAAATATCCGAGAAGGCTTGCAGCCTTCTATTTATAGTGGAGAGCTTCTGATCGGACGACCGAGAAGCTTCCAGGTGGCGAAGATCCGAAGGCTCGCAAGGAGGTGGCTCGCACATGGTCTGCGCATGCGAAGGCCTCGCTGGCAGGTTGTGATTGGACCGAAGTCCGGATCCGATGAGGGGGGTTCGTGGCACCTGCGAGGGTTCGGACGCACAAGGGAACATGCACGCGTCACATTTCTACTGGACCGAACCTCGGACTCGAGAAGATCATGACACGCCTCGCCAGGTGGCTTCGGTGACTCAGCAATTTCTGGACACGCGTCGGATGCGAAGCGAGGGTGACGTGGCCGAAGTCCACGTGTGCGAAATTCCTCGGTTTTGGGGATTTTTCTCGTTTTTCACACCAAAACTTCTAAAATCCATAACTTTCGCATACGAGCTCCGTTTTTGACGTTCTTTATATGCATGCGTAGCTAAAATTACGCTCTACAACTTCCGTTTAGACTTCGTCGGCTAATTTTGACTTTAAATTTTATATTATTATTTTTAACAGACTGGGACAGGAAATCCGTTAAAAAATCGTAACTTCTTCATCTGACGTCCGTTTTCGTCAGACTTTTTACTGTTGTGCTCCTAATGATGAGACCTTCAATTCTCGTTTAGGTTGTGTCGGCTAAAAATCGCTCGATCTAAAATTCGAGTTTTTAGCTGTCTACTGCTAAGCTGAAACTTCGAAAAATCATAACTTCCTCATACGAAGTTAGAGTTGGGCGTTCTTTTTATCGAACTTCTCAGTTTAACGAATACTACGAATTTTGTTTAGATTACTAAGGCTAAAAAGTAGTTTATCGAAAACTCACTTTTTACGATATTCGGCACCGTACCGGTTTTGTCGCGAAACTTCGACAGGTCATAACTTTTTTGTTATAACTCGGATTTTGGTATTCTTTATATCCCTGAAATCTTTGTTTCGACCACTACAACTTTATGTAAAGATATCGGGCATATCTCACACTTTAATTTTGACGCTTATTTTTATTCTTAATTAATTAAGCCCTAATAATTAAACATAAAACACATAATTCACATAATATTCACATAATTCCTTTTCATTTCTTCAAAATGAGTTACAAAGGTTAACCTAGGCTATCAACTCAATATAAATGCCTAGGCTAGAAACACGAGTGTTACAATTTATTAATACATTTATTTTAATTATTACATTAAAGTATAAGGTAAAGTTTATTAAAATGGAAAAACACATAAAATGACATGTGAAAAAGAAATTAATTCAAAATAACCACAAAATGACATTTGATAAATTGAATGAGAGTGTGACATATGGCAAAAAAATAAAGCAAGGCAATGCTTTCTAAGTATATATCCAATTGTTTGTGTATTTCTCTATTTATTCCTCTTTTATCTCTTCGATCATGTAAATACTCCTTTTTGATCACATTTCTAGCAACCTTTTAATCTCTATATTAATAATAGTTTATAGTCCGTGAGAACCACAGTTATAAAATTAATTAAACTTTCATATTAAAAAATCAAAATTATTAATCAATTATTATAAATAAATTATTACTTAAGAGATATTTTTTAGTTATATAAAACTATAATCGTTGATTTAAATAAACACGTGAAGTTATATTACCATAAAATCTGTATTAATCTTATTTTATTTTCTAATCTAATGTTATTAATTTAATATAATTAGAATGAAAATTTTTAAATTTAAAATTTAAAATGGAGAATCAATTATTAATCTAATGTAAATAAAGTAGAAATTTAAAATTGATAATTAATAGATTGACAAGTGACATGATATGTGACATATAACATTAATGAAGAATTTTAATAGCGTGACACTTGTCAATAAAAAAATAAACTTATTCATTTATTAGAATAATTAGGTATAAGACTCATATATTAAATGTGTTAATTAAAAAAATTAAATATAAAAGTCTAAATATTTAAGAACTTTTTGTTTATAAGAAAATAAGAAAAATAATGAATTATTAAAATTGATTTATTTATCTTTTAAATTTAAATAAATAAACAAAATAAACTAATGGGCTTTAATTTGAGAATTTTGAAATAAGACAGTAGGTCCATTAATGAAATTGATATTCATTTATTAATACATTTATTTTAATTATTACATTAATGTATTATGTGAAGTTTATTAAATGGAAAAACACATAAAATGACATGTGAAAAATAAATTAAATCAAAATAATCACAAAATGACATTTGAAAAATTGAATTAGAGTGATATGCTGCAAAAAAAAAACTTTTATTTATTAGAGTAGATAAGAAGAAGTATACCTCACCACTCACCAATAAAAAATATAAATAATTTGTATTTGAACACATTCAAGACGTAAAATATTTGACAAAGCTATAGATTTGGAAATATGAATTTTAAGTATATATTCTAGTATAAATGCAAATTTATCGTTGTTTTAAACGCTAACACAAACTTTAAATACTACCATGTTTCGTAATTTAGATCTAAACAAAAATGATAAACCTAATATCATGTCAATATACTTATATAAACATGTAAATGTAAATGATTTATTTTTACTAAGGATATAAGGTTATCTATGAAAGAATTTTAGCCTCTCAACATAACAATTTAGAAAAAATCGAAAAAAAATTAATTTATAACTACTAGTTAATTTGTATATGATAAATATTTTATATAATTCTTGCCTAAGAATCTTTAAATCAGAATATTCACCCATCCATCTGTCACTTCTCTTATTCTCTTGTATATTTTGTATTAGGTGTAAAACACGTATATTACACGGGTTTATTAAAAATAAAAATTTAATATCAATATATAAATATGAAATATTTTATAATGTAATACTTTACATAACAAAATGTAATCTTTTGAAAATTTGCAAAAAAATTAAATCTTTTGAAGTATTTATGAGAATTTATTACCAAATTAATAGAATGATTTTATTTCCTTATAAAACACATTATAATTTTATGGAATTTTATTTTAAGAAAATGAAAATTCCTAAAAAATGACAAGTGGAAAATAAAATTTTTAAAATTCTCACAAAATGACAAGTGTCAAAATGAAGGAGAATATGACATGTGACAAAAAATCTTAATTTATTAAAGAGGACTAGGTGTGAGACCTGTGTATTACACGAGTTTATTAAAAATAAAAATTTAATATCAATATATAAATATGAAATATTTTAGAATGTAATATTTACATAACAGAATATAATCTTCTGAAAATTTGCAAAAAAATTAAATCGTTTGAAGTATTTATGAAAATTTATTACCAAATTAATAAGATGATTTTATTTCTTTATAAAACCCATTACAATTTGATGAAATTTTATTTTAAGAAAATTTGCAAAAAAATTAAATCTTTTGAAGTATTTATGAGAATTTATTACCAAATTAATAGGATGATTTTATTTTCTTATAAAACACATTATAATTTTATGGAATTTTATTTTAAGAAAATGAAAATTCCTAAAAAATGACAAGTGGAAAATACAATTTCTAAAATTCTCACAAAATGACAAGTGTCAAAATGAAGAAGAATATGACATGTGACAAAAAAAATCTTAATTTATTAAAGAGGACTAGGTGTGAGACCCGTGTATTACACGAGTTTATTAAAAATAAAAATTTAATATCAATATATAAATATGAAATATTTTATAATGTAATATTTTACATAACAGAATATAATCTTCTAAAAATTTGCAAAAAAATTAAATCGTTTGAATTTATGAAAATTTATTACCAAATTAATAAGATGATTTTATTTCTTTATAAAACCCATTACAATTTGATGGAATTTTATTTTAAGAAAATGGAAATTCCTAAAAAATGACAAGTGGAAAATAAAATTTTCAAAATTCTCACAAAATGACAAGTGTTAAAATGAAGGAGAAGATGACATGTGGCAAAAAAACCTTCATTTATTAGAGAGGATATGATCAATATATATTTTATATAATTATCAATAAATTATGTTTTTTCTTCGTTGCAAAATTACCGGAACAGAAATATCATAGTTATTTATATAACTATATAACCATCTACCATCTTTTATATTATTATTGTATTTAAAAAAAAAAAAAAGAAGTAATACACTTATTTAAAATAAAGATAATACAAGAAATACATGAACGGAAAGAAGGTCAAAAACTCAATATTGTTCAGCAAGGTGTGAACCAAGAATAGGTCAACTGGTCAAACCAAATGCCCTCACCGTTTTATGCATTTAGATGTGCTCTCTTGCTTTTGTTCTTCCTTTGCTTTTCTTTGTTCTTTAGTTCTGTGTTGGGTTTGGTTTGTTTGTAGACTTTCCTTCTTTGCTAGCTCCCCGCTAACGTGTGTTACTTTTAATAAATTGTTGTTAAAAAAAAAGATAAACACCCAAATTCCCATTCAGACGTATATTTTTATAAATCAATCACCCGAAAACAAAAATCATAGGATACTATATAAAATGAATTTTATATAATTTGACAGTTTAACTTGTAAAATATATATAGAGTGTAAATAATTGACTGTGGTACATTCGTATACGACTCATATCTGTGGTAACTAATATGAACTCGAAAAATTAATCAAGTGTTGTAAACGTCAATAAAACCTCATTTAAGTGGGTCTTATTATTATTTTTTTGTTTTTATTTTTTTTATTTTTCGTTAAAAGAAATTCAATTTTTTTAAATAGATATATGTTCGGTTTTAATGTTTTTATTTATTTTTTGCTTATTTATTTATTTTTTTTTATTTTTTTAATTTTTTTCGTTTTTTTAAATACATATATATTTTTTTTGTTTTTTTGAATATCTTTACTACATCCTTGAAGGTACTAGTGTTTTTCTTTATTATATATATATATATATATATATATATATATATATATATATATATATATATATATATATATATATATATATATTATTTTTTAAACTAAATATCGGTTTGAGTTTTAATGTTTAACAATTATAAAATTTTAAATAAGAAGAATATTAAGGATCATAATATTTTTCGTTCAAATTTTTTGAATTATATTATTTTTGGATTATACAATTTTGAAACATATTATTTTTTAATCGTAGTATTTTGAATAAAATCAATTTTGAATCATATGATTTTGGATCAAT